>NW_020664481.1:35578719-35682542 GCF_002925995.2 Terrapene triunguis | reverse complement strand
CACATCAAAATACATAATAAATAGCACATTTTATCTCTGAAGCAGACGACTTCTCAAAAATTGTAGACCAGTGTTTTCAGCCACAAACATTCATGCCTTACCCTGATTCATTCAGTGTGCTGTACCACCTCTTATTTTAATAGGACCAGAACTTGGGTGATAATCAATTTTGTATATCTCAATGGGTGTTAGTATGAAAGCTGTATATAGAAAATTGTATAGCTGCTATACTTGACTGTAGCTGGTAGTATCCTTTACTTACAATTTACACTAAATTTTGAAAAATGTGACTGCATGCATGCGCACACATGCACACACACACCTTTATTGGTCAAAATATCTGGAAAATATGTCTGTAAAGTGAGTTTATTGTGAGTGTATTAAGAAATAGAAGCTTACTACAAGTGTCCCAGCTGACATCTCTTCAGGTTGAAAAGAAGACATTTTCAAGGTAAAAGTGACCTGAGAAGCAAGTTTTTAGATGTTCATATATCAGACAGTGTTGCTGTTCATACTCTTTAAACCATGACATGCAACTGTCCTAATCTTATCTGTACTCTTAAGAGAGTGGAATGGCCAAAACATGATAAACCAAATACACAAAAAACTTGTTACATTTGCAAAGCAAGTCCTTTACTTGGATTTAAAAATAGAGGTATGACTGTTTCTCATCTTAATGGTGTCCAGCCTCCTTAACCTTCTTGCATCACCCCACTTTCCAGACCCTTAATGTTTGTTTTCACAGATGAAAATAAGACCTCTAGCGATTAGACTCACGATGGGTCAGAAAACTGGGCTCCAATAACTGATGGGCTCATTTCTAAAATATTAAACAAAACTAAAAATTATCTGATCTGCAAATGGAATTACGTGGCTAGACTGAAATGTGGGCTGGAGTGAGGAAGGCAGAGAAAAGAGCATATTTATACAGTGAAGGGAACAGCAAACTGATAAAAAGATAGGTGTGTCCTTGACACATTCTTTGGAAATCTTTTCTTCTTTCACCTCCACAGCTGCACCAAGGAAAGTGCAAAATCCTTCACATCTGGGCTAATTTTCTAGAGAGGGACATTTCTTCCAACCCTCATTTCACTCTAGTGCAACTCTATGCAGATCACCACCAAACTGTCATTGTTATGCTGATGACTTGCAGATCTACCTCTCCTCTCCTGACTTGTCTACTTTTATCCTTCTGGCAGCTCCTCATGGATGTCCAGCTGTTGAATTAAGCTCATCATGGTCAAAACAGAGCTTTCTCCCATCCTCTTTTCCAGTCACTGGACAGAACATCATCTTCCCTGTCACTCATAACCTAAGAATATTTTGTGTCTCAGATCTCTCTTTAAATCCTCACAGACAGGTTGTGTCTAAATCTTGCTGTTTCTAAAATCTTGCCCTTCCTTTCTGTCCACACAGCTAAACCGCTTTGCCAGGCCCTCATAATTTTGTGTCTCATGTGCTGCAATCACCTCCAGTCTTGCCAAATCTTATTTTACCCCACTTGTGTCTAGTCAAAATGTTGCAGCAAAAGATCATTTTCCTGGCTCCTCACTTCAACCACCTCACCTCTCACATGACATCCCTCCTTGGACTTCCCCTTTCTACCACTTCAAAAACAAATGACTTTTCTTCTCATTTAAGGCTCCTTGTGGCCCATTCCCACCCTACATATCCTCTCTGATACACCATCTACATGTTAACCCTTGCCATAGCTCTACAAATTATGCCAGTTTTGTTTGCCCATTTAAAAAATTCCAACAAGCATCTTTGCACTTTCTCCCATGCTGGCCTTCACCCACGGGAGGTGCTCCCCATAAAATTCTGCATGCCACCACATTACCCCCTTCACATCCCTTTTTAAAACTCTCCTTTACCATGGTGGCTGCACAAATCTCAACAGTGGTTAGGCAGCTGGTGTGCTGTGATCACTGCTTTTTGTGCAAACCACAAACCATTTATTTCCCTGTTCTCCTGTCTGTCTGCTGCATCCACCTGTTGTCTCTTGTCTTATACTTAGATTGTAAATGCTTTGGGGAAGGGACTGTAACTGTTATATGTAATATTTGTTATAAGTATCTAGTATTATGGGGCCCTGGTCTGTAAGCACTATTGTTATAATAATAATAATTAATAAATAATTAATGAATAATAATAAAAATAATGGAATAATGAAAGTGGTTTCTCAGCTCCCAGCCAAGGCCTGCTCCAATACCCATTAAAGTCAATGAAAATACTCCCATTGTTGTCAATAGGCATTGGAGCAGGCTCCAAGCTAGCAGCCACAAGGCAGCCTGTCTGTGGTGGAGAAGGGGTGGGGGAAAGCTCCTTCCCCCACCAGCAGCCTCACAGCTCCTGTACACCTTCAGATGGGCTCAGCTGATCACATACCTCAGTGAGTTTCAAACCAGCCAGCAGTGTGTAGTCAAAGCCTAGAGAGCGCCTTGCCTGTTCCCTCCATAAAAGCCTAATGAGGGGGAGGAGGGGAAGGGTTTTTAAGGTTAAACATGGTGTGCAAGATCCTGCATGCTATTGGCAGGCGCTGAATATAGAGCCAGGGCATCTTGCCCTGTGAGATCACACCAATGCAAGGGAATTCTCCAGTGGCATAGGGCTGGCAGAGGTACTCCCCTGCCTGCTACCCGTATAGGGAACATGGCCAGAGAAAAGGGAGCATGCCAGGAATGTCCCTCCCTTGCCTTTGAGTTCAACCCTTTGAGACCAATATCATCCAGTGTGAGAGCAGTCCTCTTCCCCTCCAGCTTGTGCTGTACCTAACTGGATCCCAGGATCTAGTCAGCTGAGGTTCTATGCAACCAGGAACCAGATCTGGAAAGGCCAAGTGATATCCACCAGGAGAGCAATACATACTGACGCTGCATAGCTGGTTATAAATGCAAGCAGGAGGAATGACACCAAAGAAGAGGACCAGCTGTGTGCTGAAGGCATGGCACAAGATACCTGATGATACAAAGCCCAGCAAATGGGAACCCGAAATCTGTACAAGGAGGTAGTAAAAAAAAAAATGGAGAAGTTGTACTTAAGAGATATCTTGTTTCATACACATTTCGCCAAATTTGTAGAAACTCATGGTTTAGCCTATTTGTCTATGCAAAAATTTGTCTATGCAAAAGTTTTGCATCTTCATCTAGGGTGACCAGATTTTATAGGGACCGTCCAGATTTTTGGGTCTTTTTCTTATATAGGCTCCTATTACCCCCAACCCTCATCCTGATTTTTCACATTTGCTGTCTGGTCACCCTATCTTCATACCAGAAAGCTGTGCTCATTGGTTCAAACAGGGACAGCTCCGCTGGATCAGATTCATGACCACTCATGAAATTCTCAGCTTTCACTCAGGAATACTTACAAAACAAATATCAGTGGCTTTGCCCAGCTCTCCTTAAAGGAAGCAGCTGCAAAATAACGCAAGAAAAAGGGACAACAATATTCATGAGGGAGGCTATTAAGTATGCAAAGGAAAATGCTATAAATATTTTGGTTGAAACACCAGAGACGTTAAAAATAAAAGTTCAATGGAAATAAAGGCAGTCAGATGGTTATTATATGTTGCTATAAAATTCAAGAGCTGTTAGAAAAGGGAGATCAGGATTTGGTTTAAAAATGACAGGACTGTATGAATGTAATATTTATGATTGATATAAATGTTAATTGTTCTGATATTTATTGGGATGACAGTTATTAGGAAACGAAGTAGTGACAAGTGATTGTCATGAGGCTTGAGGCCAGGAGGCATTTTAGCTATAACCCCCGCTTCCCCCAATTTTTTTTTGTATGCTTCTCAGAGGCTTATTTGAATGATCTTACACCTTGAATACTTAAATCTGGCTGAAAACCTTTCCTGGAGAATTCTGGTCCTTTCCCCTTCTGGTGAGGTGAGAAATACCCTGTTACTGAAATGCTTTGCCCTCCACTATCTTTCAGAGTTTATGCAGCCTAGGATAGGCAAGAAGTACCCTCCAGACATTATTTGCATACATAATTGTCCCAGATGATAGATTTACAGACACAATTCATTAGGATAATACACGTCAGTCAAACCAGCATCTTCCTTCGAAGTTAGCAACTTTGGTGCTGTTTCCTCTAGCACTTCAGGTCCGATTTTTAAGGGATCTTTACCCAGTCTTCAATTATGTGTACACAATTTTGCATCACCAATAAAGGATGGGCTCTGTTCTTTGCAGGCAGAAATGCTAGTATTTAACCAGCTAATTACTTGATTTCTGTGCACAATCAGGCCATAGAGGACTAAATTTTAAAAAGTGTCCACTGAATTTGGCTGCCTAAATTTTCTGTGGCCAAAAATCAGTCCTGGCTACCCAAATGGAAGCAGTAGGTGTTCAGCAAGTCTAAAACTAAGGCCATAGATGCTTGAGGCCCATCACAACCCAGTCTTGTTGCTCTATACATCTTTCTGCTGCGTGTAGAAATCAAATAGTTTAGCAAAATAAAAAATGCTGATGAAATGATATATATTATGCGCCATTCTTATTTCTTCTTTTAATCTTTATTTAGCAACTTCTACATTTAAAGGCAAGCGATTAGAACACCACACCCATTTAATCCCTTGGCACTGGTCAAATGGAGGTGAACTTTTTTGCAAATCCTGTCCCAGTTATGCAGCAGTCATTGCCATTCATTATCATTAGCTAAACCAGTTCCCTGGGGGATGCTCCAGTGAAGTGTTTGTCCTAGGCCTGGTCTACACTAGGACTTTAATTCGGATTTAGCTGCGTTAATCCGAATTAACCCTTCACCCGTCCACACTACAGAGCCAGTTAATTCGAATTAAAGGGCACTTAAAATCGATTTCTGTACTCCACCTCGACGAGCGGAGTAACGCCTAAATCGATTTTGTTAATTCGAATTAGGGTTAGTGTGGCCGCACACCACCGAATTACTGTGTTTAAGTTAATGGGGTAGTGTGGCCGCACACCACCGAATTAATGTGGTTAAAAACCGAATTAAGGTGCTTAGTGTGGCCGTGCACAATCGAATTTATACAACCTGTTTCCCAAATTCGAATTATCTAAATTCGGATTAATCCTGTAGTGTAGACATACCCCTAGTTAAGCATTGATTAAGTGGAGTGTGTTGTATAGTGAAAGTTGTATATAAAGTCTCAGGACAGGTAAATGTGGCAGGGCACATTTGTGTGGTTATTTACCTTAAAATATTAGGGTGATGTATAATTGTAACAGCTGATATTGTTGAAAAATTATTGGAAAAAGTTGTAGTAGGAAAGCCACCACTGTTCCGCTAAGGACTGAGGGCTGGCACTGCCAAAGATCAGCTCTTGAACAAGATTCAAGCAGCATTCTATGCTCAGCTCTCTTTAGGGGTTGGCGTCTTAGCAGAGAATGGTGTCAAGACAGGCTATGGTGCAACACTTTTGATTTCATGTTCCCAATGTGTATATTTGGGAGCTGCATATAATCAACTCTACCATAAAGCATTAAGGAAAAATGGGTAAGAATCACTGACACAGCACTGTCAGCAAAGGTCTGAGGGTTGGAAGGAAATGGGGTGCAAGAGGAGCTGCTGGGGTAGGGGAGAAAGGATACAGCAGCTTGTATCCTAATGGCTGAAGGAAAAGGAACCAGATTCGTTCAGAGGCACTGGGGGAAAGGAAAGATGGGATTGAGAAGGACAGGGAACAGAACTAGTTGTGTTGGAAATAGGAGGCCCCTGAAGGTCCATTAAACTTCAGGTAAGCATGCAAGCTTTGGAGGGCTTATCTCAAATACATTTCTGCACCTTTTAAATGTTGTTTGCCCACCACTTTCACATTGGCTCGCCCTCTCCACCTCTCCAGTCTCTGAATTCTTTCTCTAGAATCCCTCCATTTGCTTCCCCTTCTTTCTCCATTCTCTAGCCCCTTTCCATTTTCTCTGTTTCCCCTTCCCTCATTCTGCTCTTTGCCTTCCCCTACTTCTTTCTTCTTTCCATACACCATTTATTTCCTCCCATCCTCTTTGTGGGACTTAATGCTTGGAAAGTGCTTTGAGTTCCTGCTGTGGAAGAAGTGCAGAGTATTACCATTAAAACCACATGGAAATGGAGGTTGGTAGCTTTCATCAGCTGAGCTGTAGAACAGATCTGGAGTACTGTGCATGTCATGCAGTCAGGTCAACTCTTGCTATTTGACGGCTTAAATTTTAATATCAAACTTTGCACTGCAGTTCTGATTTTATTTTATTCTTCTCTGTGCCACGATGATCAAGTTAGTCTAACTGTAGCTAATAATTATGAATGTGAAGAACCAACCCAGAATGGAGAGCCAATGATCCAGAGAACTTCTGTTCATTGCATAACCTCCAAATTGTTAACAAATTTCTCTTTGATAACAGCGTGTTTTCTTTCACATAAGTAAGTTGACATAACATAACCCCTGGCGTTTGGGGCGAACATTTTTTCTTCAGATGGATTAGTTCAGGTAAGCAGATCTCATTCAAATATTTAACAGATTGCTCATAAATCAGACATTCATGGGAAGCTGGTAATTCTGAAGTGATCATAATACTTCACAAATGCAGATACTTCAGAGGGTACATAACTCACTAAAAACTGGTAGGTTATGGAAAAGATTTCATTGATGTCTGTGCCTAACCATCAAAAGATGAACAATGAGTCTGTAGGTTTCATCAAATACTCCTCTTTAAAAGTATTTGGCATCTTTTAGATTATTGCTTACATTATCTTTTTGTTACAATTGATCGTGAGTCAACAAAATTTTCTCAACAAAACATTTTAATAATAAAATAATTACAGCAGTACATTTCTGTAATCAATGCATTTTTTTCAGTGTATCCTTTAATTCCAGTATTCATTCTTCATCTTGGAGCAGACACTAGCCAGGTATTTTCTATTTGACCACAGAAATGGACTTGGCTCAGATTACTTGAATTTGCACCTATAAATCATGGCAATTTTTTTAAAGGTTAAAAATAGTTTAGTTGAATAATTCCCCAGCATATTTTTTCTTGACTCTGTAGTTCCTGGTTTGGATTAGGACTAGTAAGAGAAGCTCCAAATATTGTGAGATAGTCTATTCCAGCAGGGTTTTCCGCACGGTTTAGGAGCTCCAAGACATAGCTGATGTAGCTTGAATAATGTTTGAATAACAGGTAAAACCCCCTTTTGGGGCACCCTGATCCCCCAGGATAGTGGAGCCCTTACTCCACTCTCCTCAGGAACTTGCTGAGTCCCCCTTTAGCTGCTTGGTGCCTCCACCTAGTGGCTGGGTGCATAAACCCAACCCCTGTTACCTTTATGATATTCTATTCACAACTAAAAGCCCACAAACTAAATCACTAAAATGAGAAGCCCTCTCCCACAAGTTTTGTCTGGGTGGTGGGGCTGGAGCATAATGTCAAGGCCTGGTTTCCTTCCTGGGAGGCCATTAGCTCTCCCTTCCAGCTAGTTGGAGTCCTTGGCAGACTCGATCCCCACCCATCCCCGGACTTCTGGTGGTGGGAAGGCCTATGGGGCTCAGCTGGTTTTCTTTCCACACTGGCTCGGTGTCTGTGTTGTGGAGCTGTGGGAGTGGGTTGGTGTTTGACAGAGAATCAAAATGGCCACCTCCCCTTCTACTGCAGAGAGTGACTCTCAGGCTGGGTCTCCAGCAGCTTGATTCCCTGCAACCAGGTCTCTCCTTGGCCATATAGTCCCTGCCAGGCCCAGCTTATAGGGCCCAGCCATGTGTAGGCTCTCAGGGGTCACCCAGGCATGCTAGTGAGGGTCCTAACCCAGCCCCTATAGGCTGTGTGTATTGTTGGATATAGTGTGAGGGTGCTGGGCAGTGTTGGTGGCCTCTGGCATACAGGAGGTCAGACTAAATGATCTGATCTTTTGGCTTTAAACTCTATGACTCTATGTGTGTCCCTCCAGCACAGGTCAAGCTGGCATTCTCAGATGCTATCCCAATTTCTGCCTACATGCTGATCTCTGAGGGAGCTGCTTCTCTGAAGCCCCTGAGCTGGAAAGGGGACTATATAAGTATTTGAACTTTTGGGTGCTTAACCAAAGGAAATCTTTGACCCTTGTGAAGTTCACCCATCACTAATGAACAGCAGCCTCAAATGGTCCAAGCTAGACCTAGATAGACAGTTCACAAGCATTTTTACAGTGTATCTAGCCCTTTTCTTCTGTTGCGAATTGTCTCTGAACAGACCATGACTTGTTAGCTACATGCAACTGTTCAAATATATTTTGCGAAAAAATTTCTTCATGTCAATTGCTTTCTCTGATGTGTTCCCTTGTTATATGGATGTAGGTGAAATTCAGCCCTGTGCAACGAGACAGCACAAGGCCTGGGTGCTCCTTAAATCACTCTCAAGCCCTCAAAATAGGCTCTAAGTAGGACTAACATGGTGCATAGGCCTGTTGCTAACCCTATGCCCAGAGGTGAATTTAATCATGTGGTAATGTCTTTCTTCCTTAATTGGGGACCTAACCTTTAATAAACTAATTGTACTTCCTGCTGAAATGGATTGTGTTTAGTCATGATACAAATTGCAGTTTATGATTAAACAAATCTTGCTAACATGACTGTTTACAAAACGTAAACAGAGATGTGAGCACAGCTGAAGTTAAATTCCATCTCAAACTTACTGAACTGTTCATAACTGATTTCCCCCATATTTGCTCATCTTTAGTCTAAACCAGTAGAACTAAAGAATTCTAACCTGCAGTAGGGAATAGGTAGCCATACCTGCTTACAGTAGGCATTGATTCCCTCTCCTGGTTTTTTCCATCACTCTAACCTTATGTCTCCTGCTAAAATGACTAGAAGCCTCCATTATGTTGACTGAGCAGTGGTATTTTGAAATAATCCAGATATGCAGGTGCAACTAATGAGGACAATAACATGTGAGAAGCAAACTTCAGAGCATTTAGGGATTTAAAAAATACTATAGAATTAACCTGTCCAGGCTTTGACAGATGAAATCTGAAGACAAGTGATTTGTTTGTCTTTGGAGCAAATGCATTTTTTTTTAAAGAAAATCTAAATATAATGCATGAGGAAGAGTTGTACTAATCTGAGAAGAGGGTAAACTGATCTGATCTTGATTATAAGTGCTTTATGCTGCTACTTTGAAACAAACAAATAAACAAACAAGTTAATATGAGGGCAGGGAATGTCTTCTAGCAGCTTAGCCCATGGGGAGAAAAATGTAACAAACATTCCCCAGCTCTGTTTGAATTGTCTTGGTTGTGCAAGATTTATGGGCTTTGTGGGGAACAGAGGGCCACATTATGTTTCTACCTACTCTTGCTGTCTGAAGAGCTGGGGGAGGGAACGCAGCTAGAAGCAGCCTTCCCCAAATGTTTCCTAGAGCAGTGGCTAAAGTCAAAAGCCATTTTGTTTGTCTCTTGTTTGACTAAGCAATCAGGTCATGCTGAATCTGTGACATTCTAGTCACTTCTACAGCAGAAGTCTTCGTAAAAAATGTGTTGTGAGATTGATAAAATGTATTCATCCCACAATCTCCGAATGCTGCTATGACAGAAAAAGTATAACAATACATGTAAATTACTGACAAATGTCAGCCTTACTGGGGGGTGGGAGGTGGAAAGCGGTACATTTCCCACAACCACTCCCTCAGGCAAAAGATTGAGCAAATACAGTAGATGTGGTGCAATAAACCAAGATTATGGCACTTCACTTCCCAAGTGTGGCCTTAGGCACAGACTAAGTAGGCAGTTACCTAGACACTATATTTAAAGGGACACTAGAATAACATGGGCAGCCATGGTCACTCACCAGTACTCCAGTTCTGAACATCTCTTCTGTGGCTGCAGCGCTTCAGTACCATCTGTGGCACCTTAGAGACTAACGAATTTATTTGAGCATAAGCTTTTGTGGGCTACAGCCCACTTCATGTAGCCCACGAAAGTTTATGCTCAAATAAATTTGTTAGTCTCTAAGGTGCCACAAGTACTCCTGTTCTTTTTGCGGATACAGACTAACACAGCTGCTACTCTGAAACCTGTCAATACCATCTGTATTCCACCCTGGGTTTTGCTGCAGTTTCTGCATATGAACTGGATACCTTTGTGTCTTAGATCTTGTCTACACTGGGATTTTAGCCAATGGTGTAGTGCACCAGTGCCAACCATTTGTATAGATCAGTGCTGCTTATTTCAGTTTCAAATCAATGCACATCATGCTGCACTGCTGTAAACCATGTCTACACTAGGGCTTTGTCCCAGTGCAACTACAATGGTGGCTAAAACGGGGAAATTTTAAGATGAAAGGATTACAAGCCTGGCCCCGAGGGCAAGTTAGATAGTAGAAGCCGCCTGACAGAAATTGCTGGAGCCCTTATTGAAGCACAAACATCTTTAATAGTAGCAAAAGGTAAACAAAAATACTAACCAACTAAATGTGCTTGTGTACAAAGGATCGCTTTTTCCTGATGTGAAAGTCCCTCTTAGAAATAATTTGAATAGGAGGTACACTGGATAGCTGTAAATTGTGTATTTAGTTATTGCTGTTTACATCATGACTCAAAGTTGAGGAAAAGATCGTAATATGAGAACATTTAGTCCTCAACGCTGTTATCATTTTGCTTTCAAATAAATGGTCCTCATCTCAGATATGTGCACACAGAAGTTTTTGGGTGCTTTTCAATATGAAATGCATTGAATCCCCAAAGTCCAAACAACGTTGCTGTTCAGTACTACCTGAATCTCATTAAACCCACGCTGTTAAAATAAATACAAAGTACATGGTTTGAAAATAACCAAACTAAGCAGGGAAAACATAAATCATTCCCCTCCCTCCCCCTCCCCCTTACTGCTGTTTTCCTCAGTCTATTCTCCCATAATGCTTCAGTGATAGCTGACAGTTGGATACAGCACAAGACCCTGCTGGACAACTGTCAGGTTTGCTGAAGGATATTAAAGAGAACTTGATCATGTGTCAGCTCTCTTCAAAATACACTCACAATAGGAAAGTGATATATCTGTCAAAGCAAGGACTTCAGCATTTGGCAGAACAGGCCATTTCCACAAACAAAACTGTCCAATTACATTAGAGGGCATGAACTTCAGGTGTGTATGCCAGGGACAAAAAGATCTGTAGCCACACATCACAGGGACTGTCTCCTTAAACCATATGGTTGGATGCAGGCTGAATCTCAAACATAGTTTCTTTATTCTTCACAGATTAAGAGTTAATTTAGAACTATGAGAAACATAAATCGCAGCTTTGAACTTCTACATTAACTTTTTTTGATTTCAGTCAAGGCTGCCAAGAATTCATTTTGGGAGAGAGTGGAAAATTTATGGGGTTTGATTAGATGATTAAGGACCAAACTATGGCACAGTTAATGCTTGTTTTATTTTTTAAATGCTTTTAAGAATGCTAGTGTGAGTTTTGATTAAATATCATCATTGGTTGGGAAACAAATTATGCCTGACACAATAACAGCAAAGACTTTTTCCTGGAAATATGTTATAGTTGAGTTGAAGTCTTTCTTGTCTCTTTCAAAAAAATGCAGGCATTTGGTGGGAGTGAGCTTTCAAGTTAAAACTGTTTGTTTCACGTACAGTATGTTTCTGTGGATAACTAAATTCGAGGAAGCCATCAAATTTTATGGCTGAGGGTGGAAACTGTTTTGGTCACATTGTCTGTGCCAAAATGCTCATTTTTGTGTACATGAAATATAACATTTCATCTGTGTGTAAAGGTAAAATCCTGCAGTTTAATATAGTGCCCATGGAGACCTTGACTGGGACAATTTGCAAAGAATATGCTCATTTTCAGGAGACACACTCTACTGTAAAGTGGGTGCTGCTGGCTTTATTTGATTGTGTACAATTTTGTTAAGGAGCTGTAAACATTTATTTAACTCTTTAAATAAATTGCATTAGAAAACAGAGAGGAAATACAAAATACAAAAATCCTTTTGTTCAGAGTGGAGATGTGAAAAACACAATATTAAGTTGAAGCCCAGCTAAACATCTGGGCCAAATTCTACGTTGATTTACATCCTGTGCAATCCCATTGAAAGCTATTTTTTTGAAATGACAACTCTTAAAACTACTATTCTCCCTAGCCTTCCCAATTCCCAGAAGCAAAATGCTCCCAATTAACAGCCCCAGTCCTGCCTTGTCCTCCTCCTCTGAAATGGAGCATTCCACTCTAATGTTTGCAGTTCCTGTTGGACAGGGTATATCTTCTTCACTTCCTCTCTTTCACTGACTACAGGTTGGTCTACATGGTGCACTAGAGGGGTGAAAATTCAAACAGTACTACATTAATACTCACTAGGGAACTTTTAGAAACACCATCAGGAGCCACAAGGGCCCCTTAGTGTGAACCATGTTAGTGCACATTAGAATTTACACCCTTCATTGTGCAGACAAGCCCTTAGTTTCCCAAACTTTAGCAAGTTGAGCCTCTTTCAGGAATAGGAAACCAATTGTGTTAGCCCACCATGTGCTGTTAAAGCACTACATATTTTAATGTATACATCTTCTATGCCTCCACACCACTCCCACTCCCACCCCTCCCCTCAGCCATGGCTTCACTCCATTCCCCATCAGGAAATACTGGTTTCACTCTTCAAAGGCTTTGTCTTTGCTGCCAAGAAAGGTATGTTTTCACAGCAGGATAATATTAGTTAACCATACATTGCCCATAATTCCGCTTTTCTGGGACTACTTGCAATATTCCAAACTTCTGAGCTGCTTCAATAGCCACCACTTAAACCAACCAATCAGCTGGTGGCTTCATTTTTTGGTCATGCTGTGTGCTGTAACTGATCAACTCTTTGACGAACAGGGAGTTATCTGTGTGGAGCCCTTCACTAGGGGCTCAATCATACGTCTCTCTCTGCTCATCTGTACAGGAGAGTGAGGGGACATAGGAAACCCCTTTAGCCATCTGTGTAGGCTTCTTGCATCACCAGAGTTGGTTGGTAGTGGAGGGGAGCATAGCTGCATTCTTGTGCAGATAGCTAGAGTGGGTGGTACAGGCAGCAAGTAGGTGGAGCTTTGGTTCTACCCAATGCTCCAGCAAATGCAGCTCAGCTGATGCAAAAAGAAAAATAAGATGTGACAGCAAACGGGCATGTGCAAATTCCTGACCCCTGGTGGCCAGGGAAGAAGTAGAGTTCAGACTGAGATTGAGACCCAGTCTCGTTCCAGGCCTGATCCTCAGACAGCACAGTTACGTGATGCTGGACTGGAAAGCAGGGTTACAATCCGGACTTACATGTATGACTTTCTGAAGTCAAACATTTCCTCCCGTAAAATCCAAACAAAATAGACAAAGTTTCTTGCTTTCACTGAAATGCTGAATTTTTCAGCAAAATGTCACTGCCTGGGGCCTGGGCAATAGTCAAACCTGGTCCAGCAGCAGGTTTAATATCTCACAAACCATCAACTGTAATAACTGGTGCTTAAATAGACAGAAATCTCTTCTTTTCATTGGCATTTGGTTTTGTTTCTAGCCCGGCTATATCACAAGATACCATGTAAGACCCTCAAACTATAATGTTATTATGCGTGAAAAAGCTATTTAAGGTCATGTTAGTGATTTTTAATATACCCTGATTATAATTTTTCTCTGACTTCAAGGATTGAATAGTTGGCCTCCTATGGAAGCATGACTTTATAAATGGATGGAAACAAACTATAGGAACTATAACAAACCTTTCTACTGTTTGCTATTTGTGTACAGCACCATATATAGCACATACAGAGTGCATGCTAGGGTTGTATGGTACAGGTATAAATTTTTTTTAGTACTTATTTGAGATGAATTGTATATCACATGACTTTGGAACTCATGAGTTATATGGCCTTCTGAAACTCATGCTGATAAACCTTTTTAACTACACAGCACTAGCATGTATTATCTCTCACACTCATCTTTCTGTTTGTACAGTAGGCATGACAATAGAAGAGTTATTTACACTGCCAGTACAAGTTTAACTTTGCAATAACCTCAATTGACATGATGGCTGTGTGGAACATTCAGAGTTACAGGTATGGAAGCCTTCACAGGTTTCAGTTAGTGAAGTCGCACCTTTACTTGGCAGCTCATTTGCCTGAAAATGCTACAGGATCTGAAATTCTAGTTCCCCTCTGCCTTCCCTCCATAAATTAATCTCTTAATTAGCAAGCACAATATACCCATTTATTTAATGAGCTGTGTGGTGGCCTATCCTGGTTCTTAGAAAAGATCATGCAGCATTTGATGCCCAGCTTGCAGCCTATGCTAAAGACCCACCATGTGACAGAGCTCATGGACAAGGGCTGTTTTAGTTAAGAGAAGAATGTAAGACATAATCTAATATCTCTTAGAATCTTTACCAGGCTTTTTGCTGGAGCTGGCAGACTCTTGGGCTAACGGTCTTGTTGTCAATGGTTTTCACCCAGGTTTACCCTCATGTGAGAGCAGAATTAGATCCCTTCTTTGGGGATGCTGGAGTGACATATTCTAATGTTACCACAACAGCGTTCCGTGAAATCATTGTTCCCCCAGGCCCAAATTATTGACCAGCATATCTGATTATTTGATGAGAGGTGATTCCCTACTTAAGGCCAATCACCTAGCAAGCATCAAAGGGGGAGGGGGGTATAGACATTTATACAGATAACAAGAATATCCAGAAATATAATCGTTAATATTTTTAAAAATGGAGAGGTTTGGAATAGATATACAGTCTCAGGTTCAGGGCTTAAGCCAATCTCTAATTATTTGGGTCTTTATGAGGACAGGGTATCCCACATCGGCCTATTGTGTGGTTTCTTGCACATTTCTCTGAAACTTCTGTTGCTGGACATTGTCAGAGGTAAGACACTGGACTAGCCAGATTGATCCTGTTTGGAAATTCCTATATTCCTTCAGGTGGATGCCAAACATTTCTTATACATCCAAGGCTACATGTGTTTGAGCCGAAGTCCATTAAAGTAATGGAAAGCCTCCCATTGACTTAAATAGAATTTAGATCAGGCCCTGAAAGCACAGCTCACAGTATAATACGTTTTTTACAAGATGTGGTTTTTTATAATTCTTGCAACGTTTTGTTTTGTTTTTAAATAATTAAAATTGCGTTTGAATGTTCACAATATGCAATAAAACCAAGCAGGAACAAACAAGAAAGATCAGACACTCTTTGTGAGTTGGTGATAGCTGGTATGAACTTGCATGGTAGTATCAGTGCCTGATCTAGACTGTGCATAGCACTATAATGGTAATGTTAGAGAGATCAGAACTCTACTTGCCCTTAGGCAGATCTATCAGACAGGTCTGAGCCTATAAACCATATATTCAGAATGGAAAAGCCGGGAGAAGGAGGAAAAGGAAATTAAGTGTACTCATGTTGGTTGTCTTTTTAAAGATCTGAAATGCACAGACTAGTTAGAGTACCAGGAATAACGGGACAAAAATTATACTGGTGGTGAGATTCCATACTGCACTTCTTAGGGATGTCTACACCTCAGCTGGGAGTGCGCTGGAGCTAGCCCACTAAAAATAGTAGCGTAGCAGGGGGTAGCATGGGTGGTGGCTCGGTCTGGCCTCCTGTATATATACCCAGGGAGTCCAGGTAGGTTTGTACTCAGCTGGATTGGCTAGCCAGAGCTGCCACCCATGATACCCCAGCTACACTGCTATTTTAGTGTGCTATCTCCAGCAGAACTAGCACATGTCCATCTACTCTTGTTGAGGCACAGCACAGAACTTGCAGCCCACAAGAAAGGGGCTATTGTGGCTTTAAGACACACCTTTGCTCCTGGTTGTGGGCTACCTTGGGGGCTGGAGAGGCCTATGGTATAATTTAGACAATCTGGGGTGGGCTGTCTAAGTTACAGCAGTCTTTTTGGGTTTTCCTGTGGCCTGGAATATCCACAATACTGAGTGGTATGGCCCTGCCCTAGACACAGACCTCTTCCAGCCACAGCCCCAGTTCCCTTTATACCCCTGTACTGGGACTTATGTGGGGTGGGGTCCTCGGAGAACAGCCAGCTGTCTTCTGTAGTGCCTCAGAAAGAACTGGGGCTTGAGACCCTTTACATTACTCTAGCCCTTTTCTCAGTGTAAAGGGTGCAGAATGGGGGGTGAAGATTTCATGCAATGAATACAATAGATCTTACAGGCTATTTTCCCTTTATTGAGCAGTCACTGTTACACACATGAATCCAGTGCTTAAAACCAAACCAATATCACTAAGTTTTAGATTTAAGCCCACAACTCTGAGAAATAGTTACCTCCTAAAATGTAGGTTATGATCATAGCTGTGAAAGCTTGGAAAAATTTGCTTGGCAAGCAAACATGCTTAAAAAAAATTCAAAGCACTGAGTGCTTAATTAGCTTAATTTACTTCCTGTTACTTTAAAATATGCCCATTTGAGCTTGACATTACAGTACTTCAAGAGGCTTCTGCTCTGATACTGCATCAAAGCAATGTTGAAGCAAGAAGGGCTGCATTTTAAAGTGGCAACTCTAAAAATTACTGTTCTCCTTTTGCCCTCCTCAACTCCCAGCAGCAAAATCCCAACCCGATTAGCAAACTGATTTATTTTACATAAAAATAGTCATCTCCCTTTTGCTCTTCTCCTTCCAATTGGTGAATTTCACTTGACATTTGCAATTTTATCTGGATGCTGTACTATGAGGTCTTCACTTCCCATCTTAAACTTAGGTAGTGTTGCTGGGTGTCGTTAAATGTCTGCTTCAGTACACCTCAGAAGTGGGTGAAGTTCCATGATGGATGAAGTGATTCCTGTAGATAAATAACTTGTAAAGTTCTATTTTGTATCCTTCATGATGAAATATACTCTGATACTACCATTTTTATTTATTTTCATTGTATAGTATAATCTTGTTACATTAGTTCTATTGAACTCTTTTATTTAAAACAATAATAATGATGTGCCTTTGCTCTTTCTCTCACAGCTACAGAATCTGTGCTAATCCTTAGTTAACAAATTAATTTAATTAAGTGAAAACAGCCAACAATGCAGTTTTTGGGTCAGCTCTTCACACCTTTGCATCACCCTTGCATCAAGGAGCCCCCCCCGGTCAGATAAAGTCAAAGGAACCAATTCTACTCCACTCAATCCTCCCTGACGTAACTGGGACCCAAGGTTCTGTGAGTGCGATCCAGAGCTGGTGGAAAAGGCCGTTCCAGCCAGCATAAATTAGAGCTACCCTGAGGCCAAACAGGCCTCAGGATTTAGGGGGCAGCAGAAGGTTGAAAGCCACCCGTTTTCCACTCATGTGTGCAGAACGTAGCTCCCATGCACCCAAGGAGCTGGCCCTATAATTGCAATTGATGGATCTGGTTTTCCTCTCACTTATATCAGAGTGAGTCAGGAGTAATTCCATTGAAGTCAATAGAGTTACCCCTGTATAAAACCAGTGTTACATCAGTATGAGGCCCAACATTTCTAAGCCTACCGGTGGTAGCCATGGTGCTGAGAGTAACTCAATTTGTGACACAGGTGGAGTGGTAAATAGAGCAATACTTTCCTGTATGGGTTCCAGGTGGCTTCAGTGAACCAAATCATTTTGTTCAGTTTACCAGGTTTTCCATCTTCTAATGTTGACTCAGAGTTTAAACCTTGTGCAAAACCCCCAAAACTCCAAAACAATCTCAACAAACCTTGGCTTACCTAGCTAGTTTCCTAATGAAACGGGTGAGTTTTGTTGCTCCTCCGACCATAAGTTCTGAACCCTCAGGTAGCGACAGGTGGGATTTGGAGGCCTTCCTTCTCAAAAGCTTCAGAGGGTGATTAGCAAGTTCTATCCCTCACGGACTTTGTGAAGAGTGACCTGTTGGTTTGGTCCCACCAAACTCAGTCTTCAGGGGGACTAAAAATGGGGCCAGTGCCTCCCATTCTATAGCAAGGCTTTCTAGAGAAGTAGATGATTTGCTACCCCCATTTAGCAGCAGGAGTGAAAACAATTCTGCTTCCACTGCAGCCAGTGCTTTCCTGGGTATTACAATAAGGTGAGGACAGAGATTGTCCCATGGCGATAGGTGATATACCTGATATAATGAAATTCTTCACATTACTGCCATGCAACCTTCATGACTCAAGAATGGACAAGAAAGGAAACATCTATAAATATTTTGTTAATATCATATGCACCTCAGTTTACCTGTCTGATATTATCCTGCCTGACTAAATCAAAGAAGGCTGTAAAGGGAAAACCAGTAGGAAACCAAACAATGGCAAAGATAAGGTACTATCATAGGGAATACCAAGGGTCCTTGGGGAAACAATAGGGAAGCTATTAATTGGGGAATACCCTCAACCTGGCTTCAACCAGGTTGGCAAAGTTTACTCTTCCCAGGTGGACCCTAGGATCAAAGGAGGTGCTAAAATCTTAAAGCTGCGGGCTAGGGAAGAAGGAGGTGTGGAGAGGAGAGAGAAGTGACTGAGCTTGTCAGCAGTTGCCCAGGAGAAAGAGACACAGAAACTGCAGCAAGAGGGCTGTCCCTCAACCTAGGGATGGAGGTAACTGGGCTGAAGGGAATTTACAAAAGCTTGAAAGCAAAAATAATGGTGTAGGTAAGAGTTATGTGCATGAACCGTTTTCATTCTAGCTCTTTGATCTGCATGCGATGTACCTTTGAGTAAATAAATAATCCTTTGGGCTGAAGAAGCTGTTTTTGAATCACTGTAATCAGCTCCTTGGTCACAGACTCCTGGAGGGAAAAACGCTTACAGGAACCTGTTATATTGATATGGTTGGTAAACAGGGGGCTGCAGCCCAGAGAGCCAGTCTCAGAGTGGTTGGGCGATACGGGTTGACCCTTGAGAGAGGGGAAGGAAGTCAGGCCTGTCACCAGAGGGAAGCACCTTATGGGGACTAAAAGTGGTCTAAAGCATAGCTCGCCCTATAACCCTGACACTCGGATTGTAGGAAGGCTAGCCAGGGGTCGGCAACCTTTCAGAAGTGGGGGGGCCGAGTCTTCATTTATTCACTCTAATTTAAAGTTTTGTGTGCCAGTAATACATTTTAACGTTTTTAGAAGGTCTCTTTCTATGTCTATAACAGGGGTCGGCAACGTTCGGCACGCAGCTCGCCAGGGTAAGCACCCTAGCGGGCCAGGCCAGTTTATTTACCTGCTGACACGGCAGGTTTGGCCGATCGCGGCCCCCACTCGCCGCGGTTCACCGTCCCGGGCCAATGGGGGCGGCGGGAAACCGCGGCCAGCACATCCCTCGGCCCGCGTCGCTTCCTGCCGCCCCCATTGGCCCGGGATGGTGAACCACGGCGAGTGGGGGCCGCGATCGGCCAAACCTGCCGCGTCAGCAGATAAATAAACTGGCCCGGCCCACTAGGGTGCTTACCCTGGCGAGCCGCGTGCCGAACATTGCCGACCCCGGTCTATAATATATAACTAAACTATTGTTGTATGTAAAGTAAATAAGGTTTTAAAAATGTTTAAGAAGCTTCATTTAAAATCAAATTAAAATGTAGAGCCCCCCAGACCGGTGGCCAGGACCCGGGCAGTGTGAGTGCCACTGAAAATCAGCTCACATGCCGCCTTCAGCACGCATGCCAGAGGTTGCCTACCCCTGGGCTAGACCATGTCCTTGTGCCACATCTCAGTGGGTGAGGAGTGAGTAGGTAGCAGGCTCCCCTGAAGACTCTATGGACTGAAAGGGCAGCAGACCTTAGGTTTGCCTAAAACCTCTGTTCATCCCCTGACTGCCAGCCTGGCACAGAAAATGGGGATTGGGTCAGCCACTTGTCACCAAAGATGTTGGGGAGTAATGAAAAAGACCCTTTTTACACCCTCCCCCAGATGATACCTAGAGGTATGTGGAGAGGGGTTTGTGTGAGGGCTCCTGGAGCCAATTAGGTAGAGACGTGTGCCTTTGGGGTTGAGGGGAAGGAAAGATGTATAGGAGAGAGTTAAAGGTCCTGAGTCAGACCAGGGCTGGCTGAAATTATCTGAGGTTTGTGCATCCCTAGAGAGAGTTGCTTTTACATCAAAACCACAAGATCTTCCTCTGCTTTTGAGGTGAAAGTTTTGGCTCAGTATTAGTCACACTGGAAAACAGTTTTCATCCTGCTTTGTTACTGGCTTAAGGGGAGAGAGAACTCAGAAAGTAGGAGAATTAAAAGGAACTTGATTGAGATATTTAAGACTATGAAATATGTAGTGAAAACTGATCAGTCCTTCCTCTTCATGGTATCTCACAGTACAGCAACAACTTGTCGCTTGATAAAATTAATGGCAGGTAAATTTAGAACAAATGAAAGGATCTGTTTCTTCACCCAGGATGTCACCTGCCTCTGGAATTCAGTTGCACAGCAGGTCATAAGGACCAGAATTGTAGCAGGAAAAGAGCTGGATAAGTTTATGACCAAATAATACCATTCATAGTTATACTTGCTAAGATAAGTGTAACTTAACCGCAACTCAAGTACAGCGCCTAAGATGAACTCTGAGCTGGCCAGTAAGGAAATTGATCCCATAGATAATCCAAGGTGGCAGACAGAGTTATTGTTTTGTACTCTTTAATTTTTTCTGGTTTTGTTATTTTTGTAGTTTGATAGCTTTCATTTTTACATACCCTTTAAAATAATAAAATGATAATTATGAAAAAAATAGTCTGAGATATGCCAGGAAACGTCTACTCACCAGAAAGTTTTTAGTTCCACCACGGCAAACAGCTGCATGAAAATTGAATATAGGGTGCTAAAGATCGATGGGCACAACTGATTGCTGTTCCAAATGAAACGACGAAGCACAAAGACATTGCGAAATCAAACTGATGACCTGTAAAATATAAGTTCCGATTAAGAAATATTGAGTTGATAGAAATTCCTGAAGGCAAGGAGACAAGGGAAGATGAAATATTTTTGAGAGTGAAAGATGAAGCTGTTTGGTATGGATGATTTTTGAGCTCCCTTTACAGTGTGTTAGAGCACATCAAATCCATGGCTGATCAGACAACACCTTGCATAATGCGTGTTAAGTCTGTATTCCAGTTTGTTTAGGCTGCAATTCTGAACTGGCAGTCTGTATAGCCTATTCCCCTCAACAAGGAAGTGTCTTTGACACCCAAAAATACCCTCACTGCATATAAACATATATCAGAGTATTCTTCAGTAATAACGTCTGTACTGCAGTATCACTAATTTGGACCATTACTATAGAATTTCACAGTGATTTTTTTAATTAGGGTATGTCTGCCCTCTGTAAGCCAGTGCACTGCCTGTGCAGGATCAGGCACTAAATCAATATGCAAATCCTTATTCATGTGATTAGTTCTTAGTCAAGCAAAAAGTCTGTTGACCTTCATGGCACTATTCATATGCATAAGACTCATCTGAGTAACGATATGCAGGATTGGGTCCTCTGTCTGTAAACTCATTGAGGGCAAGAGGTCCCCTCTTTGTTCTGTGTACACTTTTAACTCTCCAGAAGCCAAATGCAAAATGAGTCAATTTTTCAAAAAGTAGAGACTGAGGTTGGCTTGTCCACATGCACCCACATTTGTATTCATGATGGACAAATGCCTAACTGCTTGTATAATTAAGTAAGTACAAATATGGGTTTCTTTTGTTATTTACATGCTCCTACTTTTGAAAACATCACTCCATGGGGCTGATTCACTGCTGAGTTTCTCCAGGGGTACACCATGGTAACTGCCTAGAGAGAAGTGGAGTTATACCAAGGCGAATCTACAGTAAGGAAGTGCTGTATCAGGCCTTGTGGGTCTTTCTCTTACAGAAGAGATGATGTTTCCAGAAGAGTGGAGCCAAATAGTACCTGAACTTTGTGTACCCAAAGGCTACTAGGGGATCCAGACTCATGGAAAGTTCATCTTTCCTGATGTGGATTTTCATTTGTTTTTTACTGTATGTTTTCTAAAAGTACTGTCACTGTGTTTGTTCAACCGAGTATATATGATGTTATAATTGTTTTGTTTAGTACTGTAAATAGTACGTGTGATTAATCTTGTCCATGCTGGAAAGGTATTTGAGTTTCTTACCAGGCGGTATGTGTTTAAGGTTCTGCTTTATTTATGTGTAACAGACGAGGAAAAGTACTGTAGTTGGGAGTACAGAAAAATGAGGGATGGGGACTAAAATCTCTTTTGTTTTTGTTTTTTTAAGGACCGAGAAAACCTGGTTTGGAAATTGGGTCAGAATGATGAGCTCCTGCTGTGCTTCAGGTTGAGGTGAAGCTGCTAGTGGGGGCAGAGCGCTGGAGATTGCTGGCGTCTGTCGCACCCAGCTCGAGATAAGAAATAAACTGTAAGGAGCAAGATGAGCAGGACACAGTCCTAAAGGCTAAGGAGAGTGAGCCAGTGAGGGCTTGCTCACCAGAGTTTAAATCTTTTGTAAACATCTTGTTCCAGCAGTGGGACTGATACCATGACCCTGAGCTATCGAAGTTGCTGTTTTTGATAGATCCTGGCGGTTCCATTAATACCGCTAGATTATTCACACTGGGTGACTCAATGGTCCTTATTTTATTTATTTATTTATTGTACTGCCTGAACAGTGGGTGTTTTTTTAAAAAAAAGCCTTCTCCAAGAGAGCATCTACTTAAAATGCAATAATAAATTGTACCCCATTAGAGTTAATATAAACAGAGCTACAGCCCAGCCATACTTTTGGGAAACACCGCTGTTCTATTTTATTTCAGTACTGCAGGAGTGTTTTGATCTCACTCCACACCAGCCTCACAAATCACTGGTGCAGTGCTCTCACTAACTTGTCTGTATTATGTTCATTTTCTGGGTGGCAATAAATATTAGAATAAAATAAACTAAAGACTGCTGGCTGGGGCTCTGTTAGCTATCTTTATGGTTTCCACGGCAGCTGAATGACAGCTCAGGCTGGAAGCAAGCAGCCCCTTTTCACCAAGTAAATTTAGCCTTGGGAAGGATGAACATCATCTAACTCTTGAGCTGTGATGGTTGATGCCAGTCAGTAAATCAGTCAGATTTTAATTATCGGACACATGACAGGGAGCAGTGACAGGCTGCAGTCCACTGGAGAGCATTCCTTCAAAGCAGCTTTAAAAACAGAACAGCACTTGAAGAGGAAAACCAAGTGAACAGAACACAGTCACAGCTGAATTGCAGGACATTAATAGCATGATGGAATTACCTGCCTCATAATTTTAACTGTTTGTTGGCTGTAGCCCTACAGAGGGAGTGTATCTAATGCAGTATTACTGGGAGGTTTGGGTTTTGTTTTTTTTTAAGCCCTCTTCAAGAGACCTGTGGTTTCTAATAGTGTTTCACACAGTTCTTTGCATAAGCAGCTGTTAAGTGCGATGAAAGCAGTTACAGAGTTATATGGCAGAAGAAGCCCCTAATTGGTTAGATGAAGTTGTGTTTCTGACAGTGGCCCCTTATGAAAATTGGTAACATGCCTTAAAATGACTGGAGTATGTAAGAACTTTAGTATGTATGATTGTTTTGCATTTTTATGATTAATTCTCAGATAATTATCTAAAAGCATCTTCCTGGAAATCTCTTTAGATAACAAGGCCTCATGTTAGGAAAAGGTTTTGGGAATTTCACAAAATCTATTTGGAGAATCCACAGAATTTTTAAAAAATACTTTTGTAATTCCATGTGTGTTTTGGGGTAAGAATGGGAAATGGCAGGATGGCAGCTAGATTATTGTCTGAAGAGTCTTCTAGGGAAGTGTTTTTCGGAAATCATCACTGAATTAATAATATGAATGTCGATGACAAAATAAAATAAATAATATTAATTAATTAATAATATATCATAAAGATCATAAAAACACCCGTCACCTTTTTAACTGAGCTCTCCATAATGCGTGTAGGGCAACTTGAATGTCCATAATCTTAAAGCTGGTGAGATCTTTTTCTCACAAGGCATAGGTTCAAGTTGAATCTTTGGGCACACGCATACACTGGAGTCAATAGGAAATCCTACATAAAGCTCATTAGCAGGACATGCTGTAAAATCTTTCATAAAAACAGCATGTGGCTATTACAGCAGGCCATATTATGGAATCTTCAGACACAATATAGCCCAGTTCAGTGCAGTGCGTAGTCTCTGCTCAGAATACATGAAGCCTTGGAAACAAAAATAATGTTCAACTTAATCTCAGTGAAGATCAATAATTTTCCAATGGGTAAGTCACAGCAAATACAAATGAGTCCTACATCAAAACTGGATCTCTCTTTTTCCATGAAACTAAACGCTTCTTTCTTATTGACACAGAAATCATCTGGTGTCTGAAAATGTAGCCCATTTCCCAGTGGGAATCACACGATGCACTCAAACTGGGATTTGTGTTCGATGTTTTAGGCTCAAGCTTAAAAAATAATTATAATTTAAAGACTTCTGTAGGGAAAGCTTTATAATAGGAACACAGGTCTCCAAAGGATATATCTCTCTGCATCCTTTCTTGTGGTTATCTTCACAAATCTAAAATATATATATATATATATATATAGATAGATGTGTGTATGTAAATTCCATAAATTAGCAACCATTCAGGTTTTGTTCTATTTTTCTACAAGAAACAGGTAGTGTTTCTTCATGTCCGCATTTTATAAATAAATTCAACAAATACCAGCCAACTAACTGACTAATGACTCTAACTCTCTAAACTAGACCACTATTTCTTGGGGCAGGTCTACACTTACTTCCTGGTCTTGTCTAGACGCGATAAATCGATCCCAGATCGATCCCGGAAGTGCTCGCCGTCGACGCCAGTACTCCAGCTCGGCGAGAGGAGTACGCGGCATCGACGGGGGAGCCTGCCTGCCACGTCTGGACCCGTGGTAAGTTTGAACTAAGGTACTTCGAATTCAGCTATGTTATTAACGTAGCTGAATTTGCATACCTTAGTTCGAAGTGGGGGGTTAGTGTGGACCAGGCCTGAGTATTAGGTTATGACTGTGAAGCACTTAATTATTAAATATTATTATTATTACTACTGTAATATCTAGGAGTTGTAGTGGTGGAGCAGGGCCTCATTGTGCTAGGCACTACTTGCTGGTAGCATGTGGAGAGCTAGATGGTCACATGGGCCCTCATCCTGCACTATTAAAATCAATGGGAGCTTTCCTATTGATTTCAATGAGTGTAAGAGCAAGCCCATGGTGCAGCTCTCTATCTGGTTTCCAGCTGCTAAACTGTATTGGAAGCTAATTAACAATACATTAAATCGATTTCTAATGCTACTTTCCCAGCTAAACAATTGCTGCAGTTGCCCAAGGGACATTATTTGACTGCACGTGGGAGTGGAGATGGTCCTTGTGACTGGGAAGGGGAGGTTGCCCTAGTGCCCATAAATGGGAAGGGAAGTGTTCATGGCATAAATTTGTCAAGCTATGAAAAAATTGTGACCATCAGTTGATAAGGGCTAGACTGGACTAGAGTCGGGTTTCAAATACACCAGTTGTAAATGAGGTAGTCATTACTCCATGGAAGTCAATTGAGTTATTTTGGATTTACACCAGTGAAATTTAGAGCTGAATCTGGACCATGGTATATTATCATAGTAATATATTTTTCTACATCGGTGAGGTGTATAAATTTAGTTACACAGGTGAATTAAATAGTTGACTGTATTTTCTAAAGAAAACAGATTTTTAAGTAGAGTGCACTATGTCAGTGTTTTACAATTATTAATGAATGTTACAGGAAATATAGTGCATAATCTACACCTTTTATGCTTTTTCATTTTATAGATGAACAACAAGATAATATAGTCACAAACAAACAAACAAAAAAAGAAATCACCTAACCCTAAATTTGATATAAAAACAAGGCTCCACAGAAGCCACTTCTACAAAACAGTCCTTCCCTGCTAGTGGATAAACACCATGAAACAAAGGAAAGCGCGTATTGAAAGGTGAGAAAGTAATGGAACAACACAAAACCAAGAGCCAAATCATCAGCTGGTATAAATTGGCATAGCTCCACTGAAATTTACACAAGTTAGGAATTTGTCGCTGAGAATTTTTCTGGTTCTGAGAAAGCAATGGAACGCTAAGGAGATTCTATATCTTGTCAAAAGCTTGCATCCTGTCAATGTCAAAGGGTAGGAATTAAGATTTTGTGTTAAGAAAAATTTATGTAGTTTTCTATTGGAAACATTCTACACTGAATGGAAAATCTTACACTCCCGGTCAGGAAAAAGCTAAATCAAGTCTCTGATCATCCCACTCTCCAATCCCTTGAAGTATTTTCAGAGCAATATTCTTCTACAGTAGAACCTGAGAGTTATGATCACCTTGGTAATGGAGGTTGGCTGTAACTCTGAAATGTCCGTAACTACAAACAAGACGTTATGGACTTCAACCACGTGTGTGTGTGTTTTATTGCTCGGGGTGGGGGGGGGCAGAGCTTCTGACCCTTGGGAGCACCATGGCTCAGGGCTTTAGGTTGGGGGGAGTGCTGGGGCTCGGGGCTTCAGCCCCACGGCTCCGCTCCCGGTTTCAGCCTCACGGGGGGCATCGGGGTTTGGGGCTTCAGCCCAGTGGCTCCATTCTTGGCTTCCCCCCTGCAAGGGGTGGGGTGAGGTGGATGCCAGGGCTTGTGGCTTCATTC
This sequence comes from Terrapene triunguis, assembly GCF_002925995.2. Lineage (NCBI taxonomy): Eukaryota > Metazoa > Chordata > Testudines > Emydidae > Terrapene > Terrapene triunguis. The sequence continues at coordinate 35,655,983 of NW_020664481.1, read as the reverse complement.
CAGCTTCTGCCCCGGGGAGGGCATCGGGGCTTGGGGCTCCGCTCCTGGTTTCAGCTCTAGTGGCTACAGTTTTAAGCTTAACAGAGTGAAAGTTACTTCTGCTACTTGCTTTAGATTTAGAGTCTCTAGGAACACATAAAGACCAAGGATAGTGACCACACAGACATTCAGAAGTACAAGGTTTAGTTTATTTTACAAGTTTCATTAAAGTTACAATTAAAGTTATGATTACCTAAGCATATACAAATTCTATAAAGACCTATGTAAAAGTTACAAATATAGTTATACTTACATCCTTAACAACAGTGTTAGGATTTGATAGGTCTTTCATGGATTGATCATCAGTAGAGGGATGGTTCCTGCTGGAGTTTCCCACCGGGAGCTCAATTTTCCTAATCTGGGCACCCTCTTTTTATAATGAGATTCTGACTATGCCTCATTAGCATTTATGCACATTGTGCACCCTGCAGTTAGGGCATGTGTTAGAAAAATGTGACTACCAGGTATCTTGTAAGCAAAAAATTACTCTGACAATTAATTTTTCGCAATATCACCCATTGGTACATGTTTTTCCATAACGTTAAGGCATTGGGTTATTCTTTAATCACTTATTTATATCAGCATTTCTTAACTCAATGGCCTAGTATGGCTAAGCTAAAATCTTACATGCCTCAGCCTTGCGTTTCATCCCTACTTACTTAGATACCTAATACAGGATTATTTCCTCTACACCAGGGGTGGCCAACCTGTGTCTTCAGAAGTTAATATGAGGCTCCTTGTATAGGCACCGACTCCGGGGCTGGAGCTACAGGCGCCAACTTTCCAATATGCTGGGGGGTGCTCACTGCTCAACCCCTGGCTCTGCCACAGGCCCTGCCCCCAATCCACCCCTTCCCGCCCCCTCCCCTGAGCCTGCAGTGCCCTCGCTCCTCCCCCCTTCCCCTCAGAATCTCTTGCACGCCCTGAAACAGATGATCAGGAGGTGTGGGGAGGGAGGGAGAGGTGCTGATCGGCAGAGCTGCCAGTGGGTGGGTGGGAGACACTGGGAGCCGGGGTGGGGGGAGCTGCTGATGTATTACTGTGGCTCTTTGGCAATGTACATTGGTAAATTCTGACTCCTTCTCAGGCTTAGTTGGCCACCCCTGCTCTACACACTGATCAATCTTATACTTCTATAATCCTACAATTTACCTGTATTTAACATATGATTATATATGAAATAACGTTAGATAAGTATAACATCACATAATAAATGAACAATAAACTAAAATCATTGGCTACAAAAGTTTGCAAGGAATGTGCATGTGACGGTCAGTGTGTGTGTGTGCACACACGCATGGGTGGGAGGGGAGGGCAGGGGGAAGCTAGAGCTACCAGTAAATTGTGTCTGGGTGGGGCTAGAGCCATGATTCACACAGCCTCCCCCCATCTTGACTCCCTAGTCATGCATTGGCAGGGCTACAGTGAGGGCAACTGTCTGGCACTTTCTCTCCTAAGAGCCTAGGAGGCAGTAGGCTTATCTCTCTGTTACACACCTAGTGTAACCACACCTATGCAAAGTGAATGCCAATGGTGCCATTTTGATTTGATAGTATTTTAGAATGATTTTGCACTGTGTAAATGGCTGCCCAAGTGCCCAGTCATGTCTGGCTGACAAAATGTCTCCAGACACTGCCACTTAGGTTGTTCATCTCCTTCTCTACTACCGGGAGAATGAAGGGGTAATCATTAGCGGCCAGCATGGATTTACTAAGAACAAATCATGCCAAACCAGAGTGATTTCCTTCTTGGATAGGGTAACTGGTTTGGTGGATGGGGGGAATGGGGTGGACATAATATACCTAGACTCCAGCAAGTCTTTTGACACAGTCCCACATGACATTCTGATAGGTAAGCTGGAGAAATGTGGGCTTGGTGGATCTGCCATTAAGTGGATACATAATTGGTTAAACAAACACAAACAAAGAGTAAGTGTTAATGAAATGATGTCAGATTGGAAGGAGGTCTCAAGTGGGGTTCCGCAGGGATCTGTTCGGGTTCTTGTGTTGTTTGACCTGGATGTAGGACTAGAGAGCAGACTGATCAAATCTGCAGATGACACAAAGCTAGGGAGGCTTGCCAACACTTTGGACGATAGAACTAAAATTCAGAGGGATCTTGATAAGTTGGAGAACTCAGCTATAGACAACAAAATGAAATTCGGCAAAGACAAGTGTAAGGTGCTACACTTAGGGAAGAAAAACCAAATGCACAAATACAAAATGGGGGCTAACTGGCTTGGAAGCAGCACTGAGGAGAAGGATCTGGGAGTTGTGGTGGATCACAACTTCCACGAGTCAGCAATGCGATGCTGTTGCAAAAAAGAAAAAGAAAAAAGGCAAATGCAATTTTAGGTTGCATTTACAGAGGCATAGCATGTAAGTCCATGGAGGTGATAGTACTGCTCTACTCAGCGCTTAGGCAAGTTTGGTCACCGCTATATAGAAAGGATGTAGAGAAACTGGAAAGGATCCAGAAGCAAGTGACAAAGATGATCAAAGGGATGGAATGCAAGCCATATGAGCAACGACTGAAGGAACTGGGTCTGTTTGCAAAAGAGATTAAGGGGGACATGATAGCAGTCTTCAAATACTTGAAAGACTGCCATCAAAAAGATGGAGAAAAGTTGTTCTCGCTTGCCACAGAGAGAACATTCTACTACTTCTACTGCAGTTCAAATTAAAGCACAGGTGGTTTAGATTAAATCTCAGTAAAAACTTTCTAACTTACAGTAGAACAATGGAAGAGACTGCCTAGGGAGGTCGTAGAAGCTTCTTCACTGGAGGTTTTTGAAAGGAGTCTGGATAGCCATCTGTCGTGGATGGTTTAGACACAATAAATCCTGCAGCTTGGCAGGGGGTTAGACAGGATGACTGTTGCAGTCCCTTCTAACCCTATGATTCTCCTCCCCTTTATCTCTGTCTCTGAAGAGGCACATTTTGGCTTAAAGTGTGTTTCCCAATATGAATTCCTTCATTAAAGCTCACAACATCCTTGTGAAAGAGGTAAAGGCTCTCTTCACCCATCACCGACATGTAGCTGGTCTTTTAATAGCACACAGCAACATTACTGAACAGCTGGGGCAGGAAATGAAGAACACTGTATTCAGTTTAAAGTGTAGGTAGGCAGAATGGAGCTGGCATGTGGCCAGGATGCTGAAGTTCACTGCAAATGGGCAGGAATTCTGCTTTACATTTCATCTGAGCGATCACTCTTCTAGCAGAAGAGTGCCTCCTCAAACACCAAACGTGGTTGTTTGCTCAGTGTTGACTCAGAGAGAAGCATACAACCCATTAAATCATCCTTACAACTTCAGGATCATCTAAGTGCTGACTGATCTTGACACTGCTTAGTTTCTGAGTTCTTACAGGGTCTGAAAATCTTAAAGGTTTCCTGAGATGTGATGAGCACCTTGGAGTCAGAGCTCTCCAATCCCCTCATAGCCATATAACAAAGCAGTGATCAGTCTCTACTACATATGGCTCTTTTGCTAAATGAAAACTTTGCTTATTACCAGGATAAGTGACATTATAATGTAGGGAATAATAAGATGCTTCTACTATTGTGTCTCACTGTGAGTGCACAGATCTGAACATCACCCTAAATATTATGAAAGATTGGATCCCGAGCTGAACTTTAGAGATGATGAACACCATACCCCAAACAGCACAGAACTTCTGGGAAGTTCAGACCCAGATCTGCTCTTTGTGGCAGGAACCCACCTCTTGTTCTCTTTGGTGAGAGGGTTTATCTCATGAGAACTTTAGATCACAGAACTGCCAGCAAAAATTGTGTTGACTGTAAACTCTTCTGTCCCCTCCCACTCCACAGTGCAAAAACTACCTCTGACACAGTCAGACACCAGAGCTTAAGCCTAGGCCCAGGAAAGCATCCATTTTGTGGGGCTGTTCCAGACAAAAGGAACAACGTTGTATTGTTGATGGTATTAAAACCAAAACTTGATGGAAGTGGAAATAGTAACACAAAGCTTATTATAGTCCTGAGCATTTGAAAAGCACTGGGACAGCTGTCTGATATATTTTTCGAACTGGTGGGATCACATTAGACTCACGTGCAAAAAGGAATGACCAGGTAGAATCAAATTACACACAGTGACTAGAGGAATGGGAAGGACTGGAATGCATAGTATGACTGGTGGGATAAAAAATACAGCAGAAGGGGGGGGGGGGTTCCCCCCCCCCCCCCCCCCGCCTCCCCAATTACAATTAATTTTAGTGGACTTGGGCCTACAAGTCCCTGGCCTAGGGCACTTTTCACATCATAAGAGTTGTGGGGAGGGAAATTGCACAGATGAAATGCAGCCATTGAAACCTAGCCCAAAGCTGTTCTTGCAAATAGACAGAATTTTCTCATTTTCATGAAACCAGTGAATATATAAATTTCACTGGATTCACTTTTCTGTGACAAAGAAGTTAACATAGTTCAGCTTGGCATGTTCAAAATTGGAAAGATCTGATTGACAGAAAAGGGAGATGGCAGATTTACAATATTCAAATCTTGCTGTTGCATACTTCACTACAATACAAAAGATGTACACACAGAGAACTATTGCTGACAGTCCACTTCCCTGTGCCATACACACTTACACTATACTCCCTTTAAAATATTTCTTGACTATTTAGTGTTATATGGGCTCTTTGTTATCTTGTTAACCTCAATATTATATTTTCACAGCTTTTAAAGCTTCTTTAATGTATACAAACCTCATGGGTCACCTGAAAGTTAGAATCTTGCAATTCTCTGGTTCCTTCTGCTTTGCAAAGGCTTCACCTAAACACTTTTCACATTTCCATAAATTCTAGCTCTTCCTGAGTTTCACTTCTAGTTTTTGGATAGACTGGAAACAAAACTCACCCCAAAACTGCCAGGTGTTCTGTAAAATTCATGTATGGCAGACTGACAATATCCTGCAATGTCCTGGACAAACCTTATGGAATTAAAATAAACTTTACTGATTTAAGTTAAACCTTATTGAATTAGGGTTAATACCTTTGGGGTCCATTGTATTAAAAAGTGTGTGTGTGTGTGTGTGTGTGCGCGCGCGCGCGCTATGTAATTCCTCTGGTATCAGCCCTTTTGAAGCCACGCCCTGGAGAAGTTCACATATACTAGTTCATACTTGATTCTCCAGGGACTAACAGACAAAGAAAGGATTTTTGGATAAATAGCCTGGTTTTACACAGGGCCAGGGCCTGCTTTCTTCCTGGACTGAGCCCCTTGACCACAGAGCGCCCTGTCCTTACAGAAGGGTTAGAAGGACTTGGTCTACTAAGGCCCCATAAGACTGAGTGCTTGTTCTGAGCGGAAGCTGTGATGAACTCGAAACCACAAGGGCTCCCTTAGATGGTTTTGAAGGACTGTTCTTGCCAGAGCCCATATTAGTGTTGGGGTGGTCTTGGTAAGCTCATTAGCATGCATGTAGGTTCTTTTATTGTTTTGAATGTTTTATCTGTAGCGCTGTGTTCTTAAGAATAAATAGGCTGACACAGGAAGTGCCGTGTGGTACGTTATAACAGCGAGTCACACTTTTAGCAGTCTCTGAAGAGAAGACAGGAGAAGCTTGCTTAGGCAGCCTGCCTTTTGCTGTGACTAACGCAGTGAAGGCAGGATACTATTCAGCCTGGAAGTTCCCTGGTTGAGAGGGAGAGAGACATAGGTCTCCACCCAAGAGAGTTGACGACCAGGGGAGCTGGAAACCTGAGGGTGGGTGCCCTTGCTGGACCACTGAGGGGAAATACAGGTGAAGTTGCCCTGGACTTTGACACCATGAGACAATGTTAGGTTAGGTGTCCTTTCCAAGCCATAATTCCCTTCCTGGAACCAACAGGAAGCAAATATGCAAAGTGCGGGTGATATCCCCTGACCAAACCTTTCAAATGGCCAGAGAAGAGATTGACAGAGAACCATGCATGGTGGGCAGGACATTGGGAATGCAACCAGTAGTCTGTGGATGCTCATGCCGTGAAAACACTGGGGCTGATGTTACTCCACTCAGACTAGTGCGGTTCCCATAATCAAGAGTGTGATTCTGTTCTATTTCTATTCTTTACCTCACTCTTCACTTTAGTATCTGAGTGCCTTCCAGTAGTGCATTAAGTAACATAACATCTGTCATATGGTGTGTGCTCAAAACAGCAAACAATGAGCAAGTCTGGGTTGAGTTCTGGGTTTGTAAGGAGACCAGGTTAGTTTTGGCAGGGTCTGGGTTTTGTTATGCATTTTTCACACAGCTCTAGTTAAAATGCTTTCTTATCCCCTACTTTATTTGCCACCAAGTGATAGTTCATCAGGCTTTCTGTGTTTTGCATTGTCACTCACTTCTGCTGCCTTTTTCTTTGGCAGGTTTCAGGATTTTCAAACACTGGTTAAAAAAGTTAATGCATGTGGACCTGGGATCTCATTTTAACAAGTGCTCTGTCTGTCCCTAAATCAACCAAGGTTTGTCAGACCCTCCATGCCATTTATTTCATATCAATCCCACGATTAAATGGCTTTACCCCAAACCCATAGAAAAAAGCTTCCTTACAACACACAATAATCTTCACATGAAAAGTTTTCTGTCAAAAGGAGATTTCTAGGTATGAGACATACAGTAATTAATGCTGCTCGGTAGAATCTTTAAATGTACATTGTAACAATGCTATTTGCTCTAAGCACTGCTTTAAGCAGGAAAAGGCAATGGATTCCCCTTCCAATAGCTGACTTCATGTTTAAGAGCTAATGAACTGAATTCTTCATAAACAAGGCAAAAGATGCAAATGAACAGACAGATTCTCCAAATGCAAAGGGACACATGAGAAAGAGCTAATTTTACACAATTGACTCGCTAACCTTTTTGGATCAGTGGAATTAGAGGCTGATTAATCTGCCATGATTAGCATTTATTGAAGCTTTTTGACACTGCTGCATTGTTTTTCCTTTCCTATTCTTTTGTGTCTCTGAGAGTTAACAGTTTATAATACATTTAACTGCCAGTCCATCACCCTGACAGGGTCATCGCTTTCCTTTATGGACTTTTAAAATTAATAACAGACAGTTCTATTTTGACATGCCCTTGCTTCTGCTGCAGAACTTGGCTGTTTAATTGTAGAGCTGGCCTCTTGTGGCCGAATGCTCCCAATGTTTAGCAAGGGTTGAAAATATGGATGTTAGGAGAAAAACTGGCAGATGGCTGACAAGGCATTTTTACTCATAACACACCAGTAAAACTTTACCTCAGAAGATTTAGTGCTAGAGCTTTCCAGTCAGCAAGCTGCAGCCATATGCAGATTTTTTTTTCAAACTTCTAAACTGATGGTTTTGCAAAGTGTGCATAAGCAGCCTTTATTGATTATGATGTTAAAAATTGAAAGCGTCAGTATCATTTAGCTTGAGAAGAAAAAATGAACATTCGTTTTCATTATGAACTCGGGATAGGTCAGACACTAGAGAGGGCCATGGTCTTTATTTTTAAAACTAAAGCAAGGAACTCTCTCGACTCTGGTTGGTTAAAAAAAACAACAACCCATAAAATATATATTGATGTATACGTACATAAGAATATGAATCAAGCAACACCTGGCATGCATAGCATAACTGTTGGCTGTTCCATGGTCAAAGGTTCCAGATGATGTCAGAACCCATGAAAGTGACTTGTTAGCTGGTTATAAAATCACAGACACCATAAGCCTGGGTGAGAGCTTCACAGCCCAACTTGCAGACACAAGCTAGTATTTATAACATACTCAGTACCTATCTATCACCACAAAAAGCAAGTTCAATAATATTAATGGTCTGACAAACCCACAAAACTAGCAAATTCAGATTTAGGGGTATTCTGTGCACAAATTTGTGCCATCGTGCCAAGGTGTTTCAGCAGGCATAGACATGACATACATTCTTCTTATGTAATTGTGACGTAATGAGAGTGTATTAGCACAGATAGCCTGCGGTGGACTGGCACCTCTACTCACTATTTTTGCATTGAAAAACAACATTAGTTTTGCTCTAAGCACTGAGTAGCAAAGTTAGCAAAGAATAGTATGAAGTAGCTGGTTGTTTTAATTTCTTATCTTTTTTCTATATCCAAAGGCATTAGCTCACATTATAGGCTGTCATAAATATTTTAGTTTAAAAAAAGGAAATATGTTTAAGTTAGAACCTGCACAAAGAAGAAAATTCTCCTTGTCTCTCTTCAGTGTGAAAGGACTAAAACAGATTCTTTAAAGAGTTCTTAAATAAAGCGAGTGAGAAGGAAAAACACCTTCTTGCCTACAGCCTTGTGAGCCAAATTTTCAGCACTGGATACAGTGTTGGTGCAAAAATGTGTTTCTAGTCCTTGCTGCTGACAGGCCTCAGATTTGTGCACACACAGCAGCATTTGTGGATAAAAATTGGGCAAAATTGTGCACCTGACTAGCCAATCTATGGTTACAAATGACAGTTTGAATCTTCACTTGTGATGTTTTGGATGCATGTGCCTCTTTTGCTGATTCCCCTATTGCACCTAACTCTGGCCGCTTCACAGCCTTTGTCAACCTTTAACCTGAAGTTGATTTTTACACCTGAGTTATAAATGTCTAAAAATAGAAGTTTGTAATAGAAGTTCTGAAAGACCCTTCACTATAATGGTGCTAGCAGGTGCAACTGTATCGTAAGGTGACTTAATCAACTATAGTTTACAATTTACCAAGGGCTCTAGAAGTCCTGACAAATTCTGTGCTACCAGCAGAAAGATTTGATTCAATGTTAAGGAGAGATCCCTCTTAACCCAAACTACCAGAATCCAGATTGGGATTTTGGAGCAAGAGGATACCTCCTTTGTCCCAGAGATTCTGGAAGAAAGACAAGACACTAGGAATGCGGTTTAACTAGGCTGCAACTTTATTAAGTAACACATCTGGGAACTATCCGGCAACAACTCATCCTGGGCAGGTCATCCTTCCTTTGTAATATGTAACACCTGGTGGAAGTCTACCATCAGCCCTCCATCCCACCTGCTTTTCATCCCATTAATTTGATCCCAACACTGTTGCTGGGATCCCATCTTTCTCTCCCCTCATCTGAAGGTTAATGCGGTGGGGAAGAGAGGGTTGTGTCCTCAGTGTACTAGATATTAGAAACACCAATCTCATTTCCCAGCTTCTTCTTGAGATGCCTCTTCCTAATCCACTTCCAACTCCAGTTTATCAGGGAACCAGACCACCTAGTGAATGAGTACTTGCATGGGACACCAGCCAAGTTATGACTATGATTTTTACAACCTAACCTAACCACCAAGACCCTGGGCTGCTGAGAGACAGGATACCAACAATACCCTGGCCAGTTTGGCAGTGAGAGAAAAATTCTACCTATCCCCCCAAAGTTATCCCAAAGAGAGAGGGGGAGTTTTTCTTCCCAGTGCAGAATGGCAGTAGCTGAGCAAGGATTTTGAGGATCCTAAATATTGGATTTAAAGTGGGAGTTAGGCCCTAAGTTCTTTGTTGATTTGGTCCCAGGGTTTTTTTTCCCTTGCAGGCCCACAAAGTCTCCCCACCCCTGAGACTGATAGGGTGGGGGACATTCTTTGTACAAACCAAGCAGGAGGGTCAAAGGGAAATCTGTTTGCTGGGAGACAAGATTCCTAAAAGAAAACATCAACTTTAGTGTAAAGCTACTTTATTTAATAAATTCGAGGCTTGTGGTTCTGAGACAATAGTATTGATGTCATTGATAGAACAATTGGGTCCATGGCCCTGTCTTCCCAATTATTTTGTCCTTATAAACATATTACTGCATTCTATAGTAATACTAATGGTGCAAAGTGCTTTGCTATTACTATTGTTAGATATAGGGCTACATCCTCAACTGTGGAATGATCCAACAACCCACTGAACTCAACGGGGTCTTTCCGCTGACTCCAAAGGACTTTGAAGCAGGTTCTGGTGTACTTATGTGCAGGTCCATTGACTACATGAGCTGAATCCAATTGTATTAGCTGGGGATCTGGCCCATGGTGTTTTGAACCATTACTATATAAAATAAAGATGACTACAGTACTCATTAGGAGGAATTACATTTCATATATGTATAAACTACCCTTTGCTTTTTAAGCATCTTAAAGAGATTACAAGAATAATTATTGTGAGGTTTAATATGGAGGCAAAGTCAAGTAGCCTGACATAAGAATGAATAACACAATTACATATATGAGGCAGCCTTTAAGGGACGAAGGTCCAACCCTTTCAAGTAACTGTGAGTCAGAACTGCTGAAAAACTGGCCGTGTTCCCTAATTTAGGAGAACTTGCAGACATTTGCCCTGCCCTTTGCCATGTAGGGTGTTGAATTATTTCCGTTAGAAAGGACTGGAGTCCCTTTTGCAAAATAAACGTAGCCCAATACCACTTTCCCAGGGAAGCAGGGTGTTTGTTAGCACAAAGCACAAAACCCCTTTAACACCAGGAGTTGGGCTTCCTCCTTTTGCCAGCACTGGGATGTGCCAGAGCCCACCAGTGCCAAGGGGATAATGAGGTAATGTGCTTGGGTGATAAAATTCTGGCTTGCTGCCCAGTATATATGATGGCACACACCTATCTTCATCTGGAAAAGCTAGTGTGGGACATTCCAAATAATTCATCAAAGAATGAATGAATCAGGCATCTGACAGAGAAAAATGCCTTTAACTGTTTATAAAAACTGAAAGAAAACTGAACTTGCAGAATACTGGTCCATTTCTAACCCAAAATCCACATTAACTAATGCTTGTTGGGTATTGAATTACAACAGAAAGCCTATGTTAATGCATGTGAGAGCCACATGAATATCAAACAAATTCATTATGATTAGTGCTATTACAGTGAATACCAAATGAGTTCATAATGATGGAACAATGAAAGTGTTACCGAGAGATTTTATTTCTGCAACAAATCCTCCATATAAGGGTCCACTCCTGAAGTATTAATTCTAATATAAGATTGCATCTGAATATTAGCATCATCAAATAAATTATACCTTTCAATAGCCTCAACTTTATGGTTCAACATTTTTTTCTCCACCGATACATCAGTTTTCTTTAGTCTCAATTTGTCCTTAAAGTTTGATGACTATTGTATAGGGGTAACACTTTATTTTAAGTGTCCAATCATTAGGAATTCATTTAGTATTCATTGCAATAACACTAATACAATAGAATGGAATGAATAAGAAATTCATTTAGTATTCATATGGATGTGATATGTACTTCTAAAAGAGTTCCACTCTATTTCAGCATTAGTTTAGCATTATTTAATGGACACTTAAAATAAAGTGTACTGGTAAAGATGACTTAATTTCTACACTTCAATAGCTAGCTTTTTTTTTTATTAAAGAAAGGCTTAGGAACTTATGGCAACTTCATTGGAATATGAAACAAAAGCCTCAAACCTGTGCAACAGCCTCAGACTTGTGAAAATGGTTAGAAGGAAATTTGAAACCTTTTTTCTGATCCATTGTGATGTATTCACAGAGCCAACTTGCCACAGAGCTTGCAAGAACTTTGCAATAATTACTTAAGCGTAAACAGCCTAACTGGTCACTGCTACATTCACTGGCTATCACACAGATTTGGTACTGAAATCACAGAAACAATCAAAAAAAATTATTAGCACAGATGACCTTCAATATACAAATTGCACTAGTTAGAACACAGGCAAGTCAAATTTCTTACAGATTATTGTCTTTTGCTTTAGAAAGAGCTCTATCTGTCTGCAACTTCTCCATACAATATAAGTAAATGGACGAAATGCCTCTAAAACCAGCAAGGGCAAAGGTTTATAGATAACCTACACTTCCTCTTTAATCCAGCTCCCTATTATCCATTAGTGATAGTTACCAGCAAACTGAAGGCACATCACTGAAGCTGACGAAGTTATTTTGAACCCAGAGGGATTATAGTGATTTTCCTATAATTTCTGTACTGCAACAAACACGTTTATGAAGTACCAAGTATCCTTTCAGCTAACTCTTCATTAAAATATATTTAGATGTCCTTCAATTTAAAAAAAAAAGCATCTTAAACTGAAACTCAAACTGGCTGATTCCCAGGCTTACAGTTACGTTCCTATCAAGAATTAATGCAATATCATGCACACACCATTACTGAAAAATTCTACGCTGTTTTTTGCCAAGTGTTCCTATATAACAGTTTTATCACAAGTCTGACAGCCGCCATAAAAATTCCAGGCATTCTATATCAACAGCCCTCTTTGTACTAAGTTATTAAACATTAAATTTTTATTCGTCATTTGTATTCTGTTATGCAAAATAAGCTCCTTGATAAGATGTGTCTTCTTAATTGGGCCCTTGATGCTTCTTGGATCGGAGTTGTCAGATTAGCTGGAAGAAGAGGCTCTGCATTGAGCCAGCTCTCTATCAGGAGACCAATAGCTTTGTAACAACGATATTAAGTTAGAGGGGCCAAATGGAGGGCAGCACTAGGCTCAGGTGAGACTCTACATCTGTGCATGTCTTATGCTCAGGCACTTTTCTCATAGCATCAGCAGGGCTGATGGAAATAGATTTGTTTGTTGTTTACAGCATGCAGCTGTGGCGGCGGCTGCATGGGAGTTGTATAAGATTGAAGCAAATTTGTACTGAGACTAAAATATTGAGCTTTTCTCCAGTCAGCAGTCTCTGGAATCTTATTGTCAAAAACTTTATCCAGTTGTAACCCTCCCCAGGGTGATTTTCATTTGCAGCTGCCCTGTTCTGTCTCTCACCGCCTGTCCCATACTGCCTCTGTATTAGTCAGTGCAAAAGTAGACTCATAGTATACAAGCTACTGACTAGGCCATGCAGAAAGAACAACAACTGAGTCAACCATTTTATTCATTGAAAATGTTGTGGTTTTATCCAAAAAGCATTCCCATTTCCACTAAAGCTGTCATTTATGGGGTTCAGCATCTTCTTTTTTTATCTACTACATGAAAGAAGGCACGCAGCATTTAGTAGTGTTTAACAACAAAGCATAATCAGAAATCTCACAAGCACCGTGGAGAAGAAACCTTAAAGAAAATGTAGGATTTATTATTTTCATAAACTAGGGCCAATTCTGACAAGGGGATTGTATATTTCCAGACTAGGGCCATTTAATTGTTTAATGCTTCTGGCAGTTGTATGGCTAAATTCTCCCATAACATGAGGGAAATTAACTTTTCATATGATTAGCACGTAGAGGCCCAAATAATATTGGGGAGCATTTGTGCCTGGCACTGTACAGACACATTGTAAGCAAGAGTTCCTGCCGCAAAGTGCTTGCAATCTGAACAGATATGACAGACCAGCAGGAAGTACTATTGTCTCTCATTTGCAGATCAGGAACTGGAGATTAAATAATTTGCCCAAGGTCACAAAGGAGAATCTGTGGCAAAGCCAGGGATTGAACATAGATTCTTGCATTCAGCCCAGTGCCTTAGTAAATACAATGCCAGAGTCATGGTATTTACAGCTGACTTGTTCAGAAGTAGTTTATTTACTAAACTACTAAATTTCAGGCTGTACTCCAACCTGTTAGCACGCACGGGTGCTAAAATCCTTTAGGATTTTATACAGGAAAAGTTTAGAGAGTTTATTCAGATGTTTCAATGCTTACATGTATGATTTTCCATGAGCAATTTTTTGCATGAGAATGTGTCGAGCCATGTTTTGATCTGCACGTTTACATCTTACAGGGTGAGCCCAAACTATAATCACTAAGTCCAGCTTTCACCATACCATCAGCATGAGCCACTGAGATGCTACAACTTGCATCCTCTACACTAGCTGGGTGGATCAATTTTTTCATATCCGGTCTAAGAAACAACCTGTACACCACAAATAAGTTCATTGTACACATCACACACACATCCTGCAAATAATAAAATATATTTAAATATGCAAAATCAGAATGACACAAGACTAGCTCTGCTAAATCTCCCTGTATGGTTTTGTATAGGGGCCTTCCCCACTAGACATTTCTGTGTTTAATCTGTAGATATTTGCTTGTAGACTATGTAATTACAGGACCTCAGTGTGTCCCTGGATATTGCAACTCAATAACAAAAAGAGAATATCAGTTTATACTTGACATAACTTAGCAGGGTACAAGATTCAAATAGCAGGAGAGTGAAAAAAGCTGCTCTAATGCATAGTGAGGAAAGACAATATCTAAAACATACATGCTTTGGCTCAGAATAAGACACATATGAGGAGGAGTCAGGAGTCACTACCTGCTCCAGTCTTATTATAAGAGCATGTCATCTGAGACTGATGTGCAAATATAGATAAACATGTTGTCCTGTTCCAATGGAAGGAAGTAAAAGTACTCTAGTACAATGGAGAAGATGCTTGCCTACATGGTGAAAAAGCCCACAGGAGCTGGTGCGCTCTCTCTTCACTAGCTCTGCATGCGGACACACTTACTGCACACTAAGCGTGCCTGTGTGCGCATTAGCTCACTGCACTTTGGAAGTGTACTAAATTAAGCCACCCTTAGTGTGTGGCAAGAGTGTCCACACGGGGAGTTAGTGCTGAGTGTGCTTTAAATTCACTCCCTAGTTTACTGTGCACTAACTTCCCCATGTAGACAAACTCATAACAACAACATTAGTGAGGGAGATTAAGTTCCCATTTCCAACACATTTTCTCTCTTTCCTGAACCATATGATGCATCGTAGCCTCAAAGACAAGACCTGCTGTGGGAGACAGTTCTCACATCAGTTCCAGCTTTTCTTTGCTGGTTTGTTCTTCAGAGCTTCCTGGAAACAAGCCCTAGGACGTGTCTGGAGAAAACTCTTTCCAGATCAATGTTGAAACAACAGAGCTCAGAACAGAATAGCTTGGCTCTATAGACTAGGTGCCCACCTCTCAGGCAATGGATTGCACAGTATAACTGAGGATAGAATTTGGCCCTAGGTTAGACATTGTATAGATTGGCCTATATTAGTGAGCAGATTTATGACCCTCAGCTACTTCCATGGACGTTGAAAACCAACAACATGATCAGTCAGGCATTTTCTGCAAAATACTGAGCACTGTCCCCTTCCCCCTCCCCCTCTGAAATTACAGGTATGATGCACGAGACACTTGCAGGACTGGACCTGCTTCTGCCAGCAAGTCTCTTTGTAGAATGGGTCAGAAGACTCCTTTTGTCATCCAATGCCCCTGCAGTGCTAATCTACTCTACCTCAGGTCCCAAGAGGGAGGGTGCAGTGAGGTGGTGTGTTGAGCTAGTCACCAATATTGTCTTTCATTATCACTCTTATTTTTGCTATCCCTGTGCTCTATTTTACTGTACCGTTAATATTGCTTAACACAGATTTATCAGAATGTCCCTTCTTTTAATGTCTTTGTTCTTGTGAACACATAGTGAGAGCCAGTCCCTGCCCCAAAGAGTTTTCAATCTAAACAGACAAGACAGAAAAAATGGAGAGTGTGTATGTGTGTGTGGGGGAAACAAAGGCACAGAGAGGTGAAGTGACATATAGTAGCAAAGAGTAGGTCAGTAACAGAGCTGGGACGTAAACCTCAGGCTCCTGACTCCCAGGGAGGTGCCATACACTGGAGACATAGCCTGTATCAATAGAGGTACAGCACATTTGATTATGGTTCTCATTCTAATGGCTCCACAAATCCATTCAAGTCTTTTTATGAGCCTTGTTGCTCCTCTTTTAAGGAGTTTCAGAATTAAGAAGATTTTGAATGGGAGGGTGGTCATTAAATTCTGTTTGAGGGGTAGCCCATTCAGGTATTAATAAAGGCCTGTGAATAAATATCAAACAGTTTCGTAGTAATCCACAATTCTTACCATGTACATACATTACTCGTGCCTTTATATTGTTTTAGAAAAGCTTGTGATTCGAGTGGCCATGGCTCCAGCATCTGGCTGTGTTTTGACATTTCGAAGATGTAAAGGTACTGTGTGGAATTGGAATGTTTAGCTAAAACATCAGGGATAATATTCCTGGCATGCTCATGCAGTGGATAGTCTTGTGCCTAGATACCTCATTATCTGCAGGTGCCATAATGAGAATATGAATGCTGTCAATCACTTTAAGACACTTGTTAAAGCAATAACACAGAAAACTTTTCCTTCGTTTTCTCTTGCTGTAAGTATGGTGGTTGGAAAATTAAGCAATGTCTGCAGGTGTTCTGGCATATTGTTCAAAAATCAAGTAACTTGTTCCCTGCCCCTGTCTCTCTCTTCATAGCTAGAAAGAACTTGTTTCTTACCAGTAGTGAAGAAAATATTTCTATGGTCCTGGAAAGGCATAACCTTTCTTTGACCCGCTCTTTAAAGACTTGATCCTTCAAGGTGCTGAGTAACTCCTGCAGATTCTGAGTGCCCCTTCTACTCAACTGAGTGCCCCTTGACTTCAGTAGGAGTTAAGGAGACTTAACTTGGAATTGCACAGCACCTCACAGGCTTGAACCCGAACCACCTATAGAATAGATGCACTGGATCAAGAGCTGTGACATCAATGGCTTCCTTTTAATCGTTCTAAGTTCATGCATTTGAGGTCTGTGGACTTTCATACTCTATTTCTTCTCTTCTGCAGACAGCTCAGGCACAAACTGGAAAACTATTGTCTCATGGTAAAAAAGTGATGTACTCTTCAGAAAGCCTGAATTTGTCCCTGGAAGCCACCTTTTTATTCTGAAGGACAACAGCTTCTTCTGTATAGGTGTTATTAAAACTCTACAGAAAGAAACACAAAAATATCTAACATTCTTGATGGTTTCACAATTTTGTTCAGATTGATTTAGAAAGGAATATTTTGTAAATAAACATCTTATTCTTCTCCATTATCAAAGGGGAAATACAGGACCTGAGTCTCTTCTCATTTGGGTTTTCCATCAGTGCAAAATTGTTGTATTATACAGTGATACATTGCTGGCACAAAGCTGTCCAAAATAGGTGAAGCCAGCAGAATAGCTTGCAAAACTTCCAGTAGAACTGAGATGGTGTTGCTTACATCACTCTCCTAGGGAGAAGGTCAGGGGAAGGATGGTAGGGAAGGCCTACTTTACATTCTGTCAGTTCCCAGTTGGCATTATTAACCTCTTGGGGACATTAGTTGCTGGTATAATTTAGAGCAGGCTACTGTAGGTTACGCTGGGTACAGCTGGTTCAGGGTTAGGGGAGCACAAGGACCATCTTTGTCTCCGCAAGCTAAGGTGGCACTACTAGCCTAATGCACATGTGGAGAGAATCAGGCCCACTGTATTCCATGGAGATGGTGATTTTCCTGCTGAGTTTCTGAAGGCTCATATCTGACATCCCATCAGTAGCTTAGCTAGTGAAACTTTAAAGATGACAATGAATTTAAATAGGTCTGAACTGAATTGTTAGTGCTGTTTTATAGGTTGGAAGTTCTGTTTTATATGCTTGGTGCCATTTTCATTAAAATATCATTAATGCATTAGGAGGTGGGCAAAAATGTTGAAAGGGTACAGATATATGAGCGGTAATTGTTCTAGGGCCAGGTGAAGCTGCCTCAGTACAGTAAGAGACCCAAATTACTCACTGACTAGATACCAATACTACTATATTGGTAGTGCTGTAACCACAAACCAATTGTGCCTTTTGCCACAAATCAGTTGAATTTTCATCTTGACTTCACATCATCCCCACTTGCAGTAGGTTTCATTTTTATAAAGCTATAACACTGTCTAACACACGTGCAGTGCATTTGGTGAACTTTCCCCCTCTCCCATCTTGTCCTGATATCTAACATCATCATAGACATAAACTTGCATTGATCATTTTCATCAGGACTAGATACTACAACACAAGTATAGTATATAGATTGTCATTGAATTTGTTTTCCCTTTATAATCTCATGTTGTAATGGCATCGCCTTGGGGAGGGTCACCACAGACTTGCACAAAAATCATGTTGTCATTGTAAGCTTCATGGTAATGGGATCTCCATAGGCAAGGGCTGAAATTGTTGTGATGACAGTAATGCTCCATTCAAGCGAATGTTGAGTTGGCATCACAAAAGGCAGCAGAAAAACAAGCAAGAAACCTGAAAAATGTAACTCTATTACACGGCAGAGAAGATATCTGATTTATCTTGTTCCATAACTGAAAGATAGCTTAAGAGTTGAAACTATTGTATTTTAATAGTTGTACTACACCAGCAATAATAAGTGTGAATCTCAAGAGATCAATACTAATTTATTTTAATCAATTTCATATAAATTCAAAATAAGTATTTTGCTATATTCAAAAAAGTAGGCCCTTTGCACAAAAAATGCACATGGAATTACCATGAATTCATGCACAAACGGGTAACTGTGCAGGCAAATGCCTCTTTCACTATTTAACTAACCTTTGGCATAGACCACCACATGTTCTACTGCTGCAACTGTGGTAAATGTATAAGTGCACAATGGGGTGCAGACCTTTGGTCTTCCTTTTGCAAAATTTGCCCTTGACTATCAAATAAAAGAATGTGCAATTTGTAAACCCACTTCTTTGTGTGTGCCCTTGCCACAAAGTTTGTGTGCAGAACAGTATTAACATATGCACAAATGGTTGTATAAGATCAACTGTGTGCAGACATAGTCACTATGGTGTGTACTTCTGGTAACTGCAAGTACAAAGAGGTATGGATTTTCAGTTTAAAATATTGGCAACTATTACCTCCAGCCGTTTGGATCAGCCAGAAAGTGAAGGCGGGCATATTTTATTACCCTGAAAATAGAGGACATTCTATTCTATTTTACTCAAACTTTTCTTGAGCAGTGGGAAGTATTTCAGTTCTAGTTACACTGATTTTTTTTCTGACAGTGTTCTTAAGGACTGGTTTTGGTTTTTTTTTATCATGAAACAGAATTCCTGGGTCTGAAAATATGAAAAGATTTGTTGTATTATGTTCCAACTAGACATCATCACATTTTATCTTACGGGACACAACGTTCACAATGTGACACAGTTTAGCTTTTTTAATTAAAAAAAAAAGCCTGAACAATTCGTTTAAATCCTAGCTTAGCTTTTTAAGATGGGCAAATCACTTTGGGAAAATACAGATCATCCTGAATGTTTGCCCTTGCCTAATTGCAGCCAAACTTTGTTATAATGACAGATTGGTTCAGCAAAGTCCTTTGTTCCCCCCACAAACATGCCTCTAGTTCCCTTGCCTAGACCTCCCTGCTGGTTTCCATACTTTATAAAATATGGTGGCATGTAACAGCTGGGCTCTGCTACCGCTCTATTTGCGGCCACAAGTACTCCTGTTCTTTTTCCCCTTTGAGTTGCACCTCCAGAATGCATGGTGCATGTCTGTGATTCTCTCTGTGTTATTTGTGGCTTCCTAGATACATAATATAGAGAGAGGCTGCTCATCCACAGAGCCAAATCATCTGCCTATGTGGAAGAATGAGGGTTGGTCAAAACTATTATTTAACCAAAAATTGGGTTTTCAATTAAAAGGGTATTTTTGTGGGAAATTTTGAGTTTTTATCAAAAGCTTTTCAGCAAAAATGGATTTTGGGGGAGGGCAAAAAAGCAAAGCTTTGGGGTATCAGTTTTTTAATTAAAAATCAAAATTTTAAAATGAAAAATGGTGATGAAAATGATATTTTTTTCCACTGTAAAAAACCCACCATTTTCTGACCAGCTCTAGGAAGAACCTCTAGCTTATAACTTCAGGAAATTGAGCTCCTTCTGAAAACTCTACTGTTAGCATATTTTTAAAAAGCTTATTCATTAGTTCATTCAAAGTAGTAGACTACTAGGTAAGGTGTACTTATGCCTATTTTAGAGATTGTGAAGCTGAGGCAGAGAGTAATTAAGTGACTTATGCAAGGTCACAGGGTGAGTCAGTGGCAGAATTAGAAAGCCACACCAGGAGACCTCAACTGCCAGTCCCTGTTCCAACCAGTAGACAAGACTCTCTCAGGGTGCTTTATTACTCTGGGGAATTCAGAATGCTGACTAGTATACAAGTAGTTTCTGATTTATAAATGGAACATTTAATTGACTCTGCAGTATCCATGAGTTAATGACTGGAATTTTAAGTCTATTAGAAAGGCTGAGAATGGCAGGTACAGTATTTTAAAATCAATGTTGACAAGAGCTATAGAAGAATAAGTTATTTTATGTATTTATATCACCTTCCACTGAAGGATCTAAAAGCATGAAAGAATGAAACCTCTGTGAATTAGGTTTTATATCCATATAACAAATGGGTAAACTGAGACAAGTAAGTAAAGTGACCTTGCAGGAAGTCTGTGGCAGAGCCAGAAATATAACCCAGACATTCTGACTCCTAGCCCTGTGCTTTTACTGCTAGGCATGCTGCTTCTCTATCAGTACTATAGGTTGTAATTTTATGGGTGGCCCAAGATTTCCACCATAAAGTTAACACGAACCATCAAACTGGTCCTCACTCTTTCCTTAGATACTTCTCTCATTATATGAACATTGCACATTCACTGATTGTTGCCCACATGTATTTCCAAGGCCAGAATCTGACCCTTAATGCAGATATTAAAAGAAGAGATTGATTATTAAGGCAATGTGATTTTTAAACAGCTTGGCTGATTGTTAAGCACATATGTGATTATGTCAATTTAGCTTTTCTTTAATATAAAGGCTTCAAGCAAAATGTTACACAAGACAAAAAATATAATGCATTTGAGTGCAAATGACATCCTTTGGACAACTATAATAACAACCTGCATGTGATTATACCCTGGGCTCACTTTTATTTTGCAGTACTGTGCCCTGGACTGAGGTCTACAGTTGCTGACCACTGCTGTTGATTATCTCACTGTAGCACATAATGTTTTGTACCAGGCGACTGTATTCTAGCAAGCCCCTAAATTGTATTTGGACAAAGAATAATTGAACATTGGACAGAATAACAAATGCTATGGTCAAGTTTGCTTCATGGGTTTATCATGTTGTATTAACATGATAGAAATATGAATACTTAAATCTTATCTCAGGTATAGTTTATAACTGCATTAATCATTTACTGTATTATATATATTTCATGTCACTAAGATTGTGAGGAAAAGATTCAATTTTCCCAGTGCAGTCAGTTGAATGTGCTTTAGATAAGTTAAAGGCATTGCATTAAACTATTCCAACATGGCTTTCTCTTACAGATCCTTCAAAAGGATGGGGAACATATATCAAGCAGTAATAACCAGTATATTTTATACTTTTTTCTTTTAAAAGGTGCACCAATACATTTTCCATGGTCAGTGAAATCAGATAAATGAAGTTACAAAGTTTTCTATTTATAGGTAAATGTTGCCAAATTGACAGACACTTTTACCACTCTTACATGACTATATTTGTTTCCCCTTTGAGATTTTAAACACTCTTGTACCAATTAAGGTAGTAGTTGGAAAGACACCAAAATTACCTGGAGGAATCATAGGAATAGACTACACATACCTGAAATATTTAATGTGACATTTCACTTGATTGGCATTTTTTACAGGGGTTGTAAAATTCAAGCTCTACATGTAAGGAGGGGATTGCTTGCATGCATCTGTGAGACATTAGCAAACAGGAGAGCACACCCGTTTTAATCCATATAAAATAAATATGTACCAGTATATACATTATTCCCTGCAGATTGTCTTTTTAGGTCATTATATGAACATTGCACTTTCATTGCCCAGGAATTAAACGCATGTCCTCGTTTGCAAGAGTGATACTGATTAATTTCCTCAAAATCAAAGGAAAAACAGCGAATGAAAAGGAAAGATACTCCAATGAGAAGAGAGAGACAGCAGCTACACCATTTTCTGCAGTTTGTGGGAGGGAAGAAGACCAGATTACTAAACCTACATGCTCAAAGAAGTAACCAAATCAGGCTCCTGGTGGCACAGCTTATGTGTGAAAACTGCTTCATAAATCTAAAGTAGTTAGAGACACGGGCATGTAGATTGAGCAATTAAGTCTGTTTTCAGTGCCTATTCCTTTTACTACCAGTGTGATATATGGCCAGTAGGGCTCATATCCCGGGGTACAGTCTATTCACTTTGTGCCACCACTGATGGTGGAATTTGGCCATATAAATTCACCCCAATGCTGGAGGAGCATCCAATGGCATGAAGCGGACCTGGTAGCTCCTATAACAGCCCTTCTTCCTGCTGCCATTGTTGGCCAGGAAAACAGGCCTGGTCAGCGCTTCCCTGTTGATCCCCAGCTGCCATATCATCTCAGGGCTACAAGCAGCTGGAGTAATTTGGAGCAGCTCTGTTATAAAGGGAGATTGGCTCAGCCGCTAGTGCAAGATCAGCAAAAGCTGCCTTTGCAACTCCTTCTAAACTACACTGTGCACGCCTCAACCATAGCCAAGTATCTGGGCCTCTTCAGTGGGTTCCAGAAAATGTGAGGCTTTCAATCTGATCCTGCTCTCATTGAAATAGCCAGGAGTTTTATCACTGATTTCAGTGGGACCAGAAGCAGGGATAATCCTTCATTTAGCAGGGACTGATTCTGCATGGCATAGAGCAACTCTCACTCAAGCCAGAGAGTTATTCTTCTTCCATACAATACACTTGTGGACTTTATAACCTTCTGACAGTGCCCTGCTTGTTGGCAAATGATGTGAATTCCTAGAGTAGCTGAAGCATACATATGCATAAAGTCATAGCTACAGTAAGTGGTTTCTGTAGAGACTTTGAATGAAGATTGTGATTAGGGAATGAGGTAAACTGGTCCAGCAAACTCTAGTTATCTATGTATCTTTAGGTGTCCAGTTATATTACAAAATAGGCATTTCATACCTTCATTGCTACCATTATTTTTCATCATTCTCAGCACTCCTATTTTCTAAAGTTTTACTGCTAGGAAGCCAATTGCAATGCCAGAAATACTTATGCAAATGACCTTATTCCCAATTATAAAACTTCCTGAAATGACTTCTCTCTTGTGTGTCTACTTTACTCTCTCTCTCACTCTTCTGTGTAAAGAGCATGTATTTTCAAAGTATCTCACTGTGGTCACTTATTTTCTAGCAGCTTCCCTCTAATTGAGATCATTTGAGTTAATTTTAATAGCAGATTCACTGCCATAGAATGTTTATATGAATTGAATGTTTGTAAGTGGTGAGCAAAGTGTTTGCCAGTACTCAATTAGTAGCTCTTATGTCATTGTTGAATTTGTTTTAGGGTTTTTTGTAGAACTTCTTTGAATTACAGTTTCACAGGCTGCCTAAATCAATGACATATGTGTCTTCATAACTACCCTGTAAAGATGACTATCATGATTTTTTTGTGGGGGCCTTTAAGACTTGATGTTTACTTCAGTGAAGTGAAGCAAAGGTCATAACACAGTGTAACTTATTTCTTAAAGTTTCAAAAAAAATCAAAACAGCAGGCTGTAGAATAGAAAGGTGAGATTCAAAGACACAAATCACTTCACAGTCACAAAAATTGCCAAAAAATAGCAGCTTGCAGCTGTGCACAGCAGGGACAGAAAACATTAAACACATGTTAAATAACAAATAGGAGACTTAAATATAGCTAAAAGTGGACCTTATACTAAATAAATCATGTAAACTGCATCTTAATGGTCCTAAGGAATGTAATGGATCATGTGAAATCTTCTAAATTTATACTCCTTAAAAAAATCCATAGCTTAGGCCCCTGTTTTTAAAAAAGAGACTATTGAGTCCACAAGTAAATATTTTGTCTTTCATTTTCTTGCTACATGTACAGCTGGATTTGAGAAATTTCATTTTAGTTAAAGGCAAAACAAGACATGCATTCAAATCAGTTTGAATTTTGGGTGTGAAACTATTCAACATTCTCTTTACAGTCCTTTTCCTTTTCTGCCATTACAAATGCAAAGAATGTGGCTTATCCCATTTTTTGATATACTCCTTGTAAAGTGTTTGAATTGGTCTATCCAATATCCCGCATTCATTTGTAGTGTCTGTGAAAGGGCAGCCATTGCTCAATGGGCAACAAGATTCTCATCCCATCTTTTCTACTGTCTAGGAAAGAGGAGGGGTGGGGGGAAATCTCTTCTTTTTATGAGAAGCATGACAAATAAATCACCAGCTTGAGTATTCAGATCAATCCTGCTGGCAACTATCCTTCCCTTGAAATATTTGTAGCCTGTATTTTCTTTCTTCTGAATATTTTCAAGCCTTCTTGCTTGCCTTCCACACGGAGAGTTACAGTTCAGTTTTTCTGTGTGTATCTTTTTTGAGATTAATGTTCTTTAATGACATCATTGTGTGCTATGACGGGAAGGTCCCCAAGTTTGCCTTTCTTCCCATCTCAGTAGCACTTCTTTACAAATCAGCTGTCAGACTTTGATGTTTTTCCTTTAGGGCTACCTTTCTTAAATGCAATATAGCTTACCTATAGGTTTAGCAAGCCCACATTCTCTCATTAGATACATTTTTTGTCATCAATAATAAGTTGCCAAGGAGCGTAATGTGAGGGGTAACTGATACAGTGTGGAAGAGAGCCATTGTATGCTAATGCAATTGTCTCTTACGACAATGTAAATAAGAGGCTGAATATATTTCAAGGCTCCTTTGTTTTCAACATTGTTTGATGGTGTTCTATTTTCAGTCTGAATATTCATAATGTGCTCCTAGAGTTCAGCAGCGAAATAAGTGGATTTGAGGGGAAAAAAATTAAAAAGTGGAGGGGGAAAAAACAGAAAGAAATGAGTAGTGTTCTAATGAGGAACAGTTGAGTAGTATGATGTAGCATACTTCTGAGGTTTCTAGCAGCCTGGAGCCGTTCTTTCTTGGCTTGTATACAGTGCATTCACATGGAGCTGTGTTTGGATGAGAACCTTCCAAAGTCAGTAAATGCGCTAATGTACTGAAAAGTGATAAATATGAAATATATGTATATTCACACACACACATATCATAGAGTTGTTTCCATTTCCTCTATTTCTAGTAGATGGATGAAATTCCAGAAGGCGGTTATACAGCTACAAAATAAAATGATTCGTAGTTTACTTGGTGATCACCTGGCATTATGTAATACAAAAGTATTGTTTAAAGCCAAGCGCTCCAGTTATACATCTTGTCTCAGTTTGTGCATTAACAATAATAATAAACAAAGTGGAATAAAAATTGTGTGAGTGTCATCACTTCCTCAATGACATGCATGATCCTGTTAACCTGCAAATGTAGCAAAGAAGGGATCAGTTTAAGACCTAGGCAGCAAGCAATTTTGCTAGAAATATGATATTATGACTTCAGACAAGAGATAGGAACCATGCAGCTGTTTACCAAAGGAGGACTCTTTTGAGTGGCATTATGCACTAACAACAGTAATGGCAGCAGACACTATCATTGTGATTTTTATGGCACAGCTTTTGTTAATTTCTTTTGACATACTCCCTGGAAATCTTAGGCTACCAAAACAATAAAATAAAATAAAATAATAATAAGGCTGAATAGGTTAATGAAATCACAAAAGAAAAGTGGCCGTAATGGAAATGCAATTGCTGACTGAAATATTTATTACTTACATTTATTTAGATCCTTTATGGAAGATGTGTCTGTTTTCCTATTCTTTGATTTTGCTCTGAAGTTTCTAGGAGTTTTTGTGCTTTTTCATCTAATATTCCTCCTCTTACTCTCCCAATGTGATTCATTTCTTTAAGATCTTGTTTTATTTTTAAGTCATCAATTACTCAAACTTTGTTGGCCTATCTATTCTCTGCCATCTGGACCCCATACCTTATTTTAAAGCATGTTCAAATAATGACAACCTTCTTTTCTCAATTAATTTATGGGCTGTGGGGACCATTTTTCATTTGTTATCATGCACTTCCATTTGATCTCTCATATCTTTCTTCTGCATCTGCAACCATAGTGTATAAATCTTCCTCTCTAGCATTGTCATGGTGTCCAAGATATATAGGTATAACTCCCTATTAGTTCCACAAAACTGACCTTAATTTCTAAAAATGGTATCAGATGTGAATAAAGTTTGGTAAGATGATTTGTTTTGATTTACTTTGTACCACTTATCTTTGCGTTTTCTTCCTACTTTTCTTTTATCTAATTTAGACAGTATAGTCTTGCAAGCCCAGTTGCATGTTTATCCATTACCTTCCTGCCAATGCTGTTCCGCGGAGAGATAGGACTGCAAGATTTTGGCTGTTAGGAATAATAAAATGGCATTTTCAGTAACCTGTAGGCTAATAAACTTGCAATTTCTTTTTGCATTTAAAAATGGTAATTTTTTCTCAAAATCCACAGATTTTTGCAGCTATTATTGAGGTGACACAAGTCCTATAAAATAAACAGAAGCAGACAAATCCAAAAAACTTTCCTTTTATTTTGCTGTGTTGACAAATGATAAGACTTAAAAATCTAATTCTCCCACCGAACATTTACAAGAAGCTGGTTTGGATTGCTGAAGGGCTGTGGCTCACACAACAAAATCTGAGCCGTGTGTGTTTTGTTTTACATAAACAGACTTCAGTCCAAACTAAGGAATGCTAATTAAGCAAAAACCATGACCAGATGTTTATTAACACCTCTCAGGTTCATGGGATTTCAATAGTGTGCAGTTTTCATGGACTAATTTGAGAAGAGAAACACCTTTATTGGAATAATGGCCAATTATAATTGCCTACTTTGCCTATTTTTCTTTTATCTCATGTGTAGGGGAAAAAATAAGTTCAACCTATCATCCTAGTGCTGCTGATATTAATTCTGCACATCATTTGGTACATATTATTAATAATAAATACATTGTAATGTACAGATGAAAAATTCCTAGTCCATTTACTTTACGACAACTTTTTTTATTAGTTTATCATGTGCCAAAATTGTTAACCTATTTATATGTAGTCTGCCATCAGCTTTGCCTCTGCCAAGGGAACGATGCATCACTTTGATGCCAAAAAAGCACCAAAACAGGAAGAGTTGCTGTTGGGTCCCAGCATGGTGACTTCATCACAGGCCACAGCTTCAAACTGTGGAGTAATAAAACTGAATAGCACAATATAAAACTCCATGTTTCATAAGACAAATATTGCTTTACGCATTCATGTCTCTTGTACTATGTTAACTGTAGGAAGAAATGGAATACAGTTTTAGTGACCCCCTGGGACCTATAAAGGCTATTTCTGAGTCTGAATCTTGCTGTTTAATTTAATCATTTATTATATTAATATTCAAATGGGCTGCATCTTATTAGCTACTGCAAAGATGTTAGTATGTCTGAAATAAATACCTAATTATGCTTTTGAAGAGAGAGGTTCTAAAGACTTTCCTACGTTTGTGCTAATAGAACAGTTCATTTGCAGATTTTTTTCTGCAGAAAAAAGCAGTCTGAGCATCTTTTCCCCCCTTTACTTTGAATAAAATAAAGACAAGGCTCAAATATACCATTGTGATGCCTAAAGAGCAGGTATGCATTTTCCTTTTTGTATTTTTAGGTTTCATTCTCCAAGCTGATGAGTTATACAGAAGCAAACTGACCAGTCCCCTCAGCTCCTAGCTGAATAACACATTAATAAAAATAACTGCTTTAACCAAATGACCATGAAATTAAGTATGTTCTTCTTCAAATTAAACAAATGGATATGCTTTTGAAAATACACTTTGAGCCTGACATGGTCGTGTTTAAAACACATTGTCATTTTATTGTTTTAAAAACCCATTATTATTTTTTTCCTTGCATGCAAAACAAAAAGATGAGGACATTGGCTTTCACAAACAATGGGCAGTAGCATCTTGCAAAAATGATAGTTGACAAAATTCATAGCAGGGCACAGGCATGTAGGGAGAAGGAAAAAGAGTGAGTGGATTTCTAGTGTCAACTTTTCTCCAGGATCCATAAGAAGTCCATTTTACTAAGTCTTTATGAGGATAAACTGAACTGCTGGCATAACATACACAGACAATACTAACAAATTCTAAATTAAATATATACACTGCATTTAGAGTAGTACAGAAATTTGCAGTAAATGCAAAAGTTACAGTCTGCAACACTAGAAATTAGAAGTTACCATCTTTCAAAAATCATCACTACCAAACTTTCAATAATCCTTTAAAAAAATCACTAAGTATGAGGCGCTAACTAAGACAATTACTTGCATCATAATTTATTTTCCGAATGGATGCTGGTGCTAATAAAAGGTTAAAGGACTGAGAGTGCTGGAGGATGAACTCATTTTATCCACAAACAGCCAAGTACAGCTGACTGCAGCATGGGTTCCTCCAAACTGACCTGCAAATGGCCTTATCCTTGACTAGGAACTAGCTTAGTTTTCATGTGACTGCTTCTATGCATGTTTTATAAGCTGAAACTGCCAGGTTTGTTTAATTATCACAGGAGTTATTGACATGCAAATTATCAACCTTTAAGAACTTGGGGGAGGGGGGAGCAAGGGGAGGGGTGAGCTGGGTCAATTTCCATTATTATTAAGGGAAGGTTTGTGTGACACATGCAACTCCTGTTATTGCTAATGAGAGTTGTGTTTATGTCCCAAAGGTAACATGGACTCCTAAACTGGGGGTCCATTCCATAGCTCATTCATTAAATTTACCATAGCTTTCCTGATGTTGTCACTTCCCTATCCCTATCAGCCCTACAGTGTTACAACAGACTTGTTATTATACAGTAGCCACCCTTAAAATAGATACGATAAAATAGCTAAATAGATATGGTTACATCACCACCTGCATTATTTGCTATACTGGGGTGAAAATTATTTAGTCATCTAAGGCAAAGGACAAGTTTGTAAGGATGACCACTGTATATTATGCAATGCAATGCATAACGTTTTCCATGATACTTTTATTTTGTTACTGACCAATTGATGTTACTAACAATGGTTATCTGATGTAGCCCGTGTATACAACGATAGCTTTACAGATTTTACCTGACACAAATAACTCTTCACCAAGGAACTAACTAGTTGATATATATTTTCTTGTCACTAGACACTTGAAATATACATCATCTTAAATTCCAGTTTGCCTTCTTTTTTTCCTCCAGAATATTTAAAGATTAGATTTTCATCCTAGATCTAGTGAGTAGAGGCATAGCTTGTTAGGGTATCAATAGTTAACCGGTAATATACACTTATATTACCCTCTGTTGAACAGACAATGTAGGGGTTTAACTATCACCCCACTAAAACCACGTATTCCCGCCGTTTTAGACTAGCCATAAGAATGCTGTGTATATGTTTTCCTCATTATTTGGATGTGCTGTTTGAATGTTGTGATCAGTGATTCAGAGCACATGATTCATCAGGAAGACATTTGCTAGGCAGACATGTGAGGAGCTGTCTGCCTCTTCAATCTCACTGACAGGGCAAAAATGCTGATTTATAGTAAATCATTAAAATCTGCTTATTATTGCACTGCTTGTTCCCCTTCTCCACTTCAAGCCAGCATCTTGATCTGCATCATGTCTCTTACAATGTTATACTACAGCAAGCAGTTACTTAAACCAGAGAGAAATGATCCTTAGTCTTTATTAGTGCATAGGAAAGGATATTTTGTTTAAAGAAGACTAATTAAGAATGCAGACTATTTTCTTGCTCAGTTTAGGGAAACATAAAGATTTAAAACATCTAAGCACAAAGAATTATGACACTAAAACAATACTGTAAAATGATTATTGAATATCTCTATTTAAAAAAAAAATCACAAAGTAACAGCTCACACATCACCAAAAATATTGGAAAAGGAGTGCAGGTGGTATGGAGGTATGCTGTGAGAATGGAGTCAAGCAACACAGAGCTAAATACAATCTGAATACTGATGAAAAGAATAGACTCGTATTATGTACCACTCTGTTACAGTTGACAATGGGAGCATTCTTTTAACATCATTACAACAACAAAAAAGTTTTATTTGTTTACTTTGAAAGAGATGAATTTGGTGAAATAATATAATATGTAAATACACTGTATGCTAGAAAAACAAAGAAACAATACAAAAAGGTCCATATTGTGTATGTGTTACTTACAGTAAAAATTTTAATTTGACGCCTGGGGACAGAAATCCTTGCCACTGAATTACAAAGAAGTGAATAAACGGACTCAAAATTAATCCATACAGATCTGTCCCCTTAATAATACTAATTCCAGAGAACAAAGCAGTGCATAATGCATTTTAAATTAACTTGGAAAATGCATAATTTATATTTGTTTTATTTCTTAATATTTGAACACAGGTACATTTTAGAATTCTAAGGGCAAGAAAGAGAAGGGCAGATTTTTATCCATATATATTCATTTTTTTTAAAAGGCAATATTTTAAGCTCTCCAAGAAAAGGACTTCAGCTGTGAAATATTACAGAGAAAAGATAAACACAGTTAGGGGAGAGCAAATGATTTTAACATGCTGTGAAATGAATATGTTTGGTTAAAATATAAAAAGGGTCCTAATTCCTAATAAAACATTCTAAAATAGATAATTACATATTAGTTTGGATCTAAAATAATGTCCTTAGTCATGAGAAGCAATTGAGAGATACCCTGCAGGGTGCCCATGGTGGGCATGGCTGGCAGAGAGAATGTTGTATGGAAGAGGAATAACCCCCTTTCTGAGAAATACACATTATATTTAGGAAATTGCAGAATTCTACTCCCTCCCCTTACTCGTGCCCTTCACTTGCACATGTGACATCATCACCTCTGTTTTACATATCAGACTTTTATAGCTATAGAGATATATGCAAGTCAAAACACAGGCATCCTGTATGTAATCTAAAAAAGATGTGTATGCGGTACAGGGATATATTTATCCTCAGTTACTGTGGTATCACAGTATGCTACCTCCAACCTATAGCGTTCAAAGAGTAAACATTCAGTAACCACAGCACCATGTAAAAGTGGTGGAAAGGAAATAATTTTACCTACTGATATTGTTCCTCTTCCACACTAAACATGGATGGTCAACATATTCTTAATCATCTCGCTATCATTTGCTTGCCTTTAAATGCTTATTCTATAGTTAAAAAAGAATAGGAAACAAAAACAACCAAAAGGAGGCCAGTTTTATTATTAGCAAGGAGGCGGCCACTGAGGTGCAATTAGTAATGAGCATTTGGAAATAAAGTGCGCTAGTCTGAAA
Source organism: Terrapene triunguis (assembly GCF_002925995.2). NCBI lineage: Eukaryota > Metazoa > Chordata > Testudines > Emydidae > Terrapene > Terrapene triunguis. The sequence goes on along the minus strand of NW_020664481.1, from coordinate 35,624,895 downwards.
AATTAATCCTCAATATTTTCTTCTCTCCCGTTTTCCCAGTGCAACTTTAGATCTGATTAATAGGAAAGGGCATTTGGCGAAAATCTGGTAAGTGGGTGTCTTCTACTTATTTACATTCTTCCAAACACTTGCCTATGACTTAGCTGATACTGTGAAGCTTTACAGCTATCAGTGTATACTAGAGAGGTGGAGTGTGTACGTGAGAGAGGCAGAGATGACATTTCTCTGCTTGGATGCCATTTTGAGTAGTTGTTAATGGAAGAAAGATAACATTTAAGCCTTTTCCACACCAGGGAAATTTTGCTAGGATTTTCCATTAGTGGGTCAGCTTTACAAGCGTGAGCAATATTAGAAGCCAAAGCAGGGATAGGCCATCAGTTGCTTCCAGTTTTTTTAAGTGCCATGTTGATTAGACCTGCTCAGAGCACTGTTGGATCACCAAGTGTTTAAAATGTTGGTGGCACATATGCACTAAATACAAGTGGGATGGAATGGATGTTAGAAACGAGTTGCAAAAACTGCCCTAGTGTAGATCTTAGGGGCTAATCCAGCTCATAGTACAAATCACACAAATACTAGATCATTATCAAGTGACCATTCACATGGCAAAGAACATGTTTGCCAGCGATCTGCTAAACTTTCACAAGGAAGCACAAACCCAGAGTGAAATTTGCCTGAGTCCAGGCTTAGTTTCAAACCTGAGTCATAAACACTTCTGGCAAGCTTAGGCAGAACATCAAATTAACCTGCACTGAGTCTTCCCCCAAAGATGCAAGGTGGTGATTTATAGTGCATCAGAAATCATGTGGTTTTGATCTTAAATCAAGAACGCAGATTTTATTTCAAGTGAACCACAAAAAGTGGGAAAATCAAGGAATAAAAATCTATCCAAAATGAATCCTTCACCTCCCAATACTGGTTGAACACTAGGTTCCTTCATGAACCACACTAGCTGAATTTTGCACAGATCAACTATTTATCTTTTTTCCTTCCTTTGCATTTAAAAAAGTCAACTTTTATAGACCCACTAAAAGCCCCAGTCATATGCAAAATGTTGGCTGTGCAGAAGAAAATCTATTTCTAGTTAAATTCTTCCTCGGCACTGTGGACGTGAGTTATTTTCAATAATAATTCAAGTTTACAGGCTAGCCTTATCATGGGCTAATGCAAATTAATGCTTTGAGTCATAAGTGTTTCCCTTGGAAACAGTAATTTCAAGTTAACGTCTCTTGATGTGAAATGGAGTGCAGTGTCACAAGCTCTCTCTCACCAACCTACAAATTAACTCGTGTCCCCACTGTACACGAATATGGATGGCATCCCACTTTACTTCTTCATCTTAAGCTATAGGGCCAAATTCTGCTCTCAGTGAATTTGACTGGTTAAACTGAAAGCTAAAATTGGACTATAAGGCCTTATGCAGCCATTAGTAGTAACAGGCTGGAGAAACTGCTAACGCCTGCAGAAAATTACTACAAAAATGATTTCTGTAAGATACAATATTTATCCCATGCCCAGACTCATTTGAGCAAGTGTGTGGTATGTGTGTGTTTGGGGGAGAGGGACTTTACTCTTCTAGGCAATGAACATAATGAAGTACACACAAGGCCTTAAAATGATGAACTAAAAACGCTGCTTTTGGGGGCTTCAGAAGCACCCAGGGATAACTGGTTACCTGCCCTAGTTGTTGCCCACCAAAGTACAAAGAAGGTATTTGCCATGATAACAACAGCACATTCATCTAGAGTTAGAGTCATAAAGAATAAGGGCAGACGGGCCAGCAGATCATCTCACCTCCTGTATATCACAGCCCACCAGCCCCTGCATCCAACAGAGTTGTTGGCTCAAGTTCGATTTTCCCATCAACATTTATTACCATTATAAGAGACAGAAGAAAATTAAGAGGAAAAAAAAAGATAACAAAAGCAAGTAGAAAGAAAATAATAATGAGACAAACATTTGTTGTTTCTTAATTGTATTGAGGACTCTTGTGTGACACACTGGGAATGAATCGGTGGTGGGAAAAATAACAGGGAACACAGGGGTTGTGACGCCATCTTCCACTGCTAGGGAGCCAAATGGCAGAGTGTCAGTGGTGCTATGAGCCACAAGGGCGTAAGGCAGTTCAGCAGAGAAGCCTCAGGACAGCTTTACCAGCAACGCTTCTCTGCGTGGATCCTGAAGTAGGCAGCTGGGTTCCAACTACAACAGAAGAGATGGGCAATGGGAGGAAATCCCTGTTCTTCTGGAAGTTCATGTGTAGAGGGTGGGGGAATGCACTGGCCTGTGTGAAGGGAGCTATTTGAATTGAGCTTAGATTTCTATGCTATCCTTGGTAGTGCAGGAAGGGGCCAATGTGCCCTGCAGAGATCTCTGACCTGAGTGAGCACAGAATGAAGTCAGAGTACAGAAATTGGTGGCAAAGGACAAGATGGGGTGACCAGGGAAAGAAAAGACCAAGGCAGCGATGGGAGTGGGGATAAAAGGGAGTATGACACTGGAGGACGGGGGAGAGGGGAGTAGAGAGAGATTAGAAAATAGAGGAAAGAGGGATGGAGGATAGAGCACCAAGGGGCGGGGTAAGCAGCAAATGGAAGTGGGGTCAAGATAGGATAAGGAGGGGGAGTGCAATAGTGGAGAGATACAGGGAAAGTGGACAGAATGTAATAAAAGGGCAAGGAAAACAAGAGGCAAAAAAAAGAAACATGAGAAGGGGAGATGAAAGGAAGAAAGAAATGGAAAAATAAAGAAAAGTTAAAAGAAGATAACCAGGCTGATGGGAATGATGGGTAGGTTGATGGTGTCAGAAGAGCTAAATTATGTAGGAAGGAAAAGAAGCAGGGAATGGAAAAGTGTGCTGCTTCCTTTGCGGGTTGGTGAAGGGAGACTGTACAATGACCCTTTTGGACTGTGCCTTGTTGATTAGAGAAGGGGAAGAGGGTGACTAATCACGGAGGATGTTGGGGGGCAGATATGAATAAAAATTTTCTCTCAGCACTTCCCTTGCACAATGCCAATATGTGGTCTCCAATATTTGTTCTTTGAGACCACTCCAATGATATAGGACACCAAGCAAGGATTAAAGAAAAAATACTTGGATTAGGATTTACGTATACGCTTTGACTTTATAGATGTCTTGTGACACCCCAAACTTTATAAAAGCAAGTAAAAAATAATAAATAGCCTTCTATGAAGCTGGGAACACAGTGGCAAGTCAGATAAGAGGAGGTTAATGAAATCAGAGTTCAGAAAATTGAAGTGTAGCTGTATTAAAGAGAATGAGTTTAGATGGGAGAATATGAGAAAGCTTTCTAATTGCAAGTACAATTAAACAACAATTGCAAGATAGGTCAGTCGAGTATTCAACGGCAGATCACATCACACATTCAGAGGAAGAGCACAAGGGATAACGGGTATGCTTACACTGCAGTGTAAGCCCAGCTCAGACTCTGGCTTAAGCCCAAACACCCCTCCATCTACACACTATTCTGTCTAACTTGGGCCCATGCCCCAAATCCCTGCAGGCGTGGAGGGTTCACAATCCATCATTTTGCAGTGTGGATGCAGCTCAGGCCCAGACCACCCAGACTTAATATATGGAGATATACCTATCTCATAGTGCTGGAAGGGACCCTGAAAGATCATCGAGTCCAGCCCCCTGCCTTCATTAGCAGGACCAAGTACTGATTTTGCCCCAGATCCCTAAGTGGCCCCCTCAAGGATTGAACTCACAACCCTGGGTTGAGCAGACCAACGCTCAAACCACTGAGCTATTGGGTTCTGAGAGTCTGCCAACACTATCCCACAATTCCATGGGAGAGTGCCCTCTGGCTTTTCCATTCCAAAACTGTCCAATTGGCTCCCAGGAAATGGAAGCAATCTCCCTGGTTGAAGTACAGCTGCTTAGCATTTAACCCTTCCATTTTGTTCTGACCACCGTGCTGCAAGCAGAGTGAACCTTCTTCTCCATTTGTAATGGCCACTGACAAGACAAAGTCCTTTACCAAGCTTGCTGCTGGCTGTGTTCCTGAAACATGTAGGGTGGACAGTCAAATTTTTTGACACTGCACCATGAACCAGGGCGATAGCAGCCACAGCTGGGGAGGGTGCTAGAAAGACTGGGATAGGGTGGTTTGCCTCAGGTATGCATACTGCAGTGTGGATGCTGGCACCCCATGTTTGGGGCCTGAGTCCATAAATCCTAAGCACAGAGTCAATTTGCAGTGTGGACGCTCAAACCTTGGGCTTGAAAACCCAGGGTCCATGGACTCAACTACCACTAACCCTGTGCTTACATTGCAGTGTAGACTTACCCATAGTGTATTACGTAAAAGGAATTGGCTTTACTATCCTACGAGGGGCCTTTCAGACAAACTATAGAAGGCATTACCCCTTCAACATTCAATACATCTTTCTAGCATGAAAAAGATGTTTCTTATTGTCAATAGATGACTTATTTTGTACAACACTAAATCAACTTTATGAATATGAACAAAATGTACAATTTTGGTTTTTGCATTTGGCACAGATAATTCATCTTGAACAGACCGGATAGGATTTACGGGAAGATTTCATTTGATATTTTGACCTAGATACTTCAGAACAATTGAAAACACACACACATACACAAATATAAACACTTCAATGAATTATATTTGCAACTGAATTTATGATGTCCAGGGATATCACTGTAATGTACAAATATCACTTCTCCCTTTTGGATATTTGTCTTGTGGCTTAATTCTTAAAATTGTTCAGAATAAGATGCAGCACATAAAGTGTCTGGTTATCATTTCTCTTAAGTACTATAACACGTTTAAATCATAATGTACATTACATTGCAACACCTTGCTTTTCTTCCAACTATTGGCAATTCTATTCCCTAAGGACCATCATTCTTTAGAGAAAATAAAAGATTTCATCTGTAACAATCCCAAAGAGAATTCTTGCACTTGAGGGTGTTTTTTAAAAAGACAATTTACACAGAAGAGTAAGGCTGTTGATGTGATAATTGAGAACCACTTGGTGACAATGTCTTTCTTTTCACAATTACTACCGTTATCTTTGTTCTATGGAAGAGGAAAATAGAAGGGCTGGCAACATTTCCTGTGGCCAAATGATGAAGGAAAATAGGCTGCTGCTTCCAGAAGCTTGTTGATTAAGCACAGCAAAGAGGGAGCTAGCCTTGAGCCACAGACATAAAGAGTAATTAGCTCGAATGACAATGGTGGTCATAGCGTCATGCAAGTTAGAGCTCTCCTCAGGCTGCCTTAACTCTACATGGGGATCTGCCATGTTCCTGTCCCCACCCTCTTCATTTTTTTAAAGCCAGTGACTAATCAGGAAGTAGGACATATTGGTTTTCTGAGTCGAGATTTCCATAAGCTCAAACTGCAGGTATTTATTTCTAAAAGCAATCACGTATTTAAGTTTTTAGAAACAACCTGATTCAACAAACAGGTTGCTAACTTGTTAGACTTTGGCCAACAGGGTAAATTATTCTACTCACAGCATCCCACCCTTGTATCTCTGTGACACACAGGCACAGTCCTGATGATGATGTTTCAAAACTGTGATGTAAGCTACGGATACATCACAGCATTGTAGCCTTGTATTGAAACATCATCCAACATAATGAGACAATATGATGAAGTGTCATTGGCTGCTGAAAGTGCTTTTAGGACCTGGAATATTCCACATGATACCAGATGTCTTACAAAAATGGGTGTGTGATCCAGGAAATAGCAGGGCCAGGGGTAGCCCTTGCCAAACATCTGAAATTTTTAAAAAATGCATTCACATAGGGTGAAATTGACCCCTCCTGAATGACTACTGAGTAACTGGGCTCTGTCTGGATAGGACGAGGAGGCAAAATGCAACCTTCCCACATGATGCATTTGAGCAAGTCTGGCTGGAATAGCAGCTGCTGCTCCACTACACCAGTTGTACAGAACACTGGGGTCACTGAATCAATGCAGATGTGGACTCACTAGCCTTCCTCTGGCCCACTCTATCGTGCTTTTTCATACTGGGATACGCAGGGCTGCTGCAGAGACCATTTCTGCAGCATGAAGAAGGTATAAAAGCACCCTTCTATGACTTCTGCATCTACTTTCCCTCTGTAGAGCCCCAATGTGGGTCTTTTGACTAATTTCACGTATAAGTTTCAGGGCAGCCCCTTTCTGAAAACATTCCACACAGTTCAAAAGTTTTCCCTTTTATAGCACTGAGCTTTCTCAGTCCTTTACAGAAAATAGCTCTGTTTAGTTTTTCATAGAGCAAGTCCAGCAGTATTTGTACATCTAACAAGTCAAGCCATGAACATCAGTGGGTTTTCCTCTCCAGAAGAAAGGTCTATAAGTCTGTAAGTCAGGAGACCTGTATGCCTTTCCCAACTCTGCTGTTTACTCTCCGTGTGACCTTGGGCAACTTACTCAACCTCTGCATGCCTTAATTTTTGAAATTACAGGTCAGCTGTAATGTTGGACGAGTGATATTTCTGAAATCTCTGGATGAAAATACTGAAGTTCTAATGATTTTGTATTAAACATATTCCTATAAATCAGACCTGATTTCACTGAACATTATTTTACATGTATATGTCACTGTATTGCTAACAATCCTATGATACCATATCGTGCATCAGATTCAAGAGGGATTAATAGCTGAAAGCAATTTCTTTTCTCACAATTCTGCCAAACAGCACCAGGGAAAACTGCACAAGTACACATAGAGCTACTGTGGAACCACATCTGAGAAGAATGAGTTTAATTCAAATAGTTTTCAAAAACAGCAATTCCAATTGTTGTAAATGGGAGAATCCCTGGAGAAGCAGATGTTAGTTCTACTGATAACAGTAAAACATCTGAACAAAAATCTTGTAAATATGAGCAAACTTCACTGATGGAGTGAAAGAACTAAAAAGCCACTGCGGCTGTCATTCAGCTTTTTAAAATAGTATCATGTGTGTCATTAAAAAAGAAATATTCTCTTAAATGCCTGTTATTTAGTTTTGAAATGAAAAATATTGAATAGTTAAACTTTATTAAGTGTAAAATTGGTTTTTAGACCACGTGTGAAATGTTACATACAGGAAAGCAAACTTGGGGAAGTGCTGAAATCAGCTTACTCCAGAGATGTTAAAAATACCAAAACTAAAAGGATGTTTTTAAATTGATTTAAGTGCAGTGAGAGCTTATGCAATGATGATCTCAGAAAGAGGAGGACTGGGGGATGTGATCTGATTAAATAACTGCAACGTCATGCTGATTACAAGATATTCTGTATGTAAAATATAAAGGGGACTTAAAGTGGGAGTGCTTTACAGCCAATATAAGGCATCTTTACATTGCCAGAAGTGCAAAAGGGCATTACTGTAAAGGCCGCTACAGTATATTGTGGCTCACTGTATCATAGAACCAGCTTTTCACCTGATCAAGTGCAGCATAGAGCACTGCAGAAAGGTCTGCCAGTTTTCATCTTTGTGTTGCAAAGGAGCAGTATGACTATTAAATAATTATTCTCAACAAAGGAAACTATTTAGGTAACTCTTCAATCGTTGTCCAAGTACACTATTTCACAGAGCTCTGTCAATTTCTGCAGTGTGCTAGGCTAGCTTTTCAGATGGAGTGCCAATATGCACATGTACAGTAAGCCATAACAATGTACTGTACTTGATCCACCAAGGTAGGTGTAGGACTGTAGAGCAACTATGCCAATAAGGTGAGTAAACTTCAAATTGGAACTAGATAAGTTTGCTACACTTTTAAGCACATACTGAATTTAGTCGGCCAGATTCTCTCTGCTCAGTGCAAGAGAAGGGGAGGGGCACCAGGAGCTGTTTATACTTCCCTTAATTCTCAGAGTCGTCTTTCATCTGTACTAGCCTTGGAAATATATAGAGCAGCTTCAGGGCTGCTCTAAATTCAGCCACTAGTGTTGGGTCTTTAAAAGGACTCTATGTCTCTGGACAATAGGCATAGTGGAGTTACACCAGTTGAGAATCTGGCCCATTAGTTTTAAAGCAAGAATCTATATATTTCAGTTCCCATGCAGATTTCCATGCTACTGATCCATAGAGTTTAAGGACATAAGGGACAATCAGATGATCTACTCTGGCCTATATATTTTTTAGAGATAGAGAGTAATTTAAAATATTGGTGCATAGCACTACTTCTTAATCCTTCAAAGGAGCACAGTGCTAAATTTTATCCTAATGAAAGTTACAAAAAAGTAACATTCTATTTATTGTATCCCCTTTTATAATATATTTCTTCATTACAAATTTTGTTGAAATAAATTAGGGCTCCATTCAGAATAAATTTGGCTCCATAGGTGTAATAAAAAATTAACTGGCTCCAGCCAACCCATTACCTTCCTCAGATGCTTTGCTTCAGCTATCTATTGTCATATGACAGCATATGACATATGCCCACTGGAACCCTCTAAACAGACTAGATTAGGCCCCGATTCTGTAAAGCTTTATGCACATGCTTAACTTTATGCCTTGTAAATAGTCTCACTAAGTCAAAGGAAGTACTCACATTTCATAAAGTTAAGCATGCACATATATCTTTGCAGCACTGAGACATTACATTTAAGACAAAGCAGAGCACAAAGGGTAATCTTAGCTACCAACAAGGATGGCTACAATAGGGCGTGACTGTCATTAAAATAATTGTGATTCTCTGGCACATTAGCAAAATGTGGCTAAATCTCAATAAATATTTTTGAAGAAAAAAAATCTTAGGTTTCAGGCCACATGTTTAACATGTAATTGTAACAGATTTTACAATAACAAACTACATTGGTAAACTACATTGTGACTTGCAAGTGTGACATTAGAAGAAGACAAAGTATTGTAAATGTGTGAGGATGTAAAGATATTCACCATCTTTAATTACCCTTGAATAGAAGTAAAAGTTGCCATATCTTATTGGTAATCAACCCCATTTCAAATGTCAAATCACATTGGGTTATTCAACAACTCATCATGGGATGGCTGTAAGTCATCTCATTTCTCCAGAGACTTTAAATTGCAATTAAGGCTATTGAAAAAAACCTGGCAGATTTGTCTTCTGAAGAAGACCTTATTGAGAGTTGTACAAAAGCTATAGAATTCATACTCATGCTGATAGAATGTGCTCTGTTTGCAATTCATTCAACCTTTTCTCTGATTTTGATGTATCTTCACAGAAATTTCCCATAAAACAATTGTTCTAAGGTACTAAAACCAGGTATTTTTTCCCTTTGTCTATTGGCAAACTGTGTATTCTCTCTCTCCATTTTCCAGTCTCAATCAAACTGCAGGGTACTAATAAAACAAGTCATGACTAACAAATTAAATTTCCTCTGTATTAATCTTAAACTCTGTGAGATTTATCAGGGTCTCTGATTCTTGGTTATAATGTGAGCAAGTATTCCTATCTAATGATCACATATATCACCAGGCGATAAAGTTTTGATAACAGATCTGTTGTTGTACCGCAGCAATAAAAACAACATTCTGAGGTGAGCTTGACTCATTCTGGTCATGCCTCAAGGTTTCATTGTCCTGGGTCAAAATATAAAATATTATTTACACGTTCTGGAATTTCTACTTACCCCAAAATGCACAATTAGTCATTCTGTGGGACTTTAATATCCTCCATTCTATCAGGGTTCAAAAAGTGCCAAAAGTCACAGTTCTAACAAGTTCAAAGATGCTGTACAAATGCAACTCCAGTCCTTAACCATAGTTGAAGCTGCATCTTTTTGAAGATTAATTCATGAAATGCAACATGAATTATTAGAGTATATAATAGCTTACGTTAAATTTCTTGGCTCATATGAAGACTGACTCAAAATTAACCTGAAATCCACACAGTACTGAGGATAGTGGATCCAATCCAGTGACGATTACTCGTTTAAGTAGTCATTTCGTATAAGACAAGTCACTTAACGGACATCAATGGGCAAACTTGGAAGTGTGAGTTAGGGTGGGAGGACTCTATCTATTGTATAACTGTATAGTTACCACAGCTATCACTATTCTGTGTAAAGATGCACCAGACTCACTCTCAACTTATACTTTCCTTTATTTTACTATTGGCTTTCATTTTTTTCATGTATTATTTATGAGTTTCGGTTGACTATTGTGTTACTTATATTTTTTGTGTGCAGGTTAAAACCTATCACAGATAAAATGTACAACCCTAATTCATGTTGAGCACTTTCATTGGCTTGACTTTGCCACCCTTACATATGTTAAGTGCACCTTACTCCTCAAGGGATAGCCTGCTATGCATCACTTATGCACTGACTTCACTTAGAGCTATTCCTGGGGGTGAGTGTTCAGTATAAGGATTGCACAGCCCTGCATTTGTACTTTCATCTTCATGGTCACAATTCTGATCTACACTAGGGCCCTGTTGTGCCACTTTGATACTGTAAAGAGGCCTTCAAGTGCGTGTAAGCACAACTTGTGCCCACTTTAAGGTCCAGCTATTCAAGGTCAGAGCAGTAAAAAGGGGCTTTAGTATCAGTGAGAATAAGGCCCACTGTGTGAGTGCTATATACATCTTATTATGGCATCTCAAATTAGTGAAAATGTTTCTAAAAGTGTAACTAAGAGATTAATGTGATTTAAAATACGTTTGGGATAAAAGCTGCATGTAAGGAGAAGCAGTGTCAAAAGGTAAAAGAAAAGCATCACAAAACCCATCTTATTTGGGAGGACCACTGAACCAAATTTATGAAACTAGGATTTTAATGAATTAAATGACATTCTTATTTATTATGTACTAATTTCAAATTTTACTGAAAAGTCCTATTGAGAATTATCAAATTTCTATACTTATAGAAAAACAGTGCTTCATACATTCTGAACTATGCTATTATCTACACATGTGCTGCCTTTCTCTACAAATATATAAATTTGGTATTTGCCAGTAGAATTATTACAATTTAAAAATGGATAAATAATGAATAGTAATGCCATTTCTTCATTAAAATTCCACAAAAGAAAAATATATACTCGTTATCCCTCTCATGAATTCAGCCCATTGAAGGGTCATAAATAATTGTGCTTCACAATTGTGTCTAATTAGCAATGAACTTAATCCAATGCATCCAGAAGCCTGGAGCAAAGGAATCTTTAGTTTGCTTTATGTCACACTCTCAGTGACAAAGGTCTGATTTCAGAATACACCTTTGCTGATAAGAGCTAATGATGGATCTTCAAAGATTTGTGTCACATACAAATGTCAGATACTGTCATTTAAAGAACTGATTCTTAGCCACTCCACATGTGTTAGCTTAATGGGAGTTTAGCAAATGCAGTGGCTACTAAATGGGTCTTTAAAATATTACTTTATAATGAAAAATTATCATAGCCAGAGATGTACATGTATTTTACTCCATAATGCAGACTGTCCTGCAGTGCTGTTATGTTATTCCCAGAAGTATTGCTTTCTGGGATTACTCCTTGGAATCAGTTAAAGCATTAGCAGCTCTTGTGGGGAGTGGGAATTCCAGCAAGAAAGGGTTGTGTAAAGGTACAAAAGGGCACTTCCTTTATCAACTTGGTGCAGTACCACCATATTTGGAGAGTCATTGCTCATATTTTATTCATTGTACAGGGCTAATCTATTAGATCTGACACTGTGTGTATGTATTTGTGTCCATGTTTTTTTTTTTTCCCCTAGAAGAATTTGATAGACACAAGAAGGAAGTTTTAGAAAGAAATTGAGGAGTAGAGCTGATTGAAAAATAAGAGAACAAAATTGGGGATGTTTCATTTTTTATCCATTGTTTGTAAAAATTGGTAATTTTGATGAAAAAAATCTAATATTAATATTAAATTTTAGAAAATGTTGACAACTATGTTGAAGAATAATTGCAGCCTGTCACTTTTCTGCTTGGCTCCTCTTCTTAATTCAGAAGGAGACAATATAATTCCTTCTATATGCATCTAACAAAGGGGTGAATCATACAAGATCTTGAACATGTTGACAGAGTTTGATTCAAAGCCACTCAACACAATCAAAAGCCTTCTTGGCACCACCAAGAGAGGATCAGTGGAATGTTCTCATAACTATGTGTGGTTCATAAGATGAAAGGTCATCCCAATAGACTCACCTACTATAAATACTTCTGATTCTGACTAATTGGAGTAACTGAAAGCTCATAGTGACTTCAATGGCAGCAGAATTGGATCCTAAATCTAGAAGACAGGAGGGAAATTGATAAAAATGTTACACTGAATATTCAATAAGACATTCAAAGCTGTCTTCACATCACTCAGGATAATATTATATTAAAAATAAAATCTCTTTATAAACCTGCCACAGGAAAGGGAAACATTTCTAATGAAAAACACCAACATTTTAGGAAAATCCACTCTGAGACGCATTGGGACCTGGAATCTGATTCACCTACTCCAGGTTTATGATGGTATAATTCCATTGAAAGTGAAATTACATCGGCATAAACCTGGAGTAATGCAGAGATGAATCAGACCACTCGTCTTTCATTTGTCTACATCATCTGGCTGATTGTTAATCTCAGTTTCCCACCTACCATCATTCTTCTGGTCTCAGATTTTGAGGTGAAAATTTTGCAGTGTTAACCAACAGCCAAAACTAAAAATAGGTTAAACTATATCTTCACTTTTACTTTTACAAAATGCATTCTATCATTTTGTTAATAACTCACATTAACGTGCAGTGCAAAGAGAGCATTGTGCTCTGTCTTTGTTATTTCAAAGCTCAAGACCTCATGTATTCTTTCCTTCAGAAAGTTGTTTGGTGTTCTGGACAAAATCTAAGAAAATGTTCTTTAAAACAGTCTCAGTCCTTTTAATCTCTATCCTAAATTCTACTTGCTCCTTTTGTTCGTCATTAGGTTTATAGCCTCTTATCCTCTACTTGTCTTTTCCTTTCTGTTCACTCACTGAAATGGATTGTTTAGTCTCTTTGGATTTTCACTTTTCTTCTTGTGATGAAACTTGAATATCAATAAGCAGGTGACAATAAGGTCGATGTAAAGAATAAAATGACCATGTGCTTAATAGATATTTCTCACCTTGTAGGCATATTCTTATGCCTGGAAGCATCATGAGATGCTTGGAGAATAATATATATTTGAACATTTCTCTCTTAGTGTGGATTCTCCATTACTGGAGATTAGGTGGTATAAAAATTAAGATAGAAATACAAAATGGCCTATATCTCTTTCATCTCTGAAGAGTTGTAATGTCTATGGTGTCTATCACATGCCTGTACTACTGCTCCCCTCTACACATTTGTCTTTAAGCTTGATGAAAATCCTAAATATAGTCATTGTTTTTGTCTCTTCCCAACTAGTCAGTCATCAGTAATGCTGTCATCTTTGTTCTTTGTACATTTTCAAAGGGGCTTAAGCTCTTACTCTCACTGATTTGATGTTATCTGATTCTTAAACCATCGCCAGCTATGAAACATCTAAGTCTGTTATGAATAGTCATTTAAACAACCAGTACTTCTTTATGAGACACCAGCAGGTTATTTGATTATATTACAATCACATGCCTTGGAACTGAACTTTCCTGTTACCAACGAAAAGCAGAGGAGGGGGAGGAGGAAAAGGATTTTTGCTTTTCTTAGGGAGTTTTTTTTTTTTTTTTAAACTTGTAAGACTCTTACAGTGAGCACACTAGACAATGTCTTTGTTGAATTTATGCCATCGAACAGTTTAACACAAAACATAATATATTTTTAACTGGCATTTTCTTAGAAAACAAAGACAGACTCCAACAGATTTCCTAAGTAAAAGCCTCTCATATCACAGCTTCAACTAAAATAAACATCCCTTTTGCTTTTCCTTTATACCCCAAAGAGCAAAGAAAAGGCTAAAAAAGACAAACTCCCTGATGGACCAAATTTACCTAAAATAACAGCACAGGACAGCATTAGAAAGATATCTGCTCACGCCAAATTAAGAAAGAGTGACACAGACATGCTCATGTCATCCTATTTCAATCCTGAAACATACAGATCATTGGATGAGTAAAAACTGTAAAATAAAACTGTAAAATGGCTCTTTTGACATGGGGATAGGATGAAAGATCACATGGGGGAAGGGGAAGAAATGATGGTTTGTGGTTAAGTAAACAGACTAGCTCAATTCCTGGCCCTGCCATAGACTTCCTGTGTAATCTTAGTCATGTCACTTAGCCTTATTGTGCCTGAGATCCCCATCTCTAAAATGAGCATAATAGTACTTCCCTACCTCACAGGGGTGTTATTGGGATAGACCCACAAATATGTGGAAGGTGTTTAGATACTGCATTGATAGAGCCGTATAAATAGGTAGACAGCACCTTACACCATTTCATTCAGGACACATCCTTACATTATCTACCTCTGGTGTGAGATGTAGGTGTACAAATATATTGTAGTGGCTTATTACTGTTGTATGGGATTTTAAATCTTTTCCATTTAGACATTTACAGAAACTTGTCAAGCACGCCACACATAGCAGCCACCACTAAAAAGTCAACATTTACAAACTGTTGCCACACATCTGTCATATCACAGTTATTTCTGATCCGAAGTTTGTTTAGGTAAATACTACAGAATCTTATAAAGCACAGTGATCTTTGATTGGTGTTCACTTTTTAATTAGCACCATGATAAACTGAATAACTAACTAGATAACTAACTAAATATTGTCTACATGCCTACAGGGCAGGCCTGGGGGGCAAGGAAGGGATGGAGATCAGGAAGGTTGCCCTGATGCCAGCTTCTGGGGGCACCAACTCAACCTCTGGGTGTGAGGGCACACTGCACATCATTCAAGTATTTGGCCTTCTGTTTTTTAGGGGATTTTTTTTTTTTTTTTTTTTTTTTTACTTGGCCACTCAGGGGGTGCCAAAAATGTTTTCCAAACTGGACCTGGCTTGCCCAATAACTACTGGGGAAGTATTGCCATATTTTCACCTAGATTTAGCTTGCAAACATGGTTGTGCAAGATATGTATTTGCATATACAAAGCACATAAAATCTATGCAAAAACTATTACCCATTTGCACCCATGGTTGTCTGGCTGCATATGACTATGTAAAGTTTTTGTTGTTGCAACTTAGGTGCAGCGCTCTGAAAATTTGCCCGTAATGTCTAGTCACCAGTGAAACTGAAATGAGGACAGCTCCATGTAAGATGCTTTCTGATTTCCTTGAAATACAGTCAGCACATTTTTAAATGATTTTAATTCTACAGTACTTTTAATATAACCCTTTAAACATGAGGGAACACAAAAGGGAAGGTTAATTGGAATGGCTAATTAAACATAGTGAAATTAAAGAACTGGAACACTGGGAGTTTGTTTTGATATTTAGCAACTTCTCATAACCCTAAGGACATTGATTTAGCCCAAGGTCTGGTATTGTTATAAATTGCCACGTAGCCTGGAGACCCAAAGGAGAGACAAAAGGGTTGAGAGCTTGTAACAACTGATTCCCAAAGGAGCAGTAATCACAATTATAAGCCACATTATTATTTGCATTAGTTAAAAATAAATCCATATTTCAGGTTTTAGTCATTTTATACTGATCAACTAGGCTATGGAGACAGAGACAGTTTGCAACCAAGGCAAAAAGGATCTCAGGATCCAAGAGGCAGATTTCATATGTCAAAAGACTGTCATCTTTGGACCAAGAGCCACAGACCATTGTTTTTCACTGCATAGTTCCCAAATGATTTGAATGACTAACAAAAATCTGGGGATTCCACCCCAAGGAGGTAAAAGCTCAAGGCCTAAGACCTTAAGGGGCTGCACTCAAAGAGAGCAGAAAGGAGTCAAACGTGCTACTAGCCCTGTAACCATGACACTCACTTTGGACTAGATTCTGCCACTCCTGCTCCTGTTTACTCTGTGAGTAGTCCCACTGATTTCAAGAGAACTATTCATAGCATTCTGGGCTCTCCATGGCCTGTCACCACTATCGAGATGTCAACTCCTGCCTCTGACTGGCCCATGATGCCAGTCTCCATTGTGCACTTGTTACATTTTCAAAAAAGCACCTTATACTTTCTCCCCTGCTGCCCCTCGTGGCTGGGAGGATCTTCCTGTAAACATCCTTCAAATCTCTATATTTTCCGTGATACTTACAAAAAATACCCCTCATCAATAGCTAGGATCATTGTTTCCTTGTACTCCTCTATCTGTCTGTATCCATGCATTGTATCTTACCATAGTCTCGATTGTAAGTTCTCTGGGGCAAGGGCCGTCTTTTTGTTCAGTATTTGTATAGCACCTTGCACACTGAGGCCCTGCTCTATGACTAGCGTGAGCCAATCAAATAATAGACTTTTTGATTCATTGGCAAGTCCAAAAGATTGGAAAAAAATCATTTGGGGTCAAACCGAAAACAAATGTTTTCAATTTTTTGGGCAAATTGAAAAATCAATATACATTTTGTTTCATTCGACCAAAAACAAAATGTTTCATTTTTATTTCAAGCTTTCTGAAACGTTTTTGCATTTTAAAAATGAAATGGAATGAAGTTTCTAGATGAAAATCTGTTTCAAATAAAAAAATGGAAGCACTTCATTTAGAAAATGTCAAAAAGAAACATTTTGACCTTTTCAGAATTTGTTTTTAAATAAACAGTGTGGTGTTGCCAAATCTGCATTCTTCATCACAAAAAGTTTAGCTGAAAATTTGCACCTAGGATCTACAGTAATACAAATAATAAATAACATCAATAACAATATAAGATATTCAAAGGAGTCTATGGGTGACAGAATCTAGTTCAATGCAAATTACCATACTCTCCTATTACTATTGCTGAAACCAATTCTGCTACCCATTAGGTATTATCTTACCGTGCAAATAGTCCCACTCATTTCAGTGGAATTACGTGTGGGGTAAGGTAGCTCCAAACATGAGTAACGATGGCAGAACATTCGACCAAACTTTGCACACATAACAATGTCAGTCTTGCAATTGGATCTGTGTGTGAGGATCCTTATGCCCCTGTAGAGCTTCATTGAAATCAACAGGGCTCTGTTTTCTTTCTATGATACCTTCAATAAAGACCGAAAACTGGGTAAAAGTGAAAGAACAGGTCCAAACACCTTTGAACATTAGGTACATTTGGATTGGGAACAGAATTGTGAGGTTTAGTTCCCATCTCCACAAAGAAGCTCTACTGGTGTGTTCAGGTATCCAAATGAATCTCTCTCTTGCTACATATAACTGATTCCATGAAAAGATAAATAGCATTAAAGGGTCACATGACCCAAAATTCCACTTCGAAAGAATCTGTAGAAAAAGATATTCGGACACTGGCTAAATACTGGCCCGTTGAGAGAAGTTAGGCCTGTGGTACATTGTATTTGCTGCCTCCCTTCCCATTGCATGTTATTTACACAGAAGTTACAGATGTTTTTGCGGGGCCCTGAGTTGGTGCCCCAGTACAATGGTCCCCCCTCTCCTCACTGGTCTCATGAGCCCTGCATAAATATGAGTGCATGCAGATCTACAAGTATGCTGTTTCCATAACACTTACAATTGCCAGAGAGCAGGGTCAAGAAGCCTTTGTCCTCTATAAAGAAACATTTAACTGAAAATGTATCATTAACAATCAAATATTATACTGAGTGAAACCCAACTGCAATCCAAAAACTCAAGGACTTACTGCTGAGATGGCTAACAAATTACTCCCCATTCCTACAGATTTTGCAAAGTTTCATCACCATTGCAATTCAAAAGATTTCCACGGGAACTGCAAATCATCCCTGCAAGATTCTGCAGGAAAGGACAACTTTCCAGCTGTCACTGCACATTTAGAAACATACAAAATGGCTTAGCAATGATTACTTTCACTTTAATTTGTTTCACTCTAATTTAAACTGGAGCAGATTCTGCTCTCAGATACACTGATGTAAGTACAGAACAACTCCTTTGGTCTCATACCAGTATATATGAGAGCAGAACCCAGGAGAGTGTATTTACATGGATTAATCAGAGCAAGTTAAATCACACAAAAATAAATGAGATGAAAATTTCTGCACCCATTTTATATGCAGGTCAGAATTTGGAGATTTGTTCTACTCATTTGTTAGTGTTTTAGAACTAGGAAATAATATCTGAGAATTCTTTTCTCTTTCTTGACAAAAAGCGCTAGTCAAAAATTGGGAACCAGATGGCTGCTTATATATTTCCTTTTTTTATTTACTGCAATACTAAAGCCACTATAAAAAAGCAAAGTTGAACAGACAGAGCTAATAATATAATCATTCAAAACACCTGCAAACAGTGCAGATGGGCAATTTCTGTCTGCAAAATCATCAGTGAAAGACCGCCTTCCCATATGGGCAAATCTAGCTGCCTTAGAGCTTCCTAAGCTCTGTCCCTTACCTTAAGAAAATCTGCATTGAGCATATGCAGCCTTTTTATAGCAGAGCAGAAGTGTCTGGATCTGCCTGTTTATTTTAGTTAAATATAACTTAAAGTACTTATACCCTTCTAGCAGTGCATTTGATTTGTCCACTGCATGTCCCAAAAGGGCAGAAACCATGGATTTAAAGGCAAAAAGCAAGCAATAGAAAAGCAAACAGCTTTTTATCAGGCAGAACATTTGCAATTATTACTGAACCACACACCCGAGTTTCATTCCTAAATGTGAACAACCAAACAACTGTAGAACAAGGGGTGTGTGTGTGTGTGTGTGTGTGTGTGTGTATATACGCGCGTGAGAGAGAGAGAGAGAATGTTGTTTCATTTTTATTTTAAAAAACCCTCATCTTGGCATCACTGTCCTGTTTCGTCTCTGATGCTAATATATTTCTAGGGATGGAAAATGAAACACAGGGCATTCTGGAGATAATGCCAGTGCTACCCATTGATTCTGCAATGTGGATGGACTGATTACACGCTGCAAGATCTTTCTCACTTACCAGCTTTTCTTTACTTGAAGTGTCAGACTCACTTCAAACCTCAGCCAGTGGGGAGCCTACCAACTGAGCTTCCCAATCAGAGGAGTGGTGACAGGAATTGAACCTCTTTTGAATTCAGTACAGCATAAGCAGCCTTTGTGGCCCTGAACTTCTCGTTTAATCTTTTGCCCTCTAATTTATATGAAATATTCTCTGCTAATATTAAATATTATTTTTGAGTTTGCATAATTAAGAAACCTTCCATTTCAACTCCAATATTTTACACTAAACTTTTGTAGTTAAAAATGATTCCCCTCGATGATGTATTATGCTGTGTAATACTGTGAAAATGAAAGCAATGACCATCTCAGCTGAGTGAAAAATTTGCAACAAATAATTTATTCGACACATTTAGTCTCTATTGTGTCTTTGCTCTCTACATTAAGAAGATGGTGAAATGACACAGACAGTTAAATTCAAAATAACCATGTTTACTAATTATATATAAACATACAAGGCCTGGTTTTATAAACACGCACACAAACAGTTCAGAGTTGCTCTGTTAGGTTCTGTTGGCTTCTGTAATAGAAAACAGAGAGCCCCCCACCAGAGGGTTCCCAACGTAGTTAAAGAGATACTACCTAATTCCTATATAGTACAATCCCATTTCTGATTCTGGAATATCCATGACCAGATCGTGATTTCCTGGAATTTTTTCTGTCATTCCAATTTATTCAACAAATAACCTTTTTAATTATTTATTTTTGCTGTATAGATTAATTGTGGATACTTGAAATTCAGGTATGTGGTTTAGTTACAGCCAGTCAGATCATTCACATTTTTTAAAGGTTCCCTGACTGGATAAGTGTACTTGCACTGCAGATACAAATTCTTGTGTGTGGGAGGTAAGGCCCTAGCCCTTCAATAAACTCCTCCTTGGGCAGACTCCGTGGTTCATGCACATGCAAGGATCTGTCTACAAGGAGCTTGTTGCAAGAACAGGGCCTTGTTTTTCATTTTCTTCAAATACATGTGCAACTCTGAAATTTGCTTCCTGCAAATATTTCCACCAATGAAAAATGATTCTTTGAATATTCAGGGGAAGGATGAAAAAGGGGTACAAACAGGGCCACAGTAAACTCATTAAAAGTGACCGCATCCACAGAAAATGTTCATTATGTGCCTAGCTGTGGTGAGCAGCATTACTGGGATATTTTGCTGTGGTACACATTATTTCTAGCCAATGTCACCGGTTTAACAAAACTCTTAATGATGAAATTAGGGGGGGAAAAAATCTAGCCAGGTGAAAGACACCCTTACTGCATCATATTGATTTAAACTGTATGAAAACCAAGTCTCCTGTGCTTAGCAATATCATTGGAGACTACAGATTTTATAATTCCAGCTCTTGTAGGCAGGAAAAAAAGATGTAAAGGCTTTGCTGGGGCCTCCTATAGTGCAGTAGCTGTGTTATTATTATTAAACATCCTCCTTTCACAGTTTCCTGGGTTTCCTAAATGTAACAATAATTTTAATAATTACAAAAGTGAGAATACTTTTTCTGTAACTGACTGTGTTCCCTGTTTTCCTCCAAGCTAAAGCTCTGCTTTCATGTAATACATAAAAGAGCAACATTGCTCTGATGAACTAAGACACATGAAATATCTAATTAACATTAAAATATTGTCTCTTGTCATTAGCTTCATTTGCACTTTAAGTGTCAGCTCTTGAGAGAGAGGTTCAAAAGCAGTGACCTGGCCCTTGCACAAAAAAAGTAAAGAGAACTATATATGTAAAATTGTACATACAAAGCTGGTTCCATTTGTACAGTTTTCCTCAAATTATAGATTTAAAACAAGACCTTCTTTAAAGAAGGGAATATTCCTGTTTTTCATTGGCTTTTATTTCAGAATTTCTACCTCCACCGAACCATAAGAGAATAATAATTTTTGGTGCTTAGAGTGGCAGGTGGTCAAGGTGAATGTAAGTGAGATAATATCCATCTCTTCATTTTTCTCAGCTCCACATCAAGATAGACTTGGAGATCGACCTGCTAAATCATCGTCAGAGTGGTCTCCGGTTGATTCCAGTACTCCAGCTCCCCGAGAAGAGTAACGGAAGTTGACCAGAGAGTGTCTCCCGTCGACACAGCACAGTGAAGACACCGCGGTCAGTCAACCTAAGCTACGTCGACTCCAGCTACATAATTACATATCTGTAGTAGCGTAACTTAGTCAACTTACCCCGGTAGTGTAGACAAGGTCACACTGTAGAGCAATTGGCCAGCATAGCAGCAACTGATTTCTCCCCATTATTTTTCAGCCACAAAGGGAACTTTTATTTCTAGTTGGAAAGGTGGAAATTGCAGACCACACTCAAGGTTGGTCCATGACAGGCTGGCGGGGATGTTCCAGGAGCGATGCAGCTAACATGCTACCTCTGGGGACCAAATACGAGTTAGTAAAACACTTGGGCTTGGTCTACACTTACCCCCCAAGTCGAAGTAAGGTACGCAAATTCAGCTACGTGAATAACGTAGCTGAATTCGACATACCTTACTTCGAACTTACCGCGGTTCAGACGTGGTCCACACGCGGCAGGCAGGCTCCCCGTCGACTCCGCGGTACTCCTCTCGTTGAGCTGGAGTACCGCAGTCGACGGCAAGCACTTCCTGGTTCGATTTATCGCGTCCAGATCAGACGCGATAAATCGAACCCAGAACTTCGATTGCCAGCCGTCGAACTACCCGGTAAGTGTAGACCAGCCCTTGGTCTCCACTAGATTGGGAAGGAAGGCACCCCAGTACTGCAAAGGCTGTAGCACTAGCCTATATTCAGTATGTACCAAAAATACAGGATTATGCAGTGCTGAGAACAGCATTGTCCTGCTTCTGCTGGATAACAAAAATCAAATCCTTAATTAATAAAAATTAAACCTTCATTAGAATTTGGACAATGTCAAGTTTCCACCAAGCTCAAACGTTACAAGGATTCTGCTGTTAGGTGCATGCCCAGTTCACCTCCGTCTTTCATGATGATTGAATTTATCTAGTTGCCTCAGAGAGGTGTAACAAACACAGCACTACAGTAATCACCATCAAGCCTAGTCGCCGCTGAAGAAAGAAATTGAGATTGGCTTCAAGGAGGGGCACCTGGCCCCAGTTCCTGGGGCCAAATCAGAAATCAGGGGTGAAAACTGCATGGTTGGATTGTCCTTGCTTGGTAAATAAGCCAGCTTGTTGAGTCTAATTGATTTATTAAAACAGATCATCTTTCGTGATCATCCGGATGGGAGCAGAAAGGCAAAGGAAGTTCATTATTTTCATTTTAAACTGACCAGTTTGTTAATCAGGTTTTGATTATTAATGTTGCTGGGGAGGTTTCTGCCAAATGAGAGCAGCATTTTTTGTACCTGGCACTAAAGTATGCCAGCTCCCTTTGCGGCGCTGCTTCATTGCAACATCAGAGCACAGTCTTCCCAAAGCAGCATGGAAATTGGTGTGGACACTTTCCAGCATAAGAACTCGAGGTGATACTGAGCTGCAACATTCTGATTTGGATTTTCCATCGCCCCCAAATTCTGGGCTGTTTGGATCCAGCGTTTTGATTTGGCTCCTTCTAGAGGAAGATTCTATCAGACTCTGAATACTCTGACCTCTGAAATTTTGTGAGTGTTCAGATGCGAGGCTTTAGTTCTCACCCATCTCCAGTAACAATTCCTCTAACTAACTAACTCTAACGGCACTATGAACAAGGAGAGAGTGCAGGGAGGTAGTGAACATAGGGTGAGTTAGCAAGTTTGTTTGCTGGCTTCCTCTTCCTTGACCCCCACCCAAGCATTCAACAAGATACCATTTTCATGCAAAGAGAGTCTACTCCCATGCTGCAGTAAAATACAGACTTTTAGAAACAATTTGATTTGTCTTTGTGCTTAGATTGTTTTATGGAATCTCTTTTAATCTCTCTTAAAATGTATTCCTCCTTGGTTTGATTGGAAACCCAGGAGTTTAGAATGAGATATACTATACTGTCCCCATTCACTTGGCCAGCAGAGTTCACATATGTTGTTCATTTCTAGTCACGGAAATCTGTTACTCTGGGTGAAGGGACTCCATTACCCTGAGGAGAGGGTATCCTGCTGTGAGCCAGCCAAGGAATGGCACTTGCACCAATTGCAAAGACACTTGTTTTCCTTCCAGGGCTAGAGGAAAGATGTTTGTTATATTGAAGGAGGCAAGGAAGAGCAGGGGACAATACACACATCGTTCAGAAATGTCATTCACAGTGTTTTCAGTAATTTCCTTGTATTAAAGCTTCTTTTGTCTAGAGATTAGGATTAAATGCCAAATGTCTAAAACTAATAGTGTCAAGATAATTCTCTCAATCCGCAGACTTCTCAGTTGCATTGCAGTTATCACTTTCCACCTGTAGGTCAAGATCCTATGGATGGGCTTTTCAAGCCTGTAGTTACTGCATAGTTCTTTTTGGAGTCCGGTAATGCCTAAAGCAATTGCACCTTAAAATTGCAATGTAATTGCAAACTTGACCTCTGACAACTGACCTTGCAAATCTATTCATTTCCAAACCAGTTATGATTTGTTGGAACTGAAGTGTTTTGGTGCAGGGTATCTGTGTGTGAGCCAAACACAGATCAAAGTCACTACCCAAGAATAAAATGCCAAACAATGGCTTTTGCTGAATCAAAGGCACAAATGGAAATTTTTAAAAAACCCTCAAGACAATTATTAATTTTATAGCAGTCAAGTTTAGAACATGTTAAAAATCAATTGCAGGAAAAAAAAAACATTCTATGTTTAGTTTACACTAAGAATTTGACTTTGACCTACAGTACCAAAGCAAAGAAATTCACAGTTAAGACTACATACCTGTATCTAGTCAATACTTGGTTTTTGACTCACTTTTTTTTTATTTTTTTTTTTATTTTTTTTTTTTAACCACACACAGGGGTTTGTATGAAATCTTAAGTACCATGTGCGCCAGGGAAGAAAAAATCAACAGCAAAAATAATAAAAAAAATCTGCCTTATTAATAAGAGAGTTTACACTTTGCACAATCTACTACAGGGTAATGGCTCCATCTGATTATTGATCTTCATTTTCCCTGGTAGTCCTGAAAATTGTTCTTTTGAACTACTATAGCATGAGACAAAGATTGTTTTTTTCTCTCCTTTGTTGAAATATTTTGAGTTTGTGGCTCATTGAGCAGAGCATCATAAATTAATGCTAATGACATGCTTAAGAGCAAGTCTATTTGATTTAAAAAAATATACACATACTTTTAAATATTTAAAATAGGGAATTTCATGGAGAAAAACATGCATTTAAATTAAATAACCATTACTTTTTCTAAAGTGCAAAACCCACATCATGTAAATATGGCATATCTGTGTGTGCAATTCTATAATCGGCATACACTGTTATGAAAATTAAACAAGCAATTGCCTGCACATTTTGCACATGCGCTTGTGCGCATTAATGGCCTGAAAATATGGCTCAATAATTTTTGAGACACAGAAGAAAACACACCTGATATTGGAAAATCAGTCCTAAAGGTATGCTCCTAAATGCATCTTTAGGCTCCTAAATGCATGCTCCAATTTTCAAAAGTGCTAAGCATACAGCAGCAACCACTGAAGTCAATTAGGAGTTAAATTAGTGTAAATTTAGTTTTACTTTTTACACTTTTATGTTTATATATAATCAAATAATTTTAGTGTAAAGGGGGCAGTAAATCACACCAAGGAGAGACAAATTTCATCCTTTAGCAGATTTTAAAGGGACACTACTAAGTTACAAAAAAAAATCATATCATTTATTAAATAAAATCCATACAATCCCCTAATAATGAAAGCTGAACTAATTTTTCAAATTCACTCTGCTGCAACAGTGAAAACAGGTTGGTCTTTTTATAGTTAGTTTTATTTTCTGGTTCATACCACTGCTATTAGCACTATGAACTTTGGTAGGGGCATCATTTGCTATGGGGAAAGGTAACCCCCACCAGCATTTTCATAGGCTGGTGTACTCTATATTTTGCTCCCTGCTCCCAGATTTTGCAGGATATAAATATAATCACATATTATGATTATATTATCTGATATGATGCTGGCATCTTTGCCTCCTCCAGATTTTTTCTGAAATGATGCCCCGGAACATTGGGTCAGGTATTTGGTCTCTTAGCTTTGTCAGTGTTATTTGAGAGTGTTCATTGCCCCACAGAATTAGGCCTTTCCTTTGGGGATCTCAAAGCACATTACAAAAGGTGGCAATATTATCATCACCCTTCCGTAGATAAAGTAAGTGAAACACAAAGATGTTAAGTGACTTGCCCAATGTCACACAGCAAGTCAGGCCTCCTAATCTGCAGGCATCTGCTCTGCCTATTAGACCACAATGAATGTACTCGCACAAGGCTGTAGCCTTTGGGTAACAAAAAGGGCTGGGGAATGTTTAATTTAAAAAAAAAAAATCTGATTTACTTTCTACTTATTAAGCTTTCATATTCTAATCAGAAGTCAAAGTGCAGGTACAAAAGCTGAAAAAAAATAAAAGACAATATAATGGACCTACCATGGCAGATGTGAGGCCAAACCTTACCTAACACCCACCCCTACTCAACACCCTCCTCACATCCAGTAAAAGCCCAGGAAAACAGATGATCCTTGCAGCGTGCCATGAAAGGTCATAACACCAAGGCTTTGGCAGAAAAAAGGGGGCATACTTTTCAGGACCTTTCACTTAGAACACCCAGCAATCATAGATTCATGGATTTTAAGGCCAGAAAGGACCATTGTGATAATTTAGACTGACCTCCTGTAAGACACAGGCCATAGGATTAATCCTGTTTGAAGTCCAGTAGCTGTGGTTGAACTACATCATATCTTTTAGAGAAACATCCAGGCTTAATTTGAAAATGTCAGTGACAGAGAATCTATCACCACCATTGGTAAGTTATTCCAATGGTTAATTACTCTCATTATCATAAATGTATGCCTTATTTGTAGTCTGAATTTGTCTAGCTTCAACTTTCAGCCACTGGATTTTGTTATACCTTTCTCTGATGGATTGAAGAATCACTTGTTAGCAAATTTCTGTTTCCCATGTAGGTACTTACAGACTGTGATCAGATTACCCCTAAACCATCTCTTTGATAGAGCTCCTTGAGTCTCTCACTATAAGGCATGACTTCCTAATCCTTTAATCATTCCTGTGGGTCTTCTCTAAACCCTCTCCAAATGATCAACATCTTTCTTCAAGTGTGAACAGAACCGGATATAGTATTCCAGCGGCAGTCGCACCAGTGCCAAATACAGAGATAATAGAAACTCCCTTCTTCTACTCTATAGTCCACTATTTTTTACATCCAAGGCTAGCATCAGGCCTGTTAGCCTCAGCATTTTGCACATGGGTACTCATGTTCAGCTGATTATCTACCATGACCACCCCCAGATCTTTTTCAGAGTCACTGTGTAAGGGTACGGACTCACCCCTGCAGCGCCCCCTACTGGTTGCTTCGGGGAATCAGCTCATCCAGCACCTGGAGCGCCCTCTGCAGGCCAGTGATCCACCTTGTCCCTACTTCTGGCCTCCCCCCCGTGTCCCTCCCAGGACCCCGGTGCCCCTTGCTCTGGGTGCTGCCCCCTGGCAGTACCCACACACACTGGTTCTCCCCTCCCAGGGGAACCTCCACCCACTAACCCCACCTCGCCTCAGGATAAGGCCACTGCCAGTCACCAATTAGCCCCCACTCCCTGGGGCAGACTGCAGTATAGGCCACTCATCACAGGCAAGGGTGGGTTTGGACCTGCTGCCTCAGTCTAGCCGTGGGCTGCCCTCTGCAACCCCCAGTACCCCTTGGCCTTCTCCTAGGCCGCAGCCTGGGGCTTTCCAGGCTGGAGCTCCCCAGCTACTCAGCCTTTCCCCAGCCCTGCTCCACCCAGGTACTCTGTATTAGCTCCCTGCAGCCAGGCCCTTTTCTCTCTGAAGGAAGAGAGAGACTCTGTCTGAGCTCCTGGCTCCCTGCCTTTATAGGGCCAGCTGAGTCTGTTTGGGGCGTGGCCCCAGCTGCAGCCACTTCCCCCAAATCAGCTCAGCCTTCCCTGCCCCAGCCTTCTCCCAGGGCTGTTTCAGGCCCTTTCAGGCAGGAGCGGGTGTCCACCCCGCTACACACTGCTTCCCAGAATAGATTTCCCCCATCTATAAAAATGTCCTACATTCTTTATTCTTAGATGTATTAATTTACATTTGGCCATATCAAGGCACATACCGTTTTTTGTGCCGTGTACCAGGTGATCCAGATTGCTCTGTATCAGTGACTTGTATTCATTGCTGTTTACAACTCCCCCAATATATATGTTATCTGCAAACTTTATCACTAATCATTTTATGTTTCCTTCCAGATCATTGAATTAAATGTTAAACAGCATAAAATCAAGAATGGAGCCCTGCTGGATCCCACTAAAAATACACCCACTTGATGGTGATTACCCATTTATGATTACATTTTCAGACCTATCAGTTAGCCATTTTTTATCAATTTAATGTGTGCCGTATTGATTTTGTATTGTTCTAGTTTCTTAATCAAATGTCATGCAGTACCAAGTCAAATGTATTACAGAGTATATTACATCAACACTATTATCTTTATCAACCAAACCCGTAATCTCATAAAAATGGTATAAAATAGGTTCAATTTCCTATAGATCTTAGAGTGTAATCCTGTGTAGACAGCTTCCAAAATCTCAGATGGAGATAGCACCATCCAAAAAAAATGGCTGCAACCTTCTTGTCAAATACATACGATAAAAAGCACTCAAAAAACCTACCTGCCCACTCAGCCAGTAGTATCTGGATCCAATATAATTCCTAGGTTGCAATCCTGCACAACAAACAGCTAACAAACTAATACTTCATAAATGACACACAGAGAAGCAGATTTCCAAAATGTTTCACTAGAACTGCATTTTTCCTATCAATTAAATATCCTAAATGGACTATTTACCATAATTTTTTTCCTCTAGGAGAATAAACCAAATTTCACTCAACTAACTAAAATATTTGATCAACAGAAACTTACTTTAATGTATGGCTTTCAAACTTTTACATCTTGTTGAAAATTATAAAGGCAAGGTTTGGTCCATGTCATTATAACCACACAAAGATCTGTCCTTCCTGATCCACAGGAAAATTATGAGCACTATGACTTTCATTAGTCTTTTCATACAAGATGTCATTTTTCAGGAATGTACAGTAGTTATCTTGTAGTGAATGCAAACAAAGTTATGAAGTCTACAAATTAAAGATGAATATCCTGTTCTCTGACTAATGCAATGTACAGTATTCTATACTTCCATATCAAAATTTCATCTATTTTAATATACAGTAATTACACCAGATAGGATTTCTGTCTCAGCAGATGATAAATGTCTTACTGCCAAACAACATGGCACCTCATGTGGTCCTTGCCATTGTACAAAGAGCAAAAGGAAATGTGCTCCCCACAACTTTGAATGTGGGCAGGAGTGAGGAGGGGCTTTGTCTGGCCAAGTGGAACAAAAGGGGGTCATGGCTCCTTTAAAGGTCCTCGCCCAATTGGATTAAGAAGAGAGGGACAGGAGCATCACCTGAGCCAGGGGTTGACAGATAGTGGCTCAGCTAGGCCATAAGTCCATAGGCACCTGAGGAAGGGAGGGTATTTATATTCTGTTCGCACCATATAGAGTCCCTTTTCACCCAGAAGAGGGCATGGTGGGGAGCCGCCAAGCTGCCGTGGGTTGACAACACCTAGGTGCATGAATCAAGAAGTGGCTAAATCTGCATGTGAATGAGGAATGTCAGTAATTACTCATCAAAAAATACAGTAATGGACACCTGAGTTATTCAGGGATGATGGTATACACCTCTCTGACCTGGCAGCAGATGCACTTTTGGTTAACATTAGGGAGGGAATTAATTGCAGCCTAATTAAACCACATCCCTAGCATCTTGTCTTTCTTCCTATATGGCTGGGGTAATGAATCTTTCCAACTACTTGGAGTTAGGAGATTCAAAGTTCCACCCTTCTACAGGTTTTTTAATGAGTGCAGAGCAATTCTATGGGATAGAGATTTTATATCAATACAGTTTCCTCTGGATTTTGTGGCAACCAGAATTCAAATCAGTTCCAACCTGGATTAGTTTTAAAGATCACACTGTCCCCATATGATATTAGCTTGTACAGTCTTACAGCTTTTGGACATGGAGACAGGAAAATTTAAGCACAATTTTTTTTTGTAAATGAAAGAATAATTCATAATTCAGACTAAACACAAAGGGACAAGGAGAAAGGGTGAATTGTCAAAGTGGTCTCAACTTGCCTAAATATGTTTGTAGCTTTACACACACAATCACTTTCATATACAAGTAGCAAAATTTATATCTATGTATGCAAAACAGATAGCTACTACCCAATTAAAATGCACACATAATTCTGTGGCTTCTTTGGGCCAATGATTGCATATATGTACCTTTAATAGTAGCCTACAAGCAAAAGAAGATGGAGAGGGGTGAATAAAGAAAAAAGTAAAATATTTTTTTAAATCACAAAATACACTGCAGAAGAGTTACAATCTAAATAGAACAGACAAATAATGAGAGAAAAGAATTGTTAAGTAACTGCCCGAGGTCACACAGTATGTTAGTGGTAGAATTGGGAATTAGAACCCAGCTCTCGAGTCCCCGTCCAGCATCTTAGCCACAATCTCATCCTTCCTTTCTATATGCTACTACACCTCTACCTCGATATAACGCTGTCCTCGGGAGCCAAAAAATCTTACCGTGTTATAGGTGAAACCGCGTTATATTGAACTTGCTTTGATCCACCGGAGTGCGCAGCCCCGCCTCCCCTGGAACACTGCTTTACCGCGTTATAACCAAATTCGTGTTATATCGGGTCGCGTTATATCGAGCTTGCTGTGTATTCGTTTGTCAGAAAACAGGAAGTGTAGTGGATGTCCTGAAGAATGCTGGAGAATTCCCACTGATAGTAATCCATGTGGGAACAAATGAAATCAGTGAAGGAAGAGTCAAGAAAAAGTAGCTTCAGGGATTTAAGAAAACTGATGACAGGATTTTCCTATGTGATTTTCTCAGAAATCCTTCCAAAGCCAGCTACAAGAGAAGAAAATAGAAGACAAAGTGAAAAAACAGCTGATTGATGTGCTAATCATGGAGTGAGAAGGGTCTTAGATTGAAATAAAAACCACTGAAATATCTTCCGTGATGGGTCCTTGAATTAGATGGTCTCTACTTAAGTGTGGTCTTCAGCAGAAGTTTTGCCTGAGTAAGGACTAAGTAAAAGCTGAGTAAGGACATGAGGCTGTGGCCAAAAGATTACATAGACTAACCAGTGTGTACAATGGCAATTCAATCTGCTGATTTTGTGGGAAAATATAGTTTGAAATATGTCACTTCATACACAGTCATGGAAATGTGAATCTCAGATTAAGTGCTCTTGTTGGCATCAAATTTTGTATCATCCTAACACAATAGCCCATCCACTCCAGTATCTAGTCTCTGGTAGTGTTCAGCTCAGATATTTCACAGGAAAATGAAAACTCGCTATATTGCAATTTGCCAGTTTTAGCTGACAGGAAGCATGTAGAATGATTAGAGCAGGGGTAGGCAACCTATGGCACATATGCTGAAGGTGGCACGTAAGCTGATTTTCAGTGGCACTCACACTGCCCAGATCCTGGCCACCGGTCCGGGGGCCTCTGCATTTTAATTTAATTTTAAATTAAGCTTCTTAAACATTTTAAAAACCTTATTTACTTTACATACAACAATAGTTTAGTTAAACATTATAGACTTATAGAAAGAGACCTTCTAAAAATGTTACAATGTATTACTGGCACGCGAAACCTTAAATCAGAGTGAATAAATGAAGGCTCGGCACACCACTTCTGAAAGGTTGCCGATCCCTCGATTAGAGCATGAAACCAGAATGCAAACTCCCGCGTTCGCTCTGTGTAAGCTCGAAAGCTTGTTACTTTCACTAGCAGAAGTTGGTCCAACAAATGCTATTAACTCACCCGCCTTGTCTCTCTAATATCCTGGGACCAACATGGCGACAACACCACTGCAAACAGGTTTAGACAGGTCTTTTTTAAAGATAGGCAGCCAAAACTAGATAAAATCTACAGGATGTGGTCATGCCATTGATTCCTCTAAGACCATTATAAAAGAAAAGCATTGAGTCACAAGGAAAAGTAGAATTCTTGATCCCATTTCTAAAGGAAATAATGGAAGCTTTTTAAGGCAAATCTCACTAACTTGCTAATATTGAAGGGGTTGAGATTTGAGGAGTAATTTCCTAAAAATCCTCTCTATCAAAAAACGCCAATAATTCTCTATTTTTCTTTCA
Source organism: Terrapene triunguis (assembly GCF_002925995.2). Taxonomy (NCBI): domain Eukaryota; kingdom Metazoa; phylum Chordata; order Testudines; family Emydidae; genus Terrapene; species Terrapene triunguis. The sequence continues at coordinate 35,593,574 of NW_020664481.1, read as the reverse complement.
AAATGAACCTCAGAAATGGACCGCGCTGAATGACAAGAAAACCAACTAAAATTAGTAACAGCATACTCATTGCCTAGAGCAGCATAAAACTGATGGGTGATGTGATTATGACAGACAAATCCTTATTCCCATTCTAAATTCTGTCTGCTAAATAAATAAGTAATGTCATCAATATCATTTCAGCGTTACATTCAGCTTCTGTAGCAGCTGCAGTATTGCTGCATCTCCACATTGCCTTTGCTCCCTCACTCTGTGGCACTGCTCAGATTTAGTTTGGGCCGATTTAGGACAGGTATTACTGTAGCCAATAAACTTGTGCCATTCAGGCTCAGAATCCAAATATAATCACTGGGGGTCAAACTGCATACATTTTAAGGGCATAATAGAAACAAATGCTACAGTACTCTTGCCACTAACAATGTCTCCAATATTGACTCCTGTCTCTGACTCTTGTTCTTTTACACCAGAAACTTTGAAGTTGTCAGTGAGAAGGGTATTTTCTGGTTCAGCATCCCTTTTTCTTAGAATCATAGCACCATAGGGCTAGAAGGGACAGCAAGGGTCATCTAGTCTAACCCCCTGCCAGTTTTAGATTTAGATTTGTTGTGTCTAAACCAGGGTGGGCAAACCCATGGGCCGGATCTGTCCCATCAGGGCTTTGGATCCGGCCCGTGGGATTTCCATCCTCGTGGCGCCGTGGGCCCCCTGCCACTCCTGGAAGCAGCCGGCACCACTTCCCTGCGGCCTCTGGGGGGCAGAGGGCTTCGTGTGCTGCCCTCGCCTGCAGGCACTGCCCCCTGCAGCTCCCATTGGCCAGGAACGGGGAACCGTGGCCAATGGGTGCTTCGGTGGAGGTACCCACAGGCGAGGGCAGTGCGTGGAGCCCTCTGCCCCCCATCTCCCAGGGGCCGCAGGATGTGGTGCCGGAGCAGCGCAGGGCTAGGGAGGCAGGGAGCCTGAAATTCACCCCAGAACAAAGGATAGGAGCTATGGCCTAGATTTTCAGAAGAGATTAATGATTTTGGAGGGCTCAGGTTTTGGGTTCCCTACTGAAGACACCTGAAAGGGGCCTGATTCATGCTTGGCACTTGCTAGAACACATGACTTTGGGGCTACAATAATTCATATTGCAAGATAACTAGAACTTCTTGCGTAGCTCACAAAATTCACAAACAAAGGCAAGGGGTGTTTAGAAAGCCCGTAGTGATATAAGCTTTATTGTAAAGATATGAGGGTCCTCAACTACAGGTGATCACTCAAAAAGAGAAAGTCATGACTTTATACAGAGTAGTCACATTATCATCCAAGATACTGTAGCTATTTATTTAACTCATATTTGAACATAAGTACACTGTGGTATTTATAAAGTTAGATCAGCTTATAGGCAGATTAAAAAAAAAAAGAGGCAAATAACATGATGTTCAGACAATTAGGCCCACACTGCTCTCTCAACATTTCTAAATTGTCATTTTTAATTTGGAGTTGGTAAGGGACAGGAGAGCAACCAGTGAAAGATGTGATGGTGAAATTGTGCCAATAATTGGGAGCACAATTGGGTAAAAAGGGCTGGCCAAGAATTGGGAGGATGCCTTGCTCTGTTCTAAAGGGAGAGGCTGTGTTATCCAGTAGTGATGTCACACCTTTCTCCCTCTTCTACATTGAGTCAGTTCTAATTTTCTTGCAGCACACTGAAAGGACTATGAAGTTGCTGTGATTGCCCTTCATAACTGACATGGGTCCAATATGGTGGCTCTGGGGTCATTCACATTGTTAAGTCAATCACAGGATAATCAGTTGCAATAGACTTTAAAGTGCTGTTACTGGACTGGATCCCAAAAGACACAGGCTTCTTTCAAGTGTCAGTTTGCACAGATGATCCAGGACATCTGTCACATAATCACCCCAAACTGGAAATCCATGAAGAGGGCCGAGGAATTGGTAACTGTTTCGGAGGAATTGAGAGCTAACATCCAAGTGGATGTTTGGAGGTACAGTGCAATTTATTTTGGGATCATCTGAAACTTCTGGTTATGTAGAATACTCCAAATTATTTCCGGTAATAGCCTTGGCTTTCTAACTGGATGGTGAAATGGTGCCTTCTGCTTTTGATAATATTTTCACTGTACTACTGTGCATCAGGTTGATTCTGTATGTACCTTCAGTAAAACAATCCTGTTTTTAGGGTTTTTTTTTTTTTTTTTTTTTTTTAGTGGAGCCACAATATTCCAGAAACAAGTAAATCAACAAATATAAAGATTAACGTAGAGACAGGCCACTCCTCTTCCATGACTAGAATTCTGGAGCCAATGTGATGGGCTGTATCACAGTCAAAAATGCCCAGGATTGTTTCAGATGGGGTTAATATTTCAGATGTAAACAGAGGCACATTATATTAAATGACTCAGATATATTTATTGCAAATCTGCAGGTTACTGAACTGCATAGTGGTGGTAAGACTAACCAGTAAAGCAATTTTAAGATGTCTCTTGAGTACAGGTAGATAAGGGTGAGGAAGAATAAAAGCATCCTGTGGGGTATCATCCTGCCAATGTGTATGTGGCTATCTCCCTGGAATGAAGGGTGTGGCGTATATGTGTGTATCGTGGGGGGGGATCAGTTGTGTTTGACATGCTGTTCTGCCACTTCCCCACTGGGGGAAGCTAGCCCCCACCCCTCCCCTTCTGCCCAAGGCCCGTCCCCTCCCCCTGCCCACCACCTCCCACTCCCCCTCAGGAGTCCAGAGCACCCCCAACGCGGCTGCCAGCACCAGTGCCGGGCAGCGTAGCAGCAGCACCCCAGCCCCAGAGCGCCGGGCAGCACGGTCTGAGTGCTGGGCAGGCAGCGCAGCCCCAGCGCCAGCTGCCCCGAGTCCCCGCAGTAGACCGGCCAGCCCCAGTCCCAGCCTTGGGGCTGGCTGGAGCATGGGGGGAGGCACGCCAGGCTATTTGGGGAGGCACAAACTATGATACCCAGCCTATGATACCCACCGCTCATGGCCCCACCGCAGGCACAGGAATCTCTGCCGGGGGAACGGGGCAGGGACTAGGTGGTCCAAGAAAGGAATGGCAAGGTGGGGTTGTGGAGGGAGATGAATAATGCTCTGTGGAGATTAAAAGGAGACGATAATATAGCCACAGACTATATTATCCATTCTGCAAAGTTCTCTCTGTGGTGGGCAATCCTCCTTTAAATGGGGGTCCCCAGGAGCAGCTGTGTCTATGGGGAACCATTAGGAGTGACTACTATCACTGATTGGGGAACACTGGGACCAGAACTGCCACAGAGGCAGAGGGCTTCTATGCAGATAGCCATGGCCTCCCATACATCCCAGGGAACCAAGAGGTTTGGGGTCATGTGATGGGGTTTACAAAACCCTCCTTGGGTTAAAGGACAAGGGGTTAAAGAACACGAATGGGTCTAGGTAGCCCCACACCAGGCCTGCAGAGCATGCTCCAACTGGATAGAGAGCTTAAAAGGGAGCCGCTCAGCTCAGGAGAGGAAGGAAGACAAACCTATCCTGAGGGCCCCTGAACAAGGGTGCTGAAGAAGCCTCCCTGTGAGGAAGAAGACTGCCTGCTGAGCCCAGTGGGGCTGAAGGCTTAGTTGTTTTTCTTTTCTTTTGCTTACTTATATTGGCCTTGAAGACTCTGGGGGAGACAGATGGTAGGAAGTGACCCAGGAAGGCAGCTCTGGGGCACTCCAGAATGCCCAACATTGTTGTCTCTCATAGGGTCCTTGGTCATAGCCCAGTCGAGTGGGAGGGCCTTGATCTCCTACGAACTTCCCTGTTATAGGAGGGGCATATGCCTCATTTCCACCCCACCTCCCCCTTTAGTAAGGAGAGGGTAAGGATTCTGAGATCTCTGATGCAAGGATAAGCCACATACAAGGGTTAGGAACTGGACCGAAGGCCCTTCCTGCCAGGAGGTGAGAGTCTGGAAATTAGGTGTGCTCTCCACTAGGCCACCTGGCCCTTCGAGGCCTATATGACGGGTCAGCTTGCATGTTATAAATACCATTGCCTCCTGCCCTCAAATTGAATGATATGGATGAATTTCTAGGATGGGAACCCCATGGGAATTTTCTTCCATTGAGTGTCTCCCATAGGAGGGAATGATCCAGTCTTTTCCCCCATCCTACACTACAGGGGAAAGGGAACTACCTGACACTGTAGAATTCTCCAGTAGCTAGTCAAAGATGGCATCTCAAGCTGAGAATTTTAGGCATGGTAGAGAGCAGGAGGCATTAATGACTCTCAGTGGGCACTTCACCACTTTCAATGGGTGTGTGATATGTCAATCAGTATGCACATTTTCTCTGGTTTTACCTAGGCGGGAATACAGGTTGCCTGCACATGCCAGCCATGATAGTACTTTACTACTCATTTGGACATGAACTCTTTAAAGATTGTAACTATTTTTGACCAAGTGCAAAAATGAATTGCAATTATTTGGTGTGTATGGTGGCTATATCAATACCAAATAAATCTAAGGTGCAGTTCAAAAGATGTCTTTGTGTGATGCTGAAATAAAAGGATCTCTGCTGTCTTTGTGCAGTATTTTATTGCAATGTATGGTTACCCCTCCATCACTGAACCCTTAATAGGGAAGGAGAGCTATTGTCAAATTAAGTAGACCCACATGCGTGCAGCATAAATCCATATAATGAAAGGAGCCATGCATGGGAGAGTGAATGGCTGCCTTAAGGAAAAGATAGAGAATATGAAAAAAAAACCTGCTGAGCTGGAAAGGTAAGAATCTCTGTACTCGCCGAACTGTTATGCTATTTCATAAGGAGAGATATTGAGTAGCTTTTTGGAACTAGCATCCTTAGTCTTGTGCGCTTCTGAATCTAGGTCAGAGTAGAGCTTCGCAAAACTCTATTGCTTAGGTTTGGCAGTTTTAGTTTGCAGGTCTTCACACCTTTTCAGATGAACCTGAATATTGTGTCAGGTGTACACCAGTATCATCCTGAGGGGAAATTCAGGGCAGGCGCAAGGTATGGCCAGTGATCCAGTGCAGTGAGAGGGATCTGGGCTGAAACACTGCATGGGACGGCTACAATCCACATCCACTCCTCCAGTACACAGTCTGAATGGACAGCCTTTCTAGTTATGCCTGAGGACTCACTCACTCTCTCCGCCTCCAATGTCTCTCTCTCTCTCTCTCTGAGCAAAGGCCTTATATGCAGGCTTTGATCTGTGTCTAAGATTTGACCCTCTACACACCATGCTAATTTTTCCAGCCTGCCTTTTGTCATCAACTACTGCTGAAAATTACCCTGCTATGTTTGAATGGCAGAACATCATTAAGAGTATACATTTTTTACCAGTCAAACAGAAAATTCACAATGAGGATGAGCTTGTAATTACACACATGTCAGAACAGGGAGCATGATAGTCTGCTTAGATTTTCTTGAACATTTCTTTTGAAGAATTTTTTGGGGAGGGAGGGAAGAGCTTCCTGTAAATCAACTTTGGCATGAAACTTTTGTAAATGGTGCCCAACATCCATCACATTCTTTGTTCAATGTTTTTCCTACACATAAAGAGCTGACAACCTGCTACTCTATGATTGATGTACTTATTTCTTCTAAACTATCACTAACCAAGCATATCATTTTTATACAGTACATGTATATTCCATTTCCTACGGTTTTGACTATTAAGCAGGCTCAGCCGTGGAAAAAATGTTTATATACTGTTAAGAGGATCTAACTTAAAGCCTTGAAAAACTTTTCATTCCAGTTTTCTTTGTTTTTAAGGGCAGTGAAAGAAACAGAAGACTAGACACTCCCAGTGATGCAGGATGACACTCTTAAAAATGCATATCAATATACGTTAAAAGTTCTATTGTCAATGGATCCAGCCAGCAGCTACTTCAGACTTTACACAGTGTTAATGGGAATATTATAATTCATATATTCTCACATTATAAGAGAATGACATTTCAGGTTTGCAGGCTCTCCTGACAAGGTATAACATATTTATCTGGGTTTTTATACCATGCTCTTATCAACGTAGGATCTGAACAACTATTGACATAATTACAATTCATATATTCATACAATGCTTAGGGGTCTTCCAGTGACATTATATCGAGCATCACATTGCTGCTCTACATAGATGTTTGAAAGAACATATACATTTAAAAAAAAATTAAAATCCCATTGACTTAGTATCAGGTCTCGGGCACTTTTGGACCTGACATGATGGTAATGGATCTGTTGCAATTCATATGTGTTTATGATATACGAGGCATTTGAGCTGACATTGAATCAGGTCAGTGGGTCCATTGGACAGGAGGCAATGTCAATGGAACACTTATGTGTTATTGATGTCAGTCGCAGAATAGATAAAAACATTATCAGAATAGCTTTTGTCTCTATTTAAGTTTTTTTTTCTTAAAAGGCAAACAGCACCAGCCCATAGTAACCACTAAGTAACTACAAAGTTTCAGTTTTTCAAACAAGCCATTTTGAGTTCCAGCAAATCAAGGAAGTGACTGAAACCATCTCTATGCAAATATTTTCATATGAGAAAGGGATTAAACAGGAATATGTTGTGCCTGTAAAAAATATATGACCACACATAGTCCCGCAAATCCTTATGCACATGAGTAACTTTACTCACATCAGCAAAAATGTTAGCCTGTGCCTAACATAACTCATGTGTACTGTCACATTGAATTCTATGGGCCTGATTCTACTGCTGCTTCATGCTCCTCTGGCAATGTAAAGGGGCTTTCCAAAGTGAGCAGAAGCCATGTTAAAGCTCCTTTATTCTGCCTGCAACATGTGGTGTAAAATGGCCTGACTGTAAATGAGAATCAGTCACATTGAGACTACAGGCATGCTTAAAGTAAAAAGCATATATAATTGTTTGCAAGCTCTGAATCACAGGCAGTCCATTGAATAAAATGGGAAAAACCCTGTGAGTAAAGTTACTTGCATGGTTTATTCTTTTATGTGGGTGACATTCACCCCTATATCAGCTGCCAGAGTAAGGACGGCATATGACTTAAGTCCCACTTGAGCTCTGTGACCCTGAGCCAGCAAAGCACCTAAAGCATGTTTAATTTTAGGTGAGTAGTGCCATTGATTTCAATGGAACTACTTGTGCTCATAGTTAAGCACTTAAATGCTTTCCTTCATCAGGATCTATATGCATAAATCCTGCTCTTGTATAAGACAATTGTGCACATGAAGGGATAGGCATGCATGCATTTACCCCATTTTAATATTCAGATTTACTTTTTTATGTGTGTGTAGCTTTTACAGGCTCCTCTGCGATCTAAATCCCTACACTTGCCCCTGAGGGAGAAAGTCCAGAAGAAAATATGAAGAATGGTTTAAAAAAGACGATTATCTCCACGAAATACGGGGACCAAGATTGCTGTGGCCCCTTTATATAAGGCTAAAGAACATGCATTTAGAAATGGAAATGGCTATTTGCCTAGCTCTGCCCTATTGTACAGATTTTTCCTCTTACCATGATATTGACAGAGCACTACATGCCAGTTTGCTGGGCTCAGGAAAAGTGTAGCAACCATAACTGTTAACCATTTGAGCACCTGCCCGCAAGTGTCACATGCTGAAGCGTAGGAATGTGGAAAGTGAGGAGACAGTCTTATTACTGGTTTAATAGATAATCTGATTGATGTTTTGTTTGCTTTAGTGATAATCCCCCTTTACTTCCCTTGCTCCTGTCCCCTCCACATTATCTTTTCCTCCTTGGGGCCCTGCTTTGAACTAGGAATGCTTATTGGGTCATTAAATCCTTAATATTGTATACTGACCGTGCTCTCAAAGATAGGGTGCCACGTTATCTTGAGAACTGAAGGCCCAGTAAAAATAAATATCACTAACTGAGGATTCTCTGTTCCTAATGCCAGGGAGCAGACGACACTGTGAACAAGGTCAATAGCACCCCAGCAGAAGTACTCAGCCTCTCACACACAAGCCACAAAGTGGACTGGGGATTACAAAGCATTATGAGCTATGATTTCATTTAATCAATATCTTATGAATCTCAAACTATAGTTGTTACATCTTGAACAAGTATCAGCTAATATCAATTTTTTTAAACTTCCTGCTACTGCAGATTTAAAAAAAAAATCACGAAAAATCATTTGTATTTGATGGCTTACATGAAATGAGTTTGTGGTCTCAGACCCATTCATAGTGGACAAAGTGACTGCTTCCCACCATCTTTGCTGGCAGCCTCAGTAGAAAGTCTAACACATAAGGCCCCGATCGTGCAAAAAAACCTGAAGATTACAGTAGTCCCAGTGAAGTTAGTCAATGGGACTACAATAGACAACTCATTTGTACGTGTGCATGGTTGGGATCTAAGTGAGCATGGAAACTGAATTATCCTCTGCCTCTCCCTCCTCCCAGACCTGAAGAAGAGCTCTGTGTGACTCGAAAGCTTGTCTCTCTCACCGACAGCAGTTGGTCCAATAAAATGTAGTACCTCACCCAACATATTTCTAATATTCTGGGACCTGCATGGCTATAACTACACTGCACATCTCCAGAATAGCATTGAGGCAGAAAAGCGTAGGCAGACTCACACTCTGAGTCTGGGCTGTGGCTGCTAAAGATGACTATCCTATAGAAGGCAGTTTGTAGTGTTGTTGTGGCCATGTTAGTCCCAAGATATGAGACAAGAATATAGAGGGCTATCAGTTCAGCTCCTTTCATAACACCACATTCCATAGTCTTAAAAGTGTACCTGCCATGAACATATACCACTTTAGTGATAAAGACTGAAACCTAATTGTTCCCTCCACTCCCTTGCCTTCCCTGAGTTTTTAAATACTTTGCTGATAGTAAGTGGCTGCGATAGTTACGCTAAAGAAATTCCTCTCAATCGCTCTGCTCATCATTTTTCCCTCTTCACAAACTACACAGTCTAGTATCGTAAAACAGATAACTGAACATTTTTGCCACCGGGTTCTTCATTTTTCAAAAAACATTCCCCCTCACCCCCAGCTCTTTGAAGTAAGGAGAAAAGCCTGTGAGGTCTCTATCCTTATCTCCCCAAGAGAAAACAAAGAGAGTTAAAGGAAAATGTCTTCTGCAGAGAATGCCTTTTCCATGCTTCTCTCCCTACTGTGTGCCAAATAATGGCATCTGTTCCTGCTGTTCTTTTGTTCCCTCGTTCAGCGTGTCTTCAATTTCCTGTGAAAATTTGTGGATTTTAAATCCAAAGGTCAGGTATAACATTAAGTTTAGTTTGGAGGATTTGGACTTGTTTCTATTAGAAATATTTTTTCCAGACCTCCTTTTAAAATTCACAAAAGGCTTTAATTTTCTTTTGTACTGTGTGTGCATCACATGCTATGGTACACTTCATTGGGATTCTGGTTAGTACTTTGGGAGAGAACTACCTGTGTATTGATAAGCATTAAAGGATTTACATTCCCTCATCCACTGGTGAAGTTCAGTGTGCAGTCAGCAGCACAAGCTCCCACACACGAGCATAAGCATGGAGAAGGTACCTTCACCGGGGCTAAGAGGGAATTCAGGATGCATGTAAATCCAGCTAGGCTTCTTCTAAGGACAGGTTTTACTAGTAAATAGCCAAATTTCTACTGAATTATGTATGATGGTTTTGTGCAAGAGAAGCTGAACTCAGATCACCAGATTCATTTTTCTTAGTGCTTCAAGTTGGACTCAAACTGTGATCCCCGAGCTAAAATGTCAAGGCTCTGTCCAGTAAGCTACTCAGCCCATCTGTTTGCTGGCTTTATACACTTTATAAGAGGCAGCCTGAAATGGTTCAACCGTTGATGTATTGTGTGCAATTTAGGCCTCCCTTTACTCAGTATTTCCCAAAATTATAATAAAAAATGAATATGTGTCAGCTGAAAGGATGCATTGAGAGGGTGGTAACAGAGAGAGAGAGAGAGACAGAGAATTAAAGGCAAATAAATCACTTTGTTAGAAAGCTGGGAATTGCCAAGTCCTTCGTTGATTTTATTAAAAAAAAAAAATTTACCGGTGTATGTTACTGCATATTTACTTCGGTGCTAAGAAAATATGTTAGACAATGAGGCCTAGTGGGTAGAGCACTGGACTGGGACACAGGAGACCTGGCTTCTATTCCCCGCTCTGTTTCTGGACTGCTGGATGAGGTTGGGCAAGTCATGTTACCGCCCTGTACCTCAGTTTCCCAATCTACAAAGTGGGGATAATGATGCTTACCTCCTTTTTAAAGTACTTTGAGATCTATGGATGAAAAGAGCTAAGAGCTAGGTATCATTATTATTCCACATAAAAGGTGGCTTTTAATAAACATGCTTCTAAAAATTGTGGCAAAAAGAATTTCTTAAAAGCTACTGAATTTTAATGAAAGTCAGAATAAGTTTTAAAAAGGAATAATACATAAATGACTCCTTCTCCACTGCTGTGGGCTTGGCTCTGAGTAATACCTGCCCTTGAGTCCCAGGTATAGACTCCAAACTGCACGTCTTGACTCCTTAGTTCTGACACCCTATGGATCTGGAATATTCTCTCTTGTTTGGCCAAGAGACGGATACTATTTCTGGTTTGAAGGCTAGTCTTAAGACATTTGTTCTCAGTTACATGCACAGTTCAATGGGATTTTAAGGTGTATTTGTTAGGGATTGTAAAGCACCTTAGGATACATCGTATGAAATGGCCAATATAAGAGCGATGTGTATTGTGTTACTGTACATCGCATTATACAATACGCCTCAATTCACTATTGGGAACCCAATATATCACACAAATCTGGCCTATTTTATGAACAATTGTAGACACCTTTGAATTATCTCAATAATGTTTAATGATTTTCACAAAGATCTCAAACAGCAGCTGATTTTCTCGGTTCTTTCAGTTGCTATCAAAAACTCAAATTCTGTTGGATAATTGAAACATTCTCCCCCACTACAAAAATAAAAAGTGGAAGAAGAATGCTCACATCTTTCTTTTATAACATAAACAGAGGTTGTATGAATTCACTACCTGTAAGGTGTATTGAATTTTTAATCATCTATATATTTATGGTAAAGAGTAACAAATTACTTATAGCACACAAAAGCTTATGGCATGCGATTATCCTTAATTAATGGGTAAGTGCAAGGCTTTATTATTCAATGAAACTGATTTATTATCTTAATTCTCAGATGTTCTGCTTCATGTTTCCATTGAAACCATTGTTTGCACCATGGTAACCGGCAACCACCATATGTATGTGATCTCTTTTATGACCTATACCTAATTAGATTTTATTGTTATCTTAAAGCTAAAGCATAAACTGTGCAAATAGTGCAGTGGTAGTTTCCGATACCTATTAATAAGGGATAGGCCACTGTACTGTACTGTGTTATTTCTGTAATAAGCAAAGCATACTTTTTGTGTTATTATAACTCTGTCTATTTTTTCCTCAATGCTTTTGTACCTCTCCCTGTTCTTCCTCCCTCTGTGTGACTGTACACTTGCCTACCTGTCCCTTGTCTCTTCTATTAGGCACAGCTAGTTAACTGAAAGGAAGTGAAAAGAGCTGAAAGCTAGTGGGTGTCGGAGCTGCCTAGTCGAGAGTTCCCCAGCTAATTGCGAGTCCTAACAGGCACAATTAGCCGCTACAAGCCCTTTGAGATGGCCCTGGGCTTCTCTCAGGTAACAGCCATCACTAGATAAAGGCTGAAATATGCTCCATTTAGAGAGACACTTGCAGACAGGGATGTCACAGGCTGCCAATTATGTTCTGCCTGTACACAGTCACTTCCAAGAAAAGGCAAGACACACACACCTGGAGTTAAAGGGACAAGATGTGTACTATTGTGAACTACACAAGTACAGGGCTTGTAATGATATAACCCTTTCAAATTAGGCTGTGTCAATTTTTCAATGATCAGTTTTTCATCAATATCAGTCATTGCTTTTAAAGTTTAATCCATACAGTTAGTACCAGGAAACTCTGTGGGAGATTGGTGTGTATTATGCCTGCTGTACTTAATGTTGCTTTAAGTAAAGTTCAGCCATAACCACACAGACGAAGATGATATAATCAGCCTATTCTCAACAAGCACAAATACACCTGTGATATATGCATTGTTCTAAGTGTAACCTTTCTGCCATGTGTTGTTGGCAGCAAAAAGAGTCAAATATCTAGGGGTATCTTTCCCAGAAACCTGGGAAAAACAAAATACCTTCCTTGGGCTGCCTTGACAAGCAATACTTCCCCTCTCACAAGGAAAAGTTTAAGGAACACAGCATTAATTTGGGAAAACATAACAATCATATACCAACAATATGTTTTTACAAAATAATAAGCAAAATACCTACCGCTTCAGTATCTTTGGGAGTAGTCCTTTGCCTCAGTTTCCCCACCTGCCGACATGAACATCCGGTGGACAAATGTCCCTTTTCCATGCCGCATTCCCTCCTCCCCTTTCTGTGTACCTCACTCACAGTTAGCAGTCAGTGGACAGTGAAGTCCTGAGCCCAGAAGTGCACTTGGGCAGGTCCATCTCCAGCTCCTAGGGGGAAGTGCTTCCTGGCTTTTGTAGAAAGACATGTTTCCACTGCCTCATCTCTCACTGCCCCAATATCTCTCCACATCACCTTTAAACACAATACTGGGTCTGGGTCCTCAGGCTCCTAACCCAGCATTAAGGGTGGTGGCTAGGGGACCTTACCATTACTTCTACAACCCAGATCCAGGTCCTTCCCAGAATTCACTCAGTGCTAATATTAGAGTACAGAGAGGGTTAAATAGCATATACAACCCTCGAGCAGAGTGCTTGATGCCAAGGATTCCCAGCCTAACCACAAGATCATAGAATCATAGGACTGGAAGGAACCTCGAGATGTCATCTAGTTCAGTCCCCTGCACTCATGGCAGGACTAAATATTCTCATTCGAGACCATCCCTGACAGGTGTTTGTCTAATCTGCTCTTAAAAATCTCCAAATGGAGATTCCACAACCTCCCTGGGCAATTTATTCCAGTACTTAACCACTCTGACAGCTAGGAATTTTTTCCTAATGTCCAACCTAAACCTCCCTTGCTGCAATTTAAGCCCATTGCTTCTTGTCCTATCCTCAGAGGTTAAAGAGAACAATTTTTGTCTCTCCTCTTTGTAACAACCTTTTACATACTTGAAAACTGTTATGTCCCCTCTCAGTCTTCTCTTTTCCAGACTAAACAAACCCAATTTTTTCAATCTTCCCTCATAGGGTCATGTTTTCTAGACTTTTAATCATTTTTGTTGCTCTTCTCTGGACTTTCTCCAATTTGTCCACATCTTTCTTCAAATGTGATGCCCAGAATTGGACACAATACTCCAGTTGAGGCCTAATCAGTGCGGAGTAGAGCGGGAGAATTACTTCTCATATCTTGCTTACAACATTCCTGCTAATACAGCCCAGAATGATGTTTGCTTTTTTTACAACAGTGTTATACTGTTTACTCATATTTCGCTTGTTGTCCACTATGACCCCCAGATCCCTTTTCGCAGTACTCCTTCCTAGGCAGTCATTTCCCATTTTGTATGTGTGCAACTGATTGTTCCTTCCTAAGTGGAGTACTCTGCATTTGTCCTTATTGAATTTCATCTGATTTACTTTAGACCATTTCTCCAGTTTGTCCAGATCATTTTGAATTATAATCCTATCCTCCAAAACATTTGCAACACCTCCCAGCATGGTATCATCTGCAAACTTTATAAGTGTACTCTGTATGCCATTATCTAAATCATTGATGAAGATATTGACCAGAACCGGACCCAGAACCGATCCCTGTGGGATCCTACTCGTTATGCCCTTCCAGCATGTCTGTGAACCACTGATAACTTTCCAACCAGTTATGCACCCACCTTATAGTAGCTCCATCTAGGTTGCATTTCCCTAGTTTGTTTATGAGAAGATCATGCAAGACAGTAGCAAAAGCTTTACTAAAGTCAAGATATATCATGTCTACCGCTTCCCCCCATCCACAAGGCTTATTACCCTGTCAAAGAAGGCTAGCAGGTTGGTTTGACACAATTTGTTCTTGACAAATCCATGCTGTTACTTTTCACCTTATTATCTTCTAGATCGGGGTCGGCAACCTACGGCACGCGTGCCAAACACGGCACGCGAGCCGATTCTGAGTGGCACACTGCTGCCCACTGAGAGGAGGAGGAGGAGGGGCGGAGGGGCCGGAATGCACCACGTTGTGCGAAGAAGCAGGGGAGGAGGGAAGCTTGGCTGCTGCAGGACCAAGCTTCTGCCTCCTGCCCCCGCAGGGGAGAGCCGTGGGGAGGGGGTCCCGGCCCCCCGCTCCACTCAGCCCCCCCGCCCACCGCTCTCCCCTGTGGGGGCAGGAGGCAGAGGCAGGGCCGGCTCCAGGGTTTTGGCTGCCCCAAGCAGCCAAAACAAAAAAAAAAACACAAAACCAAACAACGCCCCGACCGCGCCCTCCCGCGGCAATTCGGCGGGAGGTCCTTCGCTCCCAGGCGGAGTGAGGGACCATCCGCTGAATTGCCGCCGAATACCTGGACATGCCGCCCCTCTCCGGAGCGGCCGCCCCAAGCACCTGCTTGAGAAGCTGGTGCCTGGAGCCGGCCCTGGGCAGAAGGTTGGTCCTGCGGCAGCCAAGCTTCCCTCCTCCCCTGCTTCTTTGCACAACGTGGTGCATTCCGGCCCCTCCTCCTCCCAGAGGAGCAGAGCCGAGTGCAGCGTGCTCGCTGCTCCATAGAGCAGGCAGAGAGAGGTAGGGATGGGCCTGGGGGAAGGGGGTGGAACAGGTCATATCCCTCCCAGCCCCCTGCCATGAGCCGCTCAGGGCAGGGGGCTGGGAGCACCCCCACGAGCCGAGCACCCCAGCCTTCTGCCCTACACCCC
>NW_020664481.1:35479432-35578319 GCF_002925995.2 Terrapene triunguis | reverse complement strand
GCGTAAGATCAGCATTTTAATTTAATTTTAAATGAAGCTTCTTAAACATTTTGAAAACCTTGTTTACTTTACATACAACAATAGTTTAGTTATATAATATACACTTAGAGAGAGACCCCTTCTAAAAAAACGTTAACATGTATTACCGGCACGCGAAACCTTAAATTAAAGTGAATAAATGAAGACTCAGCACACCACTTCTGAAAGGTTGCCTACCCCTGTTCTAGATGTTTGCAAAATGATTGCTTAATTATTTCCTCCATTATCTTTCTGGGTACAGAAGATAGAAACCTTTCTCTCCTCCCTCCTAAGCATCCAGCCCCATTGCCCAAGCATGCAAAAGTGAGGTTTTGGGTTATGACAACTCCGCACTTAGGGCATACTAAGCATAGTTTGTTGCCCTTTTGTCACACAGTAAGGATTAAAATATTTCATTACTCCCTACATCCAAAATTTAAATTAGTCTTAACCAAAATGCCCAAAATATTCACACTGGGATGATGGGTAGCAAATATGCAAATAAGGCCACACTCATTCTATCTCTTCCTCCAGTTCACCATTAGCAGAAATCTCCTTCCCTAGAGCTTCAGAGTGCCATAGGCTTACATCAATTTTACAGAACAATTAGAAGGAAAAGGTACAATTTCAAGTGGACTCTACAAAATACAGTGTGCATGGTTAATGGTAGCATCATGCAGAGCTGAAATGCATACATATTTACACTAATAACTTCACATTTCAGGGGTTTACAATGTCAGCATAATAGTAACTAGATGCAAGTCACAGTCAATATATTAACCAATTACTTCCCATTGGGAAGGACACATTCAAGCCTACATTTTCACGTTTGGGTGACCAAAGTTAGGCCCCTAAATCCATATTTAGGCTCCTGTGTGAAATTTGCCTGCTGTTCAGAAATTCTGAGCACCCATAATTCCTATTGCAGCCAACTTCTGAAAACAAAGACATTCATTTTAGGTTCTTAAATGGTTCAGTTGCCTAACTCAGACACACACATTTAAAAATTATGTAAATTCTTGTTTGAAATCCTAAAGTGCCAATTTCTCTTTGTTTCTTTGTGGGACTGTACCACAAAGCTAACTTTACATTGGAGGAATGTTATACTGTCATTACTGTAAAACATAAACAATAACAATAACACTGTAACAGCTAAAAATACTAGAACATAGTTATATTAGAACTGAAATCAGGGGAATCCCTAGAGATAGCCAGCTGGATACAAAATGAAGTACTATGAAGTGACTCCATGACTGCAGAATACTTACTCCATATTTCTACAGAGCACTTATTCCTGCATTGCAGTCACAAGGAGGCACCAGAAAAACAACAACAACAACAACAAAAACAGCAGAGGAAACAACATTGTTTTAGTATCCAGGACTAAAACACCATAGGAACAATTAGAAACAATAGAAAAACCTTAGCAATTCAGATCAAATATCAGAAAAACCTTCCATTTCAACATATACAATGATGAGCACACAGTTAATTTACTGCCAAGCACATCAAGAAAGAGAGAGAGGATGGAAACAGGATGATTCATAGTCTGGTAGCAGATAATTGTTTAAAACATCCTCATCAGGACTCAGCACTAACGTCATTTAAATGAGATGCCTTTTGGCCTAACTCTGGGTCAGATTGTGCCATCCGGTTTTAAGTAGAAATCTTCATTGATGCCATATAGTCCTGTGTTAGAATATGACGTCACAAATTTGAAAGGGTGTGGTCCTTATTATTATTAATGTCTTTAATAAGCGTCACTTTCTTCAAAAAACCAAACCAAAACAAAAACAAAAAACCCAGAGAAGCTTGGAAACCCCATGACAAGAATTCTGGGTGCAGTGCCCATATTTTTTAGTTTTGCTTACATCAGGAAATATATATATGTCAAAATAAAATTAAAAACGGTGTCTTCCATTACATTTGGTGTATGGCGATGAGACATTCCTGGCCTCACAACAATGCTAATGTCACTGTTACCTTCAAAATTAATAGAGAGGAGGGAGACAATAATTTAATGTGGGATATTTAAGAAGTATATGGAATATCTTTAGAAAATGAGAGGAAAATAAGAGGATCAAATTCAGCAAGGATTAAATAAATAGGTCCCCGTCACTAAAGCTCTTTTTTTAAAAGATCCCAGAATACCTTATGTTGGATAAAGAGTTCGAGTAAAATCCTGGCCCACTGAGTGTTTTGTCATTGACTTCAGCAGGGGCTTGAGATTTTTATAAAGTTTTCAATTATATTAATCCTGCCATGTACAAAAGCTGTGTCCTTTAGTCAAACCCTGTTACAGATTTAGTACTAGAAAGTTTTGCACCTGTGCTTCATTAATCTTGTCTCCTAGACCTTTCAATTGTTTTTTGAACAGTTTAAGGGGTCTTTGTTCCAGATCTAACATGTCTGATGAGAGCAGATCCATCTTTGATTTAATCAATCAAATTTAGAGATAGTAGGCTTTGGAAAGCTGAAAAAAATGCTACTGATGAAGCTTTTTGAACTGACCCTGTTGTAATTTGTTCAGGGGTAGGTCTCCAGTTGTCTAACTGCTTCAAACGCAATAATGGAGAATTGAGAACAGAGTGAGAAAAGTTGGGCTTGTGGCTAAGGCACTTGACTGGGATCAAGAAAATATGATTAATTTCCTGGCTCTGCCACATTCTTCTTGTGTAACCTTGGAAAAATTACTTCCTCTCTGTGCCTCTGTAAAACAAGGATAAAGACATTTCCCTACCTCACAGAGGTGAATTCAGTAATGGGTTTGAGACACTCATCCACTATGCTTACTGAGAATTAGAACTGGTGAATTTTTTCCCCAAAGTTTCAGTAAAAATTTCCCACAAAAATGTTCCTTTTATGCAGGTTAGAGGGCAACTTAAAGAGAGGCTGAAATTTTTCAAAACTTTTAGATTATGACAAAAAGTTTTCACAAAAAAATTCAATCTTTTCATGAATTGTTTTCTGCCTTTTTGGTCCAGCTAAAAAGTACTAAAAAGCCTTTAGAAAGGATAAATAAAATCCTGTAACCCCCAGCTGAACTCTGAGGCTCAAACCCATGCCAACAGGGAGAATGACATATTTCACACAGAAGAAACATACAAAAAGCCAGTACAACAGCAGCAGCCAGGAACATACCTACACAAGAACAATCCATCCCCATCCCCTCCAACTTTCAGTGTTATCACAAAGGCACCACAGTTCCAGCAGCAGAATCTATGCATCTGATTTGTGTGCATTGGAATCATAGAATCATAGAAATGCAGAGCTGGAAAGGATCACAAGAGGTCATCTAGTCCAGCCCCCAGAGCTGAGGCAGGAAGAAAGTAAACCTAGACCATCCCTGACAGGAGTTTATCCAAACTGTTCTTAAAACCTCCAAGGATGGGGATTCCACAACCTCCACTGGAAGCCAGTTCTTAACTATCCTTATAGTTAGAAAATTTTTCCTAATATCTAATCTAAATCTCCCTTGCTGCAGATTAAGCCCAATACTTGTTGTCCTACTTTTGTGGACATGTAGAAAATTGATCACCATCCTCTTTATAACAACCCTTAGTATATTTGAAGACTGTTATCAGGGCCTCACTCTTCTTTTTTCAAACATGCCCAGTGTTTTAAACCTTTCCTCATAGGTCAGGTTTTCTAAACCTTTTATAATTTTTGTTGCTATCCTCTGGGGACTCTCCAATTTATCCACATCTTTGTGGCATCCAGAACTGGACACAGTACTCCAGCTGAGTCCTCACAAGTACGCAGTAGAATGGGACAATTACCTCTCGTGTCTTACATACGACACGCCTCTTAATACATCCCAGAATGTTAGCTTTTTTTGCAACTGCATCATATTGTTGACTCATATTCTATTTGTGATTCACTATAACCTCCAGAGTCTACCGCCTAACCAGTTATAATCCCATTTTGTAGTTGTGCATTTGATTTTTAATTCCTAAGTGCAATGCGTTGTATTTGTCTTTACTGAATTTATCTTGTTGATTTCAGATCAATTCCCCAATTTGACAAGGTAAAGTTGAATTCAACTCCTGTCATCCAAAGTGCTTGCAACCCCTCCCAGCTTCGTGTCATCTGCAGATTTTATACACATACACTCCCCTCCATTATCCAAATCATTAATCAAAACATTGAATAGAACTGGAGCCCAGACAGACCCTTGCAGCACCCCACTAAATATGTCTCCCCATTTTCACAGCAAGCTATTGATAAATACTCTCTGAGTATGGTCTTTCAACCAGCTGTGTACCCACATTATAGTAATTTCATGTAGATCACATTTCCCTAGTTTGTGTATGAGAATGTCATGTGGGACTTTGTCAAAAACTTTACTAAAAATCAAGATACATCACATCTACAACTTCCCCCAATCCACTAGGCTAGTAATCCTGTCAAAAGAAGGACATTAGATTGGTTTGGCAGGATTTGTTCTTTACAAACCTATGATGGCTATTACAACACTCTAATCCTGTAGGTCAGGTGTTCTCAAACTATGGGTCTGGACCCCAAAGTGGGTCACAACCCCATTTTAATGGGGTCGCCAAGATTGGTGTTAGACTTGCCGGGGCCCCAGGCTGAAACCAAAGCCCGAGCCCCACCACCCAAGGCTGAAGCGAAAGCACGAGGGCTTCAGCCCTGGGCAGGGGGGATAAGGTTACATGCCCCCTGCCCAAGGCAAAAGCCCTGGGGCAGCTTTGGTCCCCCTACCTGGGGGAGTGGGGTTTGGGCTTCGGACTCCTGTCCTGGGGTTGCGTAGTAATTTTTGTTGTCAGAAGGGGGTCAAGGTGCAATGAAGTTTGAGAACCCCTGCTCTAGGTGCCTACAAATTGATTGCTTAATCATTTATTCGAGTATCTTTTCGGGTATTGAAGTTAGCCTAACCGGTCTATAATCCCTCAGTCCTCTTTGTTGCCCTTTTTACAGATAGTACCTATGTTTGCCATTCTCTAGTCCTCTAGGACCTCTTCTGTCCTTCATGAGTTCTCAAAGATAATCACTATTGGTTCCAATATTGCTTCAGCTAGTTCTTAAAGTACCCTCGGATGAATTTCATCAGGCCCTGATGACTTGAATACATGTAATTGATCTAAATATTCTTTAACCTGTTCTTTCCCTGTTTTGTGTTCCTTTCCCCTTGTTGTTAGTATTAATTGTGTTAAGTATCTGGTCACAATTTACCTTTATAGTGAAGACTGAAGCAAAATAGGCATGAAACATTTCAGCCTTCTTGATGTCATCTGTTATTAGCTCTCCTTCTCTGCATAGTAGAGGACCTATGCTTTCCTTCATCTTTCTCTTGTTTCTCTTGTATTTAAAGAACCTCTTCTTATTGCTTGTTATGTCCCTTGCTAACTCATATTGTGCTTTAGTCATTCTGATTTTGCCCCTACAGTCTTGTGCTACTATTTTGTATTTATCCTTTGTAATTTGTCCATATTTCCATTTTTTGTATGATTCCTTTTTGATTTTCAAGTCATCAAAGAGTTTGTGCTGGAATCATATTGGCCTCTTACTATTCTTTCCATCTTTTCCTTGCATTGGGATAGTTTGCTGTTGCACCTTTAATACTATCTCTTTGAGAAACGGCCAGTTCTCCTGATCTCCTTTTTCTCTTAGATTTTCTTCCCATGGGACCTTATTCACTAGTTCTCTGAGTTTGTTAACGTCTGCTTTTTTAAAGTCCATTCTCCTTATTCTGCGGCTCTCACTCTGTCCTTTCCTTCGAATCATGAAATGTATCGTGTCATGATCATTTTCACCCAAATTGCCTTCAGCCTTCAGATTCAAAACTAGTTCCTCCGTTAGACAGAATCTAGTTTAAATATATCCCTCCAAGACTCAGTGATGCCAATAAAGTCATAATTTAGCTTACGCACTTTAAGATGGTGAATAGATTCCCCCACTGTTTCTCCTCTTGTTGCAGCTATGACCTTACTGTAATTTTCCATTCTCCACCCCCCTCCCCAACATCTAGCCCTCCGTTTTTGTATTCCTATCTGTGAGATTTTGTCACCTGCCCCTGCATTGGATGTGGAATTCCCATCACTGGAGGTTTTTAAGAACAGGTGAGCGAAACACCTGTCAGGGATGGTCTTCGTACACATGGTCCTGCCTGAGTGCAGGACTGGACTAGATGACATCTTGAGGTCCCTTCCAGCATTATTTTTCTATGATTCTATGGGATACCATACTGTGGTTAAAACACAAGACTGTAAATGAGATTAGAATTCCTAATTTTGCCACAGGATTCCTGTGACAGGCACAAGATACACTAAGGTCTCCTATGAAGAGCTGTTCAGCACAAAATCTCCCATGTGAAATCAACGGCAGTTGTGTCTACATATCCCCTCTGAAATCCAGACCCCAGATTTCTGGGCCTCAGTTTCCCTAACTTTATGACCTGACAGGAGTTGTGATACTTAATTCATAAAGGTCAAGTTTTAAAAAAAATGAAACAGCAGCCTACAGTGTGGTGTCTAAGTGCATAGTTAGATCCTAAACAAGCAGGCTAATGTTCCAAGTGTGGAGTGTTCACCACACCTCCCCCGCAATTACTACAGGGAGCGGTTGCGTGTAGCACACTTTGACAACCAGACTATTTATTTAGGAGACTAAATCAAGGCTCAGGAGCTTAAATTTTGGGCCCTGTTTCTGAATCCTGGCTTAATTTTTTTTTCGGGAGCTTAGAGATCCTCAGGAAGCTCTATTGAAATGAAAGGTACAATTACTACATTATTATGCTCAAATAAATTTGTTAGTCTCTAAGGTGCCACAAGGACTCCTGTTCTTTTTGCTGATACAGACTAACACGGCTACCACTCTCACTCTGAAACCTACATTATTATGCTTTGTGAATAGAAAAAAAAATTACTTGCTGATGTTGGTGTTACCTTCTTGAAATCAAGACTCAGTTTGCTATCTTTGGGGCCTATGAGTGGCATTAAATCCTGTTGAGGAAAGATGCTTTGGTGGTAGTTTTCCTATGTGGTTAGGGGAGAGAAAAAATGCTAGCATTAGCAATATCTGAATAAATTTAGTCTCCACTTACTCTCATCTTCTTGCAATAATCAGATTGATCTTTCTTGCAATAGTTTCGTGAATCGGATTCTAGATAAAGAGATCCCGAGAACGTGTAGGTACATAACGCATTACCTCTTTATCACGATCAGTACTTTTTTTTTCCAGTCAAGATGTTTTTTATTAACTTTTCTACAAAAAATGTACATTCCATATTAAAGGTTACACATCTTTCAAACAGATCTAAGCCTATTACAGTAACAATACAAGGCAAACCAAGAGGTTACATCAGAAAACTAAAGTGAACGAAAGAGTGCCTTTACTATTAAAATGTGTCTGTTCACTTTGCTAGTTCTAGTTGTGTCTTTCATATATTTTACACATTTGCAACCAAATTAATAACAAGATATTCCCCCGTATAAATTTAAAAAAGCCTTACGCTTACTTATTAATTAAGAATAATGGAATGCCATAAGCTTTTGTGTGCTACTGGTACTGTAATTTGTTACACTTCTCTGTAACAAATATATGGCTGATTAAAAATTCAGTATACCTTACATATATTAAATTCCTACTATACTGTGAATTGGCTCACTTTACTCATTCTAGTAGTTCCTCAGAATTCAACATAAGCAAGATTTGGCTTATGTATTTAAAAAGAAAAATATGAGCATTCATATTATAGTGTGTGTGCGTGTAGGGGGCTGAGGATGTGGGGGGAGAGAATGGAGGGAAGTGTTTAAATTATCCAACAATTTGGCAGCCACTGGAAAACTTGAAAAATTCAAATACTGTTTGAAATCCTGATTGGCACATGCACATTATTTTAACACTTGTGGAGTTACCAGATAGAGTCAGAGTAAATACAGTTATTATTTTAAAAATTCATCGTTTGTCCTTGTAAATTAAACAGTTCTATCAAGTCAACAAAAATGTTTAACAGTCCTAGTAGACCATCTGTACAGAGACCATTGATATTTTACAACCTTGAAGTTAAAGGTAAAATCTCAGACATTCCTGCAAATCTGGAGGAAATCATCTCTCTCAGTACATATGGCACAAATTTCAACTTCTAATAGTTTAGGAAGAGTTTATGGCAGGCCATCCATACATTCACAGAACTTAAATTTGATGACATATGGGCCCCATCCCGCAAACAGATCTGCACAGATCTCTATCCTTATTCCTTTGTGGAGTTCCACTGATGTCATTGGAGTTCCACATGAGTCTAAGGGCCTGCATGTACAGCTCTGGCCCCAGGATTGACCCTATGGTATTTACCAATTACTTAGCCCTGGTCTACATTACACAGTTAGGTCGAAGTAAGGCAGATTATGTCAACCCAACTCTGTCAGTGTACACCAGGGGTCGGCAACCTCTGGCACACGGCTCGCCAGGGTAAGCACCCTAGCGGGCCGGGACAGTTTGTTTACCTGCCGAGTCAGCAGGTTCGGCCAATCACAGCTCCCACTGGCCGTGGTTCACCGTCCCAGACCAATGGGGGCTGCAGGAAGCGGCGCGGGCAAGGGATGTGCTGGCCGTGGCTTCCCGCCGCCCCCATTGGCCTGGGACGGCGAACCGCGGCCAGTGGGAGCCGCAATCGGCTGAACCTGCCGACGCGGCAGGTAAACAAACTGTCCCGGCCCGCTAGGGTGCTTACCCTGGCAAGCTGCGTGCCAGAGGTTGCCGACCCCTGGTGTACACACTTGCTCCTGCTGATGTAAGTGCTCTACTTTCCACCTCCACAAGAGACGTAGGGCTTATGCAGTGTAGTTAGGACGACTGCTTACTTACATTGGCTGTGTGCTGTTTTTTTGTGTGTGTGTCAATTTAATGGCTCCAAATTGACAAGAAAGTCCTCCAGGCTCCCAGGCAGGCTGCTGCCCACTGCCCAGGCTCCCTGCTCCCAGCCAGGCTGCCCCTCCTTGCTCCTGGTTCCCAGCTGGGCTGCTTCCCAGGGAGTGGGGAGCCAGGAGCCCGTGAAGCAGCTGGGCTCCCAGCGGGGAGCTGCAAGTGGAGCTGAGCGCCTGGAGTCTCAGCTCCCCACACTGCCCCTCTTAGGTCGGTGGAAGTGCTCCTGGGGAGGAAACGCATCACCAATCGAAGAAGGGTAGTGTGGACATGAACCACCGCAGTAAATACTTAAGTTTTTAGTGTAGACCTGCCCTTAGTGTAACATTCACCATGACATGCACAAGGCCCATTTAAGTCTTCAGAAGAAGCACTGTGGAAATGCAAATATTGTTTTTAGTGAAACTTCTGAAGTTGCCCCTTACAATTTATCTAGGGCTTAAGTGGCATGTGGGCCTCATGCTGACCCTCTTTGCAGGGCTGAATTTCCCCCTTGCAAGAGAAATGGAGAGCAAGCTGATGAAATTTGCTGGTTACAACATTATTTTGGACTGTAAAAACTATGGAGGATTGTAATAAACTACAGCTGGTATAAAGGCATGACGACAGGGCAGCATGATAGCTAATGGCAAGTGAAATTCAGCTTGGATAAGTTTATAGTAATGCTCTGGCGACAATAATCTAAAATTTCCCTTGTAAAATGATAGACACTGAACTTGTGGGCTGCTCTGAGGAAAATGGACTTGAATCATTCCAGCAAGCTCAATATGCACTAAAGGCCATGAGCAAGTGAGCTCATCTCACACATCACTGTGTGTGTTGTCACACGCATTGGTTATGCTCCCCCTCCCATGTATACCATCGTAAATTTAGCTCGGTACATTATAAGGGCATTTTACACACTGAAGAATGAGATACCAGTCACTAATAAAATGATATACCAGCCTTGATGGACCAATTGTCTTTTCCATTATGGCAACTCCTATGCTCCTAAAATGTTATCTTAAATTTCCATGGATCATTTAATCCTGAAGGATTCACAAACATTTTAAATACCTTATGGACTGAATACATCAGCA
Organism: Terrapene triunguis; assembly: GCF_002925995.2. Classification (NCBI taxonomy): domain Eukaryota; kingdom Metazoa; phylum Chordata; order Testudines; family Emydidae; genus Terrapene; species Terrapene triunguis. The sequence goes on along the minus strand of NW_020664481.1, from coordinate 35,568,339 downwards.
GTGTCAATCATGAGGCCTGCAGTCTAGATCAAGCCCACAGGATAGATTAATGTAGTCCATACCCAGATTCCACAGAATCTAAGGTTTCATTTTACAAAGTTAAACTTCTAACCTATATGGCTGAGAAAATAATCTTCTAAATGTGTGCTCAGTGTAAACGGGTAGAGTTTTATCTTCCTGAGTCTGCAAAAACAGATAGCCTGAAACAACAACTGAGTAGTTTGAATTCCCTTACCATCTCCCTTTTCACCACCACTATGCATCTCATTGGGTGTCAATTATTAAGCTTTGCATGTCAGTGTGTTAACTTTTTAATTTCTAAACATTTTAGCAGATGAGAAAGGGGTGAAGCCCACAGAAGGGGAATATTGGGAGCTGCTGTTGGGAGGGAACCACAGAAGGAAGAAACGCGAAGGCAAAGAAAGTGCAGGGAAACAGAGAAAGGATGGAGAAGGAAGAAAAGCAAAGGGAAGAAACAGTGATGGTCTTAAAGTTAAGTACCTTTTCCCGCTGAGTGATAGCAAAAGTAACAATCAGGTAATTAAAAATAAATATGCTAATAACTAAAAATTTATTTACTGCATAAAGGCCACGTGCTTCTAGCCTTCATCTTTCTACAGACTTCTGATTAACATCAGTGGGAGAACTGCTATGGATTGAGGGTAGTACCTAGTCCTCAGTTGGACAATGGACCATAATTATAATTGCAATTTGGTACTCTCCACAGAATGAATTTGACTACCCTGATAACCCTATGGCCAGAAATCTCTTCAACCCATCATGGTAGAAGGATCTGGGGGTAGACCCAAGGAACTCCACCCCATAGGCAGTGTTTGGGATAGGAAGTGAAGAAGAATACCATATGCAGTTGAAATTGTTGGGGAAATTTTAGGTTGGCACAACATAATTACCCAAATTGGGCTGTAGTTAAAATGCTCAGAATAAAATCTCTCCCCAATCAAAAAGTGCCATGAAATCTTTAAATGGTCAAGACTCCAATTTGATATATTCCTGAAAGACAGCACCTACAACAAAGCAATGGCTGAAAATACCAGGACAGAGCATTTGTTCATTACTGACTCAGAAAGAGGAGTGATACCAATTCACCAATAATGCTTCCTGCACTTTCACTTGAAGGGTTTAAGTACTGACCATCCTGGACACAGTTTAGTTTCCAACATCTGATAATATCTCAGCCCAAAATGGTATGGCTGTAGGCCATAAAGTAAGACGTGAGAAAATGAAGAGCCAAGGTCATAAATTTTGTGAGCCCACCTGACCAGGCTAGCATAGGCGAGTGCATGTTTCCTGAATCACACTGAACAGGCATGTAAAATATCTGTTCCTTGATGTATCTGGCAGATGTGATGCCAGAAATATTTTTCCCCTGATTTATTTTTGTAGCTGTAACTAGTTCTCTATACTAAACCTACAACCCTAAACTAATTTTAGGGCCATTTATTTTTATGTCTACAAACAGCAGAGTTACCCAAATGTTAAAAGCCCATGTTCATGTGGCCATAAAGCACTGCCAATGTAACTATTATATTTCAGATTTTAGTTATCAAACACTGACACTTTGGAAAATTTCTTGAGCACAGTTTTCATATGTTTGTGTCCCAACCTTTTTAACCATTTATTCAGTAAAATATACTTTGAGTAGATTAGAAATAAATAAAATAAAAATAAATTTAACATACACCTGGAAACTCATAGTAACTAACTTCTGCTTATGAAGACAAGTATATATAACTTTATCATACACTCTAATTCAGTCACATGCTACAGTAAATGGAGTCAAATAACACACTATCAAACGGTCTAGATTTCTCCTGATGCATTAAATGCCATGCTTTATCTGTCAAAGTTGACCAGTCATCACTCTATGTCTATAACGTGGCATCCAAATTTGCAGCAGTAGTAGGAGTAGTGGATACCACAGAATATGGATGAAATATTTTAATGTTCACCTTTTAGAATGTCATTATTCTATTATCCTAGTATCAAACTCCTTTAGTAACAATATTTCTAGCAATGCTAATTGAGCTAGCTTTAACTGACTTGGCTGAAGTTACTGTATAGGAAAGCTGGATCTTGCTTTCTGTTATTACTATTGTTTGTACCTGGGTACTGTTTATTTCTTTGTATTGCTTAGCTTGTACCATTCCTTTATATATTCTGTAGGCAGAAAAGCTTGCATGGTCACTTTCCTATGGTATATGTGTCAACAAAAGATACATTTGGAACAATAATGGAGGCAACAGGAATAGATATGGGAAGAAAGAGAACTTAGGCAGTTGAATTCATGACTTGATTGATAATGCCTGGTAACACTGCTAAAACACTGACTGATGTAAATTCTTTGCTGAAGCTTTTTATACACTGCACAGGCTTGATTCCAAAAGACATGTGTTTTAAGGAAGCATATACTTCCCCTTTCTATTGATATCCCATTGTTAATACCAACTAAAATTCCTCACATGGATCATGGGGAAAATAGTGAATTACTCATCATATGTAATCACTCTTACTACATATTAATTGTGACATGAGGCAAAATAGACCTTAAATAGTTAGTAAACAATGGGTGGAATATTTCAAACTATATCTAAAACTGCTCACCAACAGTTGGAAGATGTTAAAAGTAAGAGAGTTTACCAAACCCCATCAATTGTCATTTCATTGATATAGAATTTGTTGGGGAAACTGCTGGGTGGGCCTATATTTTGAGATTAATTCTTCGGCTGCTTTGGTTGAGGAGACTTTCATCCTTCTCTATAACCTGTTCAAACACAGGTCATTCTTAGATCATTTGGTTGAGAATCACATTGATAGTTTGCACTTCCACTTTGCCTTCCATCCAAGGATCTCAGAGCATCTTACAAACATTAATTTATTAAGCTTCACTACACCCCTATGAGGAAGCCAAGTATTGTTACATATATTACTATGGATGAGCAAATTGAGGCACAGAGTAAGTAACTTCATTAAGGGCATAAAGGGTATCTATGGCAGGACTGGAAACAGAACCCAGGTATCTTGAATTCCAGTCCTGTGTTTTAAGCACAAGACCATCCTTTCTCCTCTATTAGCATATTGCTTATGTCTGGCTGCACTGTCAGATTACAGCAGGCAGATGGTTTAGAGAAGGCACCAGTCAATTTCAGCTAGGAAAGCCATCATATGAAATATAGCACGATAGGGTTTTGAACAAAATAAAATGGGTGGCTTGCATTGTCATTTATAATGCACTCAGGATATTTAGCCAATCTGTTGGCTGAACTGAATGAAAATGCCTACCCTACCATACTGCTTACAGGGTACCTTGTGATTTAGAACTTCAGCTAACTGCTTTTGTTTTTCATTATTCTACTGAAATATAAATGCTGGGCTGTTTCACTGTAAGATTACCCTGAGGGGAGAAAACATTCCATTTTCATAAAATAAACTTCAATACATTATTTCATTCTTTCATTAGTCACTTTTGTCACTTCATATTTTGATGCTTTATAATTAAGTTATATGGAGCCCTGAGCATCTATGTCTAATAGAGTGGGTCTCATAAAAGGGTTATCTGGGGTAGACCCATTCACATCTGCTTCACATTCTTTAAGCCCAAACCAGAAGTGTTCATAAAGACATATTTTAATATGCTGTAAATACAAGTGACCTGAAGAAGCCATACACAACAGAACCATACTAATTTGCATTGATGAATGAGTGTAGATAAAAGAGGTTAGTAGACTAGCAAATGATAGGATGGAGCCAGTGCTGGTGATGGCAAATTTCCCATAGGACATTGCAGAAAAAGCAAGCCATCACTTGCCCTGTCCCTCCACTCAATGAAGCTCTAATCAACTTACAAATGGGTTGGAGACCGATTCAGGGTCTCACTGTACTTATGACATTTCCCCCAAGCTCCCCACAGCACTGGGCCCAACAATGGTAGAAGTTAAAGATAGCCACCAACTTTCTATTGCTGAGGACAATATGGGACAATCCCAATTCGATTCCCTCTCCTGGGCTCAATGCTACGGGGAACATGAAGAAGATAGCAGCTCTACGAATTATTGCAAATGAGGTAGGTTGGAGGGTTTCCGGTTTTCCTGGTTCCCGTTAACTCCTTGGCTATAGCAGAGCTACAGTAGGAGCAGTAAGACTCTGGCCTTACTCTTCAACCCTCAGAGCACCACAAGCAGCTGCCTTTTAAAGTTGATTATCTCGGTCTGGGATCTTCAGTGACAGCTGCCAGAGATGTGGCCAAGTGATGATACGTGCTCATCCTCAGGCCCAACATGGAGCAGGATGTCACTCATAATGACCCACCCACATAGCTGCTCTGGATCACAGTAAACTGCAAACCTCCAAATTAATTTTCAGTGTGGGTTTGCAGATTACTGCAGTGCCAATAGGCAAGGTCTGACTGTACCTCCCAGTTACAGAAGGAGCCAAGTTAGTTGTTCATTTTACAACAGTTGCATTTTACTACTGAAAAAAAAAAGTGAACAGAACAGTTTTCTACATTAAAATGATCAGTTAACAAAATTCCTTTATATATTAGCATCTAAATATTTTCCCAATAGACTTCTAATCTGCATTATTTTTAGTGTGCTTTATTTTTACATTGGGATTTTTGGCACACCTCCAGATTCTGTAGTTTCCTAAAGAATATGGACCAAAGTTTCACTCTGGACCAAAATCTCACCTCCAAATCCAGGGCCACAAGCTGTGATGTGTACAAAATCCACACAACAAAGTCAGGCCTTGATCCTGACATCACTTAAGTATGGGACTATTCACATGAGTAAAACTGCGCATGTGTTTAAGCATTTGCAGACTGGGGCCTGACATTTTAATGAGCTCAAGGGAACACCTGTGGTTAGGGAGACCAGACAGGAAGTGTGAAAAATTGGGACGGGGGTGGAGGGTAATAGGAGCCCATATAAGAAAAAGACCCAAAAATCGGGACTGTCCCTATAAAATCGGGACATCTGGTCACCCTGCCTGTGGTTGTAATCTTATTTCAAAACAATTCTCTGTCTTGGTCCCAAATAGATTACTATTAGAGAATAGGTAATGATGCATCTCAACATGGATTCATTAAAATATATGATCCTCTTAATAAAAATAGACTCATAGACTCATAGACTCATAGACTTTAAGGTCAGAAGGGACCAATATGGTCATCTAGTCTGACCCCCTGCATGATGCAGGCCACAAAAGCTGACCCCCCCACGAACAGTCTGAGGATATGGTCAATTTAGTATTTTCTAGAAAAAGGGTCCGAAACAAAACTCAAGATCAGTCTGACACCTTCCCTTCCCTATGTCTAAATGCATTGAGGGACAAGGGGATTTGGAACCAGGAACCTGTAACAAAGGCTGTGGTCAGTACAGCTGACTAAATCAAAATCTCAGAGTCAAATACTCCTAAACCTTAGAGGTGGGTTTAAAATCCAAAACCTTTGTGTCTTGGGTCTACCTTTGTTAAAAATATTACATTTTCTATAACAAGGGACCAAAACACTGTAGCAATCCTGTTGTAAGATGCAGCCTTTGGGAACATTAAGCTACAATACCAGTGTTTGCGTTTTTTAAGTGACATTTTTAGGATTTACTGTGGCTGGCTGGGGGAGGACCTCCCCTTCTATAATACTTATTGTTGTCTGCTATATCTTATAGTAAAATGGCATTATTTCCTCTATTTGATGCATCTAAACCACACATTGCATATACAAAATGGTGAGGGAAATGATACATTTGTATAATGGCATCCACCATCCTTATACCACAGTTCTAATATGAACACTCGTCAGTATCACTAGTGATCATTTTAAGGGTGTTACAGTGCTTAGTTTGTAATATTTCACAATGCATCATTCACCACTTAAATCCCCTTCCTTTATTCACTTTACTCATTGTTCCTTCTTGTGCATGCTGTGTTCTTTCTGAAGCCTCTGAGTCCAATCCATTAGTTTTAGCCAAGATTGCAACATTCCCTTCTGCTGGCCATCCACCAACACAGCATGCTAACTTTATGACTGCAACAGAACACTGTGCCTAAACAAGCTCTCATGATTAGCTACTTCGGTCAACATGAATAATGGATCGCCTGGGCTGAGTCAGGCCTGAACAGGCTGGATAAGCCCTCTCCCTGGACCTACATGATGGTCCTTAAACACAGTCCCAATGTAATTTTAAACTTCACTTCATCATACTGATAGGCTACAAGCTACCCTCCTATGAACACAATAAACACAGGGAAATAGATAAACTACTTTGAGAAATACTATGACAATCCTGCCTGGGTATGGAACACATGCCAGTAGGGCCACATTTTCAACTGCCCTCAAAGGCACCATCTGAAATTGTCTTTCCAGTTGCAAGTGGCTGGGTGGGCAAAACACATGTTGGCAAGTCTAAACAGGCTGGGATGGCTAGTTAAGACAGGCTAAGTACTCTCTGTATGAACCAACCCTCATTTTTAATTTTCTTGAATTTTGAAGATAATAAAGTCTGAGGTTTTTTTAAACTTCATTGTTGTGTCTGGTTTATCAACCCTTCATTGGCCTTAAAATTCCTGCTACGAGAAATCTGTTTGCTTTAATGAATTTTGTTTGCATAGCTGACTGACATCACGTTAAGCAGTTATTGCAAGATAATATAACAACCTAACCAATAGTTAACAGGTATAGAAGCTCTGACAAGGAATAGTCTGAAACCCACATATGATGCAATTCTTTCTGGCAAAGGGAAAAAGACAAGTGTAGGACCAATTTATGCATAAATTGGTCACATTTTCACACATAGCCCCAATTATCTAAAAAGGGTTGAACATTATATTTATATTGATAAGCTTAACAATGTTGAACCACGACTCTCGGATGATCTGTTACAATTCACATCCAAAGAGACCAGAAGGAATAATTGGAAACCCTCCAGCATTTCAAGAAATAGAAGCAGCCTTGAAAAAGATGAAAACTGCTGTACAAGGTCTGCCTTTTGCTGAAATTACAACATAAATTCCAAATGAAGGATGGCTAAGAATAATTCAACAATTACAAATTCCCTTCTAAAGACAGAAGGAATGCTACAAGATTAGAGAAATTGAGTCATCCCAAATGTCTCCGTAGGAGTGGGGGGGGGGAAGGAGATTGTAATGACTACAGGCTGAATGAGACACTTGATAGACTGTATCATTGATTGATTGCAGGAGGATTTGAGTGGAACATCCTGGTTTTGTGTTCTGAATATCAATAGTTGGCGATATAAATTGTGAAAATACTTGCAAATAATTACGGAAACCTCTCATGCTAATCAAAACTGTTTAAGTTAACCTCAAAATACACTCAACTTTTCTTAACTGACCACAGTCTTTTGACTTGTTTTCTAAGGCAATGGCATCCCTAAATGCCTAACTGATTTTACTTAGGAGTCAGGACTGCAAGGCCCACTAAAGAAGCGTAAGTATCACAAGTAATCAGTAACCAAACTTCTCTCCCCAACCCTTGCTTTAACTGATGAGTTTTTGATTCTTTTTATGAACCAGTTTTATTTTCCAAAATCAGGGCTTCCTATAAAAAGGAAGAAGCTATACCCAGAGGATTGCCTATAAGCAGCAGTGAAACCAAGGTGAAATCATAGACAGGCTTTTTAAAATGTATTATAAAGGAAGAAAGATAACAACACCACCCATAAATCAATACAAGATCTTAGAACAGACGTAAAGACTGTTTCCTTCCCCCTGTTCTTCTTCCAAAACTTAAGCACAGAAGTATAGGGATCACAGAAAGGCTGCTTTGGTTGCAGTGTCTAATAAAGCTGTGTTCCCATTTTTGTTGCAATAGCATTTGCAAATGAAAAATGATGTTTCAAAGAGAATTTGCCAAAGTCAGATTTGACACACACACCATTTCAAATTAAAAACGAAAGGCCAAAAATTCTGAAAATCGGCTAATGTTGGATGACTAAACACATATACAGGCACCTAAAGCAGTGGCATGATTTAGAGAGATACTGAACAACCACACACGCCACGTACATACACAGATTTAGCAATCTAACTTTAGATAGACAATTATGAACATTTTATCTTAAGTGTAGACCTGAGCCTGGTAGGCCTTGCTTTGTTTGGGCTCAAAGAAACTCGGGAAACAATATGCCATATAATATTCTAAATAGATTCTTATACCATGCTCATCACTGTAGCATCTGAGCATCTTCTATTAGTGCATTAAGCAAGATGACAACATCTGTCACATGTGGTTAGTTCTCTCATCCTCTCCTCAGGGGCAGAAGTATATGGAACATTATGCTACTGTTGGGTCCTGCCTAGTCTTGGAAGCCCCCCCAGATCCCTGATGGGCTAATAGGGCTTTGCACAGTATCCAAGAAACAGAAACACTTGCAACTTCCAGCTGATACTTCAGCCTCAATTAGCTGGTTTCTTGAGATCTTGGAGCCTTACAGGGCAGGTAGAGCCTAGAATTCTGCCCATCTGTATAAACTGGGTTTTTAAGTGTCAAAATCTGCCTTGTGAGAATACAAATAGCCAAATTTTCCATGGAAGACAGGTAATTCCTTAACTCGTGTCAGTAGTTGGGTGCCTAACTATTCAGATTTGCACAAGCAAATGCCACTTTACAGTAAGATTATAGTGCCATGATTGTGTGTGCGTAGGAACACACACATTTGTAGGGTATTCATTTGACGATCTCTAAAGCGTGTTACCAACATTTACTAATGGATCCTCACAACACTTACTCTTTGAGGTATATGAATAAATATTATTGTCCCATTTTATAAATGGGAAAACCTGAGACAGAAGTTAAAGGATTTATACTGACTCACTGTGTGATTTTAGTATAGAGACAGGATTACATTTCAAGAGTTCTTAGCTTCCAACCCCATACTCCCAAAAAGGTAAAACCAGACTGGAATGTATCAATTGAGAGTTTTGATATAAACAAAGACTTATGGGACAAAGTTGGAAAGGGATAGCTCAGGTCATTTGCTACTGTAGAAGGAGTCTTTCATCTCAAGTCACTGATATGAATGTGACAAAGATTAGTACTGGATAAACACCACCACAATTAAAGTGTGTTCTGCAGCCCACGTGAAATTAATTGGTGGCCTCAATTATATTTAAAAATATTACCATAAACCTATAAAGAGACTGGACTGCCTAAAACAGAGTGGCTCCCCAATATAAGGACCCTGGAGCCCAGGCTATGGGCATGAAAAGAATGTACAGCAGGAAAGGAAAGAAGGATCTATAAAGTGGCATGATAAGGACAATAAGCAGAACTCATATGCTAAATTTCTCCCCCGCAAGTTAATGTCCATTTCAGCCTCTAAATTTTTCTATGCATCTCATTCACTAGCATTCTATAAACTCTACAAATGCCCATCACAGGAAGGATTTCTAACTACTCCTGTCATGTGTCTTCATTAAGCTTGTAGATGAATGAGTCCGAATTGACTGGAGTTAGATATAGATGGGCCGGGACCATAATCCCAGAGCTAAATAAACCTTTGAGGAAGTTCAGGTTTAGGTCCAAACTACACAGTTCTGTCCCATGTCTATATAGAGAGAACTTAAAACTCCTCTATTCAAACACACTGAGGCTTTGGAAAATGCAAATCCAGATCTGAACTGTGTGCTCTGAATGCATCTCTAGAGTGATACAAGATAGGAGTTAATCCCATGTGGAGTTCTGTTACTGAAGATCAAAGGCTGCAGAGTCAGACAATGTCTAAATCACCATTGCTTATTTTTTTAAATCTGTGTAGGCTAACTGATAAACAAATGTATATAACTGATTAACATGCATAATAGACTTAGCCTTAGCAGGCTAGGAACACCAAGGTCCTGTTGTAGAGCAGTGAATGTCTTGGAGTTGCAGAACACTTGTTGCGTATGTGAATAATCCAGAAATATGAAGTAAGGCAAGGCACTCCAGTAGTTCATCTTCAGAAAACATGATGTCATTTATGTACAGACTCTTAATTCCATTCCTCCTCCTATTTTCCTTTCAAATATATGTTTTGTATGGAGTTATCCATTAGACAGCACTCTATCAATGAGATGTGTCATTGCTCTGTGTGTGTGTGTGTGTGTGTGTGTGTGTGTGTGTATCCTGATAAAATAAGCCTAATGCATATGTAAATCTGCCTTCTCAAGAAAAGTGTGTGAAAACATATTTGACTTGAAATCTTCCACTGCAAAAAGATTTCAGAAGGGTACAGATGCAGTTTTCCCCCAGTTAAAGACTGAAGCTGGAACCCTTATAACCTGAAGAAATGTATCATATAATGAGAAAATGTTATTGTAAAAACACAGCCAGAGCCTTCTTTATGGCTAAAGGGCACGGAACACAAGTCAGGAAGCAAGTATGCAAAAGTGGCTTAAAGGTAGCTGGTTGCTGGGCCAATCTCCGGCTATCTTAGAGCAGCCTAGGAATTGAAATGGCCACAGGAAGTCAAAAAACAGCTGAAAATCAGCATACTGCAGCCATGCCCCATTTCCTCCAGCCACAATCCCTATCCCTGCTGCGCAGCAGGGAAGCGGTGTAAGAACTCCTATGATAGCTTTAGACTTACTGATGAGCACCCTTATATTGAAGCAATCCTATTTGAGCCCATTAAAATAATGGCTTTTCAGCCAGATAACACTAGCATGGAAGTGCAAAGTGGCCACCTTGCTACACTTGCCTGAAGTTGATCTAATGGAAAAAAACTGATGTGGCCCTTGACCAGAGAAAAAGGGAACATATCACCCCTCCAATGTCCAATGGTTGGTTCCCCACAAGCCCTTCCCAATAACTCTTCCTTCTTCACAAAAGCAAATGGCAGAGTTTTCATAAAATAGAAGGCACACCCACCATGCCACTACGACTCAGCCTCTGCCCAGGGGAGAGCCTTGTTTTCAGAAACAGGGAGTTGCTGTGTTTGTGGCCAGACCAAGGGAGGTGTCAAGTGGCAGTCATAAGCACCAACATGGAAGCTAATACAAGCAGATGGCAACAAAGTACCCAGACAACAGCCATCTAGCCCTGTGAGGGTGTTGGGTGGCCATTCTAACAAAATACTGCAGACTGCTATCAGACGCTATTTTCGAGGATCTGCACTGATAGGGATTAGTACATTTTCTTTTGATAGACAATTGATCATGGAGGCATACGAAAAAAATCAAATCCCCATCACAGTAACATGGATTTCACTCTCTAATTGATTTTTTTAAAAAGGCAAAATCATCAGCTGTTTTGAATGGGCTCTTAAATATGACCATTTACAATAATGCGTACGAAAAAAATGAGGAAAGGATTTAAAGATCTCATCTGGCAAATTGCTTTGCTGACAAATAGGTATTAAATGCAGTTTATCCTGGCCATAATTAGGCATCACTTTTGTAGCATTGTGATCATTACATCTTTATCCCCTTCTTCTTCCTCTTTTTAAGAATTTGCAAAAAATGACATAACATTAGTGGATCCCTTTTGGAAAGGAAATATACAGGCTAAGCAAATAAGAGGAACAATGTAAAATTCTTGTGTAACGATAATGAGGATAATAATAATATCCTCCCACAACTAGCTAACCAAATCCTTATAGTGTGATTCAGCCAATTTAAAATTAGATATAAACTTCTGCACTGATCCATTTGCAAAAATGCATCTGTTGTGCAAACTAGCATTTACATGCACAATTTTTGCAGTTCTAAGTGTAGAAGTCCATAATATAGAATAAGATTTTCTTTTTTATATCCCTATGCATCAGCTACTTTGAAACAATACTGTTCCTAATTCTTAATTTTAACTCCAACTTTATATAGAATGTTAAGGACTACATTTATAAAGAAGGGTTTCTTTTATGTAACACCATATTTAGGACCAGCTGGATAGACTTATAGAAATTGCCAGCTTTGAGACCACAAAAGGCATCCTTTTTTAGAAGAAAAGTGGAAGCCAAAACTTTCTGTTTATAAAATATTTTCATGAGATCACAAATATCTCTTTGGGTAGAAAGTGGAAAATATAAACACAAGACCTTAGTGGTCTGAAGATATGGTGCATTTTAGCTGCGCCTTTTAAAAAGATATCACAATAAATGAAACCTTTTTGCTATATCTTCCTGTTTAGAGTAGCAAGGTACATCCTACTACTACAAGTAATTCAGTAAGTCACTTGTACTGCACATCCCTCTGAATAAGATTTGTCTGAGTTCAATTTTTATTTTTTTTCAAATACATTCTTATTTATTTGAAATGACACAATATTTACATCTCATAGCTTATTAACTCCAATCACCCACTTCGGTAATTAAAAAAGACATTGTTGTCTATTGACATTGATCAGAACACAGAAAGATGTAGTGAAATGACTCTAATGAAATATTTTTGTAAGTCGTAAGAGTGTATAATTATGGGCACAGAAAAATTAAACGTACTGCTTCTTTTAATGAAATCAATATCATATTGTTCAATTAAGTTAGTGAAGCATAGCTCAGTGATCACATAGTTTGATGTGAAATTGACAAATATTTTAAATGATTGTGCAGCTAACAGACTGCTTTATGCAGTGGTACCTGAAATAAACTCAGTTGTTTGCAGAGTTCACCATATTACGTCAGATAGTTGATGAAATAAAGTCAAAATGATCTGTTGTAAAATACATTAGCCGAAAGGTAAAAGAATCACATTCTAAAGTTCACCTAAAGGAAATGGAGAGTTTTTGTCATTCAAAGGAACTTTTTTTTTTCCTTTTAGTGGTGTCCATCTGTTGATTTTAAAAGAGATTATGTTTTAAATGGAACCACAATATTTTAGGACTTTTCCCCCACATGCAGCATTGTTCAAATTTCAAAGGACATTATATTACATAACTAACACTTATTACTTATTGCCCTTTACAAAATATTCTTGGCAGAAGGTTAGAAACTGACATTTCCAGCTGAAAATAATGCACTGTCAAATAAGAAAACTGCAGGGTATAATTTTTAACACTCATATCTATTATTTTAAACATGAAACATTGCATCAGCTTGACATTAATTGATATAATAGGGACAGAAAAGGATAATGCAATTTTAGTGGCTAGCTACATTTAATTAACTGGCAGCAGTAGCCTGTGACAAAAGAAAACTCTACTACAAAAAATAAAGCCTGTTTGTACACCTCCTTTCATGCATTATTGAAACACAGTGTCATTATGAGATATAATAAGTGCTCCAACAGTCAACAACTAATAAATGCAGACACAAAACTTTCATAAAAGTTAGTAAATACAGTATTGTATGGAAATTCTGATGCATATTAGCTCTCATGTTCACTGTAAAATGTTTTATTATGAAAAAAATGGATAAGATACTTATCTTTTAAATTGGAGTTTAATATTTTATTAGTGCCAGCACATCATTCTCATCAAATGGCAGGAAACTCTTTTTTGTATGGATATAAATGTCTAGAGTTTAATATTTCAATGATAAGTAGCTACTACTGCATCTATCACATTGCAGCTTAATGGAATTTACTTTTTCTTAAATATTTATACTGTATGTGTGTTTGGTCGTCAAATGATTGCATAACTCTGAGGTAGAACCGATAAGGCAGTGCAACAACCTTGTGAATTATTACTTTTTAAAAAATCCAAGTATTTAAAAAGTTTAATAAGGTATGGAAATGTAAATCCTGCCAATTTTCTAGCCTGGGATTCCCATGGAAAGGTAGCACTCTGTAACTGACAAAGAAAAGTTCTTCTAAGTGAACCTGAGATTGCTAAAATCATCCGACTTTCCCTAAGCAAATTATATTTAAAGAAAAACAGAATGACATTAGCGAGAAATATTTCCTGTGAATCCAAAACTTGCAGTAGTGAGCAAATTAATCTGAGCCCAGCCTCTGATATTTGGTTCACAGTGTAATGTACAGGCAGCATCATTCAGGTTCTGCAATACTGCAAACTATTTCATCAGTTCTGAGAAATGCTTTCTGATCCATGCTGATACAATTACCTAGCCTTTATTGGCAATTTAGACCTGCTTTTAGGGACATTTTAGAGCAAATGATGTTTTCTTGATATTTTAAAAAAGCAGCACTATTTGCTATACCTTTGGGATAAGGTAGAAATGGAGTTAGAGGCTCATTAAATATCTGATTGGTACAATGTGTTTTTTGTTACTGTGAACTAAACTACCAAAAATGAAGACACTTTACAGAAGGTTTTGCTCCCTCTTGCAGTTAGAAAGTATTTTGATTCTGAATATTTCTGTAAAATAAAAACTGGCATTTACAACTACTGTACTACTTACAAGGGTCTTAAAATCTGCCTGTTAATTGTAGGATGTGGAAACTTACCCAATAAATTTTGTAATATGAGCATATGAGAAGGACATGGTGTATCTTTCTTGGTTTATATAAAATATGGATATTCAGTTTATGATCCACAGAACCTGGATTTCTTCTTATGTTTCTAAGAGTATTAAAAAAAAAGAATGGTTTATAATGATGGAAAATAAAACTGGACATTGTTAAATGGTTTTAGATAGAGATTAAAATTAAGTGACATGGGAAGCTACACAACAGTTTAATGAATGATGCAAACCCCTATAAAAGATTTTCTTAAACTGGAATAATGTTAACTTGTGGTTAAACTTAATTCTGGCTGAATTTAACTTAAGCTTTTGATTCAGAATTTGCTTTTCTGAGCCTCAGTAAAATGGTAAAATTATATTCTTTTGTTCTATTCAGTGAAAATAATATATAGCTGAGAGTGGTTTCAGAATGTAAACTATATTAAAAAGGTTCTACAGATGTACCTCTGAATTGTGCATTTCTCTACAATAATCCTGCTGCTGGGCATTTCACATTAGTATTGTTGAGTTCCCAATGTCACACAGTTGTTTTCTGCCACACTGGTCTTTGTAAATAACATAAAAGAAAGTGTGATAGCCCAAGAGCATAATATTGTGATAAATAAAAGCTGCTAATTTAAAACTCTTTTAGACAGAAGTGAGATACATCTCAAGAATACTATTCTGGTAAATAAAATCTGCTAATTTAAATCTTTTAAAATAATGGTTTCCAGCTGCTAGCGTCTGACACAAAATGTAGTACTATAATCTACTTATTTGGCAGACCTGTAACTGAAAAGACTCTGTTGCTGAAAATGTTATGGATTAGGAAACTTTTATGTTACATGTAACAAAGTCGATGGGCTTTATTCTACATCACTGAAATCAGTGAGAGTGAGATTTGGCTCTAAAAATCAGCAAAGTTACATGTTTTCTTTGAAAACTAGAAGGTTTTAACTCCATATTAATGAGGAGGCAAAGAATTAGACCTAACTTAAGCAATACTGAGATCGGATACAGTTCAATAAGATGAAAAAACATTTAATAATGTTTGTTTTGAAATGCCAGTTAAACACTGTTTTTGCAGCATGTTTTTCACTTCCACATTCTGCAATGTATTGAAAATTTTATTGCTGTTAAAAAAAAAAAAAGGCAGCTGGAAAGCCTACCGTATAGTTAACATTGCTGCAGAAACTACGGCAGGAAAACAGGCCAGGGAGGCGGTTTAGCCTTGCAACTGAAAGAGACCTGGAATGGATGCCAAATTCCAAAGATCTCTGATAGAATCCACAGCAATTGTCATATTCTGGAATGCAGAAAAATACTTTCAGAAAACACTGACTAGGAGGCCACTGGGTTTCATATAGCAAGAACACACATGCAAAGCAAGATCACACGTTCAAACTTCATTCAGTCAGATACTATAGTTAGGGAATTATATAAACATCATAGGTTTACAATCATAGGTTAAAAAAATAGGAGGATGTTTTGTGCTTCTCTGACCTTTCTCCTTATCCTCTCCCCCTCTGCAAACACCCCTCCAGCACAGATCCATGGTGGAGCTAGACTTCACCTACTGTATATGTGTGATAAGGGCTGTACTGACATGCCTTGTTAATTTCTCTGGCAAAGACCTCTTATTCTGCAGCCAGTCAGCAGGAAATTTAGGAAGATTGAGCATTACAGAGCTCTTTAAAAATGATGGACCCGATTCTCCACTGCCTTGCACCTCATGTAGGCATTTACACCTGTGTGCAGTAGTGCCAAGTGGGTGTAAAATGCTACCAGTCGGCTGTGGTTGCAGTTTACACCAACATTGCATAGTGACTAAACAAGGCTGCAAGACAATGAAGAATCAAGCTCACTATCTTCATCAAACTATTGATTATGAAAAATAAACGGATTTGAAAAAGATAAAGTAGTACATGGTGTACTTGTGGCTTCTATCCTGACAACCTTATTCAGGCAGAAATCCCCACTGACACCTATGGCCATCCCTTTCTATCTCATCTATGCAGAAAACAGGTTTAAAGTTTACTTCTTACAGAAATTACTTTTTTAATGTTAAATGTTCATTCCTAGCAATTTTATCCTCCCATTTATAAAGACAACCCTATTCGTCATATTCACCATATACATTACTTGTACTATAAAAGATTATAATTAAGGGCCCAATCCTGAAAGGTGTTGCGCAAGAGGGATTAGGCATGTTTAATGGGAGCTGGGCATACTCAGAAACCTTGCAAAAAGTGCTCAGCACCTTGTAGATTGGACCCATAAGTAATATATCATGGGACAAATCCTGACCTTTCGTGTGCAGGGGCACAAGATGTGAAAAGCAGCTGAACTCGCAGGGCTCCATTGTTGCGGGGAGAGGGAAGCAGGCACAGAGAAGCTACATTGCAGTATATGGCCTCTCTGAGCAGAGAGCCAGTGCTCCGTGGTAGTAGACTCTGTGGGTCAGTGCACAAGGTAGGCTGGAGGAGTGTTGAGGAGATGGCCAGTGAGGCCCAGGGAAAAGTGCTCCTGGACAGTGTTCCCTCTAATTTCTCCCACCCATGTGAGGAATGAATTTTGTTATGTGCACCAATATGGAGGGGATGTGTGACACATCACATCCATATTGGTGCACATAACAAAATTCATGTGTCAGGGTGGGGCCGAGAGGTTTGGAGTGTGGGAGGGGGCTCAGGGCTGAGGCAAAGGGTTGGGGTGCGGGGGGTAGGGAGGGATGAGGGCTCCGACTGGGGGTGTGGGCTCTCGGGTGGTGCCGGGGATGAGGGGCTCAGAGCCCGGGCTGGCTCCAGGGTTTTGGCCGCCCCAAGCAGCCAAAACAAAAAACAAAAAACCGCGATCGCGATCTGCAGCGGCAATTCGGCAGGAGGTCCTTCACTCCGAGCGGGAGTGAGGGACCGTCCGCTGAATTGCCGCCGAATAGCTGGACGTGCCGCCCCCCTCCGGAGTGGCCGCCCCAAGCACCTGCTTGCCAGGCTGGTGCCTGGAGCCGGCCCTGCTCAGAGCTGGGGCAGAGGGTTGGGGTGTGGGGGAGTGAGGGCTCCAGCTGGGGGTGCAGGCTCTAGGGTAGGGCCGGGGATGACGGGCTCAGGGTTGGGACAGAGGGTTGGAGTGCGGGGGTGGGGTGGGGTGAGGGCTCTGACTGGGGGTATGGGCTCTCGGGTGGTGCTGGGGATGAGGGGCTCAGGGCTGGAACAGAGGGTTGGGGTGTGGGGGAGTGAGGTCTCCAGCTGGGGTTGCGAGCTCTGGGATGGGGCTGGGGATGAGGGATTTGGGGTGAAGTGGGGTTCCCCAGGGCTACGGTGGGAAGAAAGGACCCCCCCATCTCTCTCTCCCCACAGCAGCACCTGGGTTGGGGGGGAGAAGCGGCTCTCGCCCGGCCGCAGCAGGTTCAGGGCAAGGCTGGGGAAAGGGTGCCTGTCCCCCGGGCACGGCAGGTCTGGGGCTGGGCTGGGCCGGGCATGGGGGAGGGGTGCCACAGCAGGTCTGGGGTTTGGGGAGAGGCATGTCTCTCCGCCCCCCCCCCCCCCCCCAGCCCTGCCACGTGCTAGGCAGCTGCACGGCCGCACAGCTTAGAGGGAACTTAGCCCACATCCTACATCTAAGTGGAGACAGGCTCCATAGCCCACATTGAGGAAAAGCATTCCCTCAAAGTGGTCTATGCAAATCCTCCCTATGCCATTATTAACGTAGGGTCACATTAAGAGGCACCCTTCACCAGGCATGCAAGAGGCCTTGTCATCATGCAGTTACTTAAAGGCCACTCAGAATGACTACACCGCACCTTTATGTGGGGGGGGGGGTTGTCCAGCTTGCTGGGGGAGAGGGACTAGAGCCTTAGGGCCAGGAGGGGAGCGAGGCTCAGAAGCTGTTGCAAAAAGGGGGAGTAGGTCAGCGTGATGTCGCTGATTCATCCCCAGGGGCCTGAGTTCAAAAAGGGAAGCACGGCAGAAGACCCTTTTTCCCAGTCCAGGCAGATCATGGAGCTGAACATGGGGTTACCTGCGCTGTACACTTTTATCTGCCGGGTAGTCCCAGACATCTTATAATAAAGTTGTGGCCTGATTAAAACCATATCAAGTGTTTCCTGTCCTTCTTTCGGTATAGCTGGACAACAGCAGTCCCTGGGCTCCTGAGAGTACAGGGACTCCTCATTCCTGTCCCCAAGTGTGCAGGGAGTGGTGAAATCAGGGCTCCTACACTGGCCTGCAAAGATGGGGTGGTTCAGTTGGTGGAGCAATCTGTGCGCTAGTGAGATCACATCTCTCTGAGGCAAAAATATTCCAGGACTCATCCGTGGGCAATGCGGCTCCTACCTCCACCTATGCAGAGCAGAGGCGTCGCTGCCAGAATGTAACAGGAAGCCTTTATTTATGGGAACAGGGCTTGCCTCTCTGAGCAGATATTAGACTAGCAATATAGAAAAGTTTGAAATAGTTAAGAGATAAAGGCAATGGAGAATTATTGAGATGCCATACTGCATCTATATTAACATGAGCAAATTATTTTGGTAGAGATTCAATTTCATAAAAAGGGTTTCAAAAGCTGTTTCATGAGCAGTAGAATGCTTGTTTTTCTTCTCACCAAAATGAATAAAAACTTTATGATATGTTCAGCACAGTACTTAAGTATTTGTTTTGTTAATTTCTTAAAACAAATTGGATTCCCAGTAAATACAAAACTTGGACAGCTGCATTAAGCAAGCAGTGGGGAAGCAATCTCATAATGATTATCATGTAAAAATGGCACTACAGAAGAATTCCCAGAATTTCATCCGAACAGTTATTGACTCTATTATAAAAACTCCTATAAAATCCAATATAGATATTCCTGAAGGAAGCGAGAGAATTTCTAAATATGTACAACTACCCTCAGGTGATTAAGGAAACATAGAAAGGATGAGACATTATTAAATGACAATAGAATTTAGTTGACATACTCTCTTTCTCCTTGATTTATTGTATTTGTAGGGAATTTATTGTATTTGTAGCAGTTGAAGTGGTTTCCCTTCCAGTCGGGAGGTTGACAGGTCAGAGAGAGTAGGTGGTATTTAGGGTTGAAAGAATTAGATTTTTATCAGTAAACAATGATAATTATTGATTTCGCCATGCACACACAAATGACAAAAATATTTTCATTAATAATAATCAACAATTACAGATAGGCAAAGTAAGAAAAATGCCACTTGAGAAATTATTAGAGTTCGATTTAAGGATATTTACTTTGTGTATTTTGACATGTGATGTTGTCAATTGGTGTTTCAACAGTTATAAAGCTTCAACTTTTTGAATATCAACATCTACTCTCATGTCTGAGTCCCCCATAACTTTCCACAACTGTGACAATTTAAATCAATAAAAATCTAAAAAATGCTTAAAATCAAGTTATTATCTGCCAAAACTTTCAAAGAACTAAAAACCAAATTTTGCCAAGTCTAGTGTAATTGAACCCATGGACAATGCTCAAACATCATGTACAAATATAGAGTTTGCCTGTCTCTGAACCTTGCATATGAATGAATGAGTTTGTGGGGAGAGTAAACACTGCGATGTACATAAGTCACTTGACAAGATTTTGACGCTTCACTGCCAGTAGGTAGTGATATTAGTGGGGGTGCTCTCATAGTTTTATGGAGCATCTGGTGCTAATGAGTTCCAAATCCCCTCTCTCATAGTCTCTAGGATCTTGGGCAAGTTATACAAACTCCCTTTCCTGAATTTCCTCATCTGGAAAAAAGGGGATAATGGTACTTTTCCTACCTACTTCAATGGAACATATATTGTGAAGATTGGTTAATATTTGTAAAGCATTTTGAACAAGTGTTATTGATGTATTAGGCTGTATGGTACCAGCAAAGGTAATGAGGAAGCATGGTTTATGCATCTATATACTAAAGTTGTCACCTGTAGCCTCCTAACTTCTGTGCTGATTCTGTCTTTCAGAAACAAATAAAATAGCATTAGACAATGATTTTCATTTGGCTTTAAAGGGATCCATGAGATTTGTGTAGGGATATATGAATATGCTTCCCTTGGAGCTGGCATAATGGAGGTCAATAAGTAAATACTCCACACAATTGACTTGAGTTAGCAAACAGCCCCAACTTTAATTATAATTTCTTTAGCCTTGGGGAAAATCCCTATTAACCAGCAGAAGAACCCTTCATCTTATGGAGTTACTCTTTATTTATGTTGCGGCCATAACAGGCTGCCAAGACAAAGGGGTTCCATCTACTGTATCCCCAAACAAATAGGATTTGGCCAAAACTGAAATCTTTCTCTCTCTTGTGAATTATGAGACTCTGAAAAGAGCTGCCTCAAACTGTACCCAATGTTAAAGTTATTAAAGTGTCAACCCATGTCCTATCACACTTAACATAAAGTGCTCCCATTCATTCCTCCCTCTGTGCTTAGGTTTAAGATAAATTATGGTCCCCCACAAAAGTTGGCTGCTGCCAAAGTGGACTCCTGTGAAAGTTGTGAAAAAGGACTAAACATCCATCCCTAATGAAAACACAGCTGCTAGGCAGAGCCTAAATAACCCAACATCCAAAAACCGAATAAACCAACCAGTCTATCCACAAATAATTGAGTTGGGGGGGGAGATGCTAACAACTACCAAGATGTTATTTTGCAACAAAGGATCCTTTCATTTTGTAATGATGACCCTAATGATGTTAGTAGGTCTTGAATTTTGCCCTTCTGGGTCTAAAAGCATGAACTATTGCTGCTTAAGCTAAAGGATCAGGACTATTAGCTCATAGTCAGTTGCAGACTCAAATTTCAATGTATGATCTAGCTACTAGAGGACAAAAACCCACATTGAAACCAGCGTGGATTTCATCTACCTCAAACAGTGAGCACCCAGAACCAGTAAGGCAGGTTGATGGACAGGCGCATGGGTTTTCCTGTCTCTGCTGGGAGGAATCAGCACACCAAAAGGGAAATTCAAAATTCTGATCCCTCCCACTACAGTGGCACCCCACCAAGATGGAGCAAGTAGGACAAATATTGCTCTCACTGACAGTGGTGTAAATTCAGAGTAACACCACTAACGTTGATAACTAGCAAAACATTATCTAAACAAAGGATTAATTTAGTCGGTGTCTACTACTGTTTCATTAAATAAGACTTTTTATACATTAAAGATCATAACTGAAACCAACCCCTATGGGCACGGCGTTTCCATTGCAATTGTCACTAAAAAAACCTCATGCTTATGCCTGCACTGTACATGGACTTATTTTGTTCTCATTCACATACAACCTACTTTCTCATATCTACAACAAAAGACCCATAGAGAGTCACACTGTTCTCATTCAGACCTAATTTGTGCACGTACAAGTGTGTCATGGTTAAGAAATACAGTAGGCATGGAGGATTATGATCTCTATTTTCAAAAGTGGCTAGTGATTTTTGGTGCTTCTATTTCTGGGTAGCCACCTCAAGACACCTAAATGGGACCTGATTTTCAGAGAGGAGATGATCAGCAGTTTCTGAAATTCAGGCCCCATTAAGGTACCTCAAGTTGGTTCCCCGAAAGTGGAGGCACCCATAATCACTAGTCCCTTTTGACAATTTAGACCACGTTTTTTCAAAATATCAGGCTTAATTTATCATTAGGCATGGTGAAGGGACTATTTTAACTTGAAATTATATGACGGGGTATGTTGTGGGTCAAAGACAGAACAGAACACATGCTGCTGGGTGCACAGAGAGAAAGAGCTTGGACTTCTGAACAGAACCTCCACCCGGTTTGGAACGTTGGGGGGTTTGAATGTGAGGTGTCGCCGTTTGGCTCCTGAGGAGAAAGGGAGCAAGGTCACAGAGGGGGTCAGAAAGCTAGACCTTGGTCATGAGGGGAAGCACTGCCAGGCTCTTACAAGAGTAGGCTTTCCCTCTGGCAGTAAGAAGGGCTACTGAAAGCTTCTGTAATGTTTATGTTATGTTTACTCTGGTTAAATGGAAGGTTAGTGGTTTTTGAAATTCAGGAGTTGTAGGCATAGTCAATCAGTGGGGTTTTGAAGAGGTCTGCAGGGAGCTGAAAACAGAGTTAGGAAAAGGAGCAAGGATTACCCGGTATTCATAGGCAACTGTCATGAGCGGAAGATTAGAGGGGTAAAAAGGCTGTACTAGCAACCAGGAATCCCTAAGTGCCACCTGACTTCTGTGTATCTATTTTCTAAGGCTCTTCAGGCTGACTGTCCATACTGTTGTGTATTCCATAGTCAGTGCGAAACAAATGCATGAATAAAGAATAACAACCGCCACTTTAGTGATACCAGCATAGATTTACAATGAACTATTATTTCAAATAGTGTTTGATGTTTACTACCCTAGAATTATGGATTTATGCACATTATACAATACAATAAAAACTAGTGAAAGAAAGACAGAAAGAAAAACATTTTTCCCAATCAAGTAAAATGTCCCAGGACTTAGCAATGGTGAAATGAATACGATGTTTAGTAATGTGGGAAATGGAAATCAAATGGTGCCTTGTGCATCATCTAAATCTAGCTTCCTTACTGTTTGGGGATATATAAACAAAATTAGAAAGCTATAATTTTGATTTTTTAAATAAAAATGATGGAAGATATACCTTGCAGGTAAGATGAATTGAATGTGTTTTTAATCTTAAACACATATAGAAAATGCATGAGTCTCTTGCATGATTTATAAAAATATAATTGACAGAAGAAAGAATATAACAGATTAATGCTACATAAGTCATTGATTTTCTAGAGAAGTACAGTACAAGATTACTGTGCATGCTTACTTCATTTTGAATGCTTTCTTTCCTTAGAGTCAGAGCCACCTAGTATTTTAAATTCCTTGCACTACATCAGGGTTATGGTACTATGTTACAAAGTTATTCAGAAACCTGATTGGCCATGTTCCTGCAATACATTTTCCTAACCCCAAGATAAAGATCCATGCATCTCTTTACCCTTTAAACAAAAAAGCTATTGTAATAGCATGTAGTGTGATGCATGGCATGAATACCAAAACATGTACATGCACTGCTAAACTGTTTAAGTATGGAAGAAGTAGTGTCTAATAGCATCAGGAAATTGAAATTTAAAAATTTTTCTCACTCACTTATTTGATGAGAACTGGGCTGCTGACAGGTGAAGCAGAAAGTCATTTTTCAAGTTAAATGCCAAGTGGTTATATAGCATAATATTCAGTCAAAATTAACCACCTCACTGCTGCATTGACATACAGCATATTTAATGGCAACAGTTTCCGCAAAGAAAACTATCGACCTTGGGGAGTCTTCGGAAAATGGAAAGAAAATTTTACTAATATTAAAAAAAGTGGTAATAGTCCCAATACCTCACTGCAGATATAAAAAAAATTAACTCATTGCCAAAAATGTAAGTATCTCACAGTGGTATCTATATAAAGTGGCTCACATGCTGACCGTTTGTTTTAAGTTTTCATAGTTTTGGTTAGTTTTATGTATAAACCATTTGGGATCTTCACCAAGTGATATGCGCAGAAGGCAAGTTTATTGCTTATTAGAAAAGCTTTGTACTTATTTCCATTTAAACTGATGACCACATTTACAACTATCTGTCAGATATAATTGGGAAATAACTTTCAGCTACATGAACTAGGCAATATGCTAGACATAACCTTAAGACCCAGCTACTGGAATGTCATCCATGTGTGCCAGCCTCTCACCTGTGCAAAGCCCTGTTAACATCCATGGGACTCTACTTGGGTGTATGGGACCACCTGAATGGATCAGATTACAGGACTCATGATGCAATCCTGGCTCCTTTGAAGTCAATGGTGGTTTTGCCACTGTCTTCAAAGGAGGCGAGATTCCACCCTTAAAGTTTGCAACAGTAAAACATATTTACATAGATTTGTCAGTTAATGGTTTAACAACTTTGCTTTTTTAACCATTTATTGAAAATGCAGGTAACTCCTGCTAGAATACTAGAATTACCACTGAATCCTGGTACAAACATTGCTTCTGGTTTATTTCTGTAAGTGTCCTGCATCCAACCACATTTCAAACTATTGCAGCTGTGCAAATAACTGATTTTCCATGCACTGACTAAACAGAAAAATAATAATGGCTTGAACAAAAGTTTTATTTCTGCTCAAAATGAAAATGTTTTGTTTTATTTGAGGGCTTTTTTTTTGTTTGCTTTTAAAAGTTTTTGTGATTAATTTGAACCAAATTTCAAAACAGAACGTCATTTTGAATTGAAAAGTCTAAATGTTTCATTTAGAATATGTCAAAACAAAACTTTTGGATTCTTTTTCTTTGATTCAATTCCACAAATGCAACATGAATTCACTAAATGTTTTAGTTGACCTGAATCGGCATTCTTCAGCAGTAAAAGGTTTTAGTTGAATTTCACTCAGCTGTACAGCATAGCTCTTCGAATATAGAAACTAGATACCAAGGTGGACTATAGAGAGCTGCACTACTCACTGCCTCACAAAATAAAAACTACAGACCTAGCTTTATTGGTCAAATAATCAGAATGCATAAAAGTAAATTCAGAGATAAAGCCAAGTTTACTCTTTCAAATCAAACCCGATAAATAGGATTTTAAAACATGAATACAACTCCTGAATGTAGTAGGAAAACAGGGAGGGAGAGGCAGGCAATGCAAAGGGGTAGTAAATGTATATATGGTTTAACCCTTTCTGCTAATCTTCCCTCATAAAAATGTATTTGCAGCAGAAGGTATAGTTAGGAAGGTGAATGGCAGAGCAACAATCAAGAAACAGGACCTCAGGTGCTAGGATCTCCTGCTTTTAGGGGGAAGGAGATTTTTAAGGATTCTCATTATTGGTCTAACTCTGTTTACACTGAAAGAAAACGGAATTTGAAAATGCCACTCTAAATATCTCCAGGAGTGAAAAGGGCCTCGGCTGAAATTATCAAGGTTGCTTAAGAGATTTTTGGACACCAGTTCCCAAAGGTGGCTTCAAAAACTTCAGGTCATTAGCATGTTAGCTTAACATGCACCAAAACCCAGAGGTCTTTTTCATACACAATTTTCAGTTATTTGGGGATAAATAATTGTACATTCCAGACTAAGTAGCACAAACCTTTAACTAATGAATGTAAGAGAGTATACATTTTTAAACATTGAAACTTAAAGTCTTCAAGGGCAAGGAGAGAAAAGGAATATGTTGTAGAGAAGTTCATACATATGTCCTAACAGACACTTTTCAGACTTGCTTCTTGAGGCAGAAGATTGTGTTTGTGGAATTCTTCTTAGGAGAGAGACAGTAAGCTACAGAGACACATAATTTAATGTAGAAAAGGCTGGATAACAAATCTCTATAACACCAGCTCTTGTGTTTCTTTCTACTTTATAACTGCATAGATGAAAAGTTTAAACTTTAAAAGGTACTGTACATTAATCCTTCAAATACCAATCTTATCTGTTTGAGTGTCCCACAAGGAACTTTTTCCCTACAGACGTGATTGTGACATTCCATTCAGCATCTAAAATGTGACCTACAGATCCTTCTCCAGCTCTACCCCCCTTTAATTCTGCTCCTCATGCCTCTTCCACCCTCCTTTTCCCCATTCCTTCCCTTGTTCTCTCACACACAAGTACCCCTGTACCTTCTCCCATGCTGGCCAATAAACCTGGAATGTCCTCTCTGACCCAATATGTCACCAAATGTCTTATAAAACCCTTTTAAGACTTCACCTTTTCCCATAATCCTTCATTAAACAAGGATCTCTGCTTAATTCCCCATAAATAATGCAGTAGAAAAAATTATGAAAGAAATCTATGAATGAGAATGAATGACATATACTGTAATATTCAAGCATTCCTAGAACCTTATTGTTGGTATTGTCTTCCTCCCTCAATCGCTTTTGCCTCTTATTTCCCCACTTGCATCAAGATCAATTTAAATTGTCTGATTCTTTCAGGCTGGGCTGTGTTTTTGTTCAGCATAACCCAGATCCTGCAGTGAACTCTTTGTGGGTAGACCACTGTGGCTAGGCAGAGCTCACTGCAGGATTAGAGCCTACAGCCTCAATTGAGCCTTTGGGTTCAGGGCTGCATCAGGGGTGATATATAGCTGCCAGAGTGTCACAATCCTTTCCCTGCTCTTCTCTTGCAGTGGGGTGGAGTAAATTATTTCATCCCTTTTTGGGATGAGTCTGTCTCATGAGGAGGAAACTGCAGGCACATAGCACCTGTTTTCCCAGAGATGCAATCTGAGCTGCCCTAATGCAGCAAAAAAAAACCCTAGGAAAATCATGGGCCTTACCTAAAGAAAGTCCACTACAGTCACAGCAGAGAAACTCTTAAGGCCAGAGATCTGGCTGTCCCTTCTCATCAGTAAAGTCAGGCTTCATAAAAGAACATATTGTGAAGGGAGATTAATAAAGAGAAAAACATAGATGTCTTTTTGTATATCGCTAAATTCTTTCCTCTGCCTTGACAGGATCAAGCAAAGAATTCTTTAGAAAGTCACAGAGCTATTCAACAGGTGAACAGCTGCCAAGACAATTTGAAAACTCTAGATTATGGTCCATCATGTAACTCATGTTAGTATTATTCTCTTGGGACATTTTGTGCAGAGAAACAGATGCCAATAGATGACCCAACCTTTTCCTGGTCTTTCACTATTGTTTATGGAAAAGAAATAGGTAAATCTTCATAAAGAGAAATTACTCAAATCTCACCAAAGTTACGTTCCTTATGTTTTCTATCCTCTCTTGTGTAATATATTTGAGGTTCTGTTTGAACTGTAGGGGGTGAAAAAGACTGTAGCTAATGTGTACATAAACTATCTGCAGGATTTATTGTACATGGGAAGAAGAGTAAGAACCATAGATGTGTATAATTTTTACTAGAAAAGATGTATTGGGCTGGTGGTAGCACTAAGATGAAGGGAAATCTTGAAATTCTTCATAGTATTATATGAAAATTGTCAAAGTGTTGGGATACCCTAATCATCCACAAGCCAGCTGAAAATAATGTGTATTCATACTAGAATTTTTCAGTATCCTTGGACAGTAGCTTAGCTTTTATTTTAAGTTGTAATGTTTCACAAAATACTGTTTATTTTAGCTTGTCAAAGAATGTAGTAATAAAAGAATTATAAATGTATCTTTTTTTATCAGTAAGACTGTGTATATTGGTTATCACTAGAGACAAAACTTGGTTTTTTTCCCCCTTGATGGAACTGAAATGTCTGATAGTTACTTTTGATGAAAATTCTAGGAACATAAGACACTATATACACAAAGCTCCTTGTTGTTGTGTGTGTGATATTTCCTAACAATTATATCTTACACTCTGTGATTAGGATATGGGTGAAGTAGGATTGTGCATATGACAAAAATAAGAATACATATGAAATATGTTCCATTGTTCTTAAAACCTAGTAAACTTCCACTCCATGTTGGAATCAATACATATAATGAATTTGCAACTGCCAGTGATTAGTTCTTTATTTAAATTATCTAAAAATAGAATTGTAATAAACCAATGTTTATAAAATCATAACTATATGTTGGCCCTTTGTTCCTACCAAGTTATATATCTCTGTATTCATATGAGGAAGTAATTTGCCGCATTTTTGCCTCCTGTGTTTGGGAACATCTAACATTTGACCAATTTGTATCTCCCAACTGGGTGGAGGTGGGGTCCTCCATTGAAGCTGGAAATTAGTGTTGATTCCAAATGACTGTAGAATGATATTCAGTACTGTGATATTATTTGACATATAAACTGACTACAAAACCAGGACAGGTTTCTCCATGGCCCATCAGTGCTACTATTGTATTAAACTATTTATAATATGAATTATGGAGCTAAGTCACCCCTTCCGGCAATACAACCAGAGGAAGGGGAAGGAGGTCACAGGGAGGAAATGTCTATGTCCCTCTCATAACTTCTCCCTAGTCACTCACTGGGATAGGAGAAGAAGCGTGTTGGCTCCCATGAAGCACTGTCTGTAGGGCCCCCCCAACCAAACTGGAGGATCCCTAGCCACAGGAAGCCCTCTCTCTCTCTGCAGTAGCTCTGTACCCCTGGCAACTCTAGCTCCACCCCCTGGCGGTGTTACCTTGGCAGTGGCTACTCAAGTGGACCCTACCCTAAAGGGTCCTTCCCACTGTAGAGGAAGCTTTGCTGGAGCTGTATTACCTTTCAGGGGAATCTCTGCTGGACTGGAGAAGTTGCGGGTAGGAGACAAGGTGTGCCCCCACTCCACTGTTCCTCCACTCTCCTCCTAACCCACCCCGTTCCAACTCACCCACAGTGTACACATCCATGAACCAACAGAGAACACTCCACAGGGCGAGGGAAAGGGAAGGATGGTGGTTCAGAGGTGACAGAATTCATTCCATGCAGGATAGAGGAGGACACAGAGTGGTTAAAGAACACTGAAACAGGAGAGAACACTTAGCAGCAGCTAAGGAGGAGAGAATGTGGTGGCTCACACAAGCCAGAGAAAGGAAAGGGATCTTTCCTTTGCTTTTACAAGAGGTGGAGAGTTCTTACTCTTTATTTTAACCCCTGGACACATACACACAGAGGATTTCCCCAAAGTTCTTAACTATGGACCCAAACCTACTATTTACACTAGTGACTCTTATTCACACATGAAGCTGCCATTGATTTAAATGGGTCTATCTGTGTGTGTAAGTACACCTCTACCCTGATATAACGCGACCCGATATAACACGAATTCGGATATAACGCGGTAAAGCAGCGCTCGGGGGGCGGGGCTGCGCACTCTGGCGGATCAAAGCAAGTTCGATATAAAGCGGTTTCACCTATAACGCGGTAAGATTTTTTGGCTCCCGAGGACAGCGTTATATCGGGGTAGAGGTGTATTTAAAGGAATTTTTTCCCCTTGCTGTTTCAGTTACATAGGTAGGAGCAGTTTCACTAGAGTTTTCCTTAAATTCTGTATTTAAAGAGAAATAAACCTATGTGACAATTAGAATTTATTTAAAATCAATTATCCCTTAAGCTTGTGCAAATAATTTTTGAAGTTAAATGACTATAACAAAAATATCTGACAATGACAAAGATGAAAACTAGACAGTGAGCTAAATAATGACAGCTACAATCTCGCTGTAGAGACAACAGAGCAACATTTTTCCTCCTGAGGAAACAGTGATCAAACTTTTTGATGCATAACTGCATTAGTAATATGTCCATTTAGTGATGCTTAATGCCTTCACCTACTTTCAGTGGAGTCTGAGACAATGAAATCTGTATTTTAAGATTTGATAAAACCTGAAATGAAGTGAATTTTTTAGTGATGTAACTGTACAAATTGGTGTGATGCATTAGTATAATTGCTAAGTGACCAGCAGATCTCAAAACAGGTTTGCAATGATCATCTTCTTAGCTCAGTAAATACCAGTGGTTTGTGCCACCTGACTGCAGACAGAGAGACTGATGCTAATGTATGACTTCTCACCCTTGACTGTTTTTAACAAAGATGGCAGCTGAAAAGATTATTTTTCGCTTATATTTGCTTCAATATTTTATTACAACTAAGACATAGCTATTTTCTATCATTAATTATACCATTATATCACGCACATATTTGAAATTCAGAGCAACAATGCTAATACAATATTAGAGTCACACAATTGAGTTCTCAGGAATAGTCCTGCTCCCATGGAAGTCTATGGCTTCAGTGGGAATAGGATATGGCTCTCAGGAAAAGCTAAAGTTGATTTTACAGCCCTAATTCTTTCCCTTGTGCGTATGTGTTGTGTTACTATATGAATCTATAAACCTATATGAATACTACTTTACATATATAAATATATTACAATCATTTTTCTACAACATTAAGTATATGGGTATCTATAACAATAAAGATTACATAATTAATGACAGTATTATAATGCATTTTAACAAGGGAACAAACTTTCCCAGCTCCTGTACTGAACTGTGAAACCTTAATACTCCATTAACAAAGAAGCAGCAGCAAGAAAAATCTTGTTTTTAAAGGGGGGGGGAGGAGGAATAAAGAGCAAAATAAGTCCTAGTTCCATACTTAGCAACCATAAACCAACAAAAAGAAGTTGGTACCAGCAAACAAACAGGCATTAGTCAATTGAAAGACAGGTAAGAGCCTAATTCTGGATTCAGTACACCACCTGAGTGAATGGGTGTTCACCTAGGTTCTCAAAATAAGGCTTATGTGATGCACAGATCTTGTGCTGACCCTATGCCCAGTGGTGAATTTTACCCATAAGAACTAGATCACAAAGGCTGTAAATCTAAAACTTTTTTTAAAAAGGTATCTGAAATAAGATCCCCACCAGAGTAACATTTACTGCCTAACTCCCACTTCTTAAAATAATTCTGCTAAGTCATTTTTGACATAGGGCTCATGTCCAGTGACCATGCAAAAAATGCTCTTAGATTTTTTTCAAATTATCATATCTATACAGGTAATGGTCATAGAAAAATGGAGCATTACTAAAAACAAAGAAACAAGCAAAAAAAACCCACAACATTTGAAAAAATAGACAATACTGCTTTTTCCCTGCAAAAGTACTTCCCTCTTGTTCCTGGCTTATGTTTAAATGAAAAGAACAGGTCAGGGATAACACAAAGTAATTTAAAGGACTTACACTGCAAGACGCAGCATTGCCCACAGCTACACCTTGCAATCACCCAGTTCATATTTTAGGTCCTGACATGAGAGTTCATAGTATTTTACAATTCTATGTTCCATGTCAGTGGCTGACTGTGGAGTTGAATATCAGTCCTATTTAAATCGGCAAGAAAATAGCTGCAGGTGACATAACCTTTCATGTAGTACCACTGTGTACATATACAAATAATTGAGGCTCTTGACCCTGTCTACGCACATACAACTGTAAGTACAAACTTGACATTTTGATACTGCTTGTAGCCTTTCCCGTTGTTATTTTCTGTTTCAATAATCCATTGCAGGTAGAAAAATGAAAGAAGGAAGCATGAATGATTAATGCTGTCAAGCTAAAATAATGTATTTAGAAAAATCTATAAATCTGTTATTTGTGGCATTTTAAAACTGAACACGACACTCTTTGGTGCCATTCAGCCTATTTTACAGCAGATAAATGTAAACGTTATTCAGCAACAATTGCTACATAACCCTTTGAACACCAGGTTTGACAGAGAAAGCCAAAGCAGCAGCAAACTTTCAGGCACAAAGGAATATTAAGCTTATATTGAATATTCATAGGTGGTTATTAATATTTATTGTATGTATACACAGGCGGCAAATGCAAAGTGAATAAGTTTTAATCCACTCCTTTTGCCCACCTTTTCTGCCTTAACCTCATTGACCATGTCTGCAAACCATCTTGAATGTGAACTGCTGTCTTATGTACTATTTTTCTGAGTAACACAGTAAGCTCTTTGGTCAGGGCTTCTTATACATATTTAGTAAAATGCTATATATAATCTACCACTCTGCAAAGATCAATACTCATAACTTTTAGAGGGAAATTGGCTCATTAGCCTCTAACTTTTTTTAGGCACATTCAGTGGTTACCATTTACTAAGAATGGTACCTGAATAGATAATAAATATGATCTCAGATACCACAAATGATAAATGGTTAGCAAACACTGGTTTTTGTTTGTTTGTTTGTTTTTAAATGGTGACCACAGGATACATGGGTGCTTCAGGAATACCAGGTTTGACAGCCCTCCCTGTGGACATCTTGAGGCAGCAGGCTGCCTTTCACATTAGTCTAATTTTTATTTTATCACAGCAGCAGGATTAAAATTCCTATAGGGTCTCATTCAAAGCCCATTGATGGCAATGGGAGTCATTCCAATGACTTCAATGAGCTGTGGATCAGGTCTGCACTCAGAGTCAATGTGTCTATTGCTGCATGTGTGTGAAAGTAACTAATAGTGCAGCACAAATCTGAAGAGTACTGTGAGAATACTGCATTTTATAAGAACAGTATCATGAGTGCTAGAGTACTAGAATACTAGAGTACTAGAATTATGCCAGTGCCACAGGCAGCACTGCCACAGTTTTCCTTTCCCCAAAAAAATTACAGTCAGGCAATCAGTGAAAACATTAGTATATAAACAAGCATTCTCTTTTAAAGCACTAAGGGGCCTTTCATGCTAACAAGACGTTTTCTTGCTACGTCAATAAGCCTGTACAACAAAGCCGTATCTATCTGCTAAAAATGTCGTGAAGATGTTACGTTTGTCAGGTGCTTTAGCAAGTCATTTAAAAATTAAACTTAATTAAACGAAGATGATATTAGTCCAATTGTTTCACTTCATAAATCTGTAAACCCCAAACTGTGCAGCTCACGTTTCAGTAGATGAGCAAATTAGTAATGCATGTAAATGATCATGGCTGTTTCCAGAGTCAAAAAATAAAAATTAGAACCAAATCTATAGTTTGTAGCAAATTTCACCTGAAATCACAGCAACTGAACTGCTCTAGATGCTGCTGATTGCTAGATAGCCATACCACCCTAAAAGTGCAACTTCACAATTTTAAGAGAAAACTTAATTTAATCAGTTACATTACATTTCGACAACACTGTTTGCTTACAATATTTTCAATCTCCCTTTATATCCCCAGGGTGATGAGATCTCAGGCACACACTGTAATTTTGAAAATTTTTCTCTGCTTTACAGTGAAGATAATACATTGGATTTCACCTATGTAAAGAACTACTCTGCTGGTACCAAGAAAGATGGTGATTCCTCTGTCGGATAGAGAAACAGTAGTGTAAGTCATTTCCTCAGTTCAGGAGCCTGAAGGAATGACCATCACTGGATGACTTATGTCATGCGGGAGTCAGTGGTCTTACCCAAACCATGATACCACCACCAACTGACAGGAAGCAAATGTCTTTGAAGTCCAAAGTGAAACAATTCTGCTGCAACAAAATATATTAAAACAAAAGTTTAGTTACTACTTTTTTAATTTAAAGCAAACAGGATTATTAGCAGGACAAATTATTTTCCTACATAAATAAATTTAAGTTTAAGTGTTCTCTTTTTTTAACTTTAGCTTTTTTTTTTTTTAAATCAAAGCACGTTCCTTCAGAAAACATACTCATAATTACTTATGTCAGTTTCACTGTCTTTAGTTTGAAAAGCAACATCATCTGTGTGCCTTGGGACAGACATAGGACAAGTTGTTATTTATATTGCTGTTAGCATGTTCATCTGTTATTTAGCTTCAGCTACCCCAGGACAGCAGGTGAAACCCAGAATAATAACTGTGCCATATATAAAAATTCAAGACACAAAGGCAAACAGATCCTAATCCAGTTTGTACTTGTACTCTGTTAGCATACACCTGAAATATAGAAATTTGCTTAAAGATGCTCAATTCATGCAGCCAATAGGGTTTAATAATTTAAAATTAACTAAACTCTTTCAGTACAAAATGTAATGGCTCTGTCAACCAAAGTGCAGAATGCTAATTTAGGATTTTAAATAATAATTCTGAATAAATGGAAATGTCATTAAAAGGAAGTTTTTTATTTTATTTTAAGTGCATAAAGGGACACCTTGAATTAATATGAGCCATTAAAGATACTCCTGGAGCAAGCAAAGACTTACAAATGTCAAAACCTTGAGTGAGCTAGAAAGAATTTAGCTCACCATTGAAATATTCTGTGCCATAAACACTAAAATGTGCTTACTGAAAATCCTGTAAAAATCATATATATTTTGAAAGTCATATAGTTACTAGGGGGCCACTATACTGCTCATTTCTTAATTTTTTTGAAAGCGAAGCCCCACTTCAGGAAAGTGAAAACAAAAAACCCCTTTTACAGCCCCTCCATGTGTTATTAAAGGTCCACACAACTTAATGAATATACTTACTCTCCCACCCATGAGTCCTTCATGCTCCATTCCCACCATGCTCACACATTTTTGGAACACTGGCATGAATCGTCATAACGGGAAACTCTCCTGTTTCATGTTCTTTGATGAGCACTGATATTATCAGGGGAGCTGGCAATGACCACTATAAGTTGACTAACTTTTGCTATAACAAAGGATTCTTTCTGACCTTTTTTTAAGAATCTTTAACACTTCCATTGTTGCTTGCAGCAGGACTTTGAAATGTGGCAGGGAAAAAGCCCTGGAGCTAGAGAAGTAACTTTTCTTTGTCCCATGAAATTCATTGAGAGTTTTTTGAGGAATAAAATAAAGATATAAATAAAAGATATAGATTTCTGATAAAAATTGCCTTTTCTCTTCTCTTCCTTATGTGCATCAGGAAAATTTTGCTGCCAAAATAATAACTCAACATGAACATCGAAAAGGCCAGGCTCTAGGGTGACGATCTTTTCAAAAGGCAAGAGTGGGACACATGCAAGAGCCCTGCACCCTCCACACATCCTGGCCAGGCTGGAAGCCAGAAACAAGCTGTGGTAAGAGCCACCCAGGGAGCCTGGGCTGCTGTGGGGAGCCCCAGACCCTCTACCTGCCCTGGGCGGGGTGCCCAAGAGCAGCCTCTGGTCCATGTCCCTGCCGCCTGCAGCATGCCACCCAGAGCAGGTGGGTCCAGGACTCCAGGGCTCCCCACAGTGGCCTGGGCTCCCTGGGTAGCTCTTACCTGGACAGGGGGCAGGTCTTGGGAGGAAGAGGAGGAGAAGGGGTGTGGCCTCATGGCGAGGGAGGGGGGCCTAAGGCCCACCTCATCCCTGCCACTGGGGAGAGGCTGGCACCACCCATAAGCCTCCACAGGCGTGGAGCGGCGCCACAGGGAATCCAGCACAAATGCTGTCCTGGAGTCATTCAGCCCAGGACTGGGACTTGAACTCTGCATTTCGGGACTGTCCTGCCCAATTTGGGATAGGTGGTCATCCTACCAGGCCTACACCACTGTCAAAGCAGCAGCAGATGACGACACTGGAGAGCTGCTGGAATTCCACTCCAAACACTCCCTAGGCTCAGCAGCCCCTTCCACTGCCCCATGGATAACAGCCTACTTCAGGTTGCTGCCAACTAATGTAATTAGTTTTGCAGTTCAAGTGATAGAATTCTATGATGCAGTGGGGAGGATTTACACCCTGCTCTTGGTGCATGATGCGGGAGTTGTTACAACTGTATGTAAAAAAAAAAAAGGAAATTATACATAAAAATGCATTAAAATTATTTAGATTATAAAGTCTAGAAGTCTAGCATTCAAATATATATATATCTATAGACTTCGGAATATAGGTAATCTATGTAATTTTAATTCTCCCCCTCCTGTGCAGCTGCATTACAATTAGAGCTGTGCGAATAACTGATTTTTTTCAGTTCACTGGGAGTTCTGAAAATTAAAAATTCAGTTTGGGTTGAATTTTCAGCAAACCAAAAAAAAAAAAAAAAAATCAGAAAAAATTAGATTTATGAAAAAAAAAAAAAAAAAAAAAAAAAAAAAATCAGAAAAAATTAGTTGTGTGAAACTAAAATGTTTAATTCCACACAAAGTGAAACACTTCATTTTCGGCATTTTTAGCCTTTTAAATAAAAGCAAAGGAAACAAAGGGCTTTAATCACACAATGGAGGAGATGGCGCCTTATACCCAATAGCCCAGCTGTGAAGGCACTCACCTGGAATGTGGGAGCTGCAGGTTCAAACCCCTTCTCTGTAGTGTGGATTTGAATCTAGGTGTCTTCCCCTCCCAGATGAGGGCCATAACCACCTACTTACTGGCTATTCCCAAATAGGGTAGTTTTCCGTTTCTCCTGTTAAAACTGTTCCACTTTGTATAACTAATTAAATAGTAATTGGAGCCAGGACTAGAATGTGGGTGCTGCATCTCCCATGATGCCCCTAACTACCAGGCTCTAGAGTCATTCTCTCTCTTGTCCAATAACAATTCAAGCAATTTATACAAGGTGGAACAACCTCAGCAGGCTACCTAGCTTCAACAGCCAAAATCCTAGTGGTTAGGCCTCTTCCCTGGGAGGGAGGAGGCTTGAGTTCAAGTCCTTGCTCCAGGGTGGGATACGAATCCATGTCCCTCATCCCAGGTGAGTACCCTGGCCATTGGATATAAGAGGGAAGGGGCGCCCCGATGATGTCTCCTTCGTAAATGGCATCTAAATCCCCTTCTGAATCTAGCTCCAAACAATCAAAATGTTTCATTGGTTCAATGTTGAAACAATTCATTTAGACATTTCCATTTTTTTTCTCTTTTTGTTTAGACCAAAACAATTTGCGAAAATCTATATGAATTTGCAAAAATGTTTCGGTCAACCCGAATTTGCATTTTTTGTTCAAAAAAAGTTTTGGCCAAAAAATGTCACCCAGCTATAATTAGGATACTGTCTTTAATGACATGATCACATGCTAATTTCTGTACAAGACTGTGCCTCATTCAGTGACAGGATGGAGCACCTCTTTTAAATGGAAGCTGTGATTCTAGAGAACAACTGGCAGGTCTGTCCACACCACTACCTTTCCTGGCCAGTCTTTCATGGCACCGCACATTTGGGAGGAAATATGTCCTCGTCTAAAAATGATAATCAGAATGCTCAGTTTTTAATTTAAAAACAAGAGGCCAGATCATGGCATTAATATTTAGGCAGAACTACTCTTTGATTACAGTGGAGACTTCTGCTCAAAAGTGGATGGCATAATGCAAACCAAGAACTGCACACTGAATGGATTAGCATCAGTTTGACAGCAGCATTCAGGCAGCTTTTCTTTTGTTTTTATACAAAAGAAGTTTGAGTTGCAGCCAGTCATGATTTAAAATAGAGAGAGCATAGAACCTAAGAACTAAGATCTAATAAGAACAAAAACCCAACAAAACTGGACAATTAAATGAACCACAAATCTTAGACTGATATCTCTACATGTTCTTTTCTCACAGTTAATATTTTATTATAATTGGTTTGTGATCATCTATTCAACAAATGTGTTCATGTATTGTCCAGACAGGACAATTTTGATGCCCTCCTCTTCCCCCTCCCTGTACTGGTCTAACTGCAAAGGCATCAATCACCCTTTTCAAAGTGGACCAATATCTGTGCCCCATAATTGTCATTAGCATAGCTGGGAAAAGACTGAAAACAAACCAGGCAGGCTGCAAATATTCATTTTAACTGTACTGGCGTCCCCTTTTCTGTTCATTTTCATACGTATCCTACCTAGACCCTGATCCTGCAGTTGACAACATGCTGTGCCAGAGCAGAGACCCTGTAACTTCAATGGTGTGAGTGCAGCATCCCCTCCTCCCCGGCCCACACTCTCAATTGCAGAATCAGGGCCTAACAGCAGGAATGTTATAGAGAACGTGTCTGAAAAGCAAGCTCTTAACATCTTCTTATTCCAAACCCATATTCTCTGTAGGTTTCTCCTTCAAGCTTCCATACTCATAAGGCTTTGCAATAGTAGCCACTGGAGTCCCTGGATACTGATCCCTGCCATATAATAGGAAAACCTTTTGTAACTTTTACTCATTTCACATAAGAGGAGCCAGAAAATGAAGATCATTTTCCCACCAGCATCCCCAGGAGTCACACCTCTACCATTAGGCACCTTCCGTACCAGAGTGTGGTAACACCAGGTGCAGTGGAGTTTAAGGCAGAAAGTTGTAGGACATCAGGAGAGCAACTGCAGAATCAAACTATGTTGAGTCAGTTCTACATTTTGCCTTGAAACCAAATTGTTCCTGACCCCTATATTCAGAAAGAGACTGCTTCTTCATTGATTGAGGAGGTGTAAATTGTGCCATGTACAAAGAATTCAGATATGGTAGTTATCTTATACAGTCAAAAAGAAAGGAAGAATCCACAAGATGTCTATGGCACATTTAATTTGAAAATCCAAGCCCACAGTCCTCCACAGCCTGCTAAAATGTTTTTATTCTGCTGGACTGAGTGACAACATGAAACTAATGCACCCATCTGGACACATAAAAATCTGAAGATACACCCATGTAAGGGGAAAAAAATATTAATAGGCCTATGATGTGTACATTCTTATTGAACTCTAAAATCATAATAGAAATGGCTTATCTGAAGCACCATGATATTCAGGAGATGCAGAGACTCAGTAATAATGAGAGGCTTCTAATACTGTCAAAGGGGTCAGGTTAGGTATAGCTGAAGGGGTAAAGAATACTGGGCAGGTGACTATTTTACTTTTTAATTAAAGATATATATCAAATGTAGATATGGAGTGAATCAAACCCTGGATCAAAACACCCTTGAACTTTGAAGAAGTTTGAATCCAGGTCTGAACTGTACGGCTTTCACCCATCTCCAAAAGAAAGAAATAAGCAGCAACTCAAGCATTCAAAGATGCATATTAACTACTTCTCAGATCTATTAGCTCCACACGTTCATCAAAATGAACTGGGAAGATATTAATAATAATAATTCATAATAAATAATAGAGAGAGAGGTAGAATGGGATTTTTTCCCCATGATTTTAGGTAAGAACTTTCAGCAGCTCAAACACGTCTATAAACAACTAGTAAGGAGATATCTAATTACAGGTATATACCAAATCTGAAAGGGCCCTTTAGGATGACTACAGTTATCACATTTACTACTGTCTTATTTTCACACCAGTTTATGCATTCACTTATAGTAGCCATGCATTTTGTTGCTGCGTGCAGTTTCAAACCTACTCCTGTATCTTTGTTATTTCCCAGGAGCTTTTTTCCCTTCATGTTTTTAAGCAATTGCTGGGTATTCCTAGGATTATATTGGTTGTGACTTAATAATCTTGCTATAAACTCACTTCTCTCTGTATGTTCAATTCTTCAACTCAGACAACGTGTCTCATGTTACTGCAGCACTAGGACCAGATTAACTGAGGAGCAGCTTGAGGAGCTAGGTGACTGACAGCAATTCTCAGGACTGTTTTATGTTTGGACGGTTTGTTTAAATGATGTGTGCTCAAGAATCATGAAGAATCTACTTGTACTTCCCCAATAAAATGAGTAAGAAGGCCAAAATGTTGAGAAAACAAGCAACACATTCTATACCAGACTTCCAAAAACATTAGAATTGAACACTCTTCTCTAGCACTTCTCAAGAGCTGCAATTCTGCAGTCTCCAGACAAATTAAACACAATTCAGACTTCTAGATGTAGTGGATGCTATGACTACTCCTGGTTCCAGTTATAATCCCCATTCTGACTCCATTTAGCACTTGTGAAATACCCAAACCTAATTCCACACACACCAGACAACATTGTCATCATCTTTTGTCTGCCAAGAAGAATGCAGCAGCCACCTGGAGTTCTAATCAACCCATGGATAGGACTCAGATTATTAACCATCTAGAATCTAAGGCCTTGCAGGGGAATTCAGTCATTATTATAGTTTCCCTTCCCTCTCGTGCTGCAACATGGAGGCTTTATCATGTCATTATTTGGATCAATGGACCCTTTTCTTTGTCTCTCTGATGGCCCTCCAGAATGGTACTGCCAATAATGTGCTTTGACCCTTTCAAACATCCTTCCCATTCAGAGCTGGGGAGGAAAACTAAGGAAGCACATCATCATTCCCAATGAGTTTGTTACTTCCTAGACTTAGCCACTGGGAAAGAGGTGGGATGGAATATCCAGTAAAGAATTCCATAAGAGCCATGATGTACAGATATCAGTAGTAGTCTCCACAGCTGCAGGATGGTGAAACTCATCTGAAATAGGCCATCTTAAGAATGTGAAGGACCTATCATAAAAATGTTGTCTCCTTGTAAAACTGGCTAACATTATAAATTTAGCCTCACTCTACCTCTACCAAGATTTTAATAAATAATTGATGACAGACAAAGCTCTACCACAATTATTGTTATTAGTAGTATGCAAGAAAAATGTTGACTGGGATGAATATTGACGAATGAAATAGTTTTTAAGGCTCATCTTCATTTCATGTCAAATAGACTCCATTCAAGGCTCCATTACACACAACCACAGCAGCGTCAGATCTTGGGTTCCTAATATTATGTGCAACCTATATACAATCACAATGAATTTTTTTGTTTGTTTTATCATACTTTACTTATTGACTTCTGCAAACCATTTGGGGGAGAAACGAAGACTATTTTAGCAGCTTTGAAACTGACTCATATTAAGAATGTTATGTTTTTATAGATCCACTCTGAACGAATAATATGAAACTTATGCAATATTTACTAACTGTGATGCATAAACAACAAATCAGCTCTTTTCCATTAAATATTTTGGTAAAAGATATTTTTAATAAAATACTGCAGCTTGCAATTTAATTACAACAAGTGATTAAAACTTGGAGGATAATCATTTTTGGCAAAAAGTCAGTTTTTGTTAAAATTTTAAGATAGAAAAAAGATGCATATTATGACCATAATACTGTTAGTAATTAAGATAAATGCATCAATTATTAAAGATGCAAACATGTCAAGCAAGCATAACTAATTATTTGAGCATGTTAACAGTTGTTTAATGTTAACAAGCAGTGAATTATTAAAGACCCCATGTGTCACATTTTGGACTGCATAAAATATAATGTTTGGAAGGGTTTATGATTTTTAGGTTTGGCTTAGTTCTTTTCAGTCAGATAAGCAATAAAGATAACTTGCATTTAAACTGTATTTCTAAAATAATTACCTGTAAACATATAATGAAATGTTATATTTTGCAGTTTATGAAGCCTTCACAATACAGTTAAAAATGACCAATGTGCTACATGCAGTAAAATAAATATGTGGGAAATTTCAAACATTTTTGTGTAAGTTCTTCATAAAAGAGAGATACAGAAGTAGAGAGGTTTAAACTATAAAAAGTAGTGGCAAAACCAAGATGAAAGAATATGTTTTATGTGAGATGCTGTTTATACTGGTACCTAGCTATGTATATCAAATCATTTTTATATAACATTTAGATGTAGACCTTCTAAATGACAGCATGCACTCACCTACCATAATCAAGGTGCCACTTGCCTAAATCATACTCATAGCAAAGATCGACAGTAGTAGCTTTTATTGTCAAATGGCAACCTTTAATTTAGGCTTATTCCAGGAATCAACTAATCACCTCCACTTTGCATTACAAGTGAAGTGAGTTTGTTCATTCTCATCCCAGTTCTTATTGCAGTTGTCCACATAATGGGACTATTTGTGGCTGTGGCCTCTTTGAATCATTGCAAGGAACCATAAACTACCACGGCCTGAGAAATACACTAGCCACAGAAAACTGTCACTGCCAGGAACAAAGTACCCTATACTGTAACCTCCTCACATATTTCCATGCAAGAGTCCTCAGTATATGGGTCATTCTGGATCCTGGTGGCATGTGTGTGCATGCACAGTTAGCATGAGCTTGTATCTCATGTTCCCCAGCAACTGCAACACCCAGAGTGGTCATGGGGATCCAAACAAAAGTTTAGGCAGGCCCTGAACCAATTCGGGCAAGCCCCAAGTCAACCTCTGGACGGTACAAACTCCCCACCCCGGAAGGAATTGGGACATGTAAATTCACCAAAACATCACATCAATGTTTTCATATTCTTCAGTCTTAGGTTAGGAAAAGCCCAGACCTTCAAGTGCCACAGTGATACAAGTGAAAGATTAAGTACATAAAAAACAGGGCAATTTTCCTAAGTTTCATGTTGCCTTTCAGAATGGACATAAAAAAACTGAAAATATGCTTCTACCACTGCTATTTCTAGTAGAGTTACATGGCCAAAACGTCACTTAAAAAAAAACCTAGCAAATTGACGCAAAATTTTGAAGGAACCACAGAGATAAAAGGCTGTTTTCAAATATAACTACATGGATATAAAAGAGAAATTATAGATTCCAGTAAAAAGGTTTTAAAGTATTTACCTCATTTTCCTTACTTTCACTCCTTCATTTGAGATCACCATCAGATCACTCCTAGAGGTAGCACCAAAGTAGCTGCCACTTATGTTTTGCACTGCTGCCTATTAACACCTGCTTGTGAAACAGCAACATCTGATACTTGGAAAATACAAAGTAACTTAAATCTAGAGTTGTTCAAACTTTTCATTAGGAAACCTGAAACCACACACAACATGGCTGGCCATGGGTTCTCAGGCAGAAATGAAACTAAATGTATTTCAAGTGAAAGAGAGGTAGTTTGAGCCACGTAATCTTTCAGTGAAAGAAGAAACAAAATCTTTTGCAGTCTCTAAGTGTGAGTTTTTTTAAAACTGTGTGCCATTAAGAAACTCAAAGGAGAGGTCCCCAGATAAGAGTCACATGATCCCAATTTGAGTCTTCAAGCACTTAGGGCCAGCTTTTTAAAGTTACTTAGATGCCTAAGTCCCAAATTCCTTCATAAATCTGGCCCTTAGATACCAGTATAAACATCTATTAACATTATGGACAGATAGGCTGAGCCTACCTAACTAGAGGAGGCAGTCATAATGCTAATGGCAATCTGGTTCTCACAGAGAAGAGATACACTTACCTGAGCTCTGTACCTAGTTTAATAAAGTACAAGCCTTCTCTCACACAAAATTTAGATCTACATTTACACCCAGGGGATCACAAGGTTTGACTGGCTTGTGAGGCAGACAGGGAAAGGACAAGGGAATGTTTGTTTCTTTTTTGTCTTTGGCTACACATTCAACATGAACTCATGATTGTTTGTAAAGCTCTTTGAAATCCTTAGATGAAAGGTCCCAGGGACACAGATCAAAGTTTACTTGTCATGGTCTGTTTTCTAATTAAAACAATCTGATATTCACCTCCCTCCCCTGCCCCAAATATCAGAAAGCTGCTGTACTGAAATAGAATTGGAGTTTATAAATCCCAGCCATCAAGGAAGCATAAGGGTCAAAGGCAGACACACCGGTGGAAAGACACCAATAACAAATTTACAAAAAAGTTAGAAGAGCAGCACCTA
Organism: Terrapene triunguis; assembly: GCF_002925995.2. Lineage (NCBI taxonomy): Eukaryota > Metazoa > Chordata > Testudines > Emydidae > Terrapene > Terrapene triunguis. Next base: position 35,525,147 of record NW_020664481.1, on the reverse strand, counting down.
AAGCCCATGGCATCACTGGAATTTCATAGTTTTTAGAGGACAAGAATGTCTCTCGCTGATAATTTACGGTTCTCAAACACACAAAAGAAGTTTGGGAGTGCAGATATACAAGGCTTGCTTCTTTTTAGTCTATCTTATTTAGTATTTTTCCCCCAATTTTTCTTCCAGCTTCTAGGTGACCTCCCTCCTGTGACAAGGTCTCCCCATTATGACAGTGAGCTCTGATGATAATGTAGGTAACATTCAGACTGAGACCAAGTGCTGCAGAAAGCTATATTTCACTTCTGACCTTCAGCTCCCCCTCCAGTGCAATGCACACATTATATTTCCTTTCACTCATGGCAAAACTAGTGAAACAATGCCAGGTGAAATAAGTGGCATTTCTTTAGCTAGGCTCCAAAAATGAATACAATATCTCTGCCAGTTTCACTACGGGTGTGATTTTTGGCACACAGCTCTCCTTAGGTCACATTAGATATTTGGATAAATACCTAATAGAGACAAGGAAATCTGGACAAGCTCTATCTAGGTTCACAGACATTTTAGAACTTTCCAATATGCTCTGTTTATACAGAGTTTGGGGGAAGTTCCCCACAAAATGATTGTTTTGCTTATCATTGAGTAGCCAAAAATGACTACCCTTTAAGATGTTCCAAAAGGTTCTGCTGCAGAGAAGTTCTAAAGTATTCTAAACTCAATGTTGTGGGTTCTCTTATCTCTAATACCAACTGCTAAATTATAGAGTAGTACTGGCATAACTCCAAATGTATTCCTTTAAGTGTCAGGCCTGAATCTCTTCATACATTAGGATAGAGCTGCATGTACAGTAGTTTCTTTACTTGCAAGGCGTTTTTACCATCTGTTTCTATTATGGGAGTTTATGGCACAGAATACCTCAGACACTACAGTGTCTGTTTCTTTTCTGTGCTGCAGTTATAGTTCTGTAGTGCTTTATGAACAGAATAATAAAACATAGAGCCTTCTTAATTCCCCCCTCCCCATATTTTCTTAACGCATTGCAGAAATCGAACGATTTTTACAGTTCATATTATTGAGAGGTGCTTTGAAAGAAAATTAGGAAATTATCAGGAAATATAAATGTGACTACATGGCAGCTTTTTGAAATCCTTTAATAATATCATGATTCAGAAGGTTTTCATGTTGTTGTTTCTACTATTGTACTTTGGAATGTAGAATTTGGGTAATCTGAAATTTGCCTTTTTGGAGGTGGGGAGAAGGTTTGTGATATTCAGAGAGAGTCCCCCATCCATATGCATCAAAACTTTACACCAAAGGAGGGATACTACAAGGCCTTTGCTCAGGGACTTTCATGAGCAATGTTTCACAGTTCCTCACACACAAAATCAAAGCATTTAGTTCTTAAAGCAGCATGGTATCAATGCACTGAAACCCATCTTATACAAATTTTAAAACCTTCTTTCTTCAGAGAGGAATTGTTGTTCTGCTAAGAAGGCCAGAAAGACATTTTTTTGTATTTGGATAATTATTATTTGCATTCAGCAGAGTCTTCAATGTAAACAGAATTTACATGTTTGCAGTCATCATCATTGCCTATGTGCAAGGTCTGAATGTTGTGGAGCTGTTACACATGTCTTAGAAAAAGAACACAACAATGAATGAATGCAGGCTTATGGGCAAAGATTAGACATGTATGGATTTGGCAAAGAAATCAGATCTAGACACAAAGATTTGCCTGTGGCTGGGTTGATCACATGGTGGCCATCTGGAATGTACATCAAACCTTCAACAGAATACAAGGAACCACACTTCTGCAGCACTCTCAACAATAAATTAATATCCATGCGGTAAGTACTGCTAGGAAACGGTGATAAAGAAGAAAAAAGCCATATCTCACATACTCCAATTGCATTCCATTTCCTGGTGTTTCTTCACTCCTCCCCCCCCCCCCCCCCAATTTATATAAACATTATATGTGAAACATAGTGAGAGCAATAAAAAATAAATGGCAATTAGAGCTAAGTTCCAGCATTAAGACAGGAGGCAAAAAGGAAGAGAAACATTGGTCCTGATGGCCTTTTCCTGTTCTAGTTTTTTTTTTAAATGTACTTCTGACCTTGATTAGACCTGCAAATGTTCATGTGAAGTCTTGATATGAATCCTATATATAGGAAAAAATATGGGTATTACTGAACATGCAGAGGCCAACAAGTATTTTGCCTCTGGTATTTTATCCATTTTCTGAATCACCTGGATGGCACATATTTGTGACCCTCACTTTGTTGTCATATTTGTGACCCTCCTTCTCCAGCCCCACCCCTATATAAAAAAAAAAAAAAAAATAACCCAAGCACCCAACTAACCAACCAAGCCCTTTACTCAGTAATAAAATGCAATGTTACATGTGAAGATGCTCTTGCAGTGTGAGAATTGCTGATTGCCTGGTGAATGTGACTCCCATTCCTGGAAGTATCATCTTCCCATGGTGGCATTGCAGTTCAGCACACCAACAGTCCTGCAGTTGTTTTGAAGGACCCATGTGGCTAGTTTATTCCCAGCCTACATCTTCACAATGCAAACTGGACCAGATTTTCAAGAGTGCACAGAACCCAGCAGCTCCCACTGTGACAATGATGGCCAGACGGCCCAATGTGCTGAGCTCCTTTGAAAATAAGTCTCCAACTGCAGAGCTCTGATCCACAGAGACTGGCCTAAGTGGACCAGCTAACATCAGAATAAGCTCTTGTCTTAAAGATCCTGAGTAACGTACTTAAAATATTCTGTAATATGTCTAAATAATAAACAAAATGTCATATTTATTCTACCATTCTTCAATTCACAGAAAAAAGCAAATGGACTCTAGTTCACACATTTCCACCAATATGTACCCGAACTGTGCTTCACAGAGCATCTTGTAGATGTGCTGATATGGAGGGCTTGCTTTTCCCCAAATGGGATGGAGTGATGCATCCATTAAGATGTCTGTTTGGAAATCCAGATACTTCATTTTCAATCCATTCCAGCTGAAAATGAAAGACTGGCCTCTGAAATTGGCCCACTAAGGAGACCATCTTAACCATCAATAGAAGAAAGATTCAATCAGGACAGAAAGAGAGGTCTGATGGGAAAATAGAGGTGGTGCTGTGTGTCACAGTTCAGCAAATAAAATGCTCATAGACTATGTTTTAATTTACTGTTGACAGATGTAATGTTCACATCATCTGTGATTCTCCTTAAGCCATTATTAAAGGGCAGTTACAAATTCCTGTATATTTATCATTTTTCTTATCCTGAAAAATGTTGTCAGAGAACATATTTAAAAAACTAACCAATATATAGATTAAAAAAAACTATAGGTTTTAGTTGTAGCATAGGTTTAAAAAAAATGGTTCTGGCTTCCTGTTAAGATCAATACATTATCTCAGTAATAGAAATATGAATGTGCTTAAATGTATATTTTTTCTGCAAATCACAAAAAAAAAAAAAACCCAAACCAACAAAAAAACCCAACCACACCTCTCATGGATTAGGCCTCCCTACCAAGTGATTTAGTTTTGTGTCAGGGAAGCCTCATTCTCTCGTTTTTCTCTTTGCCAAGTCTCAAGGAAATGCTTATTGATACTGAAATTTAAATCTTAGCCAATGGAAAGTAATCTTTCACCATTTATCGGCTCTTGACATATTTTTATGTAAACTGTTTCAAAGAGAAAAGATTCACGTATGTTTTATGAACTCCCCTAAAGTACAAATAAAAGGCATCCAAGGTTCAAAGAGTTAAATTAACCAACTGTTTCCCTCTCGACAATAAATCCCCCGCCCTAAGCCCCTATTCTCTCTCAGGGCTATGCTTGATTTATGGTGTGATCCATCCCTGTTGGGAGTTGACAGTCACTTTCATTTTCTTGTATTTTTTTTCTCTCTGACTGCCAAGGTCACAAGAGAGAGGGCCCTCCAAGTTTTTTGCATTCGTCCTCCTTCACCCTTCCACTGGGTTGGCCTCATGAATCATTCCGTCTTCACATTGAACTCCTGATGCTTCTCTTCCACCAAACTGCCCGACTTCCGCAATTTTTCTTCATTCTCACTAACAATTTGGTAATGAAATATTGATTTTTAGTTAGATTCAAATAGATGTTATTAAGTTTGCATTGATAAATCGTTCCCTTTCTCAGGCTGGAAGTACCTCAGTCAAATTCTAACTGCGCTTTCATATCTAGTGATGTATTAATTTGACATATTTGTCACCCAAGCTGCATGGCTCTGAGTTAGAGGAGGGCATCTATCCTAATTGCTGCTATTTGCCAGAGAAGGTGTAATTCTAGCGGATTTGTTCCAAGGATTTTAGCCCTAAAATGAAGGCTTGATATATATTTTCTGTGGGATTTTTTTTTTAAATGTTTTCCCTATGTGGTTCATTGACAGTCAAAAAAGTAATGGCCAATTAATTTAAATGCATTTCAGTGTGTTTTGATTTGAAATGTATAGCATACAGCATGAATTATTATATAGTTAAAGACAGAAAGGAATGTTTTTATTATTCTGTTTTTTAAAATATTTTTTCCCCAATAGAAGCTGCTCGCTGTTGAACAGTTTCAAAAATATGGCCCTGAAAGCTCAATAAAATCACCCTTCTAAGTCAGAGCTGAAGGGTAGAACAATGTAAGGAAATACACCATGTCTGCCTTGCATCAAATCTGACTCACAAACGGAATAATTCAGGTTCCCAGCCCTCAGACTTTTGTGATCACAGATGTATGTACACATTCAAAACAGACTTCTGACTTATTGAGGACAAAAACTGCCCACTCTGACATACCCAAACCTTATTCTCTGCCATTGTAAAAGATGACTACGATACTGCTTTGCAAACACCTAATTTTGAATCTCTGGTTGCATTTACATTTGGCTATAGTATGTTGTTAACAATAGCAGCACAATCTTTTTTTGGTTAGGTCAAAGTTCAAAGAAAATATTATTCCTCAGCTTAAAGCCAACAGAGACTGATAAAGGCATAATTTTATTCCTGCTCCATGGACCTTTGATGTAACAATCAGTTTCAAATTATGCCCTGACCTGACTCTGTTAAACGTTTAATTTGGGGGTTATAGCTGCATCATTTGGACTGCAACCTCATCTCTCCTTTTATGGATGTGATTTTGCACCTGTAAAAACTTCCACTTACAAATATTATTAAGGCAGATATCTGACTGGTTTGTAACTACTCAATTTTTCCCATAATGCACTGTAGGTCAAAGACATGAGGACATGATTTTGTGTCTACACACACAGGAGCCATCTCTGAAAATGAGGCCCCCGAAAGAGTTTAACAGTAGCCACTAGAGTTGATGGATACACTGACTCCTTTCATGTAACAGGGGTACTGTCCTTTGGCATCCTGACCCATTTCCAGAGTCAAGGGCCAGGAAATAAAGTCCAGTTTCTTACCAATATTCCTTTTATTTTGAAAATAATTCAATGGTGAAAGAAAAGGATCAGCTTTGAAACTAACTTTTAAAAGGCCCCGCCATTAAAATCTTGGTACTTAGCTGGAGTTGATAAAAATTTTAAAAATGTAAAACTTTTAAACTAAGAAAAAAAGACATTTTTTGCAAAAATGTTTGCAATATTTCCCCCTCAACCTTCCTTTTCCTCCTCCTCTCCCCACCCCCTCATTTTTTGACCAGCTCAAGCATTTACTGCACAAAGTAGTTAAAGTTACTGTGGTATTTGTAGTATTCCCCATGTTAAGTATATTAGATAGGTATAAGTAACAGTGGGGTAAATGTAACATTTCCCTGACCTCCAAAGACTCTTTGAACCCTACACACAAATGGTTGCAAGCTGTTACATTTGTTAAAATAGGAAAAAAAGATATTGCAATCTAAAACATACTTAATTACTGAATACTGGTAGAGCTGCAATAACAAGACTGTTTAAATGAGTAAGAATGAAGGAGATGTATGAATTCTTTCCATTAATAATATAAACCCATTCTTTCTTCTTCTATTTCTCCCCATATGTACTTTCTAGAGATATTTAATGCTATAAGTAATCATCAATCCACTTCGGAAAGGCAGTGCACTTTTTATATACTCTCTAAAGCTGCTGCTGCTGCTGCTTTTATTGTTACTGATACCAAAAGGGAACGTAAGAAAGAGCCCCTGTAAGTGCACGTTATGGTGAGTTCAGCATTCAGAATACAGTTTGCAACACTCTGTCCTTATCTCACCTTATTATGCATCAGGTATTGCAGAACATACAGGAAGGGAGATCACCCACTGGGAAGAACCCAGTGAATTAACTAGGCTCAGTGGAAGTGTGATAGATACACTGCTAGACCATGTTATTAACTCAATCAGATAAATATGCACTTAGGGAATTTTAAAAGAGCACCATGACTATATACTGACTGTAATGACTCCTTGGGACCATCAAGGTACAGTAGGTAAATACATATGTTAAAGTAACACAGATTATTTAGGGATCACTTATGCCACTTTAGACCCACGCTGCGGCGGTGCTGAGCTATGCTACCCCGGGGCGCTTCAAAAGGAATTCTGCCCCTAAAAGCAGAGTTTCTTCCAGAACTCAACAGTATGCAGGGAACACACTCGCTGCTATACCCCTTCCTCATAAACACCCCTCTCCCTGCCCTTGCATGTACAACCTGTGTTTAGGAGGGAACAGCACCATAGCCCTCTCTGCCCCTTTGGGGTGTCTTGTGCTTCATGAGGCATGTGTGGCTGTGCCTGGCTGCTGATCAAACATGCAAGAGGAGGGAAGGGGAAGGGTTTCTTCTGCATCCTAATCTGGCCATTACCCAACAACACTTGTCAGAGGTTAGGTATGTTTTTTTCATTCAGATTATAGAGACAGATGTGTAAATATCCATTATATTTCTTTAGAATTATACACACCAACCCATTAAAAAAAAGAGCTCTCCCTTGCGTAAGCCAGTAAACACCTAATGAACTCAAGGTCTCTGGGATGTCCAAAACCTCCAAGTTCTGACAACAGAGAGCTCCACTTCTCTGCACAGATCTGCCACCTCCAATACCCCTTTCTCTGTCTGACCTAGAGTATCCTCACTCTACCCTGCAAACTGCCTGACCTCCACCTACCCTCTGTAATTCGTGTTAGGAGCAATTAACGTGCAGATAAGTAGGATTTACCTGATTTTGTTCTGCAGAACTTACAGGGCAAATAATATCCAATAATAATTGTTCCCCCACTAGCTTTTACTAGCAGCTCATCTAGCACTTCCTGGGCCTTAGTGAGCAAAATGAGCTAAAACAATTAGAGAAGAGATTTTTGCTTCCTTCAGACACAACTCTGCTGCCTCAAAGTCAACTCAGCAGCTCCAATTCAGACTGATCTTATTTATTAAATAGATGCAGGAGTGATTTGTCTGTACTGCTCAGGGGGTGGGGAGTGGAGGGGCTGGGGAAGAGCAGCAAGAAGAGCTTGCCTTCTCTATGACATCATTCCCCCAACATCAAACCCTCAGAGGGCTTTAGTAGGCCAGAGCAGGCATTCTACTTACCTACTCTCTCCCACTGAAACATGCAGGTTCCTAAGGAAAAGCTAGTTCTGGGGGAAGTAGGATGGGGTGGGAAAGAAAAATCCCTAGCAGCTCAGTTTCAGGCTAGGGCACACCTACTGGGAGGAAACAGGGGCTTCACCCTGGATATGGATGAGGAATCCACTAGTTTTAGGGTCTGAACCCCACTTCTAGAATGGAGGAACCCTCCCCACAATGGAAAATCCATGAGCGGAAACTCACAGGGATTCCAATCACTGCTGTGGGGTTCGCCATGCAGAGAACAACACCACTCTATGTTCTTTGGGGGCACAGTGGCATTATCAATAGTCACACAGTATATGGGACTCTATGAAGTTAAGTAGCCTGGGTATTTACACTGATAAGCAATACAGAGCCCCAAACAACAGTGATCCAGATAGGCTAGGTCTAGGCTACACTCCACTGGTGATGGCATGTAGTATACAGGTACACATGCCAGAGTGAAAAGCAGGCTGCGATGTGTAGCTAAGCATGTTGGTGCAAGGGAGGCAGCAGGGAAAGGCTTCAGCATCTCCCCCCTGCCAGAGCCTTTCCCAGCTGGGAGCATCACGTACATACCCAGACCCTTCTGGCATGTATTTATTCTACTTGCCTAAACCATGCCTCACGGGCTACACTGCTGTTTATGCCTGTGCGCTGGGGGCCTGTGCAGGTATGTACTCTACACACTGCCAAAAGAAGCATGCAGTATGGACATCCCATAGGGTAGACTTTCACTTGGGTTGACAAGACCCGGGCCAGAGGGTTTTTGATGGTAATCTGCACTGGACACCCATCAGTAATCAACAGAAGCATAGCATGCATCTCAGTAAAAACAGAGTTATGGATAAACTTATATTGCTTGGCATTCAGCAAAGCAGTTAATTCCCCAACCTTGCAATCACGACTGGAAATAAGGCAGTTTACTGTATTCTATTTTAGACATCTAATGCAAAGCAATCCAGCCTGTGAATATATCAGTAGGTATTCTAAATGGAAAGGTAAAATGTACCTGAAATGTTAAATTATACTAAATTTTAGCTTCTGCCTAATTTCACCCCCACTACAATGTCTTGAAGATTTTTTTTCTGGAGCATGGTATGTTATTAGTGCTGTCTATAAAATATGAATCCCAATACCACAATCATCATCAAAAATCATAAAATTCTATGCCTGCCATGAAAATATTAGATGATTTATTTTGTAAAGTACATATTAAAACTAGGTATTGAAATGGTATTTTGCCTCACTGACATCAAAAACTTTTAATGACACACATTTCCCCCTAAATTGCTATTATGTTAAGCCTTTCCTTATTTTAAATCAGATATTTCAGATCCTATTTATAGATAAAGATAATATTTAGATCACCATATGCTGTACAATATTTGTTCATGTACCTTGTTCAGTCTTATTTTGTCTGACATATGGTACATTCTTTATACATTGCATAATCCTAACATATTTTATATGCATATATTATTTAATACACATAGTGTGCATGCTGGATGCAGTTGAGGAGATAGGGTGTGGTTCTGGGTTCCCTGATTCTGGGGCTGGCAATGCCTAAATATCTATAAAAATCTGGGACCTAACTTCCAGATCTTCAAAGATATACTTAATTGGGCAATAAGTATTTTTTTTAAATATTTCTTCATAGGTTTTTTCCAACAGTAGTAGTTTGTTGTTTGTTGTGCATCTCATGCTAAATATCATGATTCTTTGTTTTTTTGATCTTGCAAAGTCTGGGTTTGTTGTTTCAGTGGAACATTTAGGCCTGAGTTTTTTGAGAGGTTAGTTACAGGATTGAATCCCAAATTAGAGTTAAGAAAAAAATAGAAAGTTTTAAATTTACAATTCCTTGGGACTCTTGACTGTCATCTATACAATGGAAATGCACAGGTTACTACCAGACAACTATACGGTTATTTTCTCAATGACTGTTAATTACTCAAATATTTGTACCCTAACTGACTGGGAGCCATTAATAGGCCAATCAGAACAGAAGGATTTGTACACCGATTCTAGTTATTTCTGAACAAATGCACTGTTGATATTAAAATCCCTCCTGTGTATTGGCGGCCTTTATAAATTGTCATTCAAATATTCATAATCAATGTGGTTGCGTTAGGAGCTCACTCCATTCCCATCCTGTCACCACACACACAGTCTTGGTCCTCTCAATCCACCTGCTTAGTTAATTAATATCAAAGCTGAAGAACTCAGGATACATTTGGCTCAGAATACAATGATTACATCTTGGATAAGAAAAACTAACTAACTAACTATTTAGTAGATCTATATCTAATTTCACTTTGTCAAGCTCAATGAGACTGCATCCTTAGATGTGCATGTTTCACTGATTTCAGTGGGTGTCTGGCACATACATCTAAGAACAGAATTTGACCATTGTGGCCCAACCTAATAGTTCTGTATGTGTCAAACTCCCAGTGAAATCAAGGTGAGTTTTGCCAGCAAGAGGAATGGAAAGTATTTCATCCTAGAACAGTACAACCTTATAAATAAGGGGTCAATCCAAAGACTCCAAGAGTGTCTCCATTCTGCAAGGAACAGGTGAACAACAGGACAGCATGCTACCAGAGCCAAGACACAAAATGTCACTCTAAGATTGGATAGGCTTCTGAAGCTGATGGGCCAGGATCCATTGGTGATGGTTCACACCAGCATTAATGACACTGTGTCGTGGGATATCTCACAGCTAGTAGATGATTTCAGGGAACTCAGAAGCATGCTGAAGAAGAATGTCCAAGCAATCTTCTCTGAGATCCTTCCTGTCCCATGAGCAAAGGAAGAAGATTCTGGAAGTGAATTACTGGCTAGTAAATGGTGTAGAGTTTTGGTTTTGTGGAACACCAGTCCACCTTCTATGGGGAGAGGGGGCTGTATAGTTTGAATGGCCTTCACCTCAGTAGAAGGGGAACCAGTACCCTGAGGGACAAGTTGGCTAGTGTAGTCTGGAGGGGGTTAAACTAATAGCAAAAGGGGAGAGGGAAAATAGGAAAAATATGAGCACTCAGCATAAATTAGAGATGTGGACAATATTCAAGAAACCAAAGGACATGGAGAAAAAGTTCCTGAATTGCCTATACACCAATGCTAGAAACTTAGGTAACAAACAAGAGGAATTTGAATTACTCATTTATAAGCAAAAATTTGATCTAATTGATATTACTGAAACCTAGTGGGATGATTCCCATGACTGGAATATTAAAGTCAATGGTTATAACCTATTTAGAAAGGTTCAAGTGGTCAAAAGGGGAAGGGCAGTGGCACTCTATGGCATTACCTGTTTTCAAGTCACTGGTAACTTGGAAGAAAATGATCTTGAATTCTTATGGATCAATATCCTAACAGATATAGTTCAAAATGGGGTACTGCTGATGTCTGCTACAGACCACCAAATCACACTAGGGAACAGGATGACTACTTACTTAAACACCAGGGTGTGGGGGGGAGTGTGTGATCATGGGCGACTTCAATTTTAATGACATCTGCAGGAGTTCTAATACTGCCAGTACTAAAACATCCTTGGAATTTATAAACATTATAGATAACAATTTCCTAACTCAAAACATGTTGCAGCCAACACGGGGGAGGTTTTTATTAGACCTTGTCCTAACAAATAAAAAGGAACTGATCACAGAACTAAAAATTTATGGGTAGCTTAGGTACAAGTGATTATCACTTGATCACATTTATAATGTGGAAGCAGAATGAAGTCCAGACCAATAATGTATATAGTTTGTGCTTTAATAAGGCCAATTTCAAACAATTATGAGCCAAATCAGCTGTGAGGGAAGAATTTAACCAGAAAAATTGGAATGATACTTGGAATCATTTAAAAACAACTTGCTAGATGCCCAAAAAGTGTCTAGAGGAAGAAGGCCATACTGGTTAAAAAACCAACCTGGCTTAGAGGGGAAGTGGCGGGACATGTAAAAAAAATTATATATTTTTATATATATAAAACAAATGGGAGAAAGGGCAAGTTGATAGCTAGGAATATAAATCAGAAGTTAGGAATTGTAGAAAATTGATAAAGGAAGCCAAGGTACACAAGAAGAAATCTATGGCCAGCAGAGTTAAGGACAATAAGAAGAAATTTTAAAGATATATTAGGAACAAAAAGCATCTTTACAATGGTATTGGTCTGTTATTAGAAGGAAATGATAGAATTATAAATAATAATGCAGAAAAGGCAGAAGTGTTCAATAAATATGTCTGTTCTGTATTGGGGCTGGTGGGGGAAGTGATAATATAGTCTCTCAGGGTGATGATGAACACTCTTTCCATTCCATTAGTATCTCTGGAGGATGTTAAAGAGAAGCTACTAAAGTTAGACATTTTTAAATCTGCAGATCCAGATAACTTTCACCCAAGAGTTTTAAAAGAGCTGGTTGAGAAGACATTAATGTTGATTTTCAACAAGCCTTGGAGAAGTTTAGAAGACTGGATGAAAGCTAATATGCCAACCTGTTAAAAAGGTAGATGGGATGACCTGGGTAACTATAGGACTGTCAGCCTGACATTGATCCCAGGCAAGATAATGGAGCAGCTGTTGTTGGTCTCTATTAATAAAGTGCTAAAGGAGGGTAATGAAATTAATGCAAATCAATTCAGGTTTACAGTCTGTGACAGACTATACCCCATTATCATCACTTTCACAAGACTACGATACATTTTGTACAAAGTATGCCTTGTGAGGTATCATTGGAAAACTCAATCTGCTGAACATTATTGTCCTGGTAAAATATGTGTATCAGCATTGTATGTAAGGTTATAATTTTCTACTGTATAAATTGCTGTAATATGTTCCAGACTTAGAAAAGCAGGCCCAAATCAGTTTTCAAAGACAAAGACACATTGGCATCCCAACGAGGTGTTAATGGACTACAACTTGCTTAAGTGGCCATTCTCTGTCAGGGGATAAGGCATGAACAAGAAATTTGCATTTCATCACAAGGACAGTTCAAACTTCACGTCCACAAAAGACTGTTTGTCACCATGATTCAGAAAGGATGTATCTAGCACAAGAAAATGAATATAAAGAGGGGAGAAAAACACTTGACCTCACTCTCCTCCTCAATCTCTGCTAATGAAATCAACAACTCTTAAAGAACTGAACTGGGGCAGGGGGGAGGGAGTCCTGGCTGAAGTAAGCCAGTACAAACTGCTGTAAGCTTATGGTGAGAGAAACCTTTTGCTTTTATGTTCTCTTAGCTTATTAAGATAGGTATTTAGCTTGCGGGTTTTTCTAAAAAAAAATCTGTAACCAGTCCTTGCCTTTATGCGTCATTACTTGTAGTCTTGCTTTTCTTTCTGTAGTTGATAAACTTGTTTCACTGTTTTATCTAACCAGTGTTTGTGTGTGGGAAACTCCATTTGGGATAACAAAGCTGGTGTATATATTTTTCCATTGATGAAATGACAGACTTTATATGAGCTTGCATTGTTCAGTGATGTGCTTGGCAATACAAGATGCACATTTCTGGGGAAAAGTCTGGGACTAGAGTATCTGCTGGTGTTCTTCTGCAGTGTAATTCATGAGTGGCTAGCTAGAAACACTCAATACGATGCAGCGGGGAGACAGTTACTTGGTCAGGTTGTTCACCAGTAAAGTAGGGTTAAAAAAAGCATCCCAAGTTGGAGAACTGAGGAGACAGCTATTCAGCAGTCCAGATTGTACCCTGGGGAATGTCACAATATCAAACTAATTTGATTTTTTATGAGATAACAAGTTTGATTGATAAAGATAATAGTGTTGATGTAATATACTTAGACTTTTGTAAGGCATTTGACTTGGTATCGCACAACATTTTGATTAAAAAAATAAAATGTAAAATTAACATGGCATACATTAAGTGGATTAAAAATTGGCTAACTGATAGGTATCAAAATGTAATTGTAAATGGGGACTCACCATCAAACAGGTGTGTTTTCAGTAGGTCCCTCAGGGGTTGGGTATTGCTATTTAACATTTTTATCAGTGACCTGGAAGAAAACAAAAAATCATCACTGATAAAATTTTCAGATGACACAATATTTGGGGGAGTGATAAATAATGAAGATGACAGGTCACTGATTCAAAGCGATCAGGATCACTTGGTAAACTGGGTGCAAGCAAACAATATGTATTTTAATATGTTAAATGTAAATGTATACATCTAGGAACAAAGAATGTAGGCCGTATGTTCACAGCGAGGGACTCTGGCCTGTGAAGCAATGACTCTAAAAAAGATTTGGGTGGATAATCAGCTGAACATGAGTTCCCAGTGTGATGTTCTGGCTAAAAGAGCTAATGTGAGTCTGGGATGAATAAACAGGGGAATCTGGAGTAGAAGTAGAGAGGGTATTTTACCTCTGTATTTGGCACCTGTGTGACTGCTATGGGAATACGGTGTGCAGTTCTGGTGCCCCCAATTCAAGAAGAAAGTTGATAAATTGGAGAGGGTTCAGAGAAGAGCCACAAGAATGTTTAGAGGATTAGAAAACATGCCTTATAGTGATGGACTCAGGCAGCTCAATCTATTTAGTTTAAAGAGAAGGTTAAGGGATGACTTAATAACAGTCTATAAGTATCTACATGAGGAACAAATATTTAACAATGGGCTCTACAATCTAGCAGAGAAAGGTATAGCAAGAACCAGTGGTTGGAAGTTGAAGCTACACACGTTCAGAATGGAAATAAGGCATAATTTTTTAATGGTGAGAGTAATTAACCTTGGAATAATTTACCAATGGTCATGATGGATTCTTCATCATTGACAATTTTTAATTAAGATTGTATATTTTTCTAAAAGGTCTGCTCTAGGAATTATTTTGGGGAACTTCTGTGGCCTGTATTACACAGGAGGTCAGCCTAGATCAGTGTTTCCCAAACTTGGGACGCCGCTTGTTTAGGGAAAGCCCCTGGTGGGCCGGGCCAGTTTGTTTACCTGCCGCGGTTCGCTGCTCCAGGCCAATGGGAGCTGCTGGGAGCGGCGGCCAGTACGTCCCTCGGCCCACGCCACTTCCAGCAGCCCCTATTGGCCTGGAGCGGCAAACCGCGGCCAGTGGGAGCCGCGATCGGCCGGACCTGTGGACGCAGCAGGTAAACAAACCAGCCCGGCCCACCAGGAGCTTTCCCTACACAAGCAGTGTCCCAAGTTTGGGAAACACTGGCCTAGATTATCATAATGGTCCCTTTTGGTCTTGGGATCTGTTAACTTCAAAGGGACCTGGATTCAGCCCTAACACTAGGGACAGGGGGAGAAAAAATGCCCTGGAAATCATTATTATAAAAATATATGCCTATCAAAAACTTATGACACTTCTGCCATCAAAAAAAGCCAACTGAACAATCTGTGATCTTAAAAAGCTACATTTCTACCAGGAATGGTAAGAAAACAAGTAAACATTTCTTCTGGAATTACAAGGTTTAACTATTCTAGCATGTAAAAAGTACCTTCAGTTATCTGTAGGGAGTTTGGAAGGAAGAGCCAGGACAACACAGGTGCCATCATGAAAAATTATTAAGGGGTTTTGGGGAAAAATAAAGAGAGATACAGAAACCTGATTAGGAAAGTAAATATATGCCACAATACATGTATAGGCATGTGAATGGGTGGCAGGTTACTCTAACATGAAAAAAAAAACATAACCTAAGGTTATATCTCACTTTGAGTTCCTATGCTAGCATCCACAAAACTGGAAACCTGTTTGCCAGGGCTCCAAGCAAGGAGCCGATAAAAGAATATTTGTGTAGTTAAATTCTTCTTGTTTTCCTTGGCTCCTGAAGTCACTACTTGCCAAAAATCGGACTAAGTATAGGGATTTTTCAAACCACTTTTCTGATCCACATTGATACCTAGTCATGCTTTCTGAACAGATAGATAAGATGATCATTCTCTAAAGGTCCCAAACTAAATGAAAATGTAGGTGCATGGAAATACAGTAAAGTGTTTTGAGCTCTACAGACGAAAAGTGTTATATAAAAGCTAGGTATTGTTTTTGTGATTATTAAACAACAAAAAAAACAACAACAAATTTGACACAGTAAACAACTTTGTATAGAAGAGTCTAGACAACTGAATGTCTCTCTTACTGACTCTGTGTGATTAAAAAGAAGCAGGAGCAGAGGTGTGGGAAAATAGCTCTGCCTCTCTCTTTTTGTCCATATTGTGTTCCAGATGTAGCGGAGAGAGTGCGCTCATGACTTCCATTGCTATCCACCAGGAATTAGCAGCAATCTACACATACATGGAAATGTGATGACCCTTATTTTAAAGGAAAACATTTAAACTCTGTGGATATGCAATGAGACACATTCTCCTAACTACTGTACACTTTGCCCAGAAATTGCAAATGAATAAGACCAGCCTTTGCTAAAGTAAAACAATGCACCAAGACAACAAAACCCAACTGAATTGTGATTTATAGTAAATCTGTGACATTTTTATGTTTCTCAAACCAATAATGCAAGAAGAAACAGCAGACAGTGAGCCCTTGGCACTGGTATTGACTTCAAGGTCAGTGGAGCACAGAAACCTATTGGTTACTGATAAAATGGCCTCTCCTCCACCCAGCTGCTTCTGGTTTTCAAAAGAGAACTCATTGGAAATGTGCAGGTGTTTGATATTTAGCTCCCTATTGCAGTTGATAGAATAATTATTTTGTTTAAACTTTTCAAATCAACAGAATTTCTTTCGTTGAGTCTGGAATTGCCTTATTTAGTATCGAGACTCAAGAAGGTAGGTTAACAGCCTTTAACAACTCCCATTAGTTATTCGTGTCTACATAGGAGTCTTATTCTTAAATCAAAAATGGTATTTCCATTATTATTATTTTAACTCATATGTAAGGATAATATGATTGTGTCTGTAAGTAAGTGCCATGCTGAATTTAATCATGCTATTTATTTGCTTTGAATTATTCTGTATTCATTTTTTCTGTACTCTTAGGCATCGATAAAGTGGCTCTGACTATTACAGTAAATTAAATGCACTTTAAAAGATTATCTCTTACATTTGTCATAACAAGAATTTACATTGATGTTTTTCTCTCTCTTTAAATGGGAATAAAGAACTCATATACATTTTCTAATTTATCATGGAGTATTTATTACATGAAGAAGGGCTTCTTGCCTAATCACAACTCATTAAAATCACAGATTATTCACAATTATTCACTATGGTAAGAGACCATCATGTAAGGAGGGGTAAAGGATTTTTGGTTAAGAAATTAAAACTTATTTTTCACTGTTTCTCCTTCTAAAAATATTTTTAAATGGAAAACTATCAAATTTAACATATAGGAAGCACAAAATCTTCACAGGATAGAGAAAGCTATGTGAAAACAAGCCATTTGAATGATAAAGCAGAGTGAAATGTGCAGTACATCTTTAAAATCTACAGTGGGTAAAAAAGCAGAACTGGATCAACAGAAAAGGGAAGGTAAATTCCTTCAACCCTTTATTCTTTACACAATAGATTATTCCTATTTATACCTTGCTACAAGCTGTATGTGGGGTTCATGGTTGCCTTTTTATAGCCTCATATAGGGTGACCAGACAGCAAGTGTGAAAATCAGGACAGGGTGTGGGGAGGTAATATGTGCCTATATAAGAAAAAGTCCCAAATATCGCGACTGTCCCTATAAAAATCGGAGCTTCTGGTCACCCTAGCCTCATATCACAGTGGCTAATTGCTATCACAATTATTGTTACCTGAAGTAGGCAATCTTCTAATGTACATAGTGTATATGAATGTTCTTCATACAGCTCTAAAGAGAGGGCCATCTTAGTGGTTATATATTGCATTCAGCCGCCTAGTTAATTGCCTTTTTTGCTTCAGATATGTGGCATTTTCCACATGTTTAGCAGTGGAGCAGACATTTGTTTGGACTATATGCCTATGTGTACTTTTTTAATGTAATAAAATTGACAGATGACTTCTTTTTGCAACAGGTTTGGTAGAAGAAAATGTTTTTTTTTTCCTTGATGGCTGTTTAGACAGCAGTCTTAAAAAATGACTAGTCACTAAAATTCCTCATGCTCATTTCATATTGTGTTGATTCATATTAAATTCATGACAACAAAAAAGCAACTTGAGGCACTTTTGGAAATGACCACTCTTTAGTGCTTCTCTCCTCCAGGCTTGATAGGCCCAGAGTCCATAAAGCTGCCTGCTGTCTTGTGTCATGAAAAGAAACAGCTTTGCCTGGGAATGCCATTACTGTGTAATGAGGCATGCAGCAAAATATACCTTCAGCAGCCACTTGATGAAGGCTTGCTGACACACCAGACCAGACAGAAATGTTTTTTTGTGTGTTCTTCCTTATTTTGTCCATCAATCACATCATTAGTCAAAGCAGACAGCCTTGTCAGCTGGGCACAGATGCAGACTGGCAGGCGATCAGTGGACAGGTGTTAGAGCTTTCCCAAAACAAGATCTTGAAATGAGAAAAGGAGCGAAGACCTTGTTTCAAGGGCTGGAATGTCAATAAAAAAAAAACACCATGAGGGGAAAAGTTCAGAGGGGGTGCTCAGAGCAACTGCATAAATACTTTGGGAAAAGTTAAGAGAACCTGCCGCTTAATATTACATTTTAATTTCTGTCCACATTAGTGGATATCTATGGATTGCAACAACGTCCAGCATTTGCTGTTTGAAAACAGTCTAAAGAACATTGTGTAAACAATACTGTACTTCCATTTCATTAGGAAAATCCTTCATGGCATATGGATTTATTTGTCTGAAGTTTCTGTCGTTAAGCTCAGACACTAATGCCTATGACGAGCATATATTCTTTCAGTTTGACGTGCAAAATGGCAGAGAGCTACACAAGGGATCTCATTTTCATTATAAGAACCAAAAACATAAACGCTCTGAGATACCTCCCAACTGTCCCTGATTACAAGGAGCGCTAATCATGTTGAGTGAAATTCTGCAATCCTCAGACCTTACTCAGGCAAAACTCCTAATAACTTTGATGGGAGTCTTGCCTGAGTAATGATTTGGACCCATGAGCCTTACTTTATGCGCATCTGGCACTGAGGTCCATGTGTATTTTCCTGAGACATTTTTCTGACATAAACATTGCTGTCACAAGAGTAGCGAGGGAATCCCAGGGTTGCTTAGGACGTTGTTAGATTTGAACTCCATCCCAGGCAAACCTGGGGTCCTTTCTGCTATTACGGCAGCAAGGTTAATATCAGAAGCACTGTTCCAGGAACCAGAGACTGTAGAACATATTGGTTACATTAAAGCAATAAATCCCACGCAATTTAGGTTTCCATAACTACTTCCCCCTTCCTGTGTGGGCCTTTGCCCCACATTTGGGTCTTAGGAAAAATAACAACAGAGAACAGGTATGACATAAAATGAGTAATTGCTAGTTTTTTAGTTGAGTACATCAATAACACACGTAGGATTTTAAATCAGGCTGGGATCAGTGTGCAATAAGTA
This sequence comes from Terrapene triunguis, assembly GCF_002925995.2. Taxonomy (NCBI): domain Eukaryota; kingdom Metazoa; phylum Chordata; order Testudines; family Emydidae; genus Terrapene; species Terrapene triunguis. Next base: position 35,506,143 of record NW_020664481.1, on the reverse strand, counting down.
GTATACCTGTATGTTCTATATGAATTTACAGTGAATGAAGCACAGTGAATGGCAAACATCTAGTGCTCACAAGCTGATCTTTGAGATCCTGGCTGCCTTGCAAAGTCGTCAATTTTATCACGTTGTTTGTGTCTTAGATCAACTCTTGATGAATAAACATTATCGACTGAATTGGTCATTAGTCATTATAGTAGTTTTTCAAGCAAGCAAGAATAGAAAAAAGAATATTCCCTACTAGCTATAATCATAGACCGAGTAGCAAATATCCTCTGTGATATGTGGATATTAGAAAAAATTTATTTGAACACACTGAGGCAGAGTTTTAGGTATGGTCTTCTGGTCTAGTAAGGGGTTCTTACCTTTCTGGTGTCAGGATGCATGGCTGTGCATCAGTTTCATTCTGGCATGTTGGGTAGTTTTGGTGATTTTCCTCTCTAGACAGGTAAAAAATCCCCCTCTTCTTACCAGGATCCAGTATCTTCCCCTTGATGCGGGTGAGTGATGGGTGAGGCATCTTCCCACATTCCCTATGACTGCTAAATAAAAGAGGGTGCCCATTACTAGGCCTGAAGCCAATTCCAGTTCTGTCATCCCAGGATACGTCTTTCTCCTCGCTCCACCAAAGGTCTAACCTTTAACCCCTTATTCAAGTTCATTACTGTTGATGCAGAGCTGGTATCAGTAGTCATTTACACCTTCCCCAATTCTAAGGGATAAAGAATTCCTTGGTCGCCTGCCTCTTCAGGTCGCAAACAAATTACCTCTCCCAACAGTTCCTGCTCCTTCACGACTCTGTTTTTATGACTCTTCATCAGGCTCCTTTCCAGGCTGCTCTCTGCAGGTCCTATTCAGACCAACAGCTCCACCCATAACTGACTACTGTCTCTCCCTTGCTGGGATTCCAGGGCTTCTGCCTTTTCATAGTCTCCTCCCCTAAGTTGATTCCTTCCCCGGCTCTGTAGCGTAGCCTGGCCCTTTTCTATGCTCTCTCAAAAGAACCACCACTGTAGGTCCTTCTCCCTCCCTAATGTCACTCTCACTAAACAAATGGGAGCGCCTTAATTTCCCTGCCCCCTTCCCCATTATGCAATTCAGTCTGTGGGTCTCTGGGAACTAGATATGTCATCATTCCTTGATTCTGATCTGAACTGGGGTCAAGGCTGTGCCTGGCCTGCAGCCTCCTGAAAATATGTCCAGTTACAGTTCTCTTTCCTTGGTAGCAGATACCATTTCCTGTGTTGGATTAGTGCAGCAGTTCTCCAACTGTGGGTCAGGACCCTAAAGTGGGTCGCAACCCCATTTTAATGGGGTCACCAGGGCTGGCTTAGACTTGCTGGTGCCCAAGGCCAAAGCCTGAGCCCTACCTCCCAGGGCAAAGCCGAAGCCTGAGGACTTCAGCCCTGGGCAGCGGGGCTCAGGTTACAGGCCCCCTACCTGGGGCTGAAGCCCTTGGGCTTTAGCTTTGGTCCCCTCGCCCAGGGCAGCAGAGCTTGGGCAGGTCAGACTTCGGGCCCCCCACTTGGGATCCTGTAGTAATTTTTGTAGTCAGAAGAGGATCACGGTACAATGAAGTTTGAGAACCCCTGGATTAATGTATTGACTAAAAATGAGTGCTTGCGCTTCAGAAAAGCATCCACTACTCATTGCACTAGTCCGCCCATATACGTAGGTCCATTGAAATCCACCCGTATGATTTGTAACTTGATCAGCATTTTCTCTCTTACTCCTCTTCCAGGCATAAAATGTATATCTGTAAACCCGGGGAAGTCCTCTCATGACATTATTGTGTGAATACCTTCAGCAAAGGTCTTTTGTTTCCTTCCCCACCATTCCTCCCCGCCCAATCTACGGTTTCATCTGACTCTGAATTGTGGTTGACTTTAATAAACATAGCAGTTATTTCCTGACCAATACACCTAATTAGATGTTTTTGAACAGCTTTGCATCATCTACATTTTAGATGATTCTCCACCTCCTTGTCACCAAATGCCTGATAAGTCTCATGCAGGATCCCACTGTTCTGAGCCAAGTTATTCCCCAAGACCTAGTTCAAATAGAGCTCCCACAGGGTCCAAGGACAAGTTCTGCTGATATAATTGTACACAGAATCCATTTCCCTCAGTCTCATTAGGACTGATTTGGTCAAACTAAATACAAATATCAACTCTTCTACTAGGGCTCAATCCTGCTCCCATTGAAACCTATGGCAAACTCCCAGTAGCTTCAAGGCTGCAGGATCAAGCTTTTAGTTCCCCTTTAGAAGTTCTATACCAGCTCTGTATTCACTTTGTGATTGCCTCTTGGCTGTGATCTTAAAGTATATCCACCACTTTAAAGAATTCTTTGCTTATATCCCCAGCTTTGTAAACCTCAGGTCACTATGCTGCTGACCAAAACTCCCACTGATTTCACTGGTGCAGGGCTTCACCCCCCAATACATCAGATAATTTCCATCACTTTGTTCTCCCCCTGTCTGTCACGTTTACTATGGTTCACAAGAAGTCACAAAAAAACACCTTGTGAAAGATCCGATGCAGAAGAGATGACTTTGATCTCCCATGAAGCTTATGGGCAAGGCTAAACTGTATCCGCACAAATCATGGCAAATGCAGATACTTGCTGCACAAATGGAAAGTTGAAGACTCTTCAGTGTGTGACTGTGGGCTACCAGAACAGACCATGGAACATATAACAACTCAATGTCCAATTCACAAATATAAAGGAGGCATCTCAGCAATACACTCTGGCTTAACACGAGTTGTGTTACAATCACGCAGTTGTCTGGCTTAACAATGTAAATATAAAATTACAGTTGTTGCTCTACATTTACATCAGCCATAGGAAGAAGACAATGGTGGCTTCTTGCCTTATAGTTAGATTGTAAGCTCAGGGATCAGCTTTTTGTTATATACATGTACAGTTCCCAGGAGGCCTCAATCTCTGACTAGGTAATTTTTGGTAATTTGGTAAAATTTGGTAAGTGTTTTTGACCAAGATGTATGACCCTATACCTCCCCACTAGGTATTGCTACCCATTAATTTTCTCTCTGGGACAAGGGGGAGAAGGGCTAGGTGTTTGGGATACAAAGCCACAAGCTTTGACTGGAATGGAAGACTCTACAGAGACAATGGGGGAACATTAACTCCCACAGCAAGTTATTTCCCACTCATCTCTGTGCAGGGAAGCAGAACAAAAAGCCCCTACTTGGAGAACAAAGGCAAGAGGTGTCCGGTAACTTTGACTTAGGGCTGATGCTGGAAAGGGGGACACAGGAACTGAGAGCGAGAGAGAGAACTTGCATCTCAGGAGAGCATAGCTTGGACCATGGTTTCCTCCCCACCACCCACATTCAAAATGGACTGTCTTACGCTTACCTTTCCCATACTAGCATGTCTCTCCATTGCTGCATTCCAGGAAACTAATAAATGCTACCATGTTTTGAAACCTGCATCACTACAGATACACAGTTTGCACTGCTCCCAAGAAAGAAAAGCCTCTCTCGGGTGTTTAATCTCAGTTGGCTTCGCTATTGGGAGCCATGGTGAGAAATAGGGGTTGCTGGAGCCCAAAGGCCCAGTCAGAAGTTGTGGAAGCTGCATGGTCTGCCTTGTGGAAAAGTTAGCCCCATAGGGTCTGGTGCACTAAAGGGGTACTCCCAGCTATTTGGTCATATTTTTTTCCCCAGTGGAACATTTTAAATTTGGTTCACTCTAGTTTGTTTAACTTAAAGGCTGGGGCGTAGCCCATACCCTGTAAATCCCAGACGCCTTAGTCACTAATTCTGATATTTGCAGATGGGCATTGAGGGTCAGGCTCAGGCAGCTTGGATGCTGGTTCCAAAGCAGCATCTGAATAGGATACCCGAGGCACAAGAGTTCACAAGAAGAAGGAAAGGTTGGAGTAGGTAAACGTCGAGGTAGCTTCAGTGCTGAAACAAGTGATGATAGGATGATTCAAGTGCTGGAATAGGGAAGGATACCAGCATAGTTGGTTTGGTCATTTGGATGCTGATTCTAGCATGAGTGAGTAGAACGGGATCTTAATCTGTTGTTGGGGGAGAAGCAGGGCCGTCTCTGGCTTTCTGGCCGCCCCAAGCAAAAAAAAAAAAAAAAAAAAAACGGCGGCGGCCAGAAAAGAAAAGAAAAAAAAAAAAAAAAAAACCTGCGGCGTGGCCGGATCCAGGGTGCAGGGGGACTCCCTGCCCTGCAGATGTGCCCCGGCTAGCGGAGGGAGGAGGAGGGAGTGATAATCAGGATGGCCCATTTCCAACAGTTGACAAGAAGCTGTGAGTAACAGTAGGGGGAAAATTAGCATAGGGAAATAGTTTTTACTTTGTGTTATGACCCATCCACTCCCAGTCTTTATTCAAGCCTAATTTAATGGTGTCCAGTTTGCAAATTAATTCCAATTCTGCAGTTTCTCGTTGGAGTCTGTTTTTGAAGTTTTTTTGTTGGAGTATTGTGACTTTGAGGTCTGTAATTGAGTGACCAGGGAGGTTGAAGTGTTCTCCGACTGGTTTTTGAATGTTATAATTCTTGACGTCTGATTTGTGTCCATTTATTCTTTTGCATAGTATGGCCAATGTACATGGCAGAGGGGCATTGCTGGCACGTGATGGCATATATCACATTGGTAGATGTGCAGGTGAACGAGCCTCTGATAGTGTGGCCAATGTGATTAGGTCCTATGATGGTGTCCCCTGAATAGATATGTGGACAGAGTTGGCAAGGATAAGTTCCTGGGTTAGTGTTTTTGTTGTGTGGTGTGTGGTTGCTGGTGAGTATGCTCTTCACTTTCTTTTGCCTTCTGCTCTCTCTAGTTCTCTCTACCCTCCTACCATTCCTTGAGCCTTTCCCATTTTCTTTAGGTCCTCCCTTTCCTTCTCCAGCATTGGTCCAATCTACTTTCCACTGCACCTTGTCTCCTACCTCCGTTGATCTATTTTCCCTTCCTACTTGGTTCCTTGCCCTCCACTGCCCTTCCCTCTTGGTATTGTGCACTCCATTTCATCCCATTACCCAGCCCCGTTCTATTCCTGTCCAAGTTTCTCTTACTGGCTGCTACAAGATTTATGAACATTATTTTTAATGTGTAAAAAGAAGCCCCCCCCCCACCCCAATTAAATGTGTTACTTTAATCAAAACAATTTTGAAGGAACCTGACCTTTTCCTCATTTCTTTCCAGCTGGTCCTGGCTTTTGTGTTCTGTTTGCTCAGTCCTCAGCCCTGACAGATCTTGGGGTATTCTGAAGTCCTTGAGGCACTGCACTCAATCAGATAGGCAGTCAAGGCCAAGGGGAAAATCAGGTACTATGCATTCATTTCACACATCCTCTCTCTGGGTCCCATGGATTTCCTGTCCTCATGCCTCCTGGGATTGGAATAGGCTCATGTCGCCCTGTAACTCCCTGCCTGCAAAATAAATTTAACAATCTTGACATTTAAGTTGTCCTCTACATTCTGAGCTAGATTCCCTGATCAGATCCAGCCCCTTTGCATCCTTGGGGAGGCACAAAGGGGCTACATACTGCAAATGGCCAGCTGAAAAATTCCCTGCTGACACAGATGCACCAGCCTTGGGCCCTGTACCTGCTGCTCCACCCCCGCACTCAGTATAGGGAGTAGAGAGTAGGTCAGCAGATCTCTTCTATCATAGGCCTAGCCTCTACCAATATGGTGTCCATTAAGGATCATACATTAATGGGGCAAGTTAGGCTTGTCCAGAAGCAGCCCCAATACTTGTCAAGGCTAGCTCTGGTGCTAAGAATTAGGGTGCACTCTCTACCCCCCCCCAAAACATTAATAATAGATCCACCACCAAGAACTTCAGTGAGTTGAATGAGTTAACATCTCCTGGTGTAACACAAAATGTGACACTATTACATGATACTGCCATTCAAGTTTTACACAAAGGTATTATTCTGCAAAGATATGATTAATATTAACTTGTGTCATCGCTGCCTTTGGTCACTTCTTTTAGAAACTATTAAAAAAAAACAAGATCCATTCAGCTTCAATAAATAATAGGCAGGATGGTGGAAAAAAGAAAGAGAAATTAGGATCACTGAAAGGTCAGGTGCCTTTATCCAGCACAAGGGAAAAGGAACAGATTCTCAGATCTTTCCAAGAGCTGACCTTTCTAAAGGTGTGCTCAGAATGAAGGGGGAAATACCTACTACAGATCCATACTTCTACCTTTAAATAAGAATTAATGTCAGCTATATTTCTCCTGAGATATCATTAATCTAACCAGCCATTAGAGGTCACTATTGTGCTAAATAGATGCAGGTGGAACACATTTATTGGGGAAATGAAAATAATGGCTCTTTGAACTTTACTGTAGTCTCCACCAAACACCGGAGCATTATGAATAAACTTTACTCAATTGCCATTTTTACAGGAGGAGAGATGCTGTTAATAAAGAAGTTGTATTACTAATTATAAAAAGTTATTACGGATGTATGAAGCTTTCACAAAGAAGACACCTAGCTTCAAACATCCCGGATTAAGAAAGCCCACCCAGAAAAAAACCCATCCAGATTAAGAAAGGGGATGAGAGAAAATAGGCTAGCTGGCTACACTCTGTAGGAGCAGAAGGAAGAGTTGTAGGGCAGTAAGCCCTCCTCACCTCTGTGGAGATGCCTAAGGGAAAGGGAAAGGACCTAGTTTCTGATGAGAGGGGTAGGGAGGAAGAATGACCAAGCAGACAGGGCACTCAACTTGGATTATGCAGACTTAGGTTTTATTCCTGGCAGTGTCAGACTTTTTTATGATCTTGGGCAAATCACTTAATCTACCTGTCCCTGAGGTCCCAATCTATAAAATGGAGATACTTTTGGGGTGCTGCAAGGATAAAAAAGACTGTAGGGTGCTCAGATAGCATGATGCTGAAGCCCATATAAGAATCTTGAGAGACAGACTAGATATTGTTATAATATTGTTGATTTTTCAGGGTTCACATGGAATTTTGCATAGTGCTTGAAGTTTCGAGTTCATGCAAGCCTCAATGCCTGAAGGAAGACCACCATGGGATGCAACCCCAGGGTGACCTGAACCTGCCAATTTGAGTTAAGCAAAACTTCAAAAGAAGCCCAGCCCTAGTTGCTATGTCCTATACCTAGTGGCATGAGAGGTGAGACAGCATGCACCAATATGGCACATTATCCCTGCTATACTTGTGCTCTAGTGGCAGCATGCAAAAATCATATGACATATCCTCTCACTGCTGCAGTCTGGATCCTGTCTCTGCAGTATTATCATCGATCTTTTGCTCCACATTAGGCTCCTAGGCAGCCCATTGGGGCTGATTTGTCAATAATTTCAAAGGTTATTCAAACATTCAAGCTTTATTGTGATTCTTAATGGATCCTCTCCATAGAGCAATTTAGTAGTGTAGTAGAGAAGGTTATACAGCAACACTGAGTACGACCAGACTGGGGACAGTGCAGCTATAATGTTGCATGCTGCCACCATAAGACCTTAAATCCAAGGGAGGTATCTGATAGATCCTTGCATGCTTTGGATGTATCAATAGCTTCAAGTAAGTCATCCACATACATTATGATATGGGAAGAGGTGAAAATCAACTGGATTAATAAGAGTCAACAGTGTAAACAACTGGCATCAGCTGTCAATGCCATGTTGGAATTCTACAGCGTGGGATTGCTTAGTAACAAGAACACGGATCTAGTCACACTCAAACCTGCCTATTAAAAGGAATACATGAGGTCCACAAAGAACCTACACAGCCAGAACTGTCATTTGGCATGAGCTGATCAACACTTTTCTTGAAGTGTGGAGCAAACGTTCACAACAGGCTGATGAACTCCTGGTGGGTTCATCTCTCCCACATGTCACTTTTTCAAAGTGCAGAGAATTAAATCCACAAAAAAAGCATATTTAAATAAAGTTAATGTTCAAGATATTGGTCTTGATTCTTCCCTCACTTAAACCATTGGAATCTAGGAGTAATTCCTCTGCAAATCAATGAAATTAAGTCAGTGCAAGTGAAAGTAGACTGAGTTCCACTGAGACACAAAATACAAGACAAAATATGCTTCCTTACTGTACCCAGTCAGGAGGGGTCAGACTGCAGGACAGAACACATTACTTTCCTCACCTCAAACATCAGAGGAAGAAAGCAGGATTTAAGATCAAAAGGTGAAATCTTGACCCTATTGAAGTCAATTGGAGTCTTGGCATTGGGTGAAATCCTGGCTACACTGAAGTGAGTGGAGTCAGAATTTCACCCAAAGTGTCAGTATCATTTCTGAATACACTAGCTGTTCTTCCCACACGTCAGAACCTTTTCTTTATTTAATCAGTTGAGTGCTACCAAAAGAACTTGGTATGTTTGGAGGAACCAGGGCCTGTGCCAAATGGCACAGTTAGTCTTTAGAAATTATTTGTTTAGGTGCTTTAATTAAAGCAAATCATGTACGCAGAGAATACAACCAACCAACAAGCCAGACAGGTTCCTTAGAAGTTTTCAGTCTATCAAGTAGAAGTCAGTACATTAAAGCAATTCTTTAAAAATAAGAACTTCTATAATAAAATAGCTAAACACGGTTTTCACAATTAAAACATACATCTATTATTAAGTCCAAAAATAATGGTTTCACAAGTCTGTGAAAATATCTACTGTACACTAGAACCTCAATAATTTTTACTTTCTTCATAAACAAGCCCAGTAATTTCCCCAGAAAATGGCAGCCCCCCACGGCTCAGTGAAGATTTAGTAGCAGAAAGCCAAAGCACATTATATTATGAAAACTTCATTATTTTATAATATATGCAACAGTAACTTTACTAATATAGGGTTCAATTCTTCATGTTCCTTCCATACGAGTAATCCTATTGAATTCAACTAGATTAATCCCATGACTAAGGACAATTTACATGAGTAAAGATTTCAGGAGAAGGGGATCAGTATAAAATATAAATAGTTTTAACTAAATTTATAACACATGAACAAAGTACACTCTGCAATGCAGATTACCTGCTCTGTGTGCATGTGTGCGTGTTTGTGCACCTTCTTAATTGCTAGTTCACAACATATGAAAATCTGCAATGGATCTTCCTTGTTATTAGGGCAAATCAGATTTTACTGAATTTGCTATACATGTTACAGAAGGACAAATAATAATAAAGGCTCACAATAGCTGAAGATTTTTTTAAAAAATATGAATCCTCCTCTGCTCCACATAGAAGTAGAAAGATGGGCACAAACCTAAAAATACAAGATAACTCAGTGCCCAGAGCTACTTTTAACTATGCTCCTAAACAGGAGCTACAAACTGGTGACAGCTGCCTGAATTTTCATGCCATTCCCTTTGGAAGATGGACCTTGTAAAAATGATTTGAGGATTGCCTTGTCAGTATCGCTCAATCCTATGTCATTATTTTAACAGAACTTGTGGAGATGTCAAATATGGCCATGCCCCTACACAGGTTCACAAGTAGGCTCCCAATCTAAGCTCTGTGATTCTGATCAACCTGTGGCCTAGAGGTAGATAATGTGTATCAAACTATCACACAATTCCAGTTTATTGCCAATGCCAATATTGCTTTTTATCTCACTTTGTTGTTCTAATTTACAACACCAATTTAGTCAGGGTCATTGTATTTGGACTTTCAGTGTTTTTAAAATACTGGGGCAGCAAAGGGAGATATGTTACAGTTATCAAAAGAGAATATAAGGTACAGTGTAATTACCATTGTTTTCAGAAGCATTGCTATGTAGTAACTATGTAGCTTACATTACTCCATGGTAACGATGCAACTGACTTGCATCATCCCTCTCCAGTGCCTAGTACAAGGCTAAAAATCCTAATAGAATAATGTGCTGCCCATAAATCTTAACACATTGTGTATTATTAGTAAAACTTTTTAAAATTCTTACTTGATAAAGTAATAAACTTGTTTGATGAATAAGACCCCACATACCAAATGGTGAAATGCAATATGAGTTGTTAAAAGAATAAACCCGTTGAATAAATCTGCTATGCAAAAAATTATCTCAATGTTATATATAATGAAACCCTTCTTAAACAAAAAACTGATAAAACAATAAACCTGTTCAAAGATGAAATTTGCTGCACTCTAGAGCTATACTTCTCTGCAGTATTTGGAGCTGCCAGACAACTCTCAACCTGTTTAATCTCAGTAGTCCTGTTTTTACACCAAATTTTCGCTATTCTGTTTCAATCATCCCTACACTTGTAAAATGTAAGAAACATCCCATAGTCAGAGTGATGATCACTATAAAATTTCTGCCACTAAAACTCACAGATAAACTTTCTATCTTCAGGGTTTTTTTAAACAAATGTATGTCTAGCCATGAGTAATACCGGCCTCTCAGTAAGGTATGCAGGAAGGATGAGAGCAGAGTTTGGAGGGAGATCTATGACCCAAGAGCATTGCAGAATGGCCATTGCAATTTTTATCCCATCCTGGAGAGACGATAGTGTATTTATGCAGTCTCCCTTTTAGCAATGATACAAAGATTTGTGGAGGGGTAGGGGTGTGAGGGCGGGAAGGGCTTGGTTTTTTTTTTTAACCTGTCAAACATCTGCAAGCTTTTACTCATGAGATCAGGTCTTACTCAAGTGAGTCAACAGGACTATTTGCATGAGTAAGGGCTTGCAGTTGGGCCCTAACTGCATAAAAGCAAAAACCACAAGCAAGATAAAAGCTAAATCAGCTATCTTAAAAGAAATTTCAGAAGATACACTCATAACTATACCAAGCACAAGTGTCCTTTAAGGGTGAGTAATGATATTTCTTTTGTCAGACAGCTGGCACCTTCTGCCATCCTTTACCCTGTAACATCATTCTTACTTTGAAGGCCTGTGTTAGACCCTTTTCCCTGCCAAGTTTGTCTTCTTCTGCTACTCTCACCATCTGGGAATTCTGGGTGAACTGGTCCAGTTCTTCCCTAACCTTCGCCATAAAAATAGGATCATCAAAGTTTCAACCTGCAAGAGGTTTTTTTTTTTTGTTTTGTTTTTTGTTTTTAATTAACTAGGTTTGGCTAAAATATTCTCCTGCCAGAGAGGGGGGACATGGACAGACCATTAGAATGTAATCCTTTCCTATATTAGTAATCACACATGTCTAAATCTGTCTTCCTACTTTCGATAGTCAGACATCCAGAGAGATATTAAGGAACCTGACAAGGCTGTTCTGAAACTATCTTGCTTTATGAGTCTGAACTATCTCCAATCTTGCTATGCAAAAAGAACACCCCATCAGTTTTTGAGCTCAGCTCAAGTGATCAATGCTGCTGGGATAATGGAGGAAAAAGCTCAAGTAACATTGCTTCTTTGCTATATTGCTTACATAGTGTCTTTCATATGAGCATTTTAAAACTGCTTTATAAACAAGCAAGTAAACCTTCTCAGAACCCTATCTAATAGCTAACCCTTCTCCGGGTACATGCATACATTTGGGCCTGATTTTGAAGCTGGGCCTCACTTAACTGTAACTATACACCTGCCTGTACAAATAACTGTGCATGAAAATACTGATGTTTGGACATCACCCTACCCGGGTATGTGGGTACAAAACTGGAGATGCAGAAATAAAAAGACTTTTTAAAAATCTGGCACGAAATGTCACCAGCAACATTAGGGACCTTTTGCAGGGATTTGTTTGATATGAGAAAAAGGATTTCCAGGGTATCTTCCTCTGGAAAGCACCGTGAGGCAGCCCAGGTACTGCTGCAGAGCACACCAATTAACACTTAGCTCACTAGAAAGGGGCTGCAAAACTGACCTCAAAGGAATATTTCTGGTGTGTCGAGGGGTGGGATTCCCCACGTGTCTCTGGGCTGGCAGAAGGGCCTTATACTACCCATATGCACAGCCCCCCTTTTCTCAGTCCCTGACATAGAGCAACTCCTGGGGCTGCTCTCACTTATGTCAGAATTTGGGAGGAACAAACATGTCTTAAAGACGCCTTAAAGGTGTCTTAAAAGACATTTTTATCCCACTTTGGGCTATATCTTCATAGAGGTGCTGCTCCAAATCCAAATCAGGATTTAAGTGATTTCTGACTTCCACACAAACAATGGATTGTTTTATTTTAAACTGTTATTAGAATATCCATATCGAACTGTCCTCAGGAGCCAAGTGCTGCTGGCTGTCACAATTGATGTAACCAATAACATGTAGAACATGCCATAAAGGTAGGGTTCCGACCGGAACACCCGGCGGAAAAGGGACCCTGGCATCTCCGGTCAGCAACACCAACTGGGCCATTAAAAGTCCGGTTGGCAGCAGAGGCCCCGGGGCTAAGGCAGGATCCCTGCCTGCTGTGGCTCCGCCCGGCTCCTGGAAGCAGCCATGAGGTCCCTGTAGCCCCATCACACATGGGCGGCCAGGGAGGCTCCACGCACTGCCCCCGCCCTGAGTGCCAACTCCCCAGCTCCCATTGGCCAGGAACCGTGACCAATGGGAGCTGTGGGGGTGGGAGGTGAGGTTCAAGGGCAGGGCGCGGAGCCTCTCTGGCCACCCATGCACCTAGGGGCCGCAAGGACCCAGCGGCCGCTTCCTGGGAGCTGCGGTAAGTGCCGCCGGGACCCCGCATCCCAACCCCCTCCTACACCCCACCCCCCTGCCCGGAGTCCCATCCTGCATCCAAATTCCCTCCCAGAGCCTGCACCCCCCACACACCCCAACCCCCTGCCCCAGCCCTGAGCCCCCTCTTGCACCCCAACCCCCTCATCCCCAGCCCCACCTCAGAGCCCACATCCCCAGCTGGAGCCTTCACCCCCCCTGTACCCCAAACCCCAGCCCCAGCCTAGAGCCCTCTCCCACACCCTGAACTCCTCCTTCCCCACCCCACCTCAGAGTCTGCACCCCCAGCTGGAGCCCTAACCCCCCACCCCAGCCTGGAGCTCTTTCCAACACCCTGAACCCTTCATTTCTGCCCCCACACTCCCAGACCAGAGTCCATACCCTCCCATATCCCAACCTCCTGCCCCAGCCCGGTGAAAGTGAGTGAGGGTGGGGGAGAGTGAGCGATGGAGGGAGGGGGGATGGAGCGTGCAAGGGCGGGGCCTCGTAGAAGGGGTGGGCAGGGGCAGGGCGGGGTGTTCAGTTTTGTGCGATTAGAAAGTTGGTAACTCTACATATAGGCCATTGATTCTCAAAACCTTGCACTGCCAGCAGTTGCCTTGTGGGGGTTATGAACTAGTCTCACATCCTGCCTTTGATCTTCTATTGAAGTGTACTTGCTCAGTCACTTCCCAATGATCCTTCTCAGACAACAGAGTCTACCCATAATCCATTGTACCAATTCCCACGGTGCCTCCTTCCAATAGTTAATAATAGCTTTTACAAAGTGCTTTATGTTGGCCAAGCCCTTTAGAAATACAAACAGCCCTGTGAGGTAGATGAGTAATATCCCTGTTTTACAGTTGCAGAAACTAAGACAGAGAGATTAGGTGGCCTGGGCAAGGTCATGCAATGAATCTGCAACAGAGCCAGACTAGAGGCCAGATCCCAACTCCCAGTCCAGTGTCTAATCAACTAGCCCATGCTGTCTTTCTTTCTTTCTTTCTTTCTTTCTTTCTTTCTTGAAGCACTGCATGACCAGCACCTCCTGTCAAGCACCATATAAGGGAAAGGAATCATATCAGGACAATCAATTACGGGTTGCTTTGTGTGATGGGATCAAGTTAGAAAACTTTGGCATTGGGAGTTTTAGCATAGCTAAGAGGAAATCTAGTGTGTGTGCATGGTGGAAGATGCTAAAAACTGTGACTTAAAGCGGCAGAAATTAAATCAGGCTAATTGACATGACTAAAAATACAACTCAAATGACGTTAAAAGAAAAAAAATATTGTTCTTAAGGATGCAGACAATGTTACCAGGTACGTGATTTATAATAGGCATTTTGATCTCTAACACTAAGAGGAGTGTTAATGCGAAATGAATGTTAAATGTAATGTTAAAATTATCAAGAGCAATTAACAATAATAGTATCTGTAAGTCTCCATAGCAATTAGAGAATGAATCAGATTGCTGTAGCCTTGTGCATTCCTTCCCCCATCACACTCCTGAAACAAACACACACACACACCGTTAGCTGTTCTTAGAAGGCTTGCCAGTTTGTCGCTCACCTAATATTTGTTTGTTTTTTCTCTCCCCCTTTCCAAACAGTAACTGGACTCAGATCAGGCGCTGTGATCTGTAATCTAGCAGCCATTTTTCTGAACATAAGCAGCTTGCATTTAAAACTCTCCTGCTCATCCGTCTTCATTTGAAGACTGGGTTAAAAAATAAAATTAATGATTGCTATCAGAGAGAAGATGAGCAGCATCACCAGTGAAAAGTAGCACTGCCACATTTTTCCAAGGCTAACATTTTTCACTGGCTGGAAATGGCTGGATATACTTGTAAACATTATTAAAAATAATAACTTAATGTTTCCTTCCTGTGACTAGCTAGCATTAGCAAGGTATTTTCAATTAGCATTTCCTCCAAGCAATGTAGGTCTTTTACTTCATTTTATTTAAAAAGGGATTTGTTTTCTAATTTTTTTTACTTCTGCTGTTGTCAATACTAGAATTCAGTGAAATGACTGCGGCTTTTTCTCCCATCACTTACAGTTTGTAAAACCACTGAATGGGAATGTATGTGTTTGATTTTATTTGCTTTAGCATAGCTGTCCAATGAAAGGAAAAGACATAAGTATGCATTTTAATATACTGTATAGTATTATGCGAGGCTTTAAAATACAAGTAAATAGCATCACACTTTTAAATCAAATCATTTTAGTTTTAGGGTAAAGAAACAAATCATAAAATCATAAAATAATATAGATGTTTTGTGCTTCTTTTTCTTAAAAATAAATGTATTATGAACAAAAAACTAACTAAAATCCTCAGACCAACAGTTAAAATCCCTATATAGAGCAGATTATTACATTTTGCAGTTCAAACAAGTCTTTCCTTAATGGACTAATCTTACTTCATTAAAGAGTGTATGTATGTGTATTTGTGTATATATATATAGTTTTTGAATGCTAAATAAGGCACACATTATTGTAAATGCAAAGTTGTATCTTGGATTTGGCAGCCTTGAGGTAATAATTTCTTTCAATTTCAACACAAAGTTGTTGTATATTTCAAATCGATTGCATTGGGCAATTCAGTAGTCATTTAACCATATTAACATATAACTTGCATATTCCACATGATCTTACATCCTAGCTAATCCTATCGAGTATATCAGGATGCAACACAATACAACAAGCTCTATATCACCATGCTCACTGATATGCTTTTTAAGTTTTAGCTTCATATATATATTTATTGTTTATAAACCAATGCAACTGATTACCTGTTTTCTTCTTCTTCCTTGCATTAAGCCCATCAAAGGGGGTCTGAATGAGTCCTCACCCTTCACACTGCTCTAGTCAATGCCATAACCTCTATCATACCACATACTAACAGGTCTTCCTTTATGACATCCCACCACTTCTTCCTGGGTCGGCCTCTCTGTCTTTTTCTTTCATTCTTGATCTATTGGACCTTCTTACTCACACAGTTGACAGGACAGAGCTTTGCATGATTAAAACCTCTGAGCCTGTACCCCCTCATTTTTTCATTGATGAGTGTTACTTTGAGCATGTCTCTAACACACATTCCTCACGTGGCCTTTCTTGCTTACACCATTCATCCATCTCAACATTTGCATTTCTGTGGAACAGATCATTTGCTGATTCAACACCATACATTAAAACTGGATGGACCACTGTTTTATAGACTTTCCCTTTTAATCTTATTGGTATCTTCCTGTCACATACAACATACACCACTTATCTCGTTCCACTTGAGTCAGGTATTTATTATCTTAGCTCTAATTTCATCCTCCATTTCCCCATTTTCCTACATTCTGAAACCCAGATACTTGAAACGTTGCAGTTACCAATTACTTCTTTATATTGATATAAAATAGATTTTGAATCCATTTATTCATCAATTTCAGAAAAAAATCATATGCATCCCTTTTATTCACACATCTGGCATTAACAAACTTACTTTGCTGTTTAAGTACAGCATAGAAATGGCTGAGTTCTTAAATATTTCATGCATATCTGAACATTAAAACCTAGTGACCTATATAGTAGCTTACAACACTTACCAAAATGGGTCCTGATTCACCGAAGCTCTTAAGTATTTGCTGATGTCTCGTTGACTTCTGATAGTGCCTAACATACCTATAACGAAATAGCCTCAGCTATTAAGAAATGTAAAGGCAACTTATCTATTCATCTTACAATTCTTTCATAACCCCCACCACAAGGATTAATGCCTTACTCTTATCCATGTAAAGAGTATGCCAAATCCAGCCTTTTATACAACTTAACATAACATGAGAAATCAGACTAAACAAATTTAATACAACAGTAATCTCTTCCCAATACACAAATTCTATATAACCATAAATTAGACAAATATTGTTAGCACAAAACTAGTATATGAACATATCCTAATTTTAACACAACTTCATAAAATCATGACCCTTCCATGGAAACGGCATTCTTGGTGTCATAGTCAACCATCACATTTATTATACAGAAAAAATCTCAGCCTTGATCCTGCGATTCATTATGTATGGAAAGACTGCTGTACCCACATGGAGTCACACTGCGGTTAGTCAACAGTATGCCCAAATGTAATAAATTTCTGGAATCTGGGGCTCATTCAGTATGCAAATTGATGTACATAATGTATGTGACAAATTGTACAGTACCTAGCACGATGGTACATAATGCATGTGACGTTCCGTACAGTACCTCAGACTTAATCCAAGACTGGGTCTCCCAGGTGCCATCAACATACAAATACGTATCAATAACTTTTTCAATTCCCTAAATGGGAAATACGCAGGCCTACTAAGTTTTCAAATGCAATATTTAGATATCAGATTAAACTAATATAGTTAAGGTTGTTTGGGGGCTGGTCAACAAGAATGTCTCTGAATCTGTAGTTAGTTAGTATGGGACTGGATGAAATGGTGGCATTTCCTTAATATTTAGCTGTCACCACTCTCGGAGATGGTGTTAATGGAAAATATACTTCTGCAACCATAACAGCAAACAAATTTTGTTTGAAAATAAGTATAAAATATGTGTGCGTGTGAATACTATATACACTTCCACACTTGCCACAGAAACCATTATATGGCAAATGTCCAACTCTTCAAATTATTCCACTGGCAAATGCTAAAATGTCTGTCAACATCGTGTAAACATGCTGGCAGGGATTTTTGAAGGAAAAAAATGAAAGCTGCCATTTATTCTGTGCATGACACCATTTAAACATTTTTCAAAACATTAGATGTGGCATTGCCATTTAAAGTTTTGAATCATTCATCAACATGACGTAAGGTGGGATGCATATCCTTATAAATTCAAACAGATCAATCCCAGAATTCCCTACTAAAAAGTAATCAAGAACCTCAAAGTAGGTAAAGGTGCTATAAGCTATCACAGATAACTCAGTGATAAGATGGTGCTCCAAACAGTCACAGTCAAATGTGGCTTAGTCTTGTAGTACCAAAGGCACAGCTAAGCCAGAACAATTAGTATTTTTCTAGGATGGCGTTGGCATTTAATCAAGTGGCCTCTTAGCTACCGGGACTTGTTTGCAAACCTACATCAGTTCAGAGGTTGATGCTCCTGGTGCAGTTTCTTGTAAACAGCAGCAGTACATCAGAAATGCTGCAAGTCAGGTCTCAGAGCTCATCCTAGGCCAACCAGTGAACAAGCAAACAGGCAAAGAGTACTCTCAGTTCTCAGAAGAGATGTCTTGCTCAGGTCATGGTGGAGTTATATCAGCCAGAATCAGACACTTGTCATCTTGCATTGTGTCTAATTTGTGGGCACATAAAAGCTTTCAGTTCCCGGTCTCAGATTTCATACACAACACACTTGAGTTTTGAAATTTAAGTAAAAACTCAAGAAAGAAATAATATGATTTAAAAAATTCCTTTGAACACATCCTGCTGATCCTAATGATTTGTTGGGCACTTCAATGTTTGTTGTGTGACAAGTTGGACTTTGGACAAGGTCAGCTCTTGAATCTTGATTATGGTTTTTTTTCCCTTGAGCCAGAAGACATTGATTTGTACATCTAGTTTACCTTGTTTTCTTAGCCATTTGTGACACAGTACAACAGTTCCCATCGAAAAAAGTGTCATGTAAATAAATTACAACTTTGGACGTATACATTAAATAATTTTATAAATGAACTTTAAAAATGAAAGAATAAAAAATGCCAGTCCCAGCTTCTATGGCTGTAGTGATTATTCTGATCATGTTGTCATGTGTAATGAAGCACAGTCCCATCATTAATCAAAAGAACCAATCAGATAACTAATTTAGGCAATATTCTTTACCACAGGACATGTCGGTCAGTAAAAATGCATTAAAATAGCAAAAGATCAATAGTAGACACTAGGGACTGTGTTTACTAACCAGTCTTAAACTTTAGGGTATTATTTTCTCAGTCATATTGGGCATCTGTTTTTAAAAGATAAAGGAAAACTTCAGATAAATGCCACGATTTTATTTTTAGTTAACAATGTACATTAGAAGTGCCTGTTATAAATGTATAAATTATTATGTTATTCAGTGATTTATAAAAAGTGGGCTTCTAAAACTCAGTAAAATATCTAAAAGTACAATATAACTAGGCTGGATTGACACACTGGACATGAAATGGTTAGCAATACAAGATTGTAAAGCTTGTGTGTGCTTTGGAGAGAGGTAAATAGTGGTGTCCCCCGGGGTCCTGTATTGGGGCCAGTCCTATTCCACATATTCATAAATGATCAGGAAAAAGGGATAAACAGTGAGATGGCAAAACTTGCAGATATTACAAAACTACTCAAGATAGTTAATCCCAAGCAGTCTGCGAAGAGCTACAAAAGGGTCTCACAAAACTGGGTGACTGGGCAACAAAACGGCAGATGAAATGCATATTGAAAGGACCTTTTTGCTGGCACCAAAACACATTTTTTTTTGGCTTGGCTATTCTTTATAATGAGAGTTTCCTAAAATTATTCCAATCATTGGAAAGCATGTCTTCGGTGTAAAATTTCACTATTCATTTTAATCCCTTTGAAAAGTAAAACTAAGAGAGAGAACATACATTAGAGCAGTCTGTAGTATAAAGAAAACATGTTCTACTACCATCCACATAGCACCTCACCTACAGATGTGCATCACAGATGTGCTTTTGTACTTGAAAGAGTAGTCATTTCAAGTTGCTCCACTGTCAGAATAGAGAACAATCATCAGACCCTCTGATATTAATATAAAGTATGAAAACACAATAGATTACTGCGCTTAAGTTTTCTCAGCAACTAACCAAAAGCATGGTGAGCCAGATTTTCAAACTGTTCTGTGGAATACGCATGTGGAGAGAAAGCTAAAATACATATGCTGAGATGGTCAAGCATACAGTGATTTAGGCAGACACAGTGCATTTAAACTGTGCATTTGGGTATATGACACCTAATTTCTACAAGTACTCTGAGGTACTCATCACCTCTGAAAATCAGAGCCATGAACATTATCCCAAAGTAAAAGATGGGGCTATAATATAGCTATGCATTGGTTATTTCAATCAAAGTTGCATGGACAGCTACAATTATGCTCAGGCAAAAGGGATCAGCTACCAAAGCGGCTCCTCTGTTTAAGTGCCACCACAGCAGTTGAGATTGGTGGGGTGTTCTTTCTAACAGCCCCTAGATTTGGGCATGTGAAGGTTGGTGGCAGGGAGTTTTCTAGACTTACCTCATGTGCCCTCCCCTCCCCCTTGCTCTGGTGAGGATCTGTGGGAGAGGAGGGAAGTGCCAGATGACCTATTAAGTCTTTGCCACTAATGTTTTCTATAATTAAGTTAAATCATTTGAAATAATAAACTTTGTAGAGAAAAAAACCCAAGCCAGGAGTTATCATATTCCAAAATGGTAAAATACAATTCACAGATTAAGAATCTTGGACAATCATGTGGAACTATGACCCCTTAAAAAGGTAGGGCCATGGAGTTGGAACTGTGTCTGGCTACTGGTGTTATCAAATGAAGCACACACACAAAATATAAAACTATTTCTCCCTTCCCAAATGGAAAGGAAATGTCCCAAGGACTTTCTCTTATAGAGCCAGAACCAAAGCCCTTTGAAGTCAACGGAAAGATTCCCAATGATTACCCCGGGCTTTAGAGGCCCATGATACACAGGAATATCCAGAATACCACAATCTGAAGATAAAAGCAATAAGAGAGTGTGTGTGGAGGGGTATGTTTGCTCTTACTTTGTTCATTTAAAAGAAAAAAAAAAACACCATGCATTTTTTAGAAATCCTCCTCCACAGATACTTGGCTATTTACTGACATGGGAATTCAAACCACAGCTAGGGTTCCTTTGAACCTGCTTTGAAGTCCTGGTTCAGCAAAGCACATAAGCAAATGAGAATTCTCGCTGATTTCAAATGAGACTACTCACACGCTTAACATTAAGCACATGCTTATGTGCTTGCTTGATTTAGGCCTGAGCCATTTGCTACAAGAGCAAACAAAAGAGTAATACAGTAGTCTAAAATACACCTAGTAATATTTATTTTCAGAGAAATGGGGAAGCAGATCAGAGGTATTTTGGCATGCTTGGGAGCCTTGTGTTTGTCAAGTATTCTCCTGGTTTTTTATTTTTACTAGATACTATTTGTGTATATTTTTCTCAAAAACACAGGAGCTTATTTTACTGTATGTAATTCAATTACTTTCTTTTACCCAGTAAAATAAGCTCATTCAAATAAAATCAGGATTCCTTTCCTTTTCTGGCTTGGATACAGCATCTTTTGTACCCAGCTAAGCAATCTTCCCAGTGTTTGGCAATGATCCTGCTTAGAAGGGCAGGATTTAGAACAGATGCAGGCTTCTCCATGTGGAGGTGCCACCAAGTTCTCTTTTGATCAGTAAGATGCATAATTAAGTATGACAGAATATAGATTTCCAACTGAAAATCACTTCTAATGGGGGAAGCCACTTGCTTCATTACTGAGGACCCCCCCTTCAATTAAAGATAGGCCAAAGCCTCAATGCTAGGATGTTAACCTTGTGACTTCTGATATACACATCCGCTGGTCTTAGTACCTGGGACTCTCTATCCAGTTGTAATGACATCAGTCACGTTGCAAGAGAAACAGCCATTAAAATAACGCAAAAATTAAAAACAAAGAAAAAAAAAGATTTGATCAGAAAGCAGTTACTAACGCGGTACAACATCTCATGTATACATGCTCATTTCTGTGTGCAATTGCAGGCCCTATGTATGTGCAAATTAAGCACACAAGTCTTTGTTGCATGTTACCCTCCCCCTCCCACAGCACTGGAGGTTTAGAAAATCAGATCCTTACAATTTGGCCATTGAGCAGGTTTTTAAAAATTAATGGAGTATTTTCATCTCTTATAGCTGTGAAGTCTGATCCATAGCCCATTAAAGTAAATAGAAGTTTTTCCATTAACTTAAACAGACTTTGAATAAGGCTTATATGTTGGTTGTTGTAATACATTGTATACTATGTATGCTCAAAAGCATTAACAATGAAAAGATCTTTTCTCAATTTTACTAAGCCATAAATATTCTTTTAAAATCAACATTAAAAAGGGATATTGTCAAATACTTTTTGGTAGTTTAAATTTTTTGTTTTTACTGTCTGATTTGCAAGACCCTCTGACGCTCAAAAATAAATATCCCTCCATCTTCTAGTTTAGAAGACAATGTCCTTCTTTCTTCTGTTTTAAATGTATCCCAAATCAATATGTTGCTCTCTGCAAGTTCTTGGTTATACAGTATCCTTGTAATGGGCTCACTCTATCGCAAATGAAATGTTGAAAAATATTGAAATTTATCCCAAAATTTGTTCTGCTTGAAAAGCAATGGGGACAAACCCATCTTAAATCATGCTGGCCCTCAGTCATGCTCCATGCTGGAAAAAGAGGATTATAAGCTCTGCCATCATTTATAGCAGGGGTCGGCAACCTTTGGCATGCAGCTCGCCAGGGAAAGCCCCTGGTGGGCCGGACCGGTTTGTTTACCTGCCGCGTCCACAGGTTCGGCTGATCACGAATCCCACTGGCCGCAGTTCGCCGCTCTAGGCCAATGGGGACTGCGGGAAGTGGCGCAGGCCGAGAGATATGCTGGCTTCCTGCCACCCCCATTGGCATGGAGCAGCGAACCGCGGCCAGTGGGAGCCGTGATCGGCCGAACTTGAGGACGCGGCAGGTAAACAAACCGTCCCGGCCCGCCAGGGTGTTACCCTGGCAAGCCGCGTGCCAAAGGTTGCCGACCCCTGATTTATAGCAAGGATTCCAAAATGGAAATATTTATGAACTACATATACCCAGGATTCTGTAAGGTTATCATCAAACTGCATTGCATCTTAAGCAGGGTATATTAAAGTGCAAACAAACTGTTAGCATGTGTCAGCAAGGTCCACATGGACAGTTTGTTCACGGCACGCCAGTGCAGGGTAGATTCAAACACCAGCTTGCTGTGAACTAATTGTTCCTGTAGACAAGTTCTTATTAACTATGGGCTCCAACAGAAAGAAAAATGGTCCAGAAGAAACAGATGTTCCCTGCAAGTTGCTTTTGCCATCCTATACACCTTTTAAATAATATTCAAATTCAGTTTGGCACTTATCCTAATATTTTCCCCCATCTTTAATGCTTTTGTAGGGAAATTGGTCTCTTATCTCACTGCTATAAATTTAATAGTAATACTAGGCTACATGACTCACATTAAATCTAAGAAACTGAGACCATGATAATAGTACGTAGTTTTATGTTAATACCCTACTAACATTCTTGCCCTGCATGCAATCTCTTGCTTGCATTAATACTCTGCTCAATGTAGATTAGTCAGTGACATTCTGTAGGTTTTCAAATAGTATGTCTGTTGCACTTTACTAGAGATTTTACACCTGAATGTGGACTTATCTGACACTTTCTTGTCCAACATGATACTATAGTGAACTCTTTTGGATTCTGAGATGTAGACAACAGGACACATCCTTGACTGTTGTAAACTGGCCTATGTCCCACTGAAGCCAATCAAGTTAGAGCAATTTACACCAGATGATGACCTGGCCCAATGTAAATTAACATGCTAATTTTCAGTGCAAATGCATGTTGGAGTAAATGGAGTAACAAAAGGAAGAGTAGATGAACCTTAGAAGAATTCTAAAATATATCTGCACCACTAGTAAATATATAAAATGAAGTTTGATAGAAAGATACCAATCATAACACCTTATCTCTTACATGTAAATGTGTGTATGTATATATATAATATTATACAGTTTAATAACTCTGCTCTAACTACAAATTAATTCAAATTTTGTTCTTGCATTAAAAATGAACTCTATTTTATGTTGATCATTAACTCAGAATATTTCACACTAGAGATTTGTCATATTAAGGAGAACTGAAACCACTTATATCAATTAATTGTATTACGCATAATCTCTACATAGATTACCAAAATAATTTAGATTCCGTAAGGAAATATTAAATACGGATTTTTGTAATGAGTCATGACCCAAACTCCTATCTAAATAATACATTGGAACAGGATATGGGATGAAAGGAAAAGAGGTGTTAACTGATAAGTAGCACCACTTACCCATGAGCATAATAAAAATAAAGGTAAAAGCCATTAAATAATTAAGAGAAAAAAGCTATCTACTCTAAGTTACTCTGGCAAGAGCACAAGAACCCAGGAGACTATGAGAATGAACATTCCCTAGAGCCCATGGAGCCAAGAAGCCATCAGGGCACGTTGAAGCAAGTGCCAGAAGGTGAGAGGCAATGCAACAAACACGAACATGTTTGGAACTACACCTCTACCTCGATATAATGCTGTCCTCGGGGGCCAAAAAATTCTTACCGCGTTATAGGTGAAACCGCATTATATCGAACTTGCTTTGATCCACCGGAGTGCACAGCACCGCCCCCCCGGAGCGCTGCTTTACCGCGTTATATCCGAATTTGTGTTATATCGGGTTGCGTTATATCGGGGTAGAGGTGTATTATCCAAAATCATATTCAAAGGAGAAAGTTTACTATTATATCCTCTACCCTGATAACAGTGGATAACAACCACGTCATCAGAAAAGTGCAGGGGACAGGATAGGCAATGCTGGATTAGGAAAGCAAACAAACTGGATGGGTGTATGAATTCAGACTGCAGTAGTAAGTAAGATACACCTGTAGGCATGGGTCTATTAAGAGTTATAAGGGAAACAATTTGGAAAAGTGATGACAGCTGGTGTCATCTGGAACCTGCCATCTCATTTCCTATTATATTACACTGGGACAGGATTTTCTGTTCCTGAATCAGATGAGGGATTATTAGGAGAATGACCAAGCCAGAGGTGGTCAAATATGAAAAAAAATAATTCATAAATATTTACGCATATTTTCTACTGAAATCTGCTTCGGCCAAATTCACAGGAAAAAAGGCTAAATTCATTGGACACATTATTCATTGTGAATTATTCACTCAGCTCTAGTAGCAGCACTAGCAACATTGAGCTGAAGCAAGAACAGTGGCTAAAGTTGCATAAACTGTTTCACTTTGATGATACAGACTTTTCTCAGCTAGGAGACAAAGTCCATTGGTTTTGAAGCAGATCCATCAACTGAGATAGCAGCAAGATCCCGGATCTACTGAGCTGCCAGAAGTCCACACATCCAACAAAACGTCTTGGGACTTTGTCCCAATTGACTAAGATGACAGAGTGGCCCAAATTCTGGTCTCAGCTACATCTATTCAACCCAAGTCTGCACAGGGGTGTTAGTGCATGACGTGATAGTCACCACATCTGCCTTTGTTGGGCTGTTGAAAAACCTATGGATAAGTTTGCATGGTGGTCACTTAAGTGTGCATGCCTGCAGAATGTCAGAACATGGAGGTTTAACTGTGCACATTTGCAGGGGGGAAACAGACCTTTCCCCGTTTTAGGGGTGGTTTCCCTTGTAGTGTTCTGGCACTGGGCAATGTTCTTGTTTGCATCCATATCGCCAGTAGGTTGTAATTAAATATTCAGTGGCCAGAGAAAGAGCCCGGAAGTTAGGGCATGCACCTGGGATGCAGGAGCCCAAATTTCAAGTCCCTGTTCCAGTGACCATTTCATTATTTATATAACATGAAACAACTTCAACAGGAGAGATCGAGAAAGCTCTATCTCAGAAAACCCTGTAACTCAGTGATTAGGCCTCTCTCCTGCAATGTGGGTGAGCTATGTACAAAGTCCTAGCTCAACATCAGGTGGGGGAGTGGAATTTAACCTGGGTCTCCCACATCATGGATGAGTGCTCTAACCACTGAGTTAAAGGTTAATGAGGGGGCAGCAGCATCTCCTCCTCCTGTGCTGTTTTGCATGAGACCCGAGTTGGTAGGAGGCCTCTGAAAACACTTACTGGATCAGACCCTGCAGGCCAGATAGACAGGGAAATGCCTAGTTTGAATATACTGCCAAAGATTAGGTGTGGGATAGGTGTCTGGGTGTCATAATTTAGGTGGCAGTGGGTATGCTCACCTACAGAAGTTAGGTGCCTAGCGGACTATATGGCAGAAATTTAGGCACCTATAGGGTTAGGCAGCGCTTTACAGTTCTACATTTTGGATTTAGTCACCTCAAATGGCAGTTAGGTATCTAAATCCCTTTATGGATCTAAGCCAGGGCCTACCTGCAGGGATCTGTGAACATAACCACGGCTCATTTTGCAGGCACATAACCCCCACTTTTCAGGATTTCCTCTTATGCGTCTTTAGGGGTGAATTCAGGCTATGTCAGCATCAACTTTAGTCAGAATCAGCTCTGAAACTTTTACAGTCCTGTCTGAGATATAAAAAATAAAGGGGAGTGCAATATTGCCATGGAGGGGGAAGGACAGATGGTAATGATATTATACAAGAAGAATCTGAAAAGGGACTAGGTTAAATGGGTTATTCTCAGTATTAGCAGCATTAGAGAAATATTTCATATCACATGTCTGAAACAATGACCCTAAGGAAATGGTGAAAGCCCAATACACTTGGATAATTTTTTCTGAATAAAAATGTTTTTCATTAACAATGGCCTTTCTTAAATGATTTTTGAAAAAATATTGTCAAGTTATTTTTGTGAAAGATTGTGGCTTTCTATTTGGGTTTTTAATAAAATATGTAATCATAATGTTGATAGAAATTTTTTTGGTAAATGAAAATTTTCAAACAACTATCTCAATAATATTTGCAATAAAAATATAGAACAAAAAAATCCTAAAAAGTTGCAAATTTGAAAGCACAAGAAATGGGTCTGGGTTGAACACTTTAAAATGAAAATAACTTTAAGATTATCAATTTTTTGGGGAGAAAAACAGTTTTCAGTATTTGACTAGTTTTATCTAGGTCTTGTCCAACATTTTCCATTCATACATCTCAAAGTGCTTTATGAAGGTCAATAAGTATCATTGAAACTGAGACACAGGGTTGTGAAGCAACGTGCCCAAGGTCACACAGGAATAGAACCCAACTCTCTTGACTCCTATCCACATTTCCTCCTGAATAAATTTGGTTATTTCAAGCAGGACAGGACAAAGTAATGGAAAAAACAGTAGAAACAACGTTTAACTAGGGTGACCAGAT
>NW_020664481.1:35465086-35479422 GCF_002925995.2 Terrapene triunguis | reverse complement strand
TATATATCAAAACCATGCCAAGTCTTTACAACATTAAAAAAGTATCATTTTCTTAATTGCAAGTGAATGCAAAACTCCAGCTGCAGCCCTTTCATTTTGAAATTAGAGAATAACCCTTAAATATTTAAAAATTGTGCTTGGAGTATGTATATTTAATACTATCCTACATCTAGATGATCTTGTTACTCAGAGCCAAAGAGGAAATTTGTTAACAAACTTCCTATTTTCATTCTAATGTTGCAATTTCTAAATGACTGTATATTTTACATGTACATTAGCAAAACAAGCTCTAATCTCACTCACCTACAGCAGGATAAAGATCACTCTCCATAAGACACTCACCGAAGGGAGTTAGTTATGTTATATACCTATTTATGTTTAGTTTGTACCACTAGCAAAAACATTGATCTTGCAGCTGTATGAAGCCCAGCAACATAGAGGGTCCTGATACCCAGCAACTCAGCTGTGAGTGTGGCTTGGGGGAAGGGTCTTAAAGTGGTAGCACATGAAGTAAGACATTAAACTAAGTGTTGTAGTATGTGCACTCTGGTCACCGAGTGCAATCAGATGAACTATAAAAAAGGACAAAAATAATATTAAGTGATAGACCTAATTTTAATTAGGATAAAGCATCTGTCCAGGAATAAACATGAAACCATAGACAACTTCTCTTGGGTTGGCAGAGGATAGATGGGTTTCTTAAGCAAAAGGGCTGACTGAGAAGAATTATGGACAGATAACTAAATGAAGTATGGATAAGACTAAGTTTTACTTTTCTTCCCCTTTATTTTAAAGCATCAAACTTTATTGTTTATCACTCTCCTTTCTGAAAACATTCAAGATATCTTTAACAATGTAAAATCCATAGCCACCTAGGATTCTGTGATTACTCGGAATATCATAACAGCAAGTATATAGAGGTTCTTGTCATTTGAGCTAAAGGAGAATTTCCATTAGGTATTAGCAGTATAGGGCCCATGACAAACAAGCGAACGGTTCAGACTAACCAGTAAAGAGCATCGGTACGCGAGCACACTAACGCTTGTAACGTTCTTTATAATATGACAGATGCTATAGAAATAATGATTGTATCATAACTTACTTATTTTCATGTGTTATTAGAAAACTAAAGTAACTGGAAATGAGAAGTTTCCTGCCCATTATCTTGCAGTTTTAGTCTTCATCTCAGCATTTCAAGAGTTCAAAATATTTAACAGTCCCATGTTACCATGTGCTATAACTTGCAATGTTAGTCACTCCCATTGGAATTTCCTAAGACTGTTCAAGATATACAACAATTGCAGTTAAATATATTGGACCCAATTTTTCTCTTGCACTGGTGCTAATAATAAGTAAGATTTATTCATAATTAACAATGATGTCAATGAGTCCCACACTTGGGTCTGTTAGGGTGACTTTGCCACATTTTTCTCTTGCAAAGTGGTCCTAAGCCTGGCCTTCATAGTGGGATCTTTACCTGCTGTTATACACTAGCTTTAAGTATACATATGTACCCTGTTTCCCCGAAAGTAAGACATCCCCCGAAAATAAGACCTACTTCCAGTTTTGCCTCTCGCTGTAATATAAGGCATCCCCCCGAAAATAAGACCTCCCCGATAATAAGGCCACCCCGGAATATAAGGCCACGAAGCTCCAGGAAAAATAAGACCTCCCCTGAAAATAAGACCTAGCGCATCTTTGGGAGCAAAAATTAATATAAGACACTGTCTTATTTTTGGGGAAACAGGGTATCATGTCTGTAAGCTCACATTCACATATCACAGCACCTCCACTGTCAATATTTAAATGACAAAATGTATAACAATTTGAGAATAACAGGCTACTAATGCTACAGATATAACCAATGTATGGATGAAACTCTGTTGGAAGGAAGGTGCTTTGAATGGAGTAGCATCTCCTCACTCTTTTCAGAGTGGAATCTCTTTGATACTTTGGTTTTAGTCAAGTCTGGACATCATGCAGCTCAGGCGTTGTACAGAGTCATGCAAAATATTTGCATTGACCCACTTGAACTGGGCCTGGGATCTGAGGTTTGAACATTTCCAAACTTCAGCCCATGCTTGTGAAAGTTCAGCAAAGGGTGGACTGAGATTGTTTGCACAGCTGATAAGTTGGCAAACCCACCCTCACCCCAGTTGGCCTCCCTGGCTCTTCCCCATCAATTTCTACGCCTGTACCCAAGGCATATTAGGTAAGCAATAAGGAGAAGCACTATGTCTTATTGATTCTGGAGGGGATATCTATAGGGGTTTCATATTTCCCTTCAAGGTGCAAGTGCATTTGAACATAGATCTGCTAGCAAGCAAATAGGGTTGATTTGCTTTCAGCTCTGCAAGCCAAATGGCTGGGTTCAGTTCATGGACAGCATTATGAAATAAATCAATCAGGGTTCACACCGCTCCTAATAACATGAACTCAGCTGATTCATCAAGTGGCTTGCATTTGTCCAATAGTGTTTAGTGCATTATTGCAAATTTGGAGTCTGATTCTCTTCTCATTTCTACCAATATAAATCAGGCAGAACTAAACTGGTGTCCAACTATGTAAAAAAAAAAAAAAAAAAGCAGAATCAAACCTCTGGACTTTTTCTTCTCCTTCAATCTTTTCTTTCAGACAAATGGATAAAATTAGAAATGAACAGATACTACTGATATTAATTCAACCAGTTTCTTTGTTTACTCTCTGCCACCTACTTTGTCTAGTGCTTTTTTTCAAGTAATACATCTAACTCCTCTTTTCCACCCACTCTGCACTTTAACTGACATTTGACTAACAAATAAACTCACTCCTAATAAGAAAACTATTGTTTAAATAAGCGGCAATACTTTAAATTAAGTGCTTTAAATACACCTAATTATGTATTTAATCTAGACGTATCAGGACATGCATTGTATGCTAATTAAATACAATTAGATTGCTTAAATGGTATTTATCAAGGTTTAAAAACTATGTAGAAAATAAGTATTTGTTACATTATTTAATTTACATACCAGTAAATTTAAGTATACCTCATTGAGTTAAGCAGTGGTATTACATATGTTGCATTAATATGTCAATGTACATTATCTGTAGCAGCAAATGGTTTATGTAGAATATTATTTTTCACAATTGGGCATCACTTTAAATAGCGATGTCAATGAAGGGCTCTAAGACCCTTGCACCCAGGAATGTATGCTCTGCTTCAAACATAAACAGGGCTTGGCTCAGATCCTGAGCAGTTTATTTCACCTACTTGCAACTGTTACACAGAGGCATCACCACCTGCAACAGAGGTGGCTATGACAATGCTTCAGATATAGCTTCCCATGATATAGCTTCTATCAGCCCTGCCTACCCCTACTTCAGCTTCGTTGGAAGAAGCTGGAGTAGGAGCCTTCCATAGCCAACTATTTCACAGCTAAGCCTGACTCTGTTCCTCTTTAGCTAAATGATAACTGAGGTGAACAAGCAGAGCTGCTTGGGGTACAATCTGCCACCACTTCTCAGGCCATCTGCCCTTCTCAGTTCCTCCCACAACCCTCAACTCTTGACTATAGACAGCAACAGAAGATCAACACCAGCCAGAGCAAGGGCACAGCTTGTCTGTAGGGTCCCTTGACTGCCCTTTCCCACAAAGGAAGTTTTGCTGGCCTGACACAAAGGCTTGCAGTCCCAAGGACCCATCCAGGGTTATCTGGGTAGGAGCATCTTCCCCACTCCAGCCTTCCTCAATGCCTCACCAGCTCAGGTAACATGACATGAGCTCTTCACCAATAAGCCTTAGGCTCCATCGCTCACAGACACCAGGGCTTCTGACTATCTAGAATAGGTGGGGTACTCCTCTGAAGAAGATCCTAACCCCAGCAAATAAACCAAAACAAAATGTGCACCAGAGTACTATGTTGGGAATCCAGCAAGCTCTGCCTTCAAGTTCTTCCTGCCTTTTTCATTGGGGCCTAAAACTTTGACAGCCTCAATACTCTCAATTTAGGCCAACCATCTCTACAATTTTTAATGTCTGAGAAAATTATTCCCAACATCAAAGAAATAGACTGGAAGCTGGGGAAACAGGATCTTGTGATGCACACAGGAGACTGGAAAGTGGTTGACAGAGTGAGGCCCCCTATACTAGGCTATCATGAAGTGGAACTAAAGACCAGCAAGTACAGAACACTGACTGAAACTCTGCTTGGAGAGAGACTCCTTGTTTTGTCAAGTGTGCCAAGCTGACTCTCTTTACTATGGGCCAAACATACTGTTGTATACCTGATGCCAGGGTAGACGAAGTATCCCAAATAGCAAGGATGCATGTTTCAGCACCCTTTCTTCTGATGTCATTACTGAATGGGACTCCCAGTTGTGAAAAGTAACATGTCGTTGTTCTCCAGAAGTAGCTGTTTTTCAAATCAAAGGTGATGTGTTTTGCTAATAAAATAAACAGTGAATTAAAATCTGTCTGTTGAAGTCAGCATGTACAGAATACATGACCATTGCATAGTTTCAAAACCACAATTCTTTAACAGTAATATTATTGTAACAGTAAATATACCAAGGCATCTGGGATGAAGACTTCACTCCTCTGACACAATGGAAGTTTCTACAGTAAGGAAGGGGAAACAACGCTTTCTTGGGGGTGGGGCAGTCTGAGACTGTGGAATGAACTCCCCCAGGAATTTAGGATCATTACAAACCTCACCACCTTCCATTCTAAGTGCAAGGCATATTTCTCTGACCTTGCCTTTGCTAACATAAACATATAGTGATATGTGTGTATAAAATAAAAATGCCAAAACACACTCCACTGCACACACTTTTCCCCCTGGGAAGAGAACGAGAGAACAACCACATGACAGATGTTAATGACGTTGCTTAATGCACTGCTGGAAGGTGCTCAGATATTACATTGATGAGTGCAGTGTAAGAACCTATATAGAATAGAACCTACATAGTTCGTTAGCCTCATTTTAAAAAAAAAAATCAACAATGGAGTGCCAAACATTGCACTCACTTGTACCAATGAAATCCAGATGAAATGCATTGTCTTCGGTGAGGTTATTGCAGATTTACAGTGCTATAACTAAGGACAGAATTTGGCCCTGTGATTTAATTAACATTTTAAATCAAATCCAGATTTGAAAAAGTTCCAAAATTTCAAATGCTCATAAATACCATTGGTCTACAATATTAGACGAGGACATTTTTGTACATTCTTTGCTTTAAAGCTGTGTATTTTTCTTATCAAGGAATAATTACTGTTATGCTTGAAATGATCATCCTCACATTCTTCGGCGAGGTTAAATGACTGCTGAATGTTACATTTTTCCTTTGATCAGGGATTCAAAACAATTTCTAACAAAACATAGGGAGCACTAGGGATTTGGAGAGGTTATGTCATTAAAGGCTTCTGTGCTCATTCCACTTATATGCTTGTTCTAGGGAATCGTTATTTTCAGTAATAAATAATGTTTTGAAACAAACAGGTGATTTCTATAAGAAGAATTGACAGTATTTTTTTTAAGGCAGTGGTTTCTGTAGAAACCTTTCCTCTCTTTGTCCTCTCCTATCTGCAGGGTATTGACAGCTCTGACAAGACTTTGATTATCTAGTCAGCAGGAGTCTGAGACTTGTCACTTGTCAGGTGTGAGCCGACAGTCACGCAGCTGATGAAACAATTGAAAGGAGATAGGCTGAGCACCAGGAGGATCAGGGTCATCAAGCCCAAAATGTACAGCTGTCTAGTGAGGGGAATGGCTCACACCCTTCTTAATGACTCAAATAAGGCAGGAGAGGGAGGCAGGGAGGAGCTAGATAAATACAAACACACAAAGGGTGGGGATGGTGGAAAAGCTCCAGTTGTCAACATCTGTTTCTTCCACATGGCTACACAGTTAGGGTCAGATCCTGAAAAGGGCTGAGCACCTGCAACTCCAGTTGAAGTCAATGTAAGCTGCAAGTGTTCTTCTCTCCAGCTTTGGCTCTTAGTTATTACAGGAGTGTAAATGTGATGATGCCACTCAGTAGTAAAGTCCTTCAGCACCCAGTCTGTTCTCTAATGCAATTCTCCATTTCCCGCCCCGCCCCCATCTCTGACCCACAGAGGAGCTGGATTATTTTCAGCTACATCTTAAAGCTGATATTGAATGGCAAGCCCATTCAAAACAAGAATGAGGAGGATATGGAGGGGGAGAGAGAGAGAGAATGATTCAGACGAACACCTCATTGAACAACCAGGTTCATCAGTGCAAGGTTTCTATTGGGTTTTCAAGCTGACATCTCAACTGTAACACCACGTAATTTATTCCCGGTATTAAGGGAGAAAAATTCACTAACCAACATGAGTGAAAGGTCAGCACAGTGGCTTCACACACACTGGGAGAATTAATGCCAACACAGACTGCTTCCAAGGGACCCTGGTTCAACAGCCTCCAACATTAGATAGAAATTTCAGTTGTGATAAGTGGCTTCCTTAGTCAATATGCTAAGTAAGAGGCCTGTTTAGCAGTATTTTCTAGCTACGCATGATACAGATTTAGTGTACTGGCAATGCTGATGACATGCCTAATAATCTACACTTCAGAACTATGCTCCTCACCACAAACCCCCAAAGGGAAACATTTTATCCTCAAACACAGGCACATGACAGTGGGATCTGTGAATGTACATCACAAGCACAGCACATTTAGTATGCCATACACACAGCTTAGATAATGTATATAATAATATTTCATGGGAAGGCTTACGCAAAAAAGGCAATATATAATAGTATTCATCGGTTGGCAATTGGCAGGGCTATTAACAAAATGCTTTGTAATAAATCTCCATAATCCATAACTAATATCCTCACCGTATATATCTTATACAACTAGTGGGTCAGTAGATAGGAGCTTACCCTAAGAACATTTCACATAAAACTGGATTAGTAAAATACGCTGTACACTTGAAGATCATTCAGGAACTTCAACTAGAGGAAAAACCAGGTGTTTCATTTACTCAGTGGTGATTCTCACAGAGCACACTATGCCTGTTTCCTTGATCTGCACTAGTTATCTGCATCTATTGGGGCGCCATTCAAAGTGTGCTCCTTAAGCTTTAGCCGCCAGAAGAGTGCAATCATGCAAATTAGCCAGGCACTGACAGCCACTTTTTAAATTAAATTATAATATATGTTATAATACAAATTTAATTAGTGGCAGAAAAAGAGATCTAGAGGCTCTAGGACAAATTCTGCTGTCAGTTATACCTGTGTAAATAACTACTGATTTCAACAGTGTTACTCCAGCTTTATACTGGTGAACCGTAACTGACAACAGAATTTGACCTTCTATCACACAGTCTTTTAAATCATGAGCTGCATTTATTTGTTTACCTGAGCTGCAAACAAGCCCCTCTAAGTTCAGGAGTTTGCTGCTGTTCCCATAAGATTGGTTATCGATGTTCATTAAACCTTTGGGATACTTGGACATATGTAGAAGATAAGCATGGATTAACTATGTCTGACTGTGCATATCAATTAGGGAAAAATTAATATTACACTAAGATAAGATGGTAATGAAAACCCAGAAAGCCCGGACATGCAGAATCATAGACGGAGATCAGGGTGAATTAGTATATGACACACATTATAGGATACAATGCCACAATCAAAGAGAAGGGTCTTAAACCAAGGAGAGATAAGAAAAGAAAAAAGGGGGAGGGGAGCTATAATATGCAGTATAAAATGCAGAGGGAAGTTTGTGGGAGTTAATTGGAAAATAACTTTAAAAGTTAACTTTTGCATAACTATCTGTGTAATGTCACAAACCACAAGACAGCTTAGTACAAAACAGCTCCGTGAATATCTGCTTAAAATGTCTGATACATTGAACATTTCTGGCACAAACTATCAGACCATGTTACCATGTATGGGTCTGGATCTGTATGTGGGGCATTTTTTGTTGAGGATTTCAAAGCACTTTCTAAAGGATAAGTAATTAATGGGAGTTACATATGTGAATGAGGGAATATCACAAACTGCTCTACAACCAAACACAGAACTCCCATTGATGTCTGTGCAGATCCAAGGTTGAATAGGGCGTATGAGTGGTACATGTAGCATACCTTATGTAGTAGGTTTTAAGGTTACCCATAAAAACAATGCTATAAGGAAATTTTTCGTAAGTAAGCTAGTTCTGAATTTCCAATCAGTGATCCACTATGTAATGGATATCTGATACCAGAATGACAGTATGATAAATAAAACACTCTTCAAGAATGTTAGGGCACGGTGAATGACAGGTACAGATCAATGGACTATCCACAATGGTTTCAGCTTATTTTTATTAATACTTTAATTTAATCTTCAGCTTTAAAATAAATGACAGCGCTTTACTGATGCCTTTCAGATTTGATTTCTCATCACTAAAACATTGAATCAGAAATCTAACCTGAGAATGATAAATTTACACTAGTGAAATAAACTCATTGAAATGAATTACTTATGTCATACGTGGGGACATATTCTACCTGGGCTGGAGCTATTAGAAAGAGCCAGGATGCATCTTATTGTGTCTGCTAGTCCTGAGATCTTGCTGGGTAGGGCAATATTTCATGGGTAATGCTGTATGGATGTGACGTGGGGCAAATTTGCCTGCTCCTTTGTACAGGAGCAGTATATCCCTCTGGCTTGTGCATGTTGTAGATGACAGTACATTCATTAGTCAGGTTGAGGAACTAATCACACTCCCTGAATAGCAGTTCATATGCCCTTGGGACTCTGGTGTACTGCCCAGCACAGTAGCTGCCTTGTCAACCACTAAGTAGAGTAGAAATCCCTCCCTGCTCCTATGCAGTATGGGCTGCAAGTGAGGAAAGGGCCTTTGGTGTCTTTAGCCCATCCCCATAACTATATCTGCACATCCATAAACGGAGAGTGGAACTTCACATGTATTACGTGATAATAAATTATGGGGTTTGAAAGTAAATTTTGATATAAATCTGATGCATTAACATTACACTAAAATTAAGGGTCAGATCCGGGGGGAGGGAGGGGTGATACTCAATATCACACTGTCTGGAGTGGCTCATGACTGAGGTGCCACCCTCAGGTCAGACTTTAAACGCAGGGCAGACACCCCAAATTGGTGGTATGTTCTATAATTAGATTTCACCAACCCAGTAACAAATGTGAACTCCTGGATCACTGTAACAGTCTTACCATGGAGTCACAGAGAGTCCCCTTGGGCTCTCCTGTCTCTCTTGCCACCCAGGCAAGTGGGACTTTGTGATAAATGGTCACGTACAACAAAAATCACAATATTCAGGCTGCTCCCAGTACCCAGAGAGAGCGGTCACTTACCCCAAATCAATTTGTACCTCAGATCTCACACCAAAGACAATGCTATTAGCCAATCCTATAGTAAGCTAATTAAGGATTTATTAACCAAGAAAAAAGAAATGAGAGAGTTATTTACAGGTTAAAGCAGGCAACATATATACACACAAATTAGTTCAGCCTATGGTTCCAAAATGTGACAGAGACATAGTCATCTGTCAGCATTTAATGTCTTTTTAGCGCTAACCCAGGTTGACCCTGGGGATCTCTGCTTTTTGTTTCTTAGCTCCAGCTCTTGTAAGAGTTTGAACAACAAAAAGATGAACAATCTTCATGTCAGCTGTCTTTATTTGCCTTTTTCAGAATTCAAGCTGATGGGACATGCTGTCTCGCATGTAGCACCTTCATGGGTGAAAGAGGGCAATTAAACCAGCCTTTGTGTTACAATGTTGCACAATGGCCACTTAGTCTTGAAAGTTCTTCTAGATGGGTGGGAGAACCAGTGCCTATGTTCACATGTTCAGAACAGGAATTTTTACAATTATAAACCAAAACATGCATATTATCATATAGCAGGATACCGACATTACAAGTAAGATTAATGCATGCAGCAACATACAAGCATTACACAGTCTAAACACATTCTTACAATTCAACACCTATATTGAACAATATTAACATTTAGGTGAGCTGGTCTTTGCATGAGCTGAGCTGGTCTGGTTTCCAGCTATGAATCTGTCAGTGCTCAGCTCACACCTACAGACTTGGCAAGAACTGGCACCTGGTATAGCAGCATCACAATCAGATGGTGGCCTTAGCAGCCCTATAGCATCTCCTTCTGAGCTGTTAGCTTATGGAATGTGGCCATTGCTCAGGGGCATCACCAGGGCTCACTTATATCCTAGCGACACCCAGCCGGTGGCATGTCCCCTTGGGGCTGTTGACAGTCAGTGCAAATCAGAGCAGCATGAGGGCTGCTCTATGTTGTGCAAAGAGACTGGTCCAAAGCAGTGCAACTTCAGGATTGTGGAGCACATGCAAAGATGGCTTAAAGCAGTGGTTCTCAACCAGGTGTATGCATACCCCTGGGGTACACAGAGGTCTTCCAGGGGGTACATCAACTCATCTAGATATTTGCCTAGCTTTACAACATGGTCCATAAAAAGCACTAGCAAAGTCAGTACAAGTTCATACAGGCAAAATGAGAAATTCAGCAATTTTTCAGTCACAGTGTGCTGTGACACTTTTGTATTTTTTGTGTCTGATTTTGTAAGCAAGTTTTTTTAAGTAAGGTGAAACTTGGGGTACACAAGACAAATCAGACACCTGAAAGGGGTACAGTAGTCTGGAAAGCTTGAGAACCTCTGGTTTAAAGTTACCTTTGAAATAATCTCCTGAGCTGTACCAACGGCTCTTTGGCCACAATTTATAATTTGGGCTGCAGCTCCTACTTAATTAGAGATAGGCCTGTGCTACAAAACTTGGTTCTGATCATTAATCCAACAAGGTTCAAGGTGTTGATCGCTGATGTTTTGGTTTGGGGCCATCTCTCTTTATGGTCAAACCTAAAAGCAGATATAACACAATGTAAATCTATACTTCTGCCTGATTTTATAGCCCTAGCCAATACATTAGAACATTTTAGTTCATTGGGGAAGTTCAATCAACATCTATTGTCAGCCAGAATAATTTGTGAAGGGTGTCAAAGGGATCTGTATGTACTCTTTGATCATTTTCTCTGTCTCACCATTTTGTTTCAAGAGTCTGAGAAATACTTAGCTATAAAGCTATCAATGCACAGTTATCCATGTATATGTTTTCAAGAACGTTAAATCCTCCAGTTAATATAAAACAATTGTGGAAATGGTTGGCAAATTAAAGATGGTTGTTATAGATTCCAAAAATACTTTTGCTTTCAGCAAAATACATTTTTAATTACTTTCCTACTTGCTGTCATATTTCATAAACCAGTCTAGACAACTCGTGCCAAATCATGCAAACACTGATTTCAATGAAATGCCTTCCCCTAATATCAAAGATCAGAGAACGTTGGTGGTTTTTTATACATGTAGAGCTTAACAAAATAGCCTTAAATAAGCTTACTCTCCACGGAACTCTAGCAAAACCAAAACTTCAATTTTTGAAAAGAGTCGGTTTTTAGAGAGTAAATTATCACATAATTCCCATTGTCTATTTCGAAAGCAACATTAAAATACAAATAAATATGTCATTATAGTATGCAGTATATTTTGCTTTTGCTTTTTCTGATAATTTATTATCCATAGATTCAAATTTCCTTTTCCCAAAACAGATTACTAGAAAGATCAAACTAGCAAAATCTGCATAACCATAGCTGCAAAAAAATGTGCATTTTCCTATTAAGATTTTAATCTTTATTTATCCAGAGCACA
Source organism: Terrapene triunguis (assembly GCF_002925995.2). Classification (NCBI taxonomy): domain Eukaryota; kingdom Metazoa; phylum Chordata; order Testudines; family Emydidae; genus Terrapene; species Terrapene triunguis. The sequence continues at coordinate 35,467,701 of NW_020664481.1, read as the reverse complement.
TTGAAATGCAGAGCAAAAATGAAAAATAACCAGAATTTTTATTTCCTTTAGACTTTTGATTGAAATTATTAAACTAAGTTGTAGTACCAGGGAGAAAAAAAATCACGATGTAGTAAAGAATGTAGATTTTGCTTTTAGCATCAGAATCAATGTCCAAATCTAAAATTGATATAATTGACTGTTAATTAATTCCCTTGATATTTTCATTAGCACATCCAAGCAACAAGTCATCTGTTTGGCACTTCTGAATTATTCAGGAAGTATTCAGATTGCTATAATGAAGGCGTTATGTGCCTGATACTATGCCTGCTAATAAAGTTAAATCCAGGACCTGTTTTTATTTTTCTATACTTACTAGATAATCATAGCTGTCCCCTAATATATGGTAACCAAAATGTCATACCTATGCAAAGATGTCAAAAGTAGTGACTGGCATTATTTTATATGAAAACAAAGGATTGGCTAGGGATACCTTATGCTTCACTTAGGGTATGTCTACACTACGAGGGTAATTCGATTTTACTTAAATCGAATATGTGGAATCGATATTGCAAAGTCGAACGTGTGTGTCCACACTAAGGACACACTAAGGACAGTAATTCGACTTTGTGAGTCCACACTAACGGGGCGAGCGTCGATATTGGAAGCGGTGCACTGTGGGCAGCTATCCCACAGTTCCCGCAGTCCCCGCTGCCCATCGGAATTCTGGGTCGAGCCGCCAATGCCTTCTGGGTAAAAAAAATTTGTCGTCATCCGTCCGTCACTAACGCCCTCCCTCCCTCCATGAAAGCGCCGGCGGGAAATCAGTTCGCGCACTTTTCTGGTCAGTGACAGCGCGGACGCCACAGCACTGCGATCATGGATCACGCTGCGACCATCGCTGCACTTGTGGCCGTTCTCAACACCTCGCAGCTTATCATACACCTTTCCCTGAGGCAGATGCAGAGAAATCGGGCGAGGAGGCTACGGCACCGCCGTGAGAGCCTGAAGTCGGAGAGTGGCACAGAGCTGTCAGAAACCACGAGCCCCAGCGCCCAGGACATGACGTTGGCAATGGGGCATGTGGATTTTGTTGAACGGCGATTCTGGGCCCGGGAAACAAGCACGGACTGGTGGGACCGTATAGTGCTTCAGGTCTGGGATGAATCCCAGTGGCTGCGAAACTTTCGCATGCGGAAGGGGACTTTCCTCGAACTTTGTGAGTTGCTGTCCCCTGCCCTGAAGCGCAAGGACACCCGCATGCGAGCAGCCCTCACTGTCCAGAAGCGAGTGGCCATAGCCCTCTGGAAGCTTGCAACGCCGGACAGCTACCGGTCAGTCGCGAACCACTTTGGTGTGGGCAAATCTACCGTGGGGGTTGTTGTCATGCAAGTAGCCAAGGCAATCGTCAAGGTACTGCTCCCAAAGGTAGTGACCCTGGGAAACGCGCAGGTCATCATAGATGGCTTTGCCGCGATGGGATTCCCAAACTGCGGTGGGGCTATAGATGGGACTCACATCCCTATCCTGGGACCGGACCACCAGGCCAGCCAGTACATCAATAGAAAGGGCTACTTTTCAATGGTGCTGCAAGCACTGGTGGACCATCGGGGACGGTTTACAAACATCTACGTCGGATGGCCGGGCAAGGTTCATGACGCTCGCGTGTTCAGGAACTCTGGTCTGTTTAGACGGCTGCAGGAAGGTATTTACTTCCCAGACCACAAAATAACTCTTGGGGATGTGGAGATGCCTACAGTCATCCTCGGGGACCCAGCCTACCCGCTAATGCCCTGGCTCATGAAGCCCTATACTGGCGCCCTGGACACAGAAAAAGAACTGTTCAACTACCGTCTGAGCAAGTGCAGAATGGTGGTGGAGTGTGCTTTTGGCCGTCTCAAAGGGAGATGGAGAAGCTTACTCACTCGCTGTGATCTCAGTGAAACCAATATCCCCATCGTTATTGCAGCTTGCTGTGTGCTCCACAACCTGTGTGAGAGCAAGGGGGAGACCTTTATGGCGGGGTGGGAGCTAGAGGCAAATAGCCTGGCTGCTGATTACGTCCAGCCAGACAGCCGGGCCATTAGAAGATCCCAGCGGGACGCCCTGTGCATCCGGGAGGCTTTGAAAGCTAGGTTCCTGAGTGAGCAGGGCAACCAGTGACTTTTCAGTTTGTGGACAGAAAAGCTGAACCTGCCCCCGTTTCTTTACCCAGTCCATTTTGACTATCCTCTCCAGTTACATACAACCTTCACCCCCTTCCCCTTCCCAAAAAATAAAATCATTTCGATTTTTTAATGAACACCGTTGTCTGTATTGCTGTTTTCGCGGGAATATTTTAAACCGGGGACGCAGACTGTGGCGGGGGGCGGGTTTAGTGTTCTGATGCAAATGATACTTCTAAACTCCCGGAATGACAGGCTCCGCACTGGTGGACTGGTTATTTCAATGGAGCCTGCCAGCACTCCTGGGGGGGACTGTGTGTATGTGTCGGCTATGTGACTTTCTGGCAGGGGGGGTAGGGTTACAGATCCCCTGCTGCGTGGATCTGTGAGCCAGGATAAGGACCGCTGCATAAGATCTGTAACTGCCCTCCCCCGCCACAAAGTCACAGAGCAACCCCCCCCCCCCCCACA
>NW_020664481.1:35459745-35464986 GCF_002925995.2 Terrapene triunguis | reverse complement strand
CCCCCCCCCCCCCCAAAACATGAAAAGCACCTCCCAGACTGACCAGGGTAACCAGTGACTGCACTGTGTATGTGTCCTGATGCTGGACCTGACCCCGCCTCTGTAGCCTGCTAAAGGTGACTGTCCTGTCCAATTACCAAGCCCCTTCCCCCCCTCCAGACAGACTCTCCCTCAAAAGAACCTGACCGAAACAGTAATGAACAGAAACAAACATTTTATTGCGAACCAGACATGAAACGTGGGGGGTGAAACTTGGACGGGGGCTTGTGTGAGGTGGGTAGGAAAGGACTTATGAAATTTTGGGGAATGTCAGCCTTCTACTGCTAGAGCAGTCTGCAGGGGTTGATTGAAAGTTTTAACGGCCCTTGCCGCCCCTCCTTCTTTGGACTTTGGGTGAGGGTGGTGTGGGACTTGGTGGCGGGTGAGGGCGGTTACAGATAGACTGCAGCGGGGCTCTGTCCTCCTGCCTCCGGTCTTGCAGAACATCCACAAGGCGCCGGAGCGTGTCCGTTTGCTCCCTCATTAGTCCAAGCAGCTTTTCAGTAGCCTGTTGGTCCTCCTGACGCCACCTCTCCTCCCGTTCCATGACTGCTCGGTGCATTTGTGACAAGTTCTCCCTCCACTGTGTCTGCTGGGCTGCCTGGGCTCGGGAGCAGCCCATTAGTTCTGTGAACATGTCTTCACGCGTCTTCTTCTTCCTCCGCCTAATCTGCGCTAGCCTCTGGGAGTGTGCTGACAGGCTGGGTTGGGAGACAGTCGCAGATGTGTCTGTGTGAATTTTAAAAAGGGAGTGAATTCCTGAGACAGATAAATGAAATTGTATACAAAGAACCTAGTCTTTCTCTGTGAACAAGACCATGCACTGAACCTCTCACATGCGCACTCAGGACAAGGTCGAATTTTCGGCCGTCGCCTTCAGTGCCTGTGGACTTGCGGAGGTCTTGGAGTGTTCAGAGAACTGTGGCTGGAGACCTGAACTTCTGGAGCGGGCAATAATGGTAAGCCGCAGACTTGTGGCTGCTTAAAACTCCAGCTGTAGCACTGGCCTCCTTTCACATTGAAAGCAATGCCAGTCTCTGCTGCCAGCAATCAGGACAGCATCAACTCTGCCCCTGTCCCACCCCCTCGCGGCTGTCCCAGGGAAAGATCCCTGTATGCTGCCCCTCTCCCTCCACCGCGTGGCTGTAAAGCAGTCCCAATACTAACAGTCCCCTCCCTAATTCAAAGCAGGGCGTCATGAGCGACATCACCCTCCTGAGGATCCCGGACACCCAGAGAGAACGCATGCTGCGGGAAAGCATGCAGAAACCGGGGCCGTATGCCGCCATGCTATGTCGGGCCATGATCCCCGAGTACCTGATTGTGGCATGGAGGGGACATGTCTGCTACCACGGAGGGCCCACTAAGATCGCCCTACCCCGGAACCTGATCAACAGGCTTGAGCTCTACCTCCACGAGACCTACGAGGAGTTCTCCTACGAGGATTTCTCGTCGATCCCCGGCCACATTGACCGGATTTTCGCGTAGGTGCACTGGGACTTTGGAGTGGAGCGTCTTGGGCCTGGGAATCATGTAGTAACGGACATTGTGAAATTTTTTTAAAATACTTGGGACTAAATTGAGAAGAGCCTAAGACAGAGAAATCATGCAAAACCCATTTGTTACCTTTGTAAATATTCCTGTTTTGTACCTGATTATTTTTTTACTAGTTTACAGCACTTTTATAAATATACATTGTTAATAGTATAAATATTACCGTTCTGTTTTAAATAAATGTTTACATGTTTACAGCACTTACTGCTTGATCCGTCCCCTGATTCTGTGTCCGGGGTAAGGGATGGGGACGGTTGGTACGGGATCTCGGTAAGGGTGATGAAGAGCTCCTGGCTGTCGGGGAAATCAGCGGTGCCAGCGCTGTCGACTGCCTCGTCCTCCTCATCTCCTTCCTCCTCTTCCCCGTCCGCTGTCATGTCCGACATGATCCCATCCTCGGAGTCCACGGTCAGGGGTGGGGTAGTGGTGGCGGCCGCTCCCAGGATGGAATGCAGTGCCTCGTAGAAACGGGATGTGTGGGGCTGGGATCCGGAGCGTCCGTTAGCCTCTTTGGTTTTTTGGTAGCCTTGTCTCAGCTCCTTGATTTTCACGCGGCACTGCGTTGCATCCCGGCTGTAGCCTCTCTCTGCCATGGCTTTGGAGATCTTCTCGTAGATCTTAGCATTCCTTCTTTTGGAGCGCAGCTCTGAAAGCACGGACTCATCGCCCCACACTGCGATGAGATCCAAGACTTCCCGATCAGTCCATGCTGGGGCCCTCTTTCTATTGGATTGCACGGCCATCTCTGCTGGAGAGCTCTGCATAGTTGCCACTGCTGCTGAGCTCCCCTCGATGTCCAAAGAGGAACTGAGATTCAAACTGCCCAGACAGGAAAATGAAAATGAATTCAAATTTTCCCGGGGGTGTGGCTGGTCAGAGCATCCGAGCTCGGACTGCTGTCCAGAGCGTCAACAGAGTGGTGCACTGTGGGATAGCTCCCGGAGCTATTACCGTCGATTTCCATCCACACCTAGCCTAATTCGATATGGCCATGTCGAATTTAGCGCTACTCCTCTCGTTGGGGAGGATTACAGAAATCGATTTAAAGAGAGCTTTATGTCGAACTAAATGGCTTCCTGGTGTGGACGGGTGCAGGGTTAATTCGATATAACGGCGCTAAAGTCGACATAAAAGCCTAGTGTAGACCAGGCCTTAGTAGCAGTTTAAAGTGATAGCTTTCCTTTAAGATTTAGAAGAGGAGGGCAAGCCATCAGGGGTAGGGATGGAGATGGTTACACCTAAATGTGTCATTATTTCACTTGTCTCTAAAAGTTCATTTATTTATGGAACAAATCTTGCCCATTCGACTCCCTTGACTTCAATGGGGTTGCACCATTCACAGGGTGAAATTCACCCCTGAGTAGAGGGCCAGTACACGGCTTGTGCACCACTTACAACTAAGACTCCCACTTAAGCTCTCACAAATACAGTTTAAGTGGGAACTTAAATGGTGCAGGTGAATTTCATCCTCAGTGAGGAGAATATTTGCTCTATTGAGTGACGTTTGCCACTGGAGTTACACTAGAGATAAATTTGATCTGATAGCTTTATCCTTGTTTTCAAGTTTGTGAAGCCCTTTCCCTATGGCTCATTAGCCTCTCTCCTCAATTAGGCATTGGGCCTAATCTCCTGAGTAGCGCGTAGTCCTTAAGCATGCTGAACTGACTACAGTGGCATTCCTCAGCTGATCAAGGACTAGTCAGGTTAGTAAGGATTTGCAAAGTCCCACTACTCATACAAATCTGTGGGCCAAATCCTGAACTCCTGACTCAGAGAAATCTTCCATTGACATCAGTGTGGATTTTGCCAGAGTAAGGACTTCAAGATTTGTCCCAAGAGGCTCCAGTATATTGCTGTGTCGAATCCCAGAATTGCTGGTAGGGTTTATGCCAAATTTGGCAGCTGTGTCTCTTTTTTAATACTGTTTTTATGTTGCAAGGTACTAAGTGGCAGAAATCCCATAAATCTTGCCACTCCAAAAGACGAGGCTCGAGGGGACTGGGTGGTACTCTTGATGGATGCACTGTCCTTAATGCACTACCCTCTTCCCTAAGGGATTATGGGTTTGAATTTAGTGCAGAAAGAATGAACTGATCCTCAACTGATGGCAGTAAAAGTTCATAAGCAAAAAGGAGTTTTACCTTTCAGTTTGTTCTCTGACTTGAACCTACTCTGCACAGTTTCTTCAGCTCCAGTCTCAAGACTAAATAACCTACCACTGGTGATTCGAAGCAATCCTCCCTCCCTTCCCCTGCTTTTTGTAAACAGAACACTGCTAATCCTACGTAATTTAATATTTGGGGCAATCTCAAACTACTTTTCAAAGATTCATTAAGCATCAGTACATCCCTGTGAAGCAGGAAGCACCTGAATCAATTCACCCTGAATTGAAATGCAGTCACTTCTGGGCTGCAACATGACAGCTATTTAAACAGCCTATGTCATGACAGTGGAAGAACAAGGCCAAAGTTTCACTTTTGGCATGTAATTATTTGGAGTATAGTGACATAAACAAACAAAATTAAACTAAATCTTTTGTTCAAAAGGAAAGCTAAATTGGGAAGTGTAGTTCCACAGTGGAACTTTGGGGGAGCTGCTCATTGTGACCCCATCTAGCAGATCAGCTGTTCCACCTCCCCCCCCCCCCCCCCAAAAAGGAGTGAATCACAAGGGCTACTTAGGGAGACAAAATGAGGCCCTCAGATCTTGATAAAGGTCCTTCCTTTCCTTTATTGTTGGACAGACAGAAAAGCCCAATCCAGGGCAAATTGGAGTTGGGACGATTTGTGTACAGAAAGGAAAGCCCTCCCCAGGGGAGTTAGGGGCCCACAGTTACTGCAATTGATGGCATTAGTCTTATTACAATAAAGGTCTTTTCCACGTCTCAAAGGTTTCTGTGCCCAACCCTCCTGTCTGTTCCAAGAGCTGTAGGAACAGCAACATTACACAAGTGTAGTACAGGGCATAAAGGAAAATACTGTGTCCAACTGGAACTTCAGGTAGAATATAAACCCTGAGATTAAATTTGGTCTGGACAATGGGGTTCCCACCCCTGTGAAAAGTGCAGTGGGTCTTTAAAGGTCAGAATTAGTCAAGAGCTGGGTTTTAGGTCTCATTTGAAAAAGGCAGCACCTGCAGCAGCCATGCTCCCAAATACTGGATAAAATTCACCCCTATTCAGAGAACCAGGCCAGGAAGTATATGCCAGTAAAACCCTACTTACAAAAATCTCAAAGTAGAGACTTAAGTAGAAGTTAAGTCAGAGGTGGGCAAACTACGGACCGCAGGCCACATCCGGCTCGTGGCACTGTCCTGCTCGGCCCTTGAGCTCCCGGACCCTCCCCTGCTGTCTCCCCTCCCCTGTAGCCTCAGCTTGCCGTGCCACCAGTGGCGGTGGGGCTGCGAGCTCCTGCCGGGCAGCATGGTGGCATAGCTGGCTCCAGCCAGGCAGCACGGCTGCCAGTCCTGGAGCTCTGAGCAGCATGGTAAGAGGGTGGGGAGCAGGGGGGGTGTTGGATAAGGAGCAAGGGGTTCTGGGGCACAGTCAGGGGACAGGGGGCAGTTGGATGGGGTGGAGGTTCTGTGGGGTGGGTGGTCAGGAGATGGGGAACAGGGGGGATTGGATAGGTGTGGGAGTCCGGGGGGGGG
>NW_020664481.1:35437742-35459645 GCF_002925995.2 Terrapene triunguis | reverse complement strand
GGGGTCAGGGCAGTCAGGGGACAGGGAGCAGGGGGGGTTGGATGGGGGTGGGATTCCAGGAGGGTGGTTAGGGGCGGGGGGTGCCGGGAGGGGGCGGTCAGGGGACAAGGAGCGAGGGAGGGTTCTGAGGGGGGAAGTCTGGGGGCAGGGGCCAGGCTGTTTGGGGAGGCACAGCCTTCCCTACCCAGGCCTCCACACAGTTTTGGAACCCCGATGTGGCCCTCAGGCCAAAATGTTTGCTCGACCCTGAGTTAAGTCCTTGTGCTACTCCTCTGCACCGGGGTGAATTTCATCCCCTGAGATTTGGAACTGGTTTATTACTAACTCAGAGAAGTGTATGCCTGCTGAAGGGTGGAACCACCTGGATCCAGGAGGAGCCCTGGGATGTAGAATGTTTCCCAAAAGTCTCCATCTTGCAGGAGGCATGTTCTTGCCACTACACACTCCCACAGGTGCAATTTAGTCCCCACTCTGTACCAGACCTGTTCCACTCACCTTTGTGAGTGGAAGGCCCTTGCCCCTGTGCACACCCATGGGAGTAGAGGTGGTACATTCCTATGCTCCCCCGGGCACAGGGACTGCAATTCTATCTGGTTCTTGTGCAGGCTGCCTAAAGGTCAGGCAGGATCTGGTCCTCAGAGAGAAGAGTGTTATTTAATGGATTTCCAACACCACTGTCCTCCAGCAGAATCTGAAGAGAAACAGTTTTTGCACAGAAGCAGCATGTTACATTATGTATTTCCTTTGCTCCTAATAACTTGGAAAATTATGCAAATCAGAAATAAGAGTCTATTTTTGTAGATGCAGCGAAACGATCTGGTAAGCTGACATCATAAAGCCTTTTCTGACAACTGAGTCCCAATCAGCCTGGCAACTGTATCAATAGCCTCAGGATTGCTGTCTGATTGACAGTCAGCAGATGGTAGAGGAATGAGGTTGTCACTGTGGCTGCTGATCGCCCCTGAGTTGTTTGTAATGACAGCAAACAAAGAATGGCTGCCCAAGGTGATCTCTTGTTTTACAAGCAAGGCATTAGAGTAAACCCACTGTTACTTATGTAACCACTTTGCCAACATGCTACTAACTATCTGAATTGAAACTCCACTTTTCTTATAGAATATACTGTAGTCAGGTTTTGGAATACAAATTCCCTTTGTTATAGAAGGTGTAGAGTATTATACAAGCATTAGCATCACTCAGCTATAAAGTGAGCTTGCATATATACTATACTTTTTATCAATTAATTTGGTCTCATTGAAAAACAATCAGGATTAAATATAAAACCCGACTATCTTAAAATTAATCAGGCACATGTTCAGTTTTTTGTTTGTTTGTTTGTTTTAAATCCCACTGTCTCCAGAATGCTTACTGACAATTTAGAAAAAAGTGTTTTGGAAAATAGTGAAGGGAAATATTTAAGTTAATTATGGTACTCAGATTGCAAGGCCAAGTGAAGTAAAATAGTGTAATGCAAACCTGTTTTACGGAATTGTTTATTTATTTGAAAATACAACTAAATCATATTTCACTAAATGGAAGTTTAATAAATTGGGATGTTTCTATTGTGCGTTTCCTCCTCAGAGTACATTCTTTGCAAAACATGGACACAGTTTCATGATTCTGTATGTTCATTTGCTGTAAATGTATTAGTTTCAGTTAATTAATTAATGCTTATTGATAATTGTTAATGACCAAGCAGATTGTTATAGTCACATCTCGCAAAACTCCGGACCAATTACTCTGAACGCTTTAATTACCAGTTGGTGGAAGTTGTCCCTGTACAAAGGCTAACACAAGTTCTAGGCACCATTTAAGTCAAGCCAATCCCCCACCTCACAAAAAAACAAAAACAAAAAAAACCCACACACAACTTAAATGGGACTTACCTGTCACCTTGCCCTTAGGGTAGCCCTCTATACCCCTGAGAGTGTGGTATCTAAGGTGAAATCTCAGCCCCATTAAAGTCAATAGAAAAACTCCATTGAATTCAGTGGGGCCAGGATTTTACTTCAATGTGATCATAGGAACATAATACCAGGAAAGTTCTATCGTATGATTTCCTGATTCCATAAGATGAACGGGGTTTGCAAAAGGCTCCGCACTGGCTAGCGTTGCTCCCATTTAAGTTAATGGGAGTTTTACCATTGAACTCAGAAGGAGCAGAGATAGGCCAACACTTAGTACTTTTAAAAGTTCAACCTTATATAACCACAATGCCCTAAAACAGAAAATGAACTAATGGTTGTTCACTTTGCAAGAATAATTGTGGACTGAAAGTTAATAAATTTATAATACAATTTGATTAATAATTCAAGATCTTGAACTTATATTTCAGATTGTATTTGCTTTTTTTATCTGATAATTTGTATCTACACTTATGGCAGGTCAGGGGACTGTTTTCACATTTTTTTCCACTAATTTGTTTGGGAAAAAATAAGGACTTTGAAAATGTGATCCTACGGGTCATCAAGTGATTGTTTTGAACATTACTAAGTGGTGAATTCAACTAAATCATTTAATGACAAGCAAACCTCTGGTAACTGTGGTGTTCAATGACCATTCAGTGCTTAAGGTACTTGCAAGAGATCTCCTTTATTCTGTGTCTGGTTCCAACTGGCTGTGCAAAATAAGAACTTCACAGCACCCCACCCAAGACCAAGACCTTAGTAACATTACTTGTGTATTTCCCATCCAGTATAAATGGTGATCGCTCTAGAACACATAGTACTACAACAGTCACCTGATCTTTCTAGCTGACACACAGAACACTGACAGCTTCTTTTACTCAAACACAAATCTGTGACCTGGATCTTCAAAGAAATCCCTGAAAGGAGATTAAATGTTTCTACAATTCTAGTCACTTTAAAAACATTGCAGATATACGCTGTAACGTTTGTTTAGCTACAGAACTCAGCTATCAAAATTTTCCATTTGGTTTACCTGTTTACTAATCCAACATGACTTCATTCTCCATTGTTTTACCAGCTTCAGAAAGAAAGAGTGCCTTTCTGCAATTTCAACGAGGAGTCCTTGTGGCACCTTAGAGACTAACAAATTTATTTGGGCATAAGCTTTCGTGGGCTAGAACCCACTTCATCATCTAGCCCACGAAAGCTTATGGCCTTATGCCCAAATAAATTTGTTAGTCTCTAAGGTGCCACAAGGACTCCTCGTATTTTTGCTGATACAGACTAACACGGCTACCACTCTGAAACCTTTCTGCATTTTCTTTATTAATAGGGAGAAAGTAAAACCCTGTTTTTTCCTATTCACATCTTTGAATTTTTGCAAACAAATACTAAAGGGACTTCACAATCAGTGGCAGATGCTATGCTCTATATGCCTGGGCATTTATCAGAATAGTAGAAAACATTCCATACTTACCTTTCAGATGTGCACAAAAACATCGTATCCTATAGCTGTTTTTTCTTCCCCAAGAACCTCATCAGGCCATTGATGTTTCAAATGTTTTCTCACTTACAACCAATCTGAACAACAAAATTTGATATCTCTGGAGCTCGTTCTGAAATTCACTGAATATCAGTGTTCCCGACTTTGGCACCACTTCAGGCATTTCCTACCCTTAGATGCTCTTGTCCATCCATTGAGTTTAATGGGAGACACTGACAAGTTTAATGGGAGTTTAATGGGAGACACTGACAAGGTCCAGGCCCTACCAAATTCACAGTCCATTTTGGTCAATTTCACAGTCATAGGATTTGTAAATTTCATGGTTTCAGCTATTGAAATCTGAAATTCCACAGTGTTGTAACCGTGGGGGTCCTGACTCAACATGTGGTCATGGGGGGGGGTCTCAGTATTGCCACCCTTACTTCTGCACTGCTGCCTTCAGAGCTGGGAAGCTGCTGGCTGGGTACCCAGCTCTGAAGGTAGCACCACCCCCAGCAGCAGCACAGAAGTAAGGGTGGCAATACCATACCAAGCCACCCTCACTTCTGCACTCCTGGCGGCGACGATGCCTTCAGAACAGAGCTCCCAACCAGCAGCCGTGGAGCTTCCTGCAGCTGAGGGAGGTTCCCAGAGGTGGGTCTGACCCAGTCCCAGGAGAGGCCCACACAGGGAAAGAGGAAGTCCTGTCCTTCCCCAGCCCATCTGGGACTAGCAGCTGGAGCCTGGCGCACAGTAGGAGCCCGTGGCTGGGATACCCCCAGCCCTGCCCCTCCCTGGCTCCAGTTGCAGCACTCTGGGCTGGCTCTGTGTGCGTGTGTGTGGGGGGGGATGATCACAGTGACCCCGGACCACAGGGCCCTGGGCAGTCTCCCAGTTGTCCACTGGTAAGGCTGGCTCTGCCCCCATGTAAAAGTGACTATCTCCCCATACCATGCCACCCTCACTTCTGTGCTGCTGCTGATAGTGACACGGCTTTCAGAGCTGGGCTGGCCAGCAGCTGCCACTCTCCAGCTCTGTGAAATCTGGTCTCCCCTACAATAGCCAGATGTCATGGGGGAGATCAGATTTCACAGTCCATGATGCCTTTTTCACAACTATGAATTTTGTTAGGGCCCTACTCTTGAATCTGCTGCATCCAGCAGTACACCAGACTCTGGCAATCTGTGGGCCATAGTGGAGGTCCTGTCTGTTTGGGTAAGCTTTTGACTGACCAGTAGCAGGATCAGGTGTGCAGACGTGGGGGGGGGAGGGGTTAATATTTGGGCTGAGGAGGGTCTGTTAATGAGCCTTTAAATTGAAAACTTTATGCTTTGTTATTTAGCAACTGATTTTTGTGATGTAAAATGTTCAGTACCTAAAGGTAATGGGATCCAATATTCTATTCTAAAATGGTTGGTTTTAGTTGATTCTTTGACAGTGTAGCTCCAACCATCAGTAGATAAAAGATACATTTACTTACTACAGTAGCTAGTTCAAGACAATTGACCATATTGATTGCTGATCTTGCATAAGAATGTTCCTGGCATGCAAGTGTAGTAGGCTTCTAGAAAGCAGAGTCCATTGGGGCCCCTCACATACACCTCCCTTGCTCTGGGTTCAAAATAGAGGGGACATGGCCCCAGCCACCAGTGGGTTTTTAAGAAGCACTTAGATGTCAGTCTTGTTTTCTGATCTGTATTTTAAGTGATGCTTTGTGTACAAGAATCTCCCCCAAATTAGGAAATTTGCGAACTACCCTTAGAGATCAAAGATTCCAAGGTTAGAGGGGACCATTGCAGTCATCTAATCAGACCTCTTGAATAACTCAGGCTATCAAACTTCCCACAAACAATTCTTGAGTAGATCTTTTAGAACAACCATCTAATCTTGAATTAAAAATTGCCAGTGATGCAGAATCCAGCCAACTCTTGGTAAATTGCTCCAGTGGTTAGTTACAATCACTGTTAAAAACATTACACCTTATTTCCAATCTGAATTTGTGTAGCTTCAACTTCCAGCCATTGGATCATGTTATACCTTTCTCTGTGAGATTGAAATCCCCATTATCAAAAATTTGTTCCCCATGTAGGTACTTATAGACTAATCAAATCACTGCTTAACCTTCTCTTTGTTAAAATAAATAGACTCCAGGAGCTCAATCTATCACTACCAGGCTGTTTTCTAATCCTTTAATTGTTCTCGTGGCTCTTCTCTGAACCCTTTCCAATTTATCAGTAGCCTTCTTGAATTGTAGACACCAGAACTGGACATGGTGCCACCACTGCTGGAATACTATGCCAAATATAGAGGTAAAATAACCTCTCTACCCAGGGCCGGCTCTACTGTTTTTGGCGCCCCAAGCAACGCGCCGAATTGCCACCGTGGACGGCGGGGGCAGTCCATGTGCCATGTAGGGCGACACGCACGTTTCCACGGTGGTGGCAATTCAACAGCAGCTTCTGTCTTCTGCAGACAAAAGCTGCCGCTGAATTGCCGTCGCCGCGGAAACGTGCGTGCCGCCCTACACAGCACACGGACTGCCCCGCAGTCCATGGCGGCAATTCGGCGCGCTGCTTGGGGCGGCAAAAACACACGGACTGCCACGTCTTGCAGATTGCTGCCCCAAGCACCTGCTTGGAATCCTGGTGCCTGGAGCTAGCCCTGTCTCTACCCCTACTTGAGATTCCCCTGTTTATGCATCTCAGGATCACATTAACCCTTTTGGCCACCAAGTTGCATTTAGAGTTCACAGTCAGCTGATTATCCACCATGACCCCCAAATCTTTTTCAGAGTCTCAGGATAAAGTCCCTTGTAATGACATGGCACCCACCTCTCATGAGTGCCCCCTTCTGTCAGGTGTGTCTGCATCCTTTAAACCCGTTCCAGCCCTGGTATCAGGCCAGACCCACAGGGCTTCCTCTCTGGAGGCAATGGTTTTGCCTTATTCATTTGTTCAGGCCCTAGCTGGGCCTCCTGACAGTTCAATCTCCTTCTGGGGAGTTTCCTGCTGTCCAGCTGTAGGCTCTTCCCAGTGGCTTATTGGGGTGACCCAGGCCCACCCACTATTCCAGGTCCCAGTCCAGGGACCCCAAGAATAGCAGCCACATGATACCATGTCCCTTTAGCAAAGCTGCCTTCAGTTCCCTGGGCCACTTCCCCATAGCCCCAGCCTTCACCCATGCCTCACCCTTAGCTCAGGGCTCTAAGCTCAGGCCCAGCAGTCAGCCAGAAGCTCTTCCCCACTCCCCCAGTACCTACTAGCATTGGGCTGTCCATTGTCCTATGTCCTTTTGACCAGTCAGGAACACCATCTGCGCTCCCCCAGATCCAGCAAGGAACTGCCTCTGTGGCTCTTTTTTATAGGGTCCTTCTGGGTCCTGATTGGCTGCTTCCCCTGCAGCCACTCTAACCTGCTTGGAGACCTTCTCCACTGCTTCTTTCCTAGGTTGAGTGTGGGAGGAACCTGTGGCCTCAGCTGCTGGCCTCTGGGCCTATTCCACCCCGTCACACCCCTGTTGTGTAAACATGGCTTGCATGTAGGGTGACCAGATGTCCCGATTTTATAGGGACAGTCCCGATTTTTGGAGTTTTTTCCGACATAGGCACCTATTACCCCCCACCCCCTGTCCCAATTTTTCACACTTGCTGTCTGGTCGCCCTACTTGCATGTTTTGTTCCTAGATACATACATATAGCTGTATTAAAATGGGTATTGTTTATTTGAGCCCTGTTTACCAAGGGATCCAGATTATTCTATATCAATGACCTGTCCTCTTCATTATTTACCAGTTCTCCAAAGTTTGTGTCATCTCCAAACTGTCAGTAATGATTTTATGTTTTCTTCCAGGTCACTGATAAAAATGTTAATTAACATAGGACCAAGAATTGATCCCTGTGGGATCCCACTAGAAACACACCTGCTTGAAGAGGACACCCTATATACAATTTTACTATGAAGTCTATGCGTTAGACAGTTTTTAATCCATTTAATGTGTGCTATATTATTTTTATATTCTAATTTTTTAATCCAAGTGTCATGCAGTATTAAGTAAAACAATTTACAGGAGTCTAAGTATATTACATCAACGCTATTACCTTTATAAACCAAATCTGTGATCACATAAAAAAAAAAGATATCAGGTTAGTTTGATAGGATCTATTTTCCATAAATCCATGTTGATCAGTATTAATTATATCACCCTCCTTTAATTGTGTATTAATCAAGTCCTGAATCAGCTGTTCCATTATCTTGCCCAGCCTATAACTAGCTGGATCATGCCGTTTACCCTTTTTAAACATTGGCACAACATTAGCTTTCTCCCAATCTCCTGGAACTTCCCCAGTGTTCCAAAACTTATTGAAAGTAACATTAAGGGTCCATTGAGCTCTTCAGCCAGGTCTTTAAAAAAAACCCAAATGAACAACAAAAACCTATTGGATTACAAGTTATTTGGACCCTGCTGATATAAAAATGTCTTCAGTAGCTGCTGTTTAACATCCTTCTGAGATGCTAGTGGAATGAAAAAGGTGTTATTATATGATATGACTACATTCTTCCCCCCCACATATGCAGAACAGAAATATTTATTTTGCACATCTGCCTTTTCTGCATTATTATAGTAGAACCTCAGATTTATGAACACCTAGGGAATGGAGATTGTTCGTAACACTGAAATGTTCCTAACTCTGAACAAAACTTATGATTGTTCTTTCAAAAGTTTATAGCTGAACATTGACTTAATTCAGCTTTGAAACTTTACTATGCAGAACAAAAATGCTGCTTTTAACCATCTTAATTTCAAGTAAGCAAGCACAGAAAGTTTCCTTACCCTGGCAAATATTTTTTTTAAACTTTCCCTTTATTTTTAGTAGTTTACATTTAGCACAGTACCATATTGTGTTAACTTTTTGTTGTTGTTGGTCTCTGCTGCTGCCTGATTGTGTATTTCTAGTTCCAAATGAGGTATGTGGTTGACCGGTCAGTTCGTAACTCTGGTGTGCGTAACGCTGAGGTTCTACTGTATTCATAATTCTACCATTTTTAGTAATGGACCAAAACCTTTGCTAGGATTCTTTTAGTTTCTGATATACTTAAAAACACACACATTTCCTTATTGCCCTCCACTCTGCTGGCTGCAGGTTTTTGTGTGTCCCTTTGCTTCCTTTATCTATTTTCTACAATTCCTATTGTTCCCATCTTAAAGTTGCAATGGATTTGGAAACAGTGCTTAAAACAAGTTTCAGATTAGGATTAGGTTCATTTTAAATGAATTTTCTCTGAGGGATCCTTTTCAAGATTCACTAGGCTGAGACTCATATTGATTTCTTTGTCGATGTATCCCATTCAAAATGTGTCTGGTAATTATGGCCCACTGTTAAGACAAATGTTTAGTTTCTGTCTAAGGTTCCAATCCTGCAAAAATTTACCTATGTTCTTAATTTTAATGCACACAACCATTTTGCAGGATCAGGGCCTAGCATTATAAAAGAGGCCTAGCTACATGCTTGCAGCACAGGTGATATTGAACCACACAGGCAGTCAGGCAGAGCGCTTTCTTACTGTGGCTCAAAGAATTAGTGTGCAAGATAGAAGAAAAATCTATTTTATGATTTGTATGGGAAATAATGTACACATAGAGCAGGCTTCCATCTAGCATACAATGTGTACTCTGACAATGGCTTTCCTGTTATCTAGGATCTTTTAATAAAGTATTAATTATAAAAGGCTTCTAAATCATTGTTTAAAGAGCCCTAAAGAGAAGTGCATTTTCCCTGTCAAATGCTCAGGGTTTTGCAGCAAGTGAATTTGTTTTGTATGGGCAGAGTTGTATTTTCCTGTGAAATGATTAATTTAAATGGGCTACAGCTGGTCGTGACTGTGCCTGGGTTTCTTTTTTCCTCCCTCTGCTTTTTGCTGGCTTAGTCAGGAGACTGTGTGAGATCAGGGTCTCTGGAATAGAATGGATGGATGGAATTCACTCAGCTGCAAAGTATCTTTAAATGGTCCCCATACCACCTAAGTCCCATATTGCACCTCCGTACAGAGGAAGGGAAGGCATGAAGGATGGGCTGGAGGATCAGTCATGTGGGGGTGATTCGCAGCCCCCGTATAAGAAGTGAGACTCTGCACCACCTGCAGATAGACTGGTACCTAAGTATTTATATCCCATCATAGCATTGAGCACCTCAGTCTTCAATGAACTTATCCTCAGAACACATTTGTGAAGTAGGGAAGGATGATAATCTCTGCTTTACAGAGGGGGAATCAATGGGAGCTAGCTGCCTCAGCTGTTTAGATACTACTGAGAATCCCACCAGGATCCATCTGTTTCATTAGGTGCAAATCTGGACCTAATGGACTTCTCCAAGCTCATTCAGGAAGTCTGTGGTGGAGCTGGGAACTGAGCTTGGCTCACGCAAGTCACAGGTGAGCACCCTCACAACTGGACTATACTTCCTCGCTGTGAATGAGGCCATTGGGATCAGGCTAGAGCCACATCTACTGGATTCACACTTAGACAGGCCCAGTGGCCCAAGTCCTCTGCATAGGGGTACACATAGGGGAAGGCACTGTTTCAGCCGATAGATTAAAACAGAGGCAATGAAAGGGCTGAGTTGCAGATTCATGGCTGTTTAGGGCAGGGATTCCACCCCCTCCCCAAAAATGAGCTTTGTGTAGGGAGTGTGTGTGTTGTGTATCGGAGACACGTTAAGTAATGGGCCTTCGCGCTAGCAAATATAAATCAAGAGCAATTTCTCCAACATCCAACCAAAGTCACAAAAGAACAGCAGGTTAGAAGATGGGATGCTAGACAGAAAACAGCCTCTAATAGGAGATCAAATATTCAGCAAACTGACTTTCAGACAGTGTCTTCAACAGGTGAAAAAAGGCCCTGTGTACACATTGAGAGCTCTGGGGCAATCCTCCACAGTACCTGTGGTCCTGAATTCCACTGGAATAGCACTGCCAGGGACTCCTCTTTGGCTTGGTTGCCTTTAGTACCCCGTGGGTTGGGAGGGAAGGAAAGCAGAGAGTCAGCAAACAGACTACAATAGTTGTTTTGATCCTTTCATAAAGGATTTTAGTGTCCTTGGGTGTCTTTTGTACTTGTATTTTGTGGAAGGGTAAAAGACATCACCCAACTGGCCTCCTTTAGACTACTCATTATTTTGAATACCTTTATCACATCCTTACAGCTGGGTGACCAGTACCCTAGATGCAGCTGTGGTCAAGTACCATGGAGAGCGTAGATGAGTTAATCTACCTAGGCTGCAAGTAGAGTTAAAACAGTTGCATGAAACCGGCTGTTATTCGACAAACAGGTCTGTTGCCCCCTGAATGAAACCCATGTCCTGCTTATGCATACAAAAACATCTGTGTGTTCATACAAAGTTTGGGATCTATCAAGCTTGTGTACTACCTGTATTGCTATATTGGTCAGAAACCTGGATCCTCTTACAGGCAGACTTGGTGCAACTAGAGGCATTCCATGTGTGCTGTCAGCATCCAAACCTGAGCAAAAAGTGGTTTGACTTTGTGAGAAATGTCACAATCTTGCAAAGATGCGGCCTTCCTCCAATAGCTCATTATTAGGGCCCTACCAAATTCACAGCTGTGAAAAAAGCATCATGGACCATGAAATCTGATCTTCCCTGTGAAAGCTGGCTAGTGTGGGGAAGACCAGATTTCACAGAGCTGGGCAGCTGGCGAGCAGCAGCTGCTGGCCAGGAGCCCAGCTCTGAAGGCAGTGTCACCACCAGCAAAAGCGCAGAAGAGCGGGTGACATGGTATGGGGAGGGTAGTCACTTTGGGGGGGGAGGGCAGGGCCAGCCTTATGAGTGGGTGATTGGGCAACTTCTCAGAGCCCCCATGGTCAGGGGGCGCCATGGTCCACACACACTCCCCCACACACAGCCAGCCCAAGACCTCTTTAACTCCCAAGCGATGGGTCTGGAGCCAGGGAGGGGCAGGGCTGGGGGTGTCCTAGCCGGGGACTCAGACTCTGCACTGGGCTCCAGGTGGATGGGCTGGGGAGGACAGGACTTCCTCTTTCCCTGCACAGGCCACTCCTGGGACCAGGTCAGACCCACCTCCGGGAACCTCCCTTGGTTACAGGAAGCTCTGCTGCTGCTGGCTGGGAGCTCAGCTCTGAAGGCATCGCCACCATCAACAACACAGAAGTGAGGGTGGCTCGGTATGGTATTGCCACCCTTACTTCTGCACTGCTGCTGGCAGTGATGCTGCCTTCAGAGGTGGGCACCAAGCCAGCAGCTGCCCTCTGGCTGCCCAGCTCTGAAGGCAGCAGTGGAGAAGTAAGAGTGGCCCCTCTTTCCCACCATGACCACCTTTTGGGTCAGGACCCCCACGGTTACAACACTGAAATTTCAGATTAAGATAGCTGAAACCATGGAATTTACAATGTTAAAAATCCTAGGACTGTGAAATTGACCAAAGTGGACCGTGAATTTGGTAGGGCCCTATTCACTATGCGTTTGAGGAGGGTGATGATGAGAATGATGACGTCCCCTGTTGTCACTCACTGGAAGAGTGAGCAGATTGGCTTCCTTCTGCATTCATTTGTCAATAATAGGGGAACATGCAGTTCCATTAATTTTAGCCAAAATGGAATGCAAAGTCTGAAAAAACCATCAGAACCTCACCTGAAAGCAGCACTGTCTGTAGTATGACAAGCTGTGTAAAGTGAGCTTTCAAAGGAAAGCCAACATCACTTTGTAATGCTGATATTTTGCTGAGTTATTTATTTTATGATAAAAGTTCATTGTGCTGTATGACTGCTTATGAATTTACTACAAATAAGAAAATGCCAGGAGAAATACCTACATTTATAAGTTTCCTTTTAAAATGTTCTATGAACTACCACAACCTAGAATTAAAAGGGTGGGGGCGAAGGATTATTTTATGGTTTTCTGTTTTGTTTTGGTACCATCCAAAATGAATCTATTGGTTTTATACTAGAGAATCATATGTAGCTATGCAATGCAGAATAGTGGAAAGATGCAACTCCCTGTACAGAGGAAGTGATTGGGATAGCAATAATTTTCACTTCTATAGCACCTTCCATGGAGGTAACTTGAATATAAATTAATGATTTTGGATTCACTATAACCCAGTGAGGTGTGCTACCATCAGTAGCCCCATTTTTACAGATGCTGAAATAGAGGCAGAGAAATTGCTCCTGATTTGCCCAAAGTCACATGGTAAGTCAGTGGCAGAGAAGGGAACCAAAGCCAGATCTGTAAGAGAGTCTAAATTCAGGCAACGGCTGATGAGATTTAAGCATCTAGATCCTGGTTCACCAAACCATTAAACACACGCTTAAGGGGTTTGCTGAATTGGGGCCAACAAAGAATGCTGAGTATGCAGATTAGAGTGCCTGTGTTCAGCTCTTACTCAAAGTCTTCTAGCAGCAATTAACATGCTTATATGAACAGGCCTCAGACCCACAATTCTCCAGTCAATATAATGAAGCAGGAAGAGAGTCTTGCTCCTTTTTACTAACAACCTAATTCATATTAGGGTCACCTGAGGAGCCTAAGCCCCCTCTATCTGCAGAGAGTAGCAACAACAACAATCTTGCTAAAAACATTTGCAGCTGCCAACTCTTGCTATAAAAATATTAACAGCATAATAGCCTTCTGAGTGCCTTACAGGCCTACATTTTCACAAAACTGTGTGCTTAATTTATAACATGCAATTACAGCACTTCCGGAGGATGCAATTGCAGTGATTATATGTGCACGTTTGCCTGAAAGTTTAGGCCAGAATGTCCTATAAATGCCCAACGTATGTCACTCTTACAATGGTGATATTATCTGCTAATGATGTGTAACATCATGAAACATAAATTGTCACTTTTGGTTACCCACAATAGCTTTTGTTATCATAGGCTGACACAAAATGGCACCCAAAATCACTCCTCTTTTCAAAAAGCCACTACAGGAACTGTCCTACCCACTACATTTCACAATAGTGATACTGCAGAGTTTGGAGCAATTAATACAGAATTTGGTCTCCATTGTTTATTAGGAAGGAGATGGGGGTGGGGAAGGGCATTGCATCTAATGCCTAGATATGGGTATTATAAACTCTACTCCACTGTGCTTCTTTGAAAGCTAGGAGATAACCGTATATGAAACTCACCCTGCATTTTTATTGAGCAGTGCTGTGAAAGAATCAATTTGCATGCAATATAAATCCACATTCATATTTTACTACTGCACAATTAGGGAGTTTTAATGTAAAATAGCAATCAAAGCATACAGCATTTGAAATGTCTTTGTAAAAAAAATCACTTAAATAGCCATATAGTTCCATTCCAAATAAGTATTTTCTAAATGATACATGCAGTATTGATATGAAAAGTTTCACAAAACCTGTATATGCTAGTGGGTTAACTGGCCTTTCCCAAGTACAGTATGTATTGGGGGTCTTAATAAGCAGTGGTATTCATCAACATGGATTACTGTGGGTCATTCTTATGTTTCTTTTTATTCTGTCTGATACAAAGGTGTGGAGATTCACTAGCAATTTATTGTAAATCATGAATAGAGAATGTAGGCATTATTCTGAGGCACATTAGTTTAGCCACCAGTGAAATTAAGTGATTACCAGACTACACAGGGTACCTTAAGGCTGGGGGCCTGACTTTCAATGAGAGTTGGGTGTTTAAGTCACGGAAGTCCCTCTGAAAATCCCAGCCTGGGGCATTTTGAGGGTGAAATATTTACAAAAGAATTAGCTGCTCTTGAAATTAGATTTTATTCTGATAGAGTTTTCAGAAGATTCTCTTGGAGCCTTTCAGAAGCCTAGGATGGGGTCTCAGCCAGGGACCCAGGCAGCCTTGTTGGGTAACAAAACTGAAGCAGACTATTGGCTTGAGCTTGCCTTGTAGACTTTACAAAAAAAAAAAAAGTTCAAAAGTTTGTTTCAAACATTTCCTGTTTCTTGCACTTCATCGCTTCTGGGTTTCAGAAAGAGAAGCACCAAAATATTGTTCCTGAGATATTTCTGATCCAAAGAAAGACCCAGAATTTTCACAAATCTCTGGTCTCATTAGATTTCCAGCCCAATTTTGAAGAATCAAGGAATTTAGATGGGATCTGGAGAAGCCTCTGAGTGATGTCCTGCAGAGCACTGACAAATCTTTTGAGGCTCCCATAACCTCTCACTGGTATTACGTTATCAGTATCTGTGGCTTGGTAAAGACAGACACAGTTAAGGAGGGAAATCCAATGCTTTCTTTAGCACATATGTGATTCTATGTAAATCTGAACTGTTCGCCAAAATGTTTGCCAATAAAGAAGAAAGTCCCGCAACATAATCAGAAGATGATATCTATCATATGGCTTCCTGGCTGTTGTGCCTGTTTTTGCTGTGTGTTACTGACTGTGTTGGTGTTTCACTACCTAAAATTTGCATATTAGCTAAAAGGAAATGTTCTCTATGGGCTTGATCCTGTGAGCTGCTGAAATCAATGCCTTCAGCTCCCATGGAAGTCAGTGTTGAGGGTGACCAGGGAATCTCAGGAGGCACTGCATGCCTGAGAGAATTGGGCCTTAAATGAACCATTTGCACTTTCTTGCTGAGCATGTAGCACCTTAGAACTAAAGCTGCCTAAAACCCTCTGAGTTTCAATATAGAATCATAGAAATGCAGGACTGGAAGAGACCTTGAGAGATCATCAAGTCCAGCCCATTGCTCAGAGGCAGGACCATCACTGACATGCAATTTTGTTTTTC
Source organism: Terrapene triunguis (assembly GCF_002925995.2). Lineage (NCBI taxonomy): Eukaryota > Metazoa > Chordata > Testudines > Emydidae > Terrapene > Terrapene triunguis. The sequence continues at coordinate 35,444,494 of NW_020664481.1, read as the reverse complement.
TGTAAATTATTTAACAGTGAGATTTCACCCCTAAGTGTCATGTGAAACACACTCCCACCAAACCTGCAAATGCCAGAGACGTGATTAAAGAGACAGAAGTCAAGATTTTCAAAAGTAACTAGTGATTTTGGGTGCTGAAGGTGGGACATTTTAAAGGGGCCTGATTTTCAGCAAGTGCAGAGCACTCGCCCTCTGAAAATCAAACACTTTCAAGGCATCTCCAACGGATCACACAGAAACAGAGGCACCAGAATCACTCACTTTTGAAAATATTTGCCATCTGTCTCCAGTGCAGAGCCACAGAAAAAACAGAACTATGGCAAGTACCTCTCACCCTCTAATAGGGAGAGCATGTTCTGAAACAGGGGAGAACCTTGTTCCTTCAGATTGGGCCATTTATTCTCTTGCAATTTGAGGATGATGGTAAATAAAGCCAGACTCTAGTACAGCCAATCGACTATGGTTGGCTAATTTGTGGTCTTCTGAAGATCTGAGATTCAGTTCGGATACATCCTCTCCCCTCCACTCCTCCCCCACAATTCTGGAGGCTTTGTTTGAACTGTCTCAACTATTCAAAACACGTTGGTCTAAAAATCAGGTTGGAAATCTAGAGAATTTCTTCTGTTCACAAATACAGTGAGGACAAACTCAAACAGAAGCAGGGGGAACCAAGCCATGAAAAACCTCCCTCCCACAGTCTTTTACAAAAACAAAAACAGTCATAATCTTACTATCAAGACAACTGAACTTTCCTAAATTCAAGCACCATTGCTCTGTTTTTGGCATAGCCGTTGGCAAGGCAGACAAACTGCCTGTTCCTATAGCACTTTGTTTCCACCACTAGCACAAGGCAGTTGAACTGAATCAGGAGTAGAGATATGAATTTCATCCACTAAGCAAATACAAGTCATCAATAGAAATTACCTTAGCAGATGACTTGGCTGCTTCTTGGAACGAAGCTACATATGTTGCAACAAGTCGGCGAACGAGGCACAGCAAATGCTAGTGGAATCACAATCCTGGGAAGGAAAGATGGCATGTTGCTAGCAGCTTTGGTTATGGGAGATGAAAGAGGAAGATGCAGCACTTACTGGACCTGCTGCTATCGCCATTGGAGCATCTGCTCTGTTACTATGATTAAAGAATGTGTTCTCACTTCTACTGCTGCTACTTCCCTGGCATTTTCTCTGTCTCTTTTAAACTGGAAGGAAATCCATAACGTGTCTAAGCAGGTTCAAATTATTGGGGCACAAAGGACTCAAAGGCAAAGCATTATCAGCAAGCTCTTAGGGTATACAAGTTAATGAGCCATTTAAAAATAAAATCTTGACCACTAGTTAATAAGGCCTCTTGCAGTAAACTCCAGTGTAAATACAAACACTCAGACAAGGTGTAGAGGTCAGTGTAGGCTTGACTGTTTAAGGCAGATAAGTGGGAAGTTTGGATTCTAGTCCTTAGAACAGAATGCAGCTTCCTAAAATACCATCGCTAATTAATTAGAACATCTTTTCTGGCTCACTCCTCAACAATTACCCAGACAGAGAGAAATAGCATGTAATAAAGGCTTTAAAAAGGTCTCCATATATTTTACATTGGTCTCAAACACACAAGATGTATTTAAACTTGTGACCAGAACAAGCTGCCAGAATATAAGGTAAAATAAAGGAAGGAACAGTACATTTTAGGGTGGAAGGAAGCCCTTCTGGTTCATCCCCTCTTTTTAGTTAGCAGGACATAGTGGGGTAGCTGCATTCCTGCATTAGTTTAGACAATGACGAGGCAGGAACAAAGGTAAAACAGCTTGTACTGCCTCTATTCTGGGGCTGCTGGTGTAAACCAGTGCTTAGCGCCTGCCTTCTGCACTTGGGAAGTCCTTTTGGAGGAAAAGGTTGCAATAATGGAAAGCAGTCAAAGCATCCCTTCTCCCAAGGACCAAGCACCACCCAAAGAATAAGCAATGCTAGTCTGCAGTGCCCAGCATATTAGATGATTCAGCACTTTCCTGTTGCAGTCTTCACACTGGAGCCATCAGCAGAACTGAAGCTGCCCTAACTGTTGTGCAAGGGGCCTGCTGCTAGGGGGAGAAGCCCTTTGCTGGTGGGGAGGGAAATTCAGCACAAGTGAGTTATTTACTCTGGATTTACACCAGTGCAACTGAAAACACACCTTAAGATATTAAACCACTTTAAGTCCTCAAGAACTTAACATACTTTAAGTCTTTTGAGTGGATCAGGCTCTGAAACTGCTTTAAGGGCCTGATACGAAGTTCACTGAAGTCAATTAAAAAAACCCTCCCATTGATTTGTCTGGGCTTTGAATCAGGCTCTAAATCCTGAAAGTTTTGAATTTAAAGGAGTCACCTTCCTCTGCCTCCAGAGCTTTTAAAACTGAAGCAGTTTAGAGGAGCATGTCAACTTCATTTAAAAAAACAAAACAAAACAAAAACAACACCCCACACACACTACACCTGCCCTGATCCTTTGCCATTTTGGTGACATTACAATCTTTTCCTTTCTCTGCCCTCATTTCTTGCCTTGGGAAAGCCGCTACAGAGGAAACTAAGGTCCCATCCCAGCACTGCAAACACTGATGTGTGTAACTTTAAATCAAGTGAGCAACTCCACTGAAGTCAGTGAGCTACTCAGAATTAATCACATGCATAAGTGTTTACAGGATTGGGATGTAACTGTGGGAAAACAGTGAAATTGACTATAGACAAAGTGCTGATAAATGCATAATGTGAATAAACTGACAAAATAAAGTGTTTCCCCACTGATGTCTCTCAGTTACTATAATCATATGGGGTTACTTTCAAAAATACCAAATAGAAGTGGGATTTTTAAGTTGGCACTGTCCCTTTAAAAGCATCAAGCAGTTTAAGAACTTGAAATGTTTTGAAAAACTTCAAGCAGAACAGAGGCTACCAGAGCTAACTTAGGAAACAGGAAGACTGTCAATGATATCCAGGTTACATAACTTTATCCATAACTCACATTTAACCCTCTCCTAACTCAGTGAACAGTACTTTCCTACTCTTTTGGGATGGGATGGGATGGGATGGTTGTTTTTGTGCTACTATCATTCCCTGATTAGAATTCATACAGCATAAATCAACCACATGCCTAGAATACACCTCTAGCCATGTCATCCTCAACTTTATTGGCCTAATTTTTAATTGACTGCATCACTCCCCTGTTTTGTACAACCAGCACATTTCTTTACTCTGTATTTTATGTATAAATTAGGAGTTAATTTGCTGCTCAGATACCTCTCAACCTGCCAAGCTGCAAATGTGGCAGACAATGTGTGATAGAGACAAAATGAGACACTCAAAAAAAGTATCAATGCTGTGGGGTTCATTCCTTTAATATAACTTATCTATAACCTTCGTTTCAAGATTCTCTCTCTTTCTTTACAATATAAATAAATCTCAACAATAAAAAAAAAGGGAATGGTGGTAGTTGAGACCAAAATGAATGGCAGTCATCAAAATGAGAAACAGTCAAGAGGTATGATAGTGGTACATGATCTTTCTCCACACACTTCTGACAATGAACCTTAATTTTACAGCATCTCCACTGACCCAATGGTAGTGTCAGATTCTGTTTTATTTTTTGTGAAGTGAACAAATGAGAACTAGGACAAAAAAGAAACAACCACATTTTCTGACTAGTGGTGAATTGCCCCCAACTGTATCCGCTTAGTCCCTTAATCAGCACATTTCATAGGGTGACCAGATGTCCTGATTTTATAGGGACAGTCCTGATATTTGGGGCTTTTTCTTGTATAGGCTCCTTTATCCCCCACCCCCGTTCCGATTTTTCACACTTGCTATCTGGTCAGCCTAACATTTCATTACCTTCATGCAGGCCTCTATTGTTAGGTCTTTGGAACTGTAAATAAAGTGATCTAAATTAGCTCACTTCTTGATCTTTGTGGAACTGCTCTAGCCAGATTTTTGCAAAGAGGGGAGGTAAAAGGCCGGAATAGAGCCGAGGCCAAAGTTATTTAGAATTAGCAGCTAATGGATTGGATTTCTATAGCTATTTTTAATACCTGTATAGTATGATGAAAATGAACCACAAGAGACTCTCATTTTTGTTTTTCATTAATATTCACTTTGTTAACATGAACAGATGATTTCTGGGAGCTCCCATTGCCCTTTTTAATTTGTCTCTCTGTAAGATGGAACAGGTATTTTCCATTATTAATCTGATTAGTACATTCTATTTATCCCCCTTGTAGTTTCCTTCATTATTAGAGATGCATGACAGTCTGCTGGACCTTTATGAACAAGGCTGAAAAAAGGAAAACAATTTATAAGAGCCCAAATAACTGCTAAATCACAGACCTGTTATAAAATTATATGCTTTAATCTCTAAACTTCTAGGGACAATATCAAGGTGGCCATTTGGTGCAAGTTGGTAGTGGTATCCAGGCACTGAAGAGTTCTCTCCAGCGATAAGTGGAGATGCTAAAATTCTCTTTCCCTTGAAGGGCCAATTCCCACCGTGGAAACCAGAGCTTAAGATGTTCAGCCCCAGAATGACCTTTGCTGAGCTGAAGGCTCTTTACCCTCAGGCACCAGTTAGTGCTAATGAGGGGGTGAAGTATTTGGGAGCCCATGGGCAGGATCTTATTTTCAACAGGGGCCCTCACTGTAGGCAGCAGCCTTTCTCCAGGAAGAGAATACTTTGCCAGATCTCTTAGAAGACACACAAAGGCAAAAGTCCCAACACTATTGGCCACTTTGGAAGCCTCTTTTCCAGGCCTCAGTACCAGAATTTGAGAGGGGACCCTGGCAGCCCCAAACATAAGGTAAAGGCAGACCACTGAGAAATTGGAGGGATGCAGGAGTGGAAGACCAATGGAGTCTTATTTGAGCATTTAAAAAATGGTGAGGAAAATAAGAGAATCATTGCTGTTATTTAACTCATTTCTGCTGCTTGGCATTGAATTCAATGGGTTTTCCATGGCCACAGAATTATGGCAGTGGAAGTTCTGACAACAGGGAAAAAAATAGATGAAGTTTATAGTTAAGTACTCAGAGTCCAAAGATAGCATGAAATGGCTAAGGTTTCTTATCATTGCTTTTCTGTTCTCTCAGGGTCCTTTGCCTTCTTGTGAGAATATATTCATGTCCTGCTGATCTCAGCAGCACACCAAACACCTTTTTAAGATCTCTATATTCAGAGTAGTCTTCAGTCCTACCTGGGCTTAACGGAAATAGGGTAAGGCAAAAATCCCTCTGAGTGCAATAGGTTTTGGGGGAAGTATGTTGTGGAGTTGTCTGTATCAATCATGGTTTACTAATTTTAACACGTTGAACTACTGGCTTGGTTCAGGAGTGAGCTGACCCTAGTATGGTCACAGAAATGAAATGCTCCCTGATACATCAAATGGTAACATAGAAACAGTCAGAGCTATAAAGCCATTATCCATTAGCACTGTTTCACTTGGGGAAATTTGCACAAGTTTTGCATTTCCATCTGTTGGAAAACAGAGTCAGACAATGGAAAGTGTACAGTATCTTATTTCATTTTTAATTTCTGTTGTCTCTTCTGTCTGGATTTCATTTGCTTAATCTGAAGGGAGAAGTTGATTTTTATTTTTTTTTAAGTAAAGGTATATGAGTAGTTATTAGTAACTCAATTTTGTGCAGTAGTGTTTGTCAGACCATAAAAGATTAACATACGCTTATTTAAAAAAAAAATTCCAATTTGTCCCAAATTGATGTTTCTTTTAAATTTTTTGTTGTTGATTTGACTAGTGAGTTCATTATTTACCCCCACTTTTTTTTTAAGCCGAAAGCAAAGTATGTAAGGCAGCTTCTTATGTTTGTCTTCTCATTTGTAACTGGATATTTGGGACATTTATACTGCAAGAGCAAAAAGGAATAAGACTGACAAGAACATCTGATCACCTCCTCCTTCAGGCCAAAACCAAGACCTAGTTACACCCCTTGGAAAGTGATAGATTTTTAAGGTGAGACGGGACCATTAGATCATCTAGTGATCTGACCTCCTGTGTATCACAGGCCACGTAATTTCACCCATTAAACCCAATGACTTGTGTTTGAAGCCCATGCATTGGACTAGCCCTGTTTTGATGGTCTGACATCAGAGATAAAATGGAATTTTTGGGCTTCCAGATAATCCTGAAGAACAGTAATGTCACGTCTTTGTACCAGTACATTGAAATATAGCCACCATATTTTAACTACCACCATTGTGCACTGGTCCCAGGTACCATCTTCCCTTGCATTCAAACTAATGCTTCAGGTTTTGTTATGGGCAGGTTATTCCATCATTGTCCACTACAGAGTTTCTTGTTAATGGCCACTGATAGATACAGAATGCTAGTATAGATGGAGCACTGGTCTGATCCAGTATGACAACTCCTATGAACCTAGGTCACCATAGGTTTACAGGTTTCAGAGTGGTTGCCGTGTTAGTCTGTATCAGCAAAAACAACGAGGAGTCCTCGTGGCACCTTAGAGACTAACACATTTATATGGGCATAAGCTTTTGTGGGCTAGAAACCACTTCATCAGATGCATGGAGTGGAAAATACAGTAGCAGGTATATATACATAGTACATGAAAAGATACATAAATTTGTTAGTCTCTAAGGCAGGGGTCGGCAACGTTCGGCACGCGGCTCGCCAGGGTAAGCACCCTGGTGGGCCGGGCCAGTTTATTTACCTGCTGACGCGGCAGGTTCGGCCGACCGCGGCCAGTGGGGGCCGCGATC
>NW_020664481.1:35286251-35437342 GCF_002925995.2 Terrapene triunguis | reverse complement strand
CGAACCTGCCGCGTCAGCAGGTAAATAAAACTGGCCCGGCCTGCCAGAGTGCTTACCCTGGCGAGCCACGTGCCGAACGTTGCCAACCCCTGCTCTAAGGTGTCACAAGGACTCCTCATAGGTTTACAGCTAACCTGCGATCGATGAAAGAACAGAGAAGAAGGCTAACACACTAGTGCTGGAGAATGCAATCTGTATCCAAGTGTGACAAACTAGGTATTCTTAATATTCTTAACCCAGCACTATGGTGGAGGCTAACATATTAATGATCAGAAATGGCAACAAATACAACTAGGAGAATAGTGCCTAAATTACTCCCCTACTCTGCTACATATAAAACATTATGGATATTTGCAAATCATGTTATTTAATGTTAGCCATCTTTGCAGAAGAGAATGGCACCACCAAGGAAGTCCAGCATGGGTATATTTCCTGAGACTAGGAACAACCCTTAGGAGCTTTTTAGCAAGATTAATTCTGAACCATGGAGCTTATGATTCAGCTCTTAGTCACTCTATCATTTATACAATAGTTTTGAGATGTATCTAACATTTTAAACATTGGAAATTGTGTAAAATTATTATACCTGCATTCAGGTGCCAAGTTCTGTGTGAAATACTTGGCTGCCTGTAGGGTTCAGCGGTGGGGTTCCTCCCCCACTGGGTATGTAGGAGGCCAGTCCGCCTTACTACCTCTCTGGGCGTCACCTCTCGTGGGGAATTAGTGGTGTGACAAGAGTCTATAGCTCAGGCCTGTGGTCAGGGGTCAAGCAACAAACACAGTTAAGCAGTCAGGTAGCCTAGGCCCTCAGGCAGGGTGGGGAAACAAAGGTCTATGGCTTGGGCCTGCTTCAGGGTCAGGCAGCAAACACAGTTAGATGGCCCAGGCCCTCAGGTAGGGTGGGACAGTGAGTCTATAGCTCGGGCCTGTGGTCAGAGCTGAACAACAAACCCAATTAAGTATCCCAGGATCTCAGTCAGGGCAGGGCAATAGTAGTCTAGTCCACTGGGTCAGCAGGGATTCTGACCGCAACACGCTGACCTATGCTCAGGCAGTGCCGCAGCCAGACTAAGGTCAGCTGCCCCGGCCCGCTTCCTAACTCCCCCTCGGGTTGTACTTGGTCCTTTAGAGGGTTGTCCAGGTAGAAGGTCTGTGGTAGTGCTGGCAGCTCCTCCGCGGTTGGGTCAGCATATGGCTCCAGTGGCTCTGGCCAGTCCTCAGCTCCCCAGGGGCCAGCAGCAGTCTCCCAGCTTAGGAGCAAGCAGGAGGCATCTGGCTCCTCCGGCGGCTGCAGCCCAACTGAGCTCCCAGCCCCGCTTTTTATACTTCCTGTCCCACCTACTGACTTCCGGCAGGAGGGGCGAGCATGGCCTGGCTCCACCAGGGCTCAGTGAGGGGTTCTTCCCCCTCCTGGTCCATGGGAGGCCATTCCGCCTTACTACACAGCCCAAAGTATTTGGAGGAAATGCTTCAATTATGCATTTTCCTCCCATTTTTGTCTATTAACAACCACCGTGCTTTTGCTATGAATGGTCATTATTACAGACAGAAATAGGAACATAAATTTACCGATAATGAAAATGTCAGTTGGAGGTGCAGTCTATCACACGGTGCGCTGATATGGTCAGACCATTTTTAGCTGTCTTGCATCTTTGCCTTGTTTCTGAAAGGCTAGCATACAAGAGGGAAGAATCCTTTATTTATAGATACCTGTGAAATGTCCTTTTAAATGAAAAAGGAAGGATTTTCAGTGTTGCAGAAAATTTTCGACTGATTTTCAAATTGTTCTCCTTACTTATCAGACATTGCAGTGTCTTTGCCAAAAGAACCTCCCTGATGGTCTCACTCCTTGGATTGCCTTTTTTTTTTTTTTTTAAGTTCTACTTCTAAAGCAAATTTCTTGGTCCTTCTAAGCTTTGCTTGGCAGCTTTATGATGCAAGAGCTTTTAGCTGATATGCTCACCGTCTCTGAACGCTATTCCACCCATGCTCAGCATCTCTGGAACTCTATTCCTCCTCAATATGTGCAGCTCAATCTGTCACAATTTTTAAATCTAGATTGAAAATTATCTTTTTGATTTAACTTTTACCACTTGATGAATTTAGTGTTTGGGTTATAAGATCCAACGGAGTTTCATCTGTTGATTAGTTTTATTAGCTAAAGCACCTTTTGATGCATGGCATGAAAGGTCCTATTAAAATTGAGCCACCATACCATAGACTTCTATAGTGAAATCTCACATAGCTTTAATATTTATTAAATCATTATATAATAAAATGAGATAGGAAGAGATATAGTCGTGAATAATCCCTTTTGGGGGAAAATTCTTCATTTTACAATTGTTGCTCATTTATCGCTTTTTTTAGTAAAATAATCAAACCTATCAAACGCAAGTGTTTGATGTTCTCTTTCAAGAGAAGGCAAACTGCACTCTGCACACAGAGAACTCAGGAAAAACATGCAATGCTGTGAGAATATAGCCAAAGGTAATCTTTTGCTATTCCGCTGAATGAGGGTGCAATTAAAATATAGTTTTCAACCTTTGCTTGACTATGGGCAAATATAGTGTCTTTCCCTACCCCTATTTGATTTATGTGCAGCTGCACACTCGCTTACGTCTAAAAGGAATACCTGTATGCATCAATGTAGAACAAATTGCCAGTTTTTCTTCTTAATCAGGCATACAATACACATCTCAACTCATGTTTAAAAGATTAGCAGTAAAACTGTATTGCTGCATACATATCTATTTTTTTCCTGAATTAACCAGAACCTTTATTCTTCTGACCCAGGGTTTTTTCTTGATACTACTTGTAGCAGATAGGAATATCTCCCTGAACTAAGTCAAAGTGGTCAGTGTGATGTGGCAGCCATGTGCTGATTTTTTAAAAGCACATTTGAGAGGATCACTTCAAAATACAGTGTTTGCTTTTATGAAAATGTGAACATTCTACTATTGTTTAGTCAGAAAAAAGTAAAATATATGAAAGATAATGCAGGGGTTGGGGTGGGAACTATAGTCGTTTGTTTTGAGTTTTCAAGATTGTTTTTGGAGAGTTTATTTTTGTGCGGCCATGTTGAGTACAGATGTAAAGTTCATGGTGGAATCATTTTCAGAAAATTTGTCTTAATTTTTCTTAAAGACTGTAGTGAGATTTTCAGAACTTTCCCCAGAGGCTTGGCATACAATATGATGAAAATGTAACAAGTCTGGTTTTCATTTATCCTTTTTTAAAGTTTTTGTGTGTGTAATCTGTGTTCATAAAAATACCAGATTAGTCACCAATTCAATCAAAGTACTCCGAACAAATTTAATATGCAGACAGTGCCTTTTCCTTACTCTGTCTCAACACTGTACCTCAACACCAGCCTGGAAGGCCATCTATAGAGACTGAATTATATTCTCACTCCTAGTGTGTATTCAGCCCTTGGCCCTCAGATTGACAAATGTACCATTATCTCAATTTGAGAGCTGGTGGTTTTTGAGATGCAAACATCTGCCCACTGGGAACTGGTCTGTTTACAGATATGCCACAATAGTCAAGAGCTAACAAATTTCAGTCACTACCAACCTAATCTACGTTTGACTGCCACCTAGAAATGGCTCATATCCTATCACCTGAGACATCCCCAAAACTCTCATGTTCAGATATAGCCAGAGGTCAGTCAAACACCAGACACCCCCATGTCAATACTACTTTCTTTAGTGACCAGTTTGCCTACAATTAAACGAATGCAGCAACTGTCTTAGGTCAGTAGAGCAGTTGTGTGCCATTCCTAGAGACAGATACATCCAATACTGACTGGTTGAATGTAACTCCATCCCCAAATCAAGAAATGCAAACAATACTGTGAGACTTCTACGAGCAATCATAAGTAGCCAGCGTAACTCAAATTTAAAGTACTGAATACTCAGGGAACTATTCACAATCAGAATTATTTTTTTAAAGAAAATTTGAATATATTTGAGGAAATTGAAATCTACTTGTGGAAATTAAGTACATTATATGCTGCTAATTATTCAGTGAGCTCAAACTTAATGGAATGACATCATTCCATACCATTTTTAGCCAAAATCTGTATGCTTCTGTTTTGCTGTTTAAAGATTCCAGTCAGAATTTATTCTGATATCACCTACCCACCTTATTTACATCCACTCTGATAACGATCATGCAATTTAGTGGTAGGGAGAAATTTCTGGCTCAGTATAAAACTATTTAGAAATATAACAGTGAAACTGAAAGATGTAGTAAAATATACTAATACGGGGGGTTACGTTAATTCACTCCCTTATCTTCTTGTTACATATTGACATATTTCAGGAAATGCAAAAAATCTAAGTTGTCTTCCATGTGTGCATATCAGATTATAGACAATGAAAGCAATTTAACAGGTTATTTAAATACTACAATGTAGTAAAATCTGAGGATCTGTTTCTTTACTTGCTTTAGCTGCAGAATATTCTACTTTTGTTTGCAAGTGAACACAGATGTTTTCTATTTATTTTGAAAGATTAAAAATTGATGCATATATCTAGACATGAGTGTCGTCACTGGCATATGATGCTTTCCTCTGATTTTGAGGCACTTCCCCAATCCTTCCCTTCTAGATCATAATCCCAGACACCACATCTGTGACACCGAGCTTTATGAATAGCAGGGAACAAGTCAGTGGTTTGCCTGTACAAGGGCCCATATAGAGAGTTATTTTTATGAGTGAGAAATAAAGCTATTTTTAAAACAAGTTCTCTGAGAATGCCTACAGTACTCACTGTTTGCCTTGTCTTTACATATTTCCTTTGAAAGCATTTTTACTCATGCTTTTTGTAGTTTAGATGCTGCATTGATAAGACAGTTGACATGTTTCACTAATGTACTCTAGGTTCCTATTTTGTGGCCAGTACTAAGGAATTAAGGGGTGATTGTTGTAAATAAAATTGTGATCTCATTACAGAGAGCACGAACACATCTTAATTACCACACCAGGACTTGAGCTCACAGGACCAAACATTCGAGTGATGTCCTACATAGCTTCAACATGTGTAGCCTCGTCAAGTAATTGACGGTCTAAACACCCAATGCCAGAGAAATTTTTGGAGACAGACTCCTGAACTTTGCACTCAAAGGAGGATGTGTCAGGGACAAGTTGTTGAGCAACAGAGTCACGGACCTTCTACTCCAAAGTATAGTTGATAAGGCAACAGTGTTGATGGAATATACTTCTGTAGAATTCGGTCAGGCATTTAAGTTGGTACCACATGGCATTTTGATTAATAAACTAGAACACAAAATTAATATAGAACATATTAAATGTATTAAGAACAGTAACTGAGAGGCTTCAAAATGAAATTGCAAACAGGGAGTCATCTTCAAGTAGGTGTGTTTCTAGTGGGGTCCTGCAGTGATTGGTTTGTTGCCTTACGCTATTTAACGTGTTTTTCAATGACCTGGAAGAAAACATGAAATTCCTGATAAAGTTTGCAGAAGACAAAGATTTTGGGGGAGGAGGTAAATAATGAAGAGGAGAGGTCACTGAAACAGAGCAATCTGGATTGCTTGATAGACGAACAAAATGCATATAAATGTGACCAGAGTAATACATCTAGGAACGAAGAATGTAGGACATACTTGCAGGATGGAGGTCTCTATCCTCGAAAGCAGCAACTCTAAAGAGACTTGGGGTCATGGTTGCTAATCAGCTGAACATGAGCTCCCAGTGCAACACTGTGACCAAAGGGTTAATGCAGTCCATAGATATGTAAACAGGGCAATCTCAAGTAGGAGTAGGAAGGTTATATTATCTTTGTATTTGGCATTGATGCAACTGCTGCTGGAATAGTGTATCCAGTTCTGGTGTCCACAATTCAAGAAGGATGTTGATAAATTGGAGAGAGTTCAGAGAAGAGCCACGAGAGCAATTAGAGGTCATCCTAAAAAAATTGTGGGGGGAGGGATAGCTCAGTGGTTTGAGCGTTGGCCTGCTAAACCCAGGGTTGTGAGTTCAATCCTTGAGGGGGCCACTTAGGGATCTGGGGCAAAATCAGTACTTGGTCCTGCTGGTGAAGGCACAGGGCTGGACTCAATGACCTTTCAAGGTCCCTTCCAGTTCTAGGAGATAAATAAATTAATGGAGATATAAAAATAAGATAATTTATAGAGGATTTGGGGGAAAAAAGCCATATTGCAATAGATTCAAGGAGCGCAATTTGTTTTGCTTAAAGAGAGGGTTAAGGGGTGATTTGATCACAGTGCATAAGTACCTACATGGAAAACAGAAATTTGATAATAGAGAGCTCTTCAATCTAACAGATAAAGGTATAACAAGATCCAATGGCTGGAGGCTGAAGTTAGACAACTTCCATCTTTTAAGAGGTTATTCCTTGGCCTGAAAGGGTAAACACACATCTTCTGTGGCAGCGGGATGCTAAAGTAGAGAGTCTTCTTAGCTGCTTTCCCCAATACCAATCCCTGACTACTAAGAATTGAGCAAAATGTATATTGCATGGGAAATTTTGCTTGACTAAGGAATGCAGATTGTGGCCCACTTAACTGCATTCAGTGCTCTAGTCTGTCACAGAGAACTAGCTCTATTGTACTTTAAGTACTGCTCTGCCTTTGCCTGCTGACCATTTCGGCACTGCCCTAGGCAGGCACAATGCCTCACACAGCTCCCAGTGCACACAGCCACAGTGCCCCCCAAGCAATGGCTGCAGAGACTGCTCATGAGACAATCTGCCCTCTGAGGGGAGGGGAGTTCTGGTTGCAGCAGCTGCCTCCAGCAGTCCTTGTACTCAGGAGAATGCAGTTGTGCATGCAGTTGTGCATGGCTGTGAGGGAGTGGCTCCTTTGTGCATCCATGTAGAGGTTGAGCACAATCTGACTAGGGTGACCAGACAGCAAATGTGAAAAATTTGGACAGGGTAGGGTGGGTAATAGAAAATAAGAAAAAGACCCAAAAATCAGGACTGTCCCTATAAAATCAGGACATCTGCTGTTGGTTGCCACAGGATGTTGAAATATTAATTCATACTTGCACCAATGAAATGTATTATACATATACAGTTACTCATATGTTATATATTACTCACATGTCTCATTTACTTTTGCATGATCCAGAGGGAATGGCATAATGGTCTAAACACCCGGCTTGCAATACTTTAGGTCCCTCCAGTCCAAATCCCACCAGAATCAGTTTGAACCCTTCATTTTCTGAGGTTCTACAAATGGGTCTTTCGGAGGAGACCTTAAAGGCTGTAACCAGCTTGCTCTCAATGGAAAATAAGGATTCCATCGAATTTTTCAAAATAACAGGATTTGCCTGGGTGTCTTTGGCCAGAATTGCCCATCTCCCCTGTGTTGCCTCTCTGGCTGCTGCCCTTTTAATGCACAAGGGATTGAAAGCTTCCCCTCTGTAAATACACTGTTTGGAAAACACTTTCAAGCTATATTTGGTGCAATATTATAATCAAAGATGGTAACACTGCACATAGCTAAGGTTGTTCAAGCCTTCTCATTGTAACACCCTATTTTCAGTTGTTTCTAACTTTGCCAGACTTGAACCATGTGGGCTGAAGTTGCCCATGGTGGATATTTGCCAAAATCTGAATTTTTTTTTTTTATAAAAGAGACAGTTTCTGCTAAAGCCATTCAGTCATATCCAAGATTGACATTAAGAAAAATACTTTACTTTCCCCATGGTTGGTTAAAAAAAAAATTTAAATGTTTTGTTGAGCAGCTCTAGCACCTCCATGCTTCGGAACAGGGATTTGACATTTGGTAGGTGGGGCAGAAGTTGCCCTGCATGTCAGGTATGTGGTTTTTTCTGTCCCAATAAAAAGCCATCAAAATTCGGCAAAGTTATAAGCCTCTGTAAGAGTCTCAGTTAGTTTGTGCTCAGAGGTTTACTAGAGTTTGGCAACTAAAGTTTCCAAAGATTCCATCTATACTGAGCATGCTCCAGCCTGTAGTTGCAGGGCTGAACAGAACTTCCCCAGCAATTACTTCTTCTGGAAACCAGTGGTTGCTGTGGTGTCAGTTCCTGTGCTTGACAACTGACACCACAGTTCTCTCCCTGCTGGTGCCCAGGAAGAAGTACCCAAACTGAAATGCAGAGGGGTGAGAAAAGTCGGGGGAGATGAGAGGTGGTTTCAGGAGCCACTCTGGGGAGGCACAGAGAGGGAAGGGGAGGCAGGAGAGTCAGGAGCCTGGGTCAGATCCAGGCAAAGTGATTGTGTCACATCTCTAAACCTCTTGATCCAGGGCTGGCAGGGGGCCAAACCAGTGCAACTTAGAGCAGCTCGAGGGTTGCTCAAAGTTACAACCAGCAGCAAAGACACCAAGAGGTCCCTTTCAGAGGTTGGGAATGGCTGGAGAGCTGCAATGTTCCAACCGTGTCCCATATAGGCATGTCTTTTAAACAGGGGGCAAAGAAAAGGGTTACAGATCTGTGGCACAGGGCAAGCTACATTTTGAGGATTCCACTATGCCAGGGAGTCCTCCCTGGCCACTCAAGCTAGTTTTAAGTCTACTTTTGGGGGCTGGAGCAAGGCAGAGGCAATTTAGTGGAGCCCAGGATGGTTCACACAACTGTACAGCTTTATTCCAATTAAACTGAATAAATAAGGTTAATAAAGTACAGATTTATTTATAGTTCTCTCCAGTGAGGAGGGAAGCTGTTAGAAAGGTATGTGGCTAAAGCAGTACTGTATACATTTTTCCCTTATCAATTTACATTATGCAAACATCTCATGCATATAAAAAATGGGGTTTTGTATCAGTGGAATTATATACAGTGTTTTGCGGTTCTATACACTCAGGTTAGTACATATTTACATGTAGACTGCACACAAGATTATGCTCGGGCCAAACCCTAAAAGAAAACATGCGGTAAATGGTTGCTTTAATAAGTCCTGTTCCATTGAAAGGAAATAAAACCTGAGTATTAATGAGATATAATTATATATTTAAAATCTTTTCCCTTGTGCAGTATACAGAATTAATGCCAGTAAACTCACAAACTGCAACATTCTACTCCATTACATCTGCAATGATTAGAGATAGTTTGAACATCTGGCATATAATCTGTGATAGAAAACAGCATTCTGCACTTTAATGGACGTCTGGAGGCTACACATATCTGATTTTATTTCTTTGCATTAACTCTTTACTAGGAGGAGAAGATTTGGTGCCAGAGCACCTTCTGTCTTTTGCTGAAGTTCCACTTACCTCTGCTATTTAGCTCTCGTCATACATGTTTACTTTTCTTTTAACATCGAAGCTAAAATGGAATCCATCAGATTTATAAGGTGTTATTTGTAAACTAGACAATTGAACAACATTAATATTTATATGTTAAAAATCTAAGAAACTCAGCCAGTGAAAATGAAGACCATTTCCTAATTTTCAATTAATCAAGAACATTAAAATGAAGAAACATTCACAGTTCCTTTGTTATTTCAAAGACATTCTGAATAGTCTTTCTTAATTTGGTTTCCTTTCATAATCTTGTACATAACTTGCCTGTCTATGCTAAGGTTTTCAATATTTGTACATTTTGATGTATCCTAAGTGCAAATATCCAAGAACGTCTTTGACTGGCACTGACTTTCATTGAGAAAATTAGATTTCTCTGCTCGTGTAGGGTGTGTTTTGCCCCAAGCTAAACAAGCTAGGTTTTAGCCCTACTGTGTTTTATATAGAAAAGAAAGACACTTGGCTGAAAAGAGAATGAGACTGACAGTATTATCTTTTGCCTTATTTATTGAAATATTAGCTAATACCAACTCCTAAGGAAGCCTTAAAATTGGACTCTGAGTAGTAAATGAGACTGATTGAAGTATAGTATCAGTAGAGATCTGTGTCACTGTTGAAAGGGTTTAGCATTTAAGATTACCTGAAATAGGAATATTCTCGATGATCATATTTTGGAAAGACAGAGAATACGTGCATGTATGAAAAATGCTAGTGTTACGTGGAGTTTTGTAATATACTAACTTGTATGTCAGGGACTTACTCAGCTACTATGGTGTAATGAAAGCTGTGGTTACGAGCAGCTTCTGTTGAGGAGTTTAATAATTAGCCAAAATACAGGTGCAATAAGCAATCTTTAGGATCTGGGACCTTACTGCAATGGTTCACAGGGGGGATTCAAAAGGCTTAATGGGTACATTACTGTACAGAAACACTTAAGCCACACACTGTACATAGAGAAATGTTACAAGAAAGAACTGGGGATAATCATTTAGCATTAAGACTACCTAAGCAGAGATCACGTGCAATACATTAACCTGCTACTGAATTGATTCCTGTGTTGGTAAAAAACCGAAGACTTCCAGTTGTAAAGTGAACAATGTTCTCATTTTCATACAAGCCAGGCTGAACCCAGTTCAGCAAAGATTAGGAAAAATTGGCTTAATTATAGTCTAATGATGGTCTAATACAACG
Organism: Terrapene triunguis; assembly: GCF_002925995.2. Taxonomy (NCBI): domain Eukaryota; kingdom Metazoa; phylum Chordata; order Testudines; family Emydidae; genus Terrapene; species Terrapene triunguis. The sequence continues at coordinate 35,426,899 of NW_020664481.1, read as the reverse complement.
TGGGCCATATTTAATGGGAGTCCCACACAATGCATTTTTTGCACAAAGCCAAAAAGTTGTGGGCAACTTCTAATTCTAGTTGTCTTTGACCTAGTGAGTCCTTTTATGCACAGGATGGAAATAAAATTATTAGCAATATATTTGGCAATTTAGAAAGAAAGCTTTGGATTTAAAGTGCTAAAGGACACAGATAAGTTGATGCTTATTTGGGAAGCTGCTTACCTGGATCTATTAACAGGAAGGCTGGGTTGTCTGATCTCCCAACATTGGGATAACATTGATTTGTCATTAAGTTATTCTCTGTCATTTACACAGGCAGATGAGCTAGCAAGTGTGAATTCTTAGGGCCCAATCCTGCCCCCACTGAAGTCAATGAAAGCTCCCATTAAATGGGAGACTGGGCCAAACTGAGACTTGGTGTAAGCAATTCCACTAAAGTCACTGCAGAAAATAAAGATTCAAACTGAAGAATTTAGAAAATCCCATTGGTAGCCTGAGAACAGAATTTGGGTACAAATCAGATCTTTCTTTGCCAATGAATTGTACCCCTTAGTTAGAGGCCTGGTTTGGAGGTAGCATGAGCCTCGCCACCCCAGAGGGACCTTGAAGAGCAATTGTATCTTCCCTACCTGAGCTCCCCAGAGTGTGTCTGTGGAACAGAAGAGAGGACAGGAGATTTGCACAGGCAGCACCATACTTTAATAGTGCAGCAGACACTTCCTCCTGGTGAGTTCGGTCTGATTTGTAGGCTGGTGCAGAAGGAGACTGGTGCCTTGTTAACTCCCTGCTCTCTTTAGGGCACTGTGTGACCCTGGGGAGGCACAGAGGAGGCAGTCCATGAGCTCCAAGAACAGGGACTGCTATTGGCCTTAGCCCTTTAGTGGATTGGGGGGAAAGGGCAATGCTCCAGAGAGAGGAGACAGGCATGGACAGTGAGAGCAAGACAATGACCAAAGTTATTAGGCCACAGGTTATTGTGAATGTACTTACAGAATCCTGCCCTGCGGTGATGCAGAAATTGGGGTAGAGGGCATAAGAAGACTCTTCTGCCATGCAAGCAGGAGAGCAGAATCCTTCAGTAATGCACAGAAGAATGAAAGGTGATACATTTGGTAAATATGCTGGCCCGTGCACCACATTCGTGTTCACTGTTCAGGTGGTTAGCACCTATTTTGCAGACAGCTTCAAGTACTGCTCGAAACTGCTCACAGAGAATTAGCAAGAAGAACACACTGGTGGCTTTCAGACTGCCTGCCTACAAATGCTACTCCACTGGACGCCAACCACACTACCTGGGACCATGGCGTTACCCTATATTTGAATTCTGCATATGGCCTTTTGTAAATAAGATGTAGATCCAGTGGTTTCAGGTTTCAAGGGAAGGAGGGTGGACTGGGCTAAAACCCCTCAATTCTGCTAAGAAACACATTCTAGAAAAAGAAGGAGTAGTGCATTTTTTCCTCGCTTCATGAAACCATCTGTATTAAGAGATTAGTGCCTCTTTACTGGAGACATAGGCCAAAAGCTCAATTAAAAAAAGAAAAACATTAATTTGGCCCTGGAGCTCTTAGTTTAAAATCAATCAATACCAAAAATACTGTGATGGCCCCCAGAAATGAAAGAAGAGAAGGAAATGGTTGGAAGCAGGGAAGTGAGGCAGGATGGGTGTGTGTGAGTGGGACAGACAAGCAAAGCATTGGGGCATGTTTATGAGAAATTATTGTCAACTTTCCTCCCTAACAAAAGGGACGCTATTTTGTTGGTGTGCTTAATAGCAGGAGGAAACTAAAGGTGTAAGAGGTGAGCTGGAGGAGTGGCCCCAAAATAAAGGAATGAAGAAGAGCCCAAATATGAAATAATCAGGCTTTTATAGTTTGACAGAAGACAAAATATGCAATTCCCACAGAGTGTGTGAAAATTAAAAATAAGAGCATGAGACTTGATTTGGATGGTGTCTCCCTCTGTATTTGGAAAGCGCCAAGCACATTGTGTGCTGTCACAGTAAAACTAAATAATCATAGTCTACACTGCATCATTTACATTAACCTAGAATTATAAAGTTAGAGCTAATTATCTTACTAGTAAGGATTGAGAAAAACAGACCAGTCCCTTTAAGCCTAATTTGCCATGATCGTGCATAACATCCCTTTCAGAACTAGGGAATCATTGGTCAAGGGTCCAGTTAAAGATGCTTCTGAAAAAAGATTTATTGAGGTAGTACATCATTCTACGTGCATTGGGGAGGGGGTGAATGCATGGCAGGTGGTGAGCTCATCCTGAAGTCTCCAAATATAGCCAGAAGAAAAACCAGAAGGTTCATTTGAAAAGATTCCTCACACACACACACACACACACACACACACTTCCACCCAGAGATTTGGAACAGCCCAATTACTTTTCCTCAAATTCTGTAGGCCTTTAAAGATGGAATAACACCCAGTACTTTGACTCCAAAGGGAATAACTCAACACACGAAGTGTGATGCTACAGGGCAATGCCAACACCAAAGAGTATTTCAAGTATTTTAGCTAAAATGTGCCCCAGGTTAAGAGGCCCTCTGGAACGCCAGTGATCCTCCATGAAATACTTGCTTCCCCTGGAACAGGGGTTAGCGATCATTTCATACTGGGAAAGCACATAAAAGATGTAGCAAAAAAACCTCCTTGCACCTCTCCACTTCCTGGCACCTTATGCAGCTGTTTACACCTGTGCAAAGTGAGTGGGGAGTGGGTGTAAAATATTACCAAATCCAAGTACGCCACTTATTCACACCAGTCAGAACGTTTTATACAGCAGGAAGTGTTGCCAGTTCTCATGATAAAATCAAGAGCCTTGTGATATTTAATGTTTTATGTAAAATCCCAGTCCTGTGGAGTCACGACACCAAAAAATCTCAGTTTTGATTTTAAAAGATGAAGTTTCTAGTCCTTATTATTGCAAAGAAAAGCTTGCAAATATGACCCAAGTGCACCCTAAAGGATCAAAAACCAGAAAGTAAATAAAAAAAGAAGCCTGTATTTATTATTTTAAAATAAACTTGATTTTTAAGCCACTATTATGATTTTGGGGGCCTGGTTCATGATTTTTGGATTGGCAATACTGCATAACTCACTACACAAGCTGCAGTCCAGGGGAGAATCAGGCTCTTGGATTTTAAGGTATGAAGCCTTGTGTTGTATGAGTTAAGAAGGCCAAGTGTTGTTAGGAAAACCCAACTCACAACTACAAAGACTTGTGTTGTGCACAACCAGTTTATCATAGAATATCAGAGTTGGAAGGGACCTCAGGAGGTCATCTAGTCCAACCCCCTGCTCAAAGCAGGACCAATCCCCAGACAGATTTTTGCCCCACATCCCTAAATGGTCCCCTCAAGGATTGAACTCATAACCCTGGGTTTAGCAGGCCAATGCTCAAACCACTAAGCTATGCCTCTCCCCAAGGTTTAAGCAGGGACCAACACACAAAAATGTCATCAGCCCACTTTCTGCAGTCCTCACATTGGACAGTCTCTCTCCCTGGTGCTGATGGGCTGTTTGCTCCAATATCCTCCCATCCTCTCCCTGAGTTTCCAAACTGATCCAACTCTCCCCCGTTTCTTCTAATAAACCCACTAAAGGATTTAAACTACAATGACTCATGGCACTAACATGCCATTTGCAGCCATCATGTTGTTCAGTCTGCTTGTATGTTATATACCTTCTCCCTATTCTGTGTCTTGTGGCTATTTAGATTGTAATATTTGGGGCAATGACAAAGCTCTTACTGTATGTTTATAAATTACCTAGCACAATGGCCCCCATTCTCAACTAGCCCTAGGCACTACCATAATACCCAAATCCTCAGCGGAGGCTGAGTGCATGGTGCAAATCAGGAAGTGGGGGTTGAAAGCCAACTTTGGGCTCCCCTGATACTGGGCCAGAAGTGTGTTGGTCTGCTTCTCTGGCATAAGTTAGAGTATTTACCCTAGGAGGCATTGCATGCATAGTTACATCTCTTTGCTTTGGGCATGTGAAAAACACCACTGAGCTGATTGGTGGGAAACTTGTTCCTTTATGCACATTAATAAAAGTGTTAGGGATATAGTGAGGGAAATACCTGAAACCAGGCTGGAAGTGATAAGTACACTTCCAACTCAGAAAAGAATCTTGGTTTTCATTAATACATCAGTAGAAACCAATGGAGAAACAAATCTTGTTATCTGGCTTCTCAGATAGTAGACACTGGTTCATTAGCTTTAAAGCATATCAACTGGATAACACTATTTATTCCATATAGAATAATGATCTACTTTCAGGGAATACAATATTGCACACGCAGGAATGAATTCATCCATTATTCACTGCTTAAAGACACACACTTACGTAAGGGAGAGAAAGAGAAAAGGATGGAGACTCTAACCAGGTCCTACAAAGGAAAGGAAAGCCTAGGAACACATCCTGGAGCTATTACACAGCATACAGTACAGTAACTACTGTATACATCAGATTAGGTTATATTACATGGATTTGTCACCCTGGTTCTGTAGTCATATTTAAGAGATGGAGTAAAGATGCAGGACAAAAGTGTTCAGATCTTCTTTCTGGGTCCTAACATGGGGCTTTCTGTCTAGTGGAAAAACAAACTGTTGTGCTGTTAGAAGTATATATCCATTGAGCTAGTTTAGATCTGTGCAGTAGGAGATAATTCCACAGACATGTTAACAGCCCCTTCAGAAATACTGTGATGTTAATTGTACCAGCCTGCAATAGCTCTGCAGTGTTCAAGCTATATAGCTGACAATAAAAATATTATAAAAAATATAGCTACTGCATGTTTAAAGTGTGTCTCAAAATTAAATCTCAGCCATTAATTTTTCCTCCCAAATTACTAAAAAGCAACAGTCCACACTAAAGACTAACCGCTTGTAAAATTGGATTTTTAAAGATGAAGTCTTTTTTAAGCCAATGCTGGTCCAAAGAAACATTAGAACAATTCTACTACTGAAAAAAGGCAGTTTAGCTAATCCACACTATGGGGGAAAATGGATTCACTCTGATCATATCAATGTTTCAGACATTGTGATTTAAAACAGCCGGGATATTAAGCCTCACAAAATATAGTCTACTGGATGATTCAGGACATTGGTAATGAGATATTGATCCTTTCACCGTCAGGTCATAGGTTCAAATTAGCTTAGGCTGGTAGTGAGTTTGGTTGTGCAAATTTAGTCATGTTTAAAGTGAAACCCTAGTGCCGGGTACTCTGGTCTGGTTTCGTTGGGGTGGGCAAAGGTGGCTTTAGGCTTGATTTTTGCCCAGCTCAGTGCTGGGTTGGTTCCCTGGCACAATTACAGCCACCTGAAGGCTGCTCTACACTGCACCCACCGCCATTGGCAACCGCCAGCTGTTCTGACATACAGCACACAGGAACACACTGGCCACATCCCTACGTTATTGGCAGGAATAAAGTTGGGGAGGGAGGCAGGGGCTATAGGAGCCACCAAGAGCTCTGTGCCAACTAGGCATTCCCAGATACAGAAGGACTCCTCCACTGGCCTAGTGCAGATTTTCACTGGGCAACAGACACACAACTAGCCTGATGGACTGAAGAATCTGTCCCTTTCATTTTCAGAAACTCATAGGGTGCGGAGTAGGAGGAGGCTTTGACTGTCTCCTTCCCTCTTCACTCAGGGGAAGAGACCCCAGTGCCTTTTAGGTCTTGTAGACCTGACATTATATGAAACAAAGTTTTAAAGGGATGCCTCACATCAACCAGGACTGATATACACCAGCACTGACCATCAGCACCTGGCCAGTGGGCTGAGCAAGGAACAGTAGTGTGCAATGCAGACTTAAGCACAGTAACAAAGTGCCCCTAACATTCTCATTTGCACTATGCTGGAGCCCAGGAGGCCCAGATTTCAGATAGTTGTCTCACCAAGTACAAAGGCAGTTTGGAAAGGGAGGTATTTTGGCACTGCTGCTCTGCATTTCCTTGCAATTTCAGTGGAAATACGAATTTGCACATGTCACCAGCACTGTACATTTTTATACTGTTATATGAGAAAAAATGCATGTCAGCTGCTACGTGATCTAATGTGAACTGATTTGGTGGTTTCAGTACCACTTCCACTGCACAAGACTATATAGCAAGAGTCACCACCATAATTGACTGGCATGAACCCCTATAATTTACGTGGTACCATAAAGGTGCACAATCTTCATCACAGTCTCAGCTGAGAGACTAAAGAATTGATTTTGCTACTCCACCACAACTGCTCAGATCAGAATTGACACTTTGGTGATGCAGATGCTGTACCTGTTCTATGATATAAAAGAGAATTTCAGGACAGTAAGTCTGTCACCTTTCAGGAGTACTGAAGTTTAGAAGAGCCCATAAATCCTGACTCACAATTGGAAGCCTGTGATAAAAGATAATCACAAGTGTACAGGGGAAGGAGATGTGCAGAATTAATTACCAGTGTGCCTATGGGATATTTCTGGTCACTAAAAGGCTAGAATGACACATTACTGTGTTTCATTTCTAGCCTACCAGGCCGTCCATGTACAGTACAAGTGTCAGTGGTTTCCTTCTATACACTAACAGTTATAATCCCTGGGGTTCAACAGGAGAAAACAATAGACCACAAGGTGTATGAATTGACCTTAGTGTAATTAAGCTAATGTGAACAGTGATTTAAAAACTAAGCCAACACAATCATCACTGTGACACTCAAAGTAGGAAGCTAGTAACTGAAGTGTCATCTCTCTGCAGTTGGCTACTGCACTGGGAAATGGGGAGACAGCATCTTACTGGAAGTGGAAATAAAAACTATTGTTAGTAGATAGATCATGGTGTTTTCTGCTCTTTTCTAGATCATGGCTATTTCATGCTCACTAAGCTCGAAAAATAGTTTGTTACTTAAAATACTGATGTACAACTAAATGCACAAAGCCCAAAGTTATATTGGATCATACTATGGTATATTCAGGTAATCATTGCTATTAGCTATGGAAGAGGTGTATTACATTAGTCAGTTGTAGTCTGTCCTTTTGCCAGTGCAAGCATGCTCCCCCAACTACTGCGTCCAGTCTAAATTTGACTCCAGTGAGGGAGCTCCCACCAGGTCCCTTGGGAGCCTATTACACAGCCTGATAGGCTTACTGTTAGATATGGGATGAAACAAAGAAAAAAATCCTACTAGTTATACCCCTTGGACTGCTCCTTCTTTGGATTTTGCATCAGTAACACTTTTACCCAAATTGGCATTGGGCCTTACTGCTGACACAGGTTTCCCTGCTTCCGGGGGTGTGGGGGTGGGTGGGGGTGGGAGAAAACCCACCTCAACGGCTAACATTGTTAACATGAACCACAGCTCAACTAAAACCTAGACTTCCCTAGCCTCCTCTAGGTTCACCATACCTGTCCTGAGCTCAGCAGCCCACAGCACCCCTCTGAAGGATTTTGCTCCTACCTCTCACTGGCAAGTACATCCATTCTTCCCCTTGGAAGGTAAGAAGAGTCTTTCTGTGCAAAGCCATTCAAACTGCCCTCCTGCTCCTTTGAAGTCTCTCCTTGAACTCAGCAGACTCACTGTACTCAGCAGGCTTGGATCTGAGTCACATGGTCCTATCATGTGACACTCCCCCCGCTTATGCCTTTCACCTGAGGAGGTGGGCTAACCCAAGTCCCCTAAAGGGCCAGCCCATTGTGTGACAGCATCCTTCATAAACTTGCAGATGCTGGGTCACCATATCTCTCCTTTGGCTGAGTTACATACATTTAGTTGTTTTAATGTTTACTCCTTAATTCTATTTGCTCTTCTCTGTTTCTTGATATCTTGCCAATAGTGAAATGCCTAGAATTGTGCACAGTATTCTAGGGAGAGTCTTACCAGTTCTATTAAAAGAGGAACTATTCCCCACCTGTATCAAAACGCCATGTTTCCGCGAGCCCTAAAGAGCACTGGAGTTTATTGTCTATGCTACCAGCCAGCATTTCAAGGTCATCTCCAGCTTCCTGGCCGCTGGCACACCTATATTCTTTTTTAACATAATGATTTCTCATGTTTCTCCATTTCATTGCATATCTGCATGATGAGTAATTTTCCCCAGATGCCTTAACTTGCATTCCTCTAGGCCAGGGGTGGCCAACCTGTGGCTCCAGAGCCACATGCAGCTCTTCAGACGTTAATATACGGCTCCTTGTATAGGCACTGACTCTGGGGCTGGAGCTACAGGCGCCAACTTTCCAATGTGGTGGGGGGTGCTCACTGCTCAACCCCTGGCTCTGCCACAGGCCCTGCCCCCACTCCACCCCTTCCCTCCCCTAAGCCTGCAGTGCCCTCGCTCCTCCCCCCTTCCCCTCAGAGCCTCCTGCATGCCACGAAACAGATGATTGGGAGGTGTGGGAAGGCAGGGGGAGGCACTGATCGGCGGGGCTGCCGGTGGGTGGGAGGCGCTGGGAGCCGTGGGGGGAGCTGAGGGGGGGCTGCTGATGTATTCCTGTGGCACTTTGGCAATGTACATTGGTAAATTCTGGCTCCTTCTCAGGCTCAGGTTGGCCATCCCTGCTCTAGGCTGAATTTATTTTTAATTCCTGTCCATTTTTCTAACCTCCCTAGGTTCCTTTGTATTATTTCTCTGTCCCCTGTGGTGTTTGCAACCCCTCCTAATTTACTATCATCTGCAAATTGAATTACTGTGATGTTTAGCTCTTTTTTCATAAACTTTACTCCTTAAGAGTAACTTTACTTTACTCCTTTCAGATCATTAATAAAAATGTTAAACAAAACTATGCCTTTATCAGATAATAATGCTTATGAAGTAGCTCCGAAGAGGTGCGGCTGTGGTAATACAATAGGATGAAAGCTCATCAAAAATTATTTGCTCAGATTTTTGGTTGCACTGTTCAGCATTTGCCCATTTGATATGAGCAGATGCAATGAAAACACAAAATAACTTTAGAGCTTCAAACCTAAATTATATTTATCTACAACAGTGGTCATCAATAGGCAGACTGCAGGCCAAAACAAGACCGCCAGGTGCTTTTGAATGGACCCTGAACTCTTTTTATTTATTTATCATTATTGTTATTTTTTTTTATTATTATTTTCTCTGGAGTCTGGACCTTGACCAAGAAATTTGGACCTTGACAAAAAATAATTGACCACCCCAGTTTACATGGTACACACACAGGGCTGGTGTCACATCACAGTGAGTGATGAGTCACACCATGGTGTCTATTCTAAATGAAAAAATGTCAAATGTAGATACATGGTAAAATAGATGTTTATCACATTAACTTCAGTGGGGGTAGGATTAGGCTCTAAATGCCAGAGACTATAATACCAGAAGCCCTGTGCCTGTTCTCATTGATGCCACTAGGATTTTGATAGTCTTGACTTCAGTGGAAGCAGAGTCTGGCTGAAAAGAATTAAAAAGCCAACAAACATTACGATTTTTAAAGTTTATTGAAAATTAACAAATAATTTAAAATGGACTCATAGACTTTAAGGCCAGAAAGGACCACCATGACCACTGAGTCTGATCTTCTGCACATCACAAGCCATAGACCCTCACCCACTTATCCCTGTAATAGACCAATAACCTCTGGCTCAATTACTGAAGTCCTCAAATCATGATTATGTCACAACATAATAGGTAAAATTCTCCTCTTGGTTATGCCAGGGCAACCCATTTAAGTCTGAAAGGAGAAAGTGAGAGGAGAATACGGCTCATGGATGATAATACATTTCTCCACTGAGAAAATATGCAGCACTTTGGGGAAAACATAATACAAATATTAGGAGTCAATGCTTCAGGAGATTGGAATATTTCTCATATAAGGCCTGCTTCCAAGTCCAGTGATGCTAGTGGAAATTGAAATTCTCCAACTGACTTCAATGGGCACTGGAAACAGCCCCTATTGAATCCAGGTCATAATACATTACTACAGGGTCATGGTATAAATAAGCAGCACATTAAAGACTAAAACTAGCATAATTCAGGAAATATAGTTCTTGCCTTCCCTAGTGCAGACATGATGGCCAAGACATCTTATGGGAGATTTTTAACAAAAGAGCTATTTCTTCTGTTGGCATGAATATCACAATTTTTCTTTATTAGTCCTTGTGTTTCACGCATCATAATATGAATTACTTAGAAGACTCACACAACACCTTTCCTTAATAATAAACCCCAATGGTAATAATGGAAAAAAACACCAGTGGCGTAACTGTAAGAGAAGCATTATATCCCTTGTTGAAACATCTCTCAAAATGTACAGTATGTATTTTTATGTATATATCTTTTTCAACTAGAGGTTTTTTCTCTAATGTTATTAATATTGTGCCTGATTTGCCAGGGCACTCCTTCGGTTTTCTTCTTTTCATGTGACATCTCCATTACTGGGGGTTTGCAACCATGGTAGCCCATTCTGTACCATCCTCTGCTATGCTGCAGACCAGCATCTCCTGCAGTTCTGGATGTCCGGCCTGCTCCCCTCCACAGTGCACCTTAAGGAGACAGATCAACGTTTTGGTACCACCTACTTTGGTCTGCTCCTGCTTGCTTCTCCTCCCTTGCACTTCCTTCCTGTGCTCTCTTACCAGTCTCCTTGCTAATTAGCTCATTAGCTGCCCAGCTCCAGTCTGATCTGGTAATCAGGAACTCTCCTTAATCAGGCCCTCCCCGCAGGTCTAACTGGTTAAACAGTGACCAGGTTGCTGCTTCCCAGGACTCTGTCACAGGGGATCTGAATCGAGAGGCAGATTGGCTTGGCAGATACAGGAGTGCCTGAATCAGGAGGTTTTCAATCTCACCCTTCAGACATTTGGCCTGCCTTCACCTGAACTATTCATCAATAATCCGAATGCAAAGAGGCCTAAATACTTCACCAGGGCGACAAACCACCCAGATTCATGGGACAGATGCCTTATTGCACAGTTGGCTGAAAGGCCTACTCTGTGTTTCCACCCTTTCTGCTATTGGGGAATGCAATCCCGAAAATAAAATGAGAACATGTGAGGGTAATACTGATAACCCCACATTGGGTGAGGAGACCTCGGTTTTCAGATCTAACAGAGCTGAAACTGGAGACTCTGCTCCAGATTTCCTGGAGACTGGACATTCTATAACTGTGTCCTCTTCTTCATCTGGACCTGGTTCACTAACACCTTGGTTATTGAGAGGGAAGCACTAGAAGGTCTGGGTCTATCCTTCAGACTCATTAAGACATTGCTTTAATCTAGGAGAGTATTGCTACTAAAGGTGTACTCCTCTGTCTGGTCCAGATGCAACCACTGGTGCCAAGAGCACAGTGCAAATCCCAGAAATCCAGGAATTTCAACCATTTTGGATTTTCTCCAAGAAGGCATAGACAGAGATCTTCAGCTCAGTACCATTGTATGCCAGGAATCCATTCTTAGTAGTGTGCTATTTGCTGGATCCTTGGGTTCCCTGGCTGATGAAACCCAGGTAGCCAGATTCCTTTGAGCAGTCCAGTTAGCCAGACTGGCAGTCAGGCCACTTGTTCCAAAATGGCATGGTGTAGCACTGTCTTTCAGCCTGGTGCCTCCTGCTGACAGTGACTCCATTGCTGTGGTGGTCTCCCTTCTCGTAACTCAGCCCTCCAGCCACTCTTTCTGGGGTGACAGAAAGCCAAACATCAAACAGTCCAATGTCCTCCCCAGAGGTCCCAACTCTGGACTCATGCCGCCTTGACAGTGATTGGTAGGGGAACCCGGGCCTTCCCACTACACTGAGTTCCAGGGACCCTATAGCCAGCAGCTAAGGTCTGCACAGCCCCACTTCTTCTAGCTGTTGTCCTGGCTCCTTCCTACCTAGCCTTTTTCAGGCCTTCTTCCCCACAACTTCTCTACCTTTTTCAGGGCTAGGACTCTTAGGGCTGGGCCCTCTCCTGGGCTTCCTCGTCACTACCTCCTATTACCAGAGAGTGACTGCAGACTCTCTCTCTCCCTACAGCCCTTCTGCTCTCTATTTCCTGGCTTTATAATCACCATCTAGCCCCTCCTCAGCTATTCATCCCTCCCTAGTCATTAACTAAACCTAGCTTTCTCTCTTTTACAGGTATGTTAATTGGCTTCTTAGGCCCACATTAACTCATTGAAAACGGGTATATGGGGTACGCACTCCCTCATAGGGATCTGCCACTAGTGTTCAGGATCTTAACAAGCCATCCCTTTGAGCTTTTGACATCAGTGTCAGCATTTTACTTATCCATTAAGATCTGTTTAACAGCAATCATGTCAGCCAGCTGAGTGTTAAACTGGCAGCCTAATCTATACATGAGCCTCACTGCATGTTTCACAAGGACAAGGTAGCACTCAGGACACCAGAATCCTTTCTTCCTAAGATAAATTTCTTCTTCCACACTTCTTCCCAAGAGGTTGTGCTTCCTTTGTTCTGTCCAAAAGCATCCAACTGAAAGGATGGTCACCTTAGAGGTCAGAAAAATCTTGAAAATTTATTTCAAGCATACAGAATCCATGAGAAGACTGGACTCCCTATTCATGTCCCTCCATCCAAAATGCCAGGGACTCAGAGCTTCCAAGTCTTCCATTGCTAGGTGGATTAGACTAGGCATTGTGGAAACCTACAAAGCATCAGAGGTTCCTGTTCCAGAAGGGATCAAGATGCACTCCAATAGATCCTTAGCAACCTCATGCAAGTGTATTCACTTTGGAAATTTGCAATATGGCCACTTGGTCTACAGGTAACACCTTCATTAAGCACTCTAAGGTGGATTGATACAGATATTTATGAAAATTAAATTGAGAATTTACCAGTAAACTAGCCTGGATTAAATTGTGCTTTATGTCAACAGGAATAAAAAGGCTCAGTTTTGGTGAATCTGTAAGTACTATACTAGCTAATAATGGTCTAGATAATACTTAGCTCTGCCTTGAGTGCAGGGGACTGGACTAGATGACCTCTCGAGGTCCTTCCAGTCCTACGATTCTATGACTTTCTGTCATCTGCAAAGATCTCCTTTGGCAGGAAAGTGCTACAACCCGTGGCACAGAAATAACGTAGCCCTTTGAGCGAGTCTACAAAAAGAGGAAGTACTTCCTTCTCTTTCTTCCTACCGAACTTTTTCATAAATTGCCTTATATCTGTTCACTCCTCACTGCATCCCAGGCATCCAGAACTGTGGGAGATGCTGGGGTGCAGAATGGAAAATGTCTTATTGATAATTTCCTTTCTGATAGCAGCATCTCTCACATTTCTACCCAGCCTAGACGGCTCGTGAGCCAAAGGTCAGATGTTAAGTGAGATCATTACCATACACCCATCTTTCTTGGTCTAATGCATAGCTATTTCATTACCTCCAGAGCATTTGTTAATAATAATGTTATGCAAGTTTTACAGGTTTGGATGAATTCTTCTGGACGCAAGTGGGAGCAGAGGGGGCGTGGCCAGAGTGTGTGGTGGCAAAACATTGATCCGTTTCTGTAAGCTGCAGCGTGGAGGGGAGCAGCCTGGACATCCAAGATTCTGGGAGGTGCTGCTAAAAGAAAGGAAATTGTTGGTAAGAAATTTTCCACTCTCTTTGTGGATGAACAGTCCTTTTGATCCATCCAGGATACTACGTAATCCATCCAAGTTCTTCAGTTTTACAGATGTGTAACTATTGATTTGAATGGAATTACACTACTATAAAACTGTAATAATGCAGTGATTCATCACATTCCAGGGCTAAGATTTTCAAACACAGGAGCCTAAAGTTAGATTCCTCAGTCTATATTTAGAATCCTGAATAAATGACCTGATTTTTCAAAAGTGCTGAGCAACTATTGATTTAAATTTACTGCTCTACACTTCAGGCCACTTTTTTAGGAATTTTAATATGGATGTTGGGGCCCAAATTAGGCTATTTAAAAAAAAATGTTTGCCTTTAACTTTGTATTTATGAGAAACATACATATTTGCATTCCTTTAGAAAGAAATATACTTAAATTCATTTAAATTTATTTTCAAAGCTGTCTTATTTAGCAACATTTCTAAACATTAAATTTACCTCCTACCTCATCTGTTCAGATGTACCTCATTGAGTACCACCGTCTGCACAAGAAACAAAGCTTTTGTAATCTATTTCTGCAGAAATAATTGCTGTGTAACAAACAGAAGACAACCCTTTATTAGTTTGTTTCCAGTCTTCTTCCTATATTGAGAAACTGTAGATGAAGCAAGAATTAATGAGCATGAACACGTAGAGTAATTTTAATTGATTTTCTTGTGATATCGGAGAGTGGAGGTTCTCAAAAAAGTTTGCAAATAATGTGTAAAAGAAAGTTAATATTATTTTCAGGTCATCAGAATGCTAAGCAAAGAATAAATAAAGGATTTTTTCCCTTTCTTCTGCCCATCCCCCCACCATCTAAAAATACCCCCCAAATAAACAAAAAACAGTAAGAAACATTTCTTAGCCTTTCAAAACCCTGGAGCAGATTCTCGCTTGGTGAAAATCAGTGTAATCCCATTTGATTTACACTAGCTAAAAAGCTAGCCCTCTATTTGAACGTGCTGTGGAGTTAGCTTTCTCTGCCAGTGTTCAGCATCATTCCACATGATTCTATAGAATTCTAATATAAATTCTGGTCATAAACAAAGAAAAAACAGATGGACAGAGAATATGATGAACAATTTGTGTCTGTACACATTTTTTCTCCTCTGTTAGCACCATTGAAATGCATGATTTTTTTTCTCTTTAGACTTCAGTTTTGCATTTCTCTTCATCTTGGTTTCTAGATACATTGTAAAAATCTTTTCAAAATATTAAGGAAATTACATCTAAGTCTCACTTTTAATATGTGTTCCATGTTTGTAAATGTTCCTTCATACATCAAATGTGTTGCTTCCCACCAGGTAAACTACATCTTATTGCTTACGATGTCTGTCTCTGCACAACATTTAGTTCAGAAGGCATAAATAACAGTGTGTTATATAAATAATTACATGCATGAAAGGTTGTAAAACACTGAAGATGTATTTGTACTTTTACTTACGAGAACATTTTAAAATGATTGCCTTGTTCAATGTGTGGGTTTTTTGTGTGTGGAATGGGGCACACACGCAGAACATTTTCCAAAGTTTTTTTTTTCCTTTCCTTCAGGTCACACTAGCATTATAGTTAGCAAATTGATAAGGTTCCACTGTTAAGCTTTATTACTTGTGACATGAGCCTATGACACTTTATAAAAAGAAGTAATCCAGAACAATCTCTAGGTAATTAACACCTAGATAAACAAACATAAATTTCTATATTGCATTTATTTGGACTACCACTCAAATATGCGTGAACCATGCTTTTTTAATTAAAAGATAAATCTATGTGACACTTAGCCTCAAACTTAATTATTCAGCATAGTATAATAAAAAATAGAGCCCATTAAATGTGTCTTGCTCTGTATTTCTGTATTAACAGCAAAACAGTTCACTCTGGGATCATTTAAATTTTCTACCTCCTCTTTTCCTATGATTTCCCTGTTCGTTGAGACTCTTTAAAAAACAAAAACAAAAAAACCCAACCAAAATACGATTAGCAACACCAACAGGTGAGGAGCTGCAGAACTCTTCACAATCCCTTTGTATAGTGCTCAGCTGGATTACACTTTTAATATTACATTACACTATAGTTTTACCTTCCCCTTGCCCCCCGCCCAACCTTCCCCATGGAAACATACTTCCACTTTGGTAGCTCATGCCAAGCAGTGATACGCAGAAATGAAAAACACAATACTTAAGAATAATTTCACTGGGATCGTGCTTACAATACACAAGGTGAGATTTTTATAATATACTGTTACAATACAGATGTTAAACAGATAAGGGAAATATTCAATTCCCAAATTACAGTAGACGAAGGGGTTATAGTCCTTATAAAAGTTTCAACAAGAAACATTGTCTTAAAGCTGAGAGCAGCTTTCTGATGTTAGGTAGAAAGACTCTTGTCAAAACATTCACCATCTGCATATGAAGGCTGCTGATCAGCTGGGCTAACAAAAAATCTTTACAAATTGCCTTTTTTTGAGACAACAGGATTTAACTCTTTCAGACATTCTGTTTCCCGTGGAACAGCTTGGCTGTTGTTGCCATGTTTTGTGGTACAAGGCCTCATGGTGGTTCTTTTCCATGGTTCCTAAAGAATATGCAAACCATTTAATCATAGGATTCTATTATGCATGTTGGATAATAAAGGAGATTGTATTTGTGAACATTTCCATCGAGGTGCAGAGAAACTGTTTCCGTTCAATATATCGGGATCCACATTTTCATTTAATGTCTGTTGAACCTGAAAGAAGGCTGGAAAATCTTTGGAGGAAAAAAATGGTTTGTTTTTCTTGGCTCCTGGAAACAATGACTTCTTGATATGAAAGCACCCCTGGAGCAAGGCAGAGTAGAATTCATATACTGAAGCAACTAGATCTTGCCTTGGCAATTTTACATACTATACTTCCCAGATGAGATAATGGGTTACATCAGGAAAGGTTGTGAGAAACCCCAAAATATGTATTAGTCATTTTGATGACCTTCTTGAATTTGAACCCAAATTTGATCTACTAAAAATGCAATTTTTCCTAATTACATGTAGCTTTTCATTTTTCTCTTAAATGGTACTAGTCACATGATTTGTCATGGCAATATTTGCATTCCGCCCATTAAACTGAAAAGTCAATTCCTAGATGTAACTTTCAACAACTGATTAACTCTGAATTTCTTCATTGCTAGTCTTCTGTTCTTAACACTGCTAGGTAATTTTGTACATTATCTACTGGTCACACACACACAGGGATTGGAGAATCAGCTCAGCTCAGCTCCAGTATGACATTATTAGCAGAGTGTGAGCAGTTTCATCTAATTCTGTTAAAATTTCCCATTGTTGTTTCCTTCTCAGTTTTCCTGTGCAAGGCTCCCCTCTCCCCCTACTTTCTGCACTTTAGAAGTATTTAGTCTGCTTTGGTGCATCCATTTATTGATATGAGTTAATTATTGTTACTCTTTTCAATGAGTGTCAGTCAAGAACTTCAGATCCTTTAATGTAGTTGCTTCCAAGTATGAAAATCAAAACATATACAGGAAGAATAATGATGCATCCGGTAGAATATGAGGGCTCTTGCACTTGCAAATTCCTTTAAAATGTAGGCAATTTTCTTTACATGCACCATTACAATAAACCTCACAATTTTCTAAAGCCAAGTATATGATCTATACAAACAAATGTGTTTTAACATGAAACATGACTATATACATTACAGTATATGATACACACTTTAAACACTTTAAAATCAATGCTTGATAGACCCCAAGGCTTTTTTCTGTAGTACATAATTAGTATTATATAAAACAATTATTACTACATGCTAAAACAGATTTCCACAGTCTTTCAATTAGTCACAATATATAATATATCTATATCTATATACTGTTTATAGATTTGTTCTGATTAATAAGTGGACTGAGCACACACACCCAGCATAGTACACTCCAGTAACTGCCTAACAACAGTGAATTTACTGACATTATTTTTTAATATCTGACAAAGCTGCAGAAAGTAATGTTTTAAGTGTTCCTAATAAACATATGCAAGTAGGAAAACTTTTTTCAGAGGTAGAGGTTTTATTGCGTAAAACACTGGATAAAACTGTACTGCTTCAAAGACAATTTTTATTCTAACAGCAGAAAGAAAACAGTCATTGCTGAAAAAACAACTTTTAATACTTCTATACCAGAATAAAGTTCTGTCAACTGATGTATTATAATAATAAATAATGACCAAGAATAAACTTTAAATACAAAGTTTTCTAATTGTTACAAGCATAGCAACAAAATCCTCTACTCTATTATTCTCAGATTTCCTCCAAGATAGAAATTTTTCTTTGTGTAGGAATGTAGACAGTATTATGACCAGTATCACAGACTACAGAAGTTACAGAGAAAAAACTTGACATGTTTAGATATGAGAAGCATGATGATATTCAGAAACTGACAATGCATCACTGCTGCTGTCACTTGTTTGTATTACAAGTTACAAATGTTCTGGAAAAAAGGTCTATGTCAGAGGGGAAAATAGGGACAGTAGCACCGGACCAAATGGAATCAACACACACATCACAAAGAACGGGAGATGTTTCCAGTGTCACAAACAGAATTATTGCCTGTCGTATCTGAAAATGCTCAGAAGACACAAAAGAATACTGAAAGAGCTCAAAAAGTGCAAGAAATGGAATGTGGGCTTTTTTTGTTTTTTTTTTGTTTTTTTTTTTTTTTGTTTTTTTTTGATGTTTTTTTTTTTTGCTAAGATATTGAAGGCGGCGCAAACACACAAAAGCAAGCGACTGACACAGTCACCAAACACAGTAGTGCAGTTAAAATCCTAAAGCTTACTACAGTCAGAAAGTTTTCAATAACATTTCAATCCTTTATCTAGGATCATAGAAACAGTTGCATTAAGTTTATCAACTCGATTTAAGTAAGGCAGTGAGAACTATTCTAGAAAAACAAGAAAAGCAGCTTGCTCTGTGCCAGATGGGTCCAAGTTACACAGTGACCTCATTTAAACTGAAACTTCAGTTGGATGACATCCTTTCCGACAGCATATGCAAACCGTATTCCTTATTAGCCTGAGATTTTTTTTTCCAGTCTCAGGGTAGCGCTAAGAATTTTATTTACATTGATTGCAGTTTAGTATTTTTTGTAAACTGCTTTAGGCAGAGCTGAAGTTTTAAGGCCCTGGGGTTTTACTCTGTGCTCCCAGCCTGCAAAGAAATATTGACTTTTTTTTTTTAAAGTCTGGATTATTTTGTTTTAGAAGAAGTTAATACTTCTCTACTATCATAATAAACAGATAAACAGCACCGATTTTGCTTCTATCAAAGGAAGTACATTAAAAGGCTAAAATTTTATGCCATTCAAGCAGATTTAAGAATAAACCATTACCTATTATTCTTACTTTTTGTTTTTATTGTGTGTTTCATTGTAGTCTCTCAAAAGCTTCCTATATGGCAAAGAACTTAATAAATTTGGAGGATCCAATCAGTAGAAAAGCTAAAATCTGCAAAAATATAGAACACATTTGTTTTACAAAAACAAAGAAATATTAGCAAAAACACTTTTCTTCATTAGAGACAAAGAGCAGGATGTTTGGATTCATATTTTAGGTCAAGCTACTTTATAAGAGCTTGCTCCAGAAGAAACTCCTGCACTATGTCTGTAACACTTATAAAACCTAACAAATGAAAACTAACCATGACTGGGGAATCCTTCATTCAAGTAAAAAAAGAAAGAAAAGAAAGAAAAAGAAACCAACCCGCTAGTTAATAATATTCTGTTTCTCACCAGCACCTTCTACAGATAAGGTTGACTAGTTTCACTAAACAATGTTTTTTTTTTTTATATATATTGTACTTCTACTTTTACAGCAACCTACTTCTTCATCAACAAGAAAGAAAAGAATAAAAGAATTTCCCTCAATACTGAAAGTTGATCTAAAAAAAATGGAATTACACAACCAATCTGCAATCACACATTGGTCTTCAGATTCTTTCTAACCATTGATTCATTTGGCTGTATATTAAAAAAAAAACTGAAAATGTAATATCACAATCCTTTCCAATATAGGTCAGTACTGACCCCAGCTTATGGGCCGTCTAAGATTTCTCCTATAGTGCAGTTGCAACACCACTTGAATTGATTTTCTCTGCAATGACAGCTCCAGTCAGACTGGCACCATGGCAGTCTACCAACACATCTCATTACTATGCTAGGCAAATGACAGCAGCTGGTGTCATATTATAAAGGTGTTTTCAACAATGAAAACACAGCCCCTCAATCTTCAAGGCAACACTAAATCATTTAGACGGTATCATTTTTCTGTTAAGAGCATTATTTTTGGACAAAGACCACTTTGAAGTTTGAAATCGCTCTGCTTTTTAAATAACTAATGACCTCCTAACATTTTAAAATCACTTTATTATCCCACCTACATTGTTTGGAAGTACTTGTTGCCAGGTAACAGTTTAGCAGCCATTTTCAAGGGCTGGGAATTATTTTTTTCTTTTTGTAATATATACGTGTATATATATATATATATATATTTAAATGTTTTAAACATCCTGTACACCACTGGGAATTTGTACACAATTCTTTTCCTTGGAATGCAGTTATCAAACTCTTACCCAAATGCATACCTAAGAACTGTGTAAAATAATATTGCAATATACAGATTGATTTGTTCAGCTGCATTACTCTTGGGCCTTGCTGCCCTCCTCTGTTAGCTCTGCTGAGCTCCCAGGTTTGACAGCTGCAGGTTCCTCTAAATTCCCAGAAGCCTCGGAGTCAACTCTGGAGCGCTTGAACCTGCGATCTGGATACTGGCTGTTGTCAAAAGGCATGCGATGGACACAAAGAACATGGGTCTTCAGATTTCCCTTCTGAGAGGCACTGTATGGGCAGTATCTGCACTGGAAAGGCCTATGACCTGCATGACAGACAAAAGTCTGGTTAGTTTTTCCTCATATTTACATTTTCACTGCAAGCCAGTTCTTTGCAAAGTGTAACAAAGAAATACGGCTATAAGGAAGTGCTGCATGCATTGAGCAACAATAAGAAATTCATAGTGCTTTTGTGGAGTTCTATTCATACAAACTGTATTGTTAAAAACTCTTTTTCTGGGACATTAAAGAAAACTAAGCCATCCCCCCTCCCTTCGTTAACATAATTGTTAAGCATTCACTCTGTGATCCAGTCTGAACACTTGCAAATAAAGTTAACCATATAATAGGTTCTTTTATATTTGTTGATTATCTAGAGCAATGCACGAATGATAATGTGCAGACCCCACTCTAATAAACATACTTTGTCTTTGGGTGGGTTTCTGAGGATAACATTGTATGTTTCATTTTATGCACATGGAGTTGTTGTGTTGTTTTGTGTTTTTCTGAATGGATAGCAATAATGGATTGAGATAAGCAAGCCCTCAAGCCTGCAAATACTTACACATATGTGTAACTTCACTGCATTGGGACTACTCATGTGAGTAACGTTATGCAGGTGCATGAGTGTTTGCTGGATGGAGGCTCAAAACTATAGCTAACTTAAAAATAAAATATCCAATCTAGATTAGAAAAGGAATGTTACCGCACAGAACCTGATGTATGCTTGTGTTTGAAATAGTGACTGAAAAAAAGGCATGAATGAAACACAGCTCTTTTTATTCAGTCTTGCAATGTGCTTTACATTATTTTTCATATTATTGTGACTTAGAATCTTGGTGCTGTATCTGGTATTGGAGGTTATGTTTCAGCAATCACATTTCAACCTATGCTGGGAAGTTGTTGATGTGTTTTACTGGAACTTTATGAGCTTTGTCTCTCAAATTAACTTAAACCAGGACCATCTGAGGTCAAATGCGCTTAGCTTGCTTTAATTTGCTCAAATAAATGAATAAATAAATGTGCCAGACCATCTACATAAATCCAGGACAAGTGAAAAACAATATCCAATATCCACATTAGAAGAGCACTTTTTCCCATCTCCTGTTTCTATACTACATACTACCTATGAAGCAGGAGGAGGAGTAGTAAAGTACTGTAGGTGTGAAAGCACTGCAGTGCACACAGTGTGGGAAGGGGCCAAGAGTGCTTAGCTCGAGAAATGTCACAGGCAGGTGAGCTGTGGCCAATCATCATTTAGGTGTTATCAAGTTAGTTTTACATAAGTAAGTGGAAGATGTGTAGCCTGGTCAGATGTTATTCCCATTAGAGAAAGAGGTCTGAAGTGACACCGGGATTACACTGGTGGTGTTCTGGATGGTGTGTTGTCAGGAAAACTCACTCCATGTAAGAGATGTCATCAGCTGATCTAGAGTGCTCGGGCCCCTAAAACAACCCACTATTTGTAATGGAAAAAGTGGGAATTAGCACCTGAAGACTGAGTCCACACACAAGATTCTAGCTGCTCCTCAGGAGGAGCGAAGTGTTGTACCCAGAACAGAGACCTATGGGCATGTTTCTTCAAGCAGGGATACGACATTTGTGTATGGAGGAGATGCCTGCTCATCATCAATGAATTGATGTCAGTTACGTGAGGACAGAGTCCTGCTCCAGAATACAAAATATTTACATTTGCCTAAATGGATCCATAGGACACAGTAAGCTGGTTTCTACCTAAGTCTCAAGGTTCTTCTGCGCCTCAGATAGGGAGATGAAGGGAAACCTTCCAGACAAGGTACTCAGGGAAAAGAGATGAAACCCAGAAATCATTAGTCTTAACAAGGGAAAATTTCCAAGGAAAATTTCATCTTGGAAAAAGTAATCGGGAACATAATGAATAAAATTAGGAATAAGTAGTTATAGAAATAGGAATGGGTCAGGAATTTCACAGAGGAATTTCAGCAGGAGGACTAGAAACAGAGGTCAAGGAAGAGATTACAAGACCTATTCAATGCATTTCAGGATCAGTCCCTTAAATCCAAAGGACTATATGTCCATAACTGCACTCACAACATGTTTGAAAGTATCAGTTATATTCTTCCACAATCCACTTTTGTGCACAGAAAATGGGTGCAAAACTGAATGGGTATAAAGAAGGAGATTCACTGAAAATATGATTTGCATTGTTTTGGAAATTCTAAGGTAGGTTGCAAAACTCAGAAGAAAGGTCCAATAAAATCATTCCATTTCACAATTATCCCTTCAGTTCATAGAAGGAAACATCGCACCTTGGAAAGAGACCTCAGTAATAATGTCTGAGTTTGGTCTATTTTATCCTGGCAAGGGTGTTTGTAGTTTTGATTTTAAAAATTCCTTTGTTTGTTCATCTGGTGGTTTATGCTGAGGATCACAGTACGCGTATTTTAAACTGAAGGCAGAACCTATACTGAAAATCCTGGATCCTTTATTTGCTGATGATAAGTAATATGTTGATTGATTGATATTATATATATATATATACATATATATACACATACATACACACACACACAAACACACAGTACCTTCCATCTCAGGATCTCAAAGCATATAGAGAGGTGGGTAAGTATTATTACTCTCTGTTACAGATGAGGAAACTAAATTACAGAGAGATTAAGTGACTTGCCCAAGGTCACATGGGAAGTCTTTGCAGTCAACAATCAAATGCATATCTCCTGACACCTATGTGCCTGTTGTCAGATTCCTTTATGGAAATGAGGTCATCCTATCTGATTAAAAGGACCACTGGAATTTATTCACTGACAAAATGTTTGTCACAAAATGCATGTAAAACAAATTCTTCCTATAGTGAATAAATTAGCCATTACTGCGTTGTAGTGAATTTATATTTTAGGATATATAGTAGCTGTAAATACAAGTGAAAACATCAGTATAATGAAGTCTCTATATATTATTAAAGCTAATTTGCTATAAACAGTCTAGTGTCTGCAAAGGTTTCATATAAGAACACTTAAAATTGCATAGACTAATACTGTCATAATGGGGGCCTCATCCAAAACCCATTAAAGTCAATGAGAGTCTTTAAATTGTCTTCAGTGGGCTTTGGATCAGACCAACGTAGAACAGTGTTACCGGTTTCTTTACCTCCTGTTAAGAGAAGGTTACCTTTCTTTCCCCTAACATACTTCTATTCATCCATCCGTTACATTTTAACTGATTTAAAGCATTGCAAACAGATACCAAATTATATTTCTGCAAACTTCAGTTTGTATATTACAAACACACACAAAAAGCCCTATGTTAAATGAACATTATTAAGGTTGCAAAGTCAAGCAGTCAAAAAGTTGGGAAATGCCAGAATCAATGTTGCCTTTGCAACCTTAATTCAGCCCCCTTGTGTGTCTGCATTACAATACAGTCTTTAACAACATGATCACAGACTATTCTTTCCACAGGAACTCTGCCTAATTCAGTGCACAGAAGGGATGGTGCTCACTTAATGAGCAGCTATTCAATATTTCGTTTTATCTTCACTGCTCAATGTCCAGCCATAGGCCTCATTCATGGCACACTTTTCAAACCCTGCTCTGAAGACTGAATTATTAATTTTCTCATGGGCTTTTCTATGGTGCTCATCACTACAGTATCTGAGTGTATCACAAATATGAATGAATCACAACACCCCTGTGAGTTGAGGGGGTGGTCGTATTCTCATTTTACAGATGGGGAATTGAGGCACAAAGAGATTAAGGTCAAAAGTATCAACTAATTTTGGGTGTCCAATTTGAGACATCTAAGACCTTACTTTACAGAGTGCTTAGCATTATATAGCGCTTCACATGTTCAGAGTACAGCTTCCTTTGACTTCAGTTGTGGCGATGAGTGTGCAGCGCTTCTGCAAACCAGACCCCAATGTCTCACGTCAGACACCCAATTAGCAATAATTTGTTGAGAAAACTGGTTTAAGCGACTTGCCTAGAATGACACAGGAGCTCTGTGGCACAGGCAGGGATAGAATCTAGTTCCTCCAAGGCAGCAATCAACTGCCTTAACCATGAGACCACCCCATCTCCTCCTGCAATCCTTTGTGAATCTTTTGCATTCACTATATACCTTCCAACTTCTGCATCAAATGAGGCCGGAGTCCTACAGACAACAGCCTCTTATTCAACCCTGATTCATCCCCAAAGCAGCTCCAACCTGTGCATTGAATGAGGCAGGGATTTTGTGGAAAAAAAATTATGTGATCATGTAATTAAAGACTGTATCATAATGCATATGCACAAGGTTGTAAAAGCAACCTTAATTCTGGCATTTCATAACTTTTTAGTGTTTGACTTTGCAACCCTAATAAGTCTCTTTGTTTTAACAAGCAAAATGAAAAAAACCCCACAGAAATTCTATCATGTAGCATCATGAACCAACACCAACAGAGTTGGGGCCTTTAGATCCACCGCACAGACCTCTGCCACTTGAGCTAACAGAATAACTGACAGCAGTAGTAGGTTGACATCCTCTTTGTGGACCAGCATTTAGAGAGGGACAGCTGGTTTCTTAGATATTTGTTGACCTCAGAGGAATGGTGAGGCTCAGGAATCTTATGTTCCAGTTCAGGCTCTGAAATTGAGTGGATCTAGTGGGATTCTTCTGCTCATTTCCTTTTTTCATGACCCTTTCTGCTCTGCCCCTCCAACCTGTCCCTTGTCCTAGTCCTCTCTTCCCCACTTCCCCACAGCAGGCTTCTCATCCCAGTCTCCTTAGCCAGCAAATCTAGTCTCACCCCTCCTGACTCACCCTCCCTGTCCCAATTTCCCCTACTCCTAGTCCCAGGCTCAGTTCTCCCTGCATCTCAGTCCTTATCAAATCTATCTCCCCTCCCCCTTCATCTCTTTACTTCTCATCCCACTGGTTCTCAATCCCAGTCTCCTTGCCAAACTAGGGACAGTATCCCCCTCTGGCTCCTCAACCAATTTTAGTCCCCCACCCCATTTCATTCCCTGGCCCCAGTATCCTTGCCCAACCAGTTGCAGTCCATCTTTTTCAGATCCTAATCTCAATCTCCTGGCCTAACTCGTCACAATCCCCCCTGGATCCCAGTCCCAGTCTTCTTGCCCAGATAGTCCCAGTATCCCTCCAATTCAACTCCCAGTTGTCTCCACCAGCTTCCAGTCCTGGTTTCTGTCCCTTCTGTCCCACAGGCTCCTTGTTCCAGTCTACTTCCCCCTCTAACCCCACCACAGATCTGACTTTGGTTCCTTTCTGGGTGGGAGCATGCCCAGTGTGGCCGGAATCTTTTGCAAAACTTAACTGCTGAAATCTAAGAAGTCTCTGCTGAGCATGTGCAAATCATGATTTTTAAAAAGCATAGAACGTTGTCAAATTAGGGCAGATTTGCACAGGATGGCAAAAGGCATGTCCCTGATACAAAGGCCACCCACTGACAAATTTCAAATCCCTGCTCCAAAGCAAGAGGGGTCCCAGAGCTTTTCAAAAAAAGGTCACCACTTTTTTTTTTTTTTTTTTTTAAACACTGGCAAAACAATGTATTTTCCTTAGCCTTGCTCTCAGAAATGGCTGAACTGGTTTGGTTGAAATTTTCCAAAATATTCCACCTGAAGCAGACACCTAGAATGGAGGAACTCAGCTCAAATGGTTAAAAGGTTTGGCAAGTTATAAGCAACTGCAAACAGGGTCTTATAATAGGAAGTATAGGCAACATGAATAACAAACAACACACTAGCCATGCCTACAAAATGTGATGTCATTTATCAGTTCTTTGGGGTATTAGCTTGACCATAAGTACTGATCATTAAAAATAGTAATACCAATTCATACACTGATCCATTAAAGTAATATTTAAACAAAGAATTCACAAAGCAAGGAGTATTTGTAAAAAAAACCCTCATTCCATTCAGTATCACAAAAGGTTCAAAACTGTGCAACTGTATATGGGGAACATAATTTATTAATTCAACAAAATTTAACAAATAAGACCATATAAAATGCACCTAAATGGATTCTGTTCAACGTTGTCTTTTTTCTATTGCTTACTTTTTGAGGCCATCAAAATTTCACATCACTGCCATATGAAAAGTAAGTACACAATAAGTTAATTTGTATTGTCACAATACAGTACAACTGTGGTAAAGAGCACATTCATTTTTAATCCAGTATGAATAATATATAAATATGTATACAGAGTGAGGGTCAAAGGAAAGCAAGAGGAACATTGTTTACAGCAGAAGTAGTACAAAAACCAGAGATTATTCTTACTTGCAAAGATAACAATATCTGCAATTTGCTTGTAACTAAGGGACAAAGGAAAATGCCCATTTCTCTTGGGTAACCCATCCATTAATTACGGCTCAAAACTTGTTGTGGGCAGCAGGTTCTTAAAATAACCCTTCCTAGATAAGTTGGCAATAAATTTATAATGTTTTATCTAGTGGTGGTTGGTGGGTTCTTTCTTTGCAAGTTATAGGTCATACGTATTCTACCTTCTATATATCTTCCAATAAAATTATTTGAAAGCCCTTTAAGAAAAAGAACCCTGCCTGATGGTTCAGAAGATAATGTGTAATGCATTGTGTTGCAGTGTGGGAGAATCAGGTTAGAGGCAGGCCAGCATGGAGAGCAAATTATGGAGTATCCTTCTCAGATAGGAAGGAGGAGTGGGAGGACACTATATTGCTTACAACTCAAACAACCTGGCGGTAGAGTAGCACACTACATTGCTTGCACTTCAGTGTCTGAAGACCTTTCAACCCTGTGGACTGAGAGCAGAGATTGTAAAGCGATGGAGCTACAAAAGAAAAACAGGAAGGATCGACTATAATTGGAGTAATGGTGTTGGGAAGCAGTTGTGGAAGATGCAGAGTGCCCCTGAGAGATGACAAGTACCCTCAACACCCACTGAGGCCAATGGGAGTTGACAGCACTCGGAACCTTGTAGGTCCAAACTTAGAAGTGGAGAAAGCACTAAGGCCAAGATCCTCAAAGGTATTTAGGTGTCTAACTCCCATTGAAATTGATTTCAATGAGAGTTAGGCATCTAAATACCTTGAGGTTTTGGGCGTAGGACTCAGACTTGGGTTGTCCCAGTTTGTGCGTCTGCCCTGGGAAGAATACAGAGCTTGGACAGGATGAACATTCTGGTCTTGAAAAAGAACTAGCAAATATAAAGAAAAAATTCCAACCCTTTAGATTCTTCTGCCTTTTAAACAAATATGTTGCTTTGTTAATTTAGACTTTGAGAAAAAAAATGTTTGTTTTGTTTTGTTTCAAATTTATGATCTGATATGTTGCTTTGTGACATGTCATGTCAGCCTGCATCAGTCACATCGTGTTAGGTTTCATAACATGGCATGACTGATGCAGCCCAACATGGTGCATCAACGGAATGGAATTTGAAAATGCAGGTTTTGAGAAAGGCACAGATCTCAAAGTAGGTTTTTATGACCATATAGGGGCAATGATGTCTACAGCTGGAACTGAGGGTTTGTCAGTGGGTTGTTTGCCAAACCCATTTTGCATTGGTATATCTTTAAAAATCAAACTGTGCCACTGTCGCACATAAAAACCTCAATCTCAGTATAATCAGGTTACTGACTGTACACTGCTGATAGTTGCTAATTTACCAACTTCGATATGGATCTATTATTTAAGATTCACACAAACAGGAGAGTGAGAGAAAAAGAGATGAATGCTGAAGTATTTTTCATTGAAAAAAATCATTTACATGGTGAAACTGCATTTATTCTCCACTCCTAAAAATATTTGATTGGCATCCAAATTCTAGAAAATTTTCCACAAAGAAACATCTTATTTTGTGATATTACAGGCACATATGTAAGGGTTTGCATTAAAATGTTAAAATGGGCATTGGATTAGTCACATGGATAAGATCAGGAATTTATTCCAGATTGTTAAGAGAGTACTAATAGCAGCAAAATCATGGCTTTCTCCCAAAGCAACAAGAAATCAGTAATTTGAAAGAAAAATGCCAATAATACATCATACGCACAAGCCGTCTGTTGTCCCCACTACACTACTTTTTATTATATTGCATATGTGTACATATATACACACAGGGAAAGAGAGACAACTGCATACACACAATTTTACTTATAAACGTAGAGAAAAGGATGAAGAAAAATATAATGATGAATGGAAAACAAATGCTGTGCAATGTACTATAAATTATAATTAAATCCTGAGAAAAATGTTTACTAGATATGACATTTGTTCCCTTAAAATGCAAAAATGACAATGTTCATATGACAGAATGCTCTGAGTGTTTCTCATTAGGTGGCCGATGGTTCTGAAACATTGTAACATTATTACCATGTGTTATGATAAGTTAATTTCAAGTTTCTTCTTTACTGTAAGTACATGCTTTTTGGTGAAACTTGACAATAAGTCCCATCACCTCTTACAGATGACCACCTTATTAGGTCACTTTAAGTTTTTTGAGTCATGACAATGGAAGACATGTCATGCTCTTTTTGTATTTGTAAAGTCTACTTTAATTTTCCTCTAGGAGAAGAAGAAGGATGGTCCAGTTATTAGGATACTAAGACTCCAGAGACCTGTGTTCAATTCCCTGCTCTGCCACAGATTTTCAGAGTGACCTTGACCAAGACACTTAGTCTCTCTGTGCCTCAGTTCCCTATTTGTGAAATGGGGATTACAGCACTGCCCTACCTCACAGTAGTGTTGTGAGGATATCCATTAAAAAGTGTGGGACACTTGGATACTCTGCTAATGGAGTACCCATGGATAGATGTCAAAAGGGAATTGTTGAAATGGACTGGACCATAATTTGCTCTGTTTGCTGTTGATATAGTTGGATTTCCAACTGGAAATGTGCTCTACAGTTGCTAGGAGCAAATAAAGGAACCTACTGATTCCCATTTAGGTACAGTTAGAATTTCAAGCGGGAGGTAGCAAGCACCAGTAGATGCATATAGAGAAAGGTTTTTAATGTTCAGAAGCGTATTTGACCAGATGCCAAGAAAACACATCAAGGAAACAAACAAACTTAGAACATGCTCCTGACCAGCCCAAATGTAGGTTCTTCTTGCCACCAACTTAAAAATCATTTCTACCAAGAACAGCTGCTTTTAAATCTTTGTTTCCCATGAAAATCCATATCAGAGGTAGAATCGTGATTTAAATATACCCATGGGCATTTGCCATCAGAAGGAACAATTCCAAGATGGTGGCCATATGCTTTCTGCCTGACAGGACAACCTTTCTGAATGACTCCCTGGCAATCCCTGTGACCATCAGCTTGGAAGTAATTGCGTAATGCATCTTCCTGGCTCTCACAGTTTGGCGTTTCAGGAGAACTAAATGCCTGCTACCATTTTAAGGTGACAGCAGTATAGTATGCAAACAAAAATTTGAAAAGGGAAAAATATTTTCATTTAAAAATTGGCTACTACTCTTGTGCATTCCATTTTTTTACCCACAAATATTCATAAAGATTTTTACTATTCACAGCAAACATCCTAAATACGGTCTGTATTACCCAATAGACCAAAATGGCTCTAAAGCAGCCATTCCAATTGTGTGCATAATAATATGGATGGATAAAAGCTGAATACATGTATTTGTCCAATAGACAATAATGGCTCTGACTGAACCATTCCACTTTATTGGTCTCACACTATGCATTTATAAAACTCCCTGAATACCAGACAGATTAGAACTGCTACAATCAGATTGATACATGCAATAAAAGTTTTCCAAAATTTCTGAATATATATTTAACCACACACAGGCCCTGGAACAACTCATGGAATGTTATTATTTACCCAACTCTTTTGGATAAATAACAACATACCATGAAATGATTTTTCATTTATTAAATTACAACAAAGAAATTAAATTCAATGTAAATGTAATGTTGAACAGACAAGCTTTTAAATTAAGAGAACTGTCTGATAGTCTAAACAATTGACAGAATACAAGTGTAGACCAAGAAGTACAAACAAATGAATTTTAGAAATGATTGGAAAAGTTTTCACCTGTCATGACTGGAGCTCGGGGTTCTGTGCTTTACCTGCAATGCCTGATGACATCTCAGACACTACTCAAGCTGAATTTCCTGTGTTACTATAGGGTTTGATTCTGCAAACACTCTTAAGAACAGCCAGAGAGACTACCGATGGTGGGAGGCACACTAAGGACATGATTCAGACAGAGTTTAGCCACAATGTTAAGTCTCACTGATGTGCTTAAGCACTCTCCTGAGGAAAGATGCTTTCCAGGTTTGGAGCCTAAGCCTGGAAGTATAGATCTGAGTGCATACAGAGTGCAGAATAGCCTTAGTGTCAGGTTAGCAACTACTGAAGGATCTCCCCTGCACAGGGAAATGTTTCACGTGACCCCAAGATTTGGGGAAGGGCACAAAGAGCACCTTTGTGTCACTTCCTCACTTGTGCTTGAAGCTAAGAAAATGGCCTAATGGGCCTACTCACTTGAGTAAAAGCATAAAAATGTATAGCCTCAGGCTCTCAAAGATGGTAAAGTTGTCATTGGTTGTAGCAGGGGAAACCAAAGTAAGAAAACAAAATTCATTATTAGTTTTTAAATGTATTTGTAATGTTAAAATCTACATGATGGACCAAATTATACTCTCAGGTACCTACTTGGCTCCCTCAAAATCCAAATAAAGGTGCAGTCTATGCATGATTTGGGATCTTAAACAGAGTTTAGTACTTCTGAAAAGCATTTCAGTTCACTATTTAATAATCTTAAAGGTATAATATAAGCCTAAAGAAGCCAGGAAAGTGCTAATGTTAACGCTGAATTCCTTTCATTGCACCATTAAAAGAAACAAGCTATGTTACAAAAATGGAATTTAAAGCAACAATTCAATGTGTATCTTAGGTCAATGATTCTCAACCGGTGGTCCAGGGCCCCTAGGGGGGCACGAGCAGATTTCAGGGGGGCTGCAAAGCAGGGCTAGTGTTAGACTTGCTGGGGCCCAGGGCAGAAAGCTGAAGCCTCGAAGTGTGGAGCTGAAGTCCAGGGCTCCCAGCCCTACACCTGGGACTGAAGCCAAAGGCTGAGCAACTTAGCTTTGTGGGGAACCCTGTGACATGGGGCCCCAGCCAGTTGCCGTGCTGGCTACCCCCAGGGGTGAAAGTAAGGTGGTATGGGCTGGTATGGCGTACCAGTTAAAAATGGCCGCTGGTACCAGCCCGTACAGCTGACTTTAAAGCGGTGCCGCGGCAAAGGACCCTGCTTAATGTGCTGCCATGGCAGCACTTGAACATCATTGCCCTCCCTCCCAGGCCACTGACAGGCAAAAGGAGCAGCTGCCCTGGGGCTGGCAAACACTGACCCCCAGCCCTGCCCCTTCTGCCTGAGGCCCCGCCCCTTCTGGGAGCCGGAGACGGCCCCCGTACCGGTGAGAGTTCAATTTTACTTTCACCCCCTAATGCTGGCCCTGGCTTTTATATGCAGGAAAACAGTTGTTGTGACACTGGTGGGCCATGGAGACCAAAAGAAGAAAAAGAAAGTAAACAACTCCATATGTAAAACAGCCAGAAGTAAATCATAACAATGTAAGAATGGCCATACTAGGTTAGACCAATGGTCCATCTAGCCCAGTATCCTGTCTTCTGACAAGGGCCAGTGCCAGATGCTTCAGAGGAAATGAACAGAACAGGGCAATTATTGAGCGAGCCCTCCACTTTGGTCCGGTCCCAGCATCTGGAAGTCAGAGACTTAATACATGGGGTTGCATCCCTGACCATCTTGGTTTATAGCCATAAACTTATCTAATTCTTTTTTGAATGCAGTTAGAATTTTGGCCTTCACAACATCCCCTGGCAATGAAGAAGTACTTCCTTTTGACTGTTATAAACCTGCTGTCTATTAATTTCAAATCAGTGTCAGACAGAAGCTAACCCTCACGTGGATGTGAAGTCACTCTTAATAAACAGAAACAATTAGCAAATTCTATCATTTTCCTTCATATTTATGCTTTCAAATCATTAATCAAATCAATCATCAAACATGAGAAGAAACATCTCTAATTTTACCATTTTTACCTTCATTAACATGTTATCTATTGATGATGGTAATAAAAATATAAATATTTATTATATGAAAATGGATGCACTAAGATAGAGGAGTTTGTATACTGTGCTGAGTAATCTAAATTCCAGAAATAGCTAGATTAAATTGCCTGTGGTTAAATGCAGACTGTATTTCATATTCCTTGAAAAGATCACCTGACTATAAAAAATAATTTTTTCACAGAGTAAGATTTTTAAAACAGGAATGTCTGATTTAAGAATAGAAACAGATACAAAATCATCTCTTGTGGAAGAAACTGGTACATTCAGCTTGGGAAAAGAATAGTTATTATTTGGTATAAAATATTTTTTCTACAGGTGGGAGTATGTTCTCATCTCTCTACAATTTCTTTCAAATATGTATTGAACATTGTATGACACATTGCACACAGCACAACACAACACATTCTCTCCAAATAAATACTTGGGACTTCATAAAACGAAGGCTTAAGTATTTTAAATTGCCTGCCAAATTCTCTATATATCTGGTGTAATGCAACATTTTTGTGCACAATAGCACGCCATTTTGTTTTTGACACAACAGTGTGAGTTAAGCTCAAAATGCCCGAGAGTACCCCAAATGAAGTTAGTGGGAATTATGTCATTCGCTGAGCCTGGAATGTCAGCTGTAATTCTGATTGTCCAATGCTTTGGTAGATTTAATTAAATTTAAATAGATGTTCAAATTTATTCATTTTGGTTTATATACACAAATAGATCAAAGAGTTCTTATTAAGGGTACTAGGTGGTAAGCTATCCTGGACAAAATTTAGAAAGGCAACTGTTGTGAAAATTTATAATTCCCACAGTGGCCAGGCAAAAATATAAACTTTCATTCCTCCCCCATGTCACCACTCTCACAATAATTTTCTCTTTCACCAAAGGCCAGAAGGAATAGATGGGCAATTCACTGTCCCTAAAGATCTGTAGGTTCTGGCTAATTCAGACAAAGGGTGGGAGTGAATTCCAAAGTCAAGGATGGATTATACACTGCTAACACATCCCCTTTCTTTCTATCACTCCGGTTTGAGTGTCTGGGCAGATTGCAGCTAAGGAAGTGTGGCCAAGGAGATATGTGGTCTCAGAGGTAGATACCATTTTGTTCTTTAATATAAATAACTGATCAATACAGAGTTCTTCTAAATACTGTACCTTGCAAGATACAAGCTTAGGTAGTACACTCCTACCCCTTCTGTGTGTGAAGACATGAGTCAACTCATGTTTAACCCAATCTATTGTTTTACTTGTTCTACCACTTCTTTTACATTTCATCTACTAATCATATCACTGGTATTCAGTTCTGAGGAAACACATTTCTCCGCTATTAAACTCTTGACCAAACTATCTCAAGTTCTCCTGCAAGCTCTTTCATGAGAAATGTCAACCTCCTGCTCCCTCAAGTGCTTTCAGTAGCCCAATGCACTTTTAATCTTTCAAGGGATATTTAGCTTTGAGCATGAAGCACTATGTTCAGTTAAGTGAGGGTTTCCAGGATAAACCCTGCACTTTGGGGATATGGGACTATAGAAACAGAGATTACAGAATTATGGAAGTTACTACTGGAAAAGGCCTAATCAGTGATCTTGTTTTCCTGCCAGTATATTCTTACATCCTATGTTCAGTCCCGTTTTAATATATGAAGCAATGAAGATATTCCCCCTGGGAAATTATTCCAGTCTAATATGTTAAATATCACTGTTACATTTCCCCTAATATTCAGCTCTTTTTCTTAGTTCAGTTTTATTGCTAGTTGAACACCCACCTCCTTTAGACCACCCTAACAATTTTCTCCCTTTTCAGTATTTACACCTCGTAAACAATTGAACAAAGTCAGTTCATATCCCCTGAGGGTCTGGTGTTGGGAACACGTGAGCATATGGGTAACTTTTTTTCCTGTAAGTAGTCCTATTGACCTCAGTAAACCTGATCATTCAGATACATAAGGCTTTGTGTCCTAAAGCTTGTATCATTATTTCATCAACATTTCCTTGTAAGTTACAAATGTGTAGAACAACCCAAAACTAATATGGGTAACCACTGATTCAAAGGACTTAATTATTCATAAATATAGTAGTGCTTTCTCTATCACTGTTGCCACTGTTTTGAATTTGTTTATTTTATTTGGTGGAGTGGCAGTAAAACAAAAATCTCAATCACAACTTTCAAAGGGCCAGATCCTCACTCATTTTATCAACAAAGTTATGCAAATTCACATCAGGTGAGGATCTGGCTCTGTGTGTGTATCCAGGTAAAGATTAGGAATTTCTCCTGTAGGCCCAGATTCAACAAATCACTTAAGTATGCAGTTAAACAATGGGATTAGTCACATGCTTAAAGGTAAGCACGTTCTGGAGTACTTGCTGAAAGGAGGCCTTAAAATGTACTAAGTGTTTTCTACATCCAAGATGTCACTTAAGATGAACATGTTCTTCTTTAATTGTAGTTGTTGCTTAGTTATGTAAGTTAGGTAATGTAAATGTAACTTTGTCACATTACAACTTTCATTTAACTGATGATTCTCTATCTACAGCGACATGTTAGAAAAGAGTCTCAGGAAAAACAAAACACCTTAAGTAAATAAATATCCAGCACACTAAAAGCTAATATTTCAGATTATCTGGGGATAACTCACTACCCACTTATCATTCTACTAAAAACATTACTACTATCTATTTATGGGGTTATATGTGTGTAGTTTGCAGAACATCTTGCTATCAACAATGCAATGGCATTACATTCCATCATTGTTGTTGCACTGAATTAATATGAGTACCTTTGTGAGTGATTACACAATATAACTTATATCTCACTAGGTATATTATGTATATCTATATTTAGCGGATATATATGCATCTATAATATATATTTTACACACACACACACACACACACACACACACACACACACTACATTTTTTATCATATCCAGTTGAACAAATCAGTAGCTTGAACAGTAAAAATTAAAAGATTGAAAAGGATAAATTGAGCACGAACTTTTCAGGATCTTTCTCTTTGGAAAGTACTATTGATGATGTCACAGAAAAAGTGTCTTTTTATTAAGTCACAAAGGAAATGCTCTCTTTCCCCCCGCCCGCTTCCCTCCCTCCTCTCCCCCCGGTTCTCTTTTCTATAAAGGATCTCCAAAATGAAAGGTGTCAGACTTTGCTTTTTCTTCTTGGCATGATCCAGAATGTATGGCTGAGGAATGACAGATGTCTGCAACCAGCTGCAGTGAAGCATGCTAAAGTTTCAGTCTAATCCACTTATTTCACTGCAGTCACGTAAACCAAAACAAATGGGCAGTGCCTTACATTATAAAAACACAGCAGCATTACTTTGTTGCATAATGTAGCTGATACGCCATCTTTTTATCATTTTTCCTACTGCAGAAAGAATTCACCTCTTTATTAAAAACATTCCCTGAAAGTTCTCCCATTCTACTCTCCCTTATATTTTTATTTTAAGTTCACACAACATTCCTGCTATGCTCCAGGTGTTACTCAATTTGCTATTATAAAAATAATATGTTTAGTGAACACTGATTATTGTTAAAAAAGCATAATATCATTCAAAAGATATAGAGCCTGATTCTGTTCTCACGCTGATTTTTTTTTTAAAAAAAGCAAAGGTGCAACTTTAGCTGATTTATGCTGATGTGAGCGAGATCAGAATTAGGCCATTGTCTCCAGTTCAAACACATGCTGCATAATACATGTATGCTCACGCATTTACCCTTTATCGATAAAAATACATAAAATGTGCATATATGTTTTCTTACTTCTCAAACTGGAAACATCAAGGTATGCACAAATACTAATTTTAATCAATTTGAATAACCTCTTTCAAAAAAATCTGGTTATTAAGAGAATTCTTTGCCTTTACATTTAATTCAATATTTGAAATAAAATCCCCTTTTCTATTTTGTTATACCGAAGGGAGTATAAAGTAAGTGAACATGGCATTGCTTCCTGGAAAGGGAGACCCTGCCTCACTTTAACATGTAGTGCAACAACCTTTTGAACCTTCCCTCCTTTAATCCTTGTAAGGAAAGAGAAAGGAGAAGGAATCATGTAGTTCTCTCCCTGCCAGCAGTTTCAACAGCTGTGAAGCACTCTTTCAGCACAATTCATAAAAAAAGATGTGTTGGATTTCGCCTATGGCAGAATGGCGTACAATTTCTGGCCCTTCAGGCTATAACAATAAATGCAAAGAGGAAAATTTTGAGATTTCCCCCCTTAAACTTCCCACAACAACCTCAGCAAAACCACATGACTTGTCTTGTACAATCTCCCTGGTGTTTTCAGTGCTACTTTGGCAGGAAATCAGAATTACTGTTATATAAATTCCATCTGATGCCAGAGCTACCATCTGTGAGTAAAACTGCTTCACCTACGTCTGCCGGCAAAGCCACTCTCCCAGAGACAAGGGAGAAGGAAAAAAATTTGATTAATTTGCAGAATGCTTGTGATTTGCTCATATATTATTATAACTGCTCATCAGCACATGACAAATTCCCAGCACTCTGCACAGGAACCCGTTCAGTTTCAGCAGTTTTTTGCGTCGGCACCTGACAGACTGCAGAGCCACTAATGACTTTCAGATGCTTACAAACAGTAATTCTATCTTCAGAATAAAAAGAAAAATCCGTAGGAAGAAAAGAGTAGAGTTAGTCTATTTCACTTCCTTCCTGTATATCAACATGATTTAACTCTTAAGGGCAGCAGTGGCTCCAAGATCACAACAAGGCTGCTACTTGCCTGTAAAAGACAAAGACTGCCAATCTCAAGAGGAAAGGTGAAAGCAAAAGCCAGTCTCTTAAGGCTTTCGTTGTACTAGTACCAAAGACAGTGAAACACAAAGCAGGTATCCAAGGAAATGACACACCTACTCTGCATTATTAAAATAAAATAACTGTTCCTTTAGGTGCTTCCTAATTTTATGTATTTGTCCTATTTTAATACTTCTGATAACCTTTTGCATTTTCAGGGAACACATCTGCTTCCTAACTGCAGCTGAAATTTTTTTCCCTTTAAAACTATGATTATGCTTTCTGAAGCACTGTCTGTTTGCTTGATTGCCTGTTTTAGATTAGAGACTTTAGCAAGGAAACAAAGACTTCAGAATGCACATCAGTCCCACATATGAGAAACCACAGAAGGAATAAGCAATAAAATGTGATGCACCATCTGTCCACAAACAATAACCTGCATGTTCTGAAGGCTTACAAATTATTTAGCACACAACCTCACCGAATTATAGGACCCTTAAATAGAGCAATAGACTGGGAATGAGAACCTCTTTGATGTCCTTTTGCATTTTTTTTTTAATTCAGTCTCAATTGATTGCTAACAGTTGAGGTATTTCTCAGTGACTATTGGAGCAAGTTGATTTTTATGAACTAGGTCTCGGTAGAATATTTGGCCACAGATTTGAGCAGTGTGGTATATATTGCCTCTCTGGTCCTAGTCTACTGCAAATGGCTTGTTAATCAAAAGACAGTCTCAAAGAATGGCCATTTGGGAAATTTGGTCCTGAGGGTCAAATTCTGCTCTCAGATATTCCTCTGCAACTCCAATTGGCCTCAGCAGGAGTATGCAGGAAACTGAAGGCAGAATCTGCCTTTAGAAAGTTATTTGAAGGTTTTGACTGTGCTCTGATAGACTAAATCCCTAATGACAGTTTGATTTAAAATGGTAAATTGATCTCACCATTAAAAAATAAATATTAAATTTCTCTTACCTGTCGTAACCGACCATAATGATACTGCATGCAAAATGCATCATCATGCCAATGCCCCTTTTATAATGTAATCTCATGAAAGAGTACCTCAGAGCTACAAAGTTCCCAGACAAAACTCAATATCCTTTGGTAATTTGGGTGTATACTATAGTCTCAAGACACAAGGCTCAAGAC
This sequence comes from Terrapene triunguis, assembly GCF_002925995.2. NCBI lineage: Eukaryota > Metazoa > Chordata > Testudines > Emydidae > Terrapene > Terrapene triunguis. The sequence continues at coordinate 35,388,464 of NW_020664481.1, read as the reverse complement.
ACAAATTTCAGATTCAGATGGCTAAAGTTTGGGACATGGAGTTTTGGTTCATCCAGTTACAACCATAAAGACCATTTGATAAATTCAGATCAGATTTGGATTTTGAACACACCCAGGATGTCTGGATGTATGGTTCGGTCCATAGTTTAAAAACTCTAAAAGCTTCAGTAAACACTTTATAATTTATTTTCTTCCCGATGCAAACACACAACTAGTCCCATACGCCCAATTGGTGATGTCTGTATCAGCAGGCGAAGCTCTCCACTTGATTTTAGCAAAGAGGGAGAATTTTCCTACGAATTAGATGGGAATTTCCCTCAAAATTTTTCATGCTTTGTTTTTTCCATATTTTGTATTTTTCTGCAGATTCCGTTAATATAATGTTATTTAGGTTTGCTCTGAATTAGCAGATACAGAGACCTATTTACTCTGGGCTTTTTTAATGTGCCCACTCTTTTGCCATCTATGTCAAAATCCATTTAAAATAGATGCTGGAAAACAAAAATAAAATAATTTTCTTTGGTCAACTTCAAAGAGTTGGAGTTAGAGGGGGCAGTACAGTATAATTAATTTTTGATGTGCCAATGGACTCCATTACCATAAATGAGTGTTATGGAGACACACTGAGAAAAAATATACCTTTTACTCCTTATCTGCATTTCACAAAGAGTATCACAGTGAAGCCACTACTATTAAAGATTAAGCATTAAGGCCGCGATCCAGCAAGGTACTTCAGTACTTTTGTAACCTTAAGCATACGAGTAATCTCACTGACTTCAATGGGACTACATATGTGCTTAAAATTACACACGTGCTTAAGTTCCTTGCTGAATCAAGTCTGACCTTTGTTTACAAAGATTCACAACAGAGCCATAACATTTTGCCCAGAACCTTGCCACATGAAGCCTAGCACCATATCTTTTCTTTTCGTACGACTGTTGTTGGTTTGTTTGTTTGTTTTTCCATTTGGAATTGCTAGCTCATGAAAGGTGACAGATTGATAGGCCTGAAGACTGAGGTCTTCTCTTTTTTTCCACAGAACAGCTACAGTGCAGGAAATGGCAAGAGAAGCCTCCCTATCCTGCTCTGGTAATGTCTCCTTACCCTAACCTAAAAGAAGCCCCTCTAGCAGTGCAGGGATGGAAGGCGTAGTTTAATCTCTATGTCCACTCAGGCATGGGTCTTGCAGCTGATGCTGCCAACAAAGATGCTAGTTAATGTTAATTATGATGGTGTTTTTTTAAAATGTCAACAATTGTCCCCTGGGACTGAGACAGAAACCACTAAACTCATTTCACACAGGCCAATGAACTACCATCAAATGGCAACAACTTTTTGTTGCTACCTATTTTGTACATATCTTCTAAAACAATTACAATGGAACTGGAAAACAGCCCTTGAATCTAGATGAGAGATGCGGTCTTTTGTTCTCTTGTACTGTAATTTAAGAATAAAGGGCCACCAGCTCCCAAGTTGCAGGTGAGGAGCACTAAGCACACCTTAGGGTGACGGCCTGCAAAAATGTCCTATGTCCTCCTCTTGTCCTCAGCAAGCTCTGTGCCAGCTGGTCCCATGGTGCATATTAAAACAGCCTAACTAAACATTGCTATAAATTGCACTGGTAGCCAGTGTCCAATGGAGGATGCCCAACCATGCCTTTGCTCTCAGTGATGAAGGAGAGATCAGGAGGGCGTGGTTTAGGAGCTACTCTGACAAGCTCTCATCAGCAGGGGTGGCCAGGTAAGTAAGCTTTTCGAGTTACTTTGGATCACCAGAGCAGATCCCAGGATGTGAGCCAAAGTGTTTTGTTTTTCTGGGGTGAAAATTTCCTACAACAAATTTGAGAGTAAATTTAATATCCATAGAAGCAAGGAGCTAATAGCACTTGATGAAGCCAGGCTTATTTTGAATGGGGTAGATTTAGTCTAGGGAGGCAAGTTTCCTCACTCAACTCCGGTCTCCACCTAGGAAAAATCTTTTTTTTGCTAACTTTCTCCACAGTTTAGAGAAATCATGTAGGTGTATGCAGGACTAGACATTCACTGAAGGAGTCAAAATAAAATTTCAATCTACCAAATTATTGAGGTTTTCATACACACATGGTCATATTTTTTTTCATATAGGTGTTTACTACAGTTTGTAGTAAAAGTTTCATTCAGACAAACATGGATCTCTGCATAAGTTTGATCTACTGTATGGTATGAATGTATTTCAAGAATAACAAAAAGTCCATGTCATGGTTCCAACGTTTGCTAATGACGAAAAACATTTAGGCTCTAATCCTGCAACCTGCTGCAGAGAATTGGACCCATGCCATTATGCGCAGACCAACTGAATTCCATGGAGCTTTTTTGGGGTGGACGGGTCTACTCACGAGAAATCAATTGCAGGACTGTGGCCTTCAAGCAAATTGGGATACATTAGTGAAAAGTTCATAAGTGCACAGATCAAATTCACTTTATAAAAAGATTGTGTATATAAAACTCATAAACGGGCCAAATATTTGTCCTCACTTAAACCCATACAATCCTATTGACTTCAAGGTATAATATGATCCATATCTGTTGCTATGCTACCCAGAACAAAGAGGCCTACAAACATGCCCAGTCAGCCAGATGAGCACAAGTTTTAACTGTACTTAAAAAAACAATAAACCACAAAATATTCTTCATTGAATGTGAAGTTAACCCAACTTATTTGGAGTTAAATTGGAGTATGTCATTAAACATACTCGCTGTCCCTAGGTTTTGTTGGTAAATATAAAGTAAAAGTATCAAGGACCAAATTCTGCTCTCAGTTAAATGTGTTCAATGCCATTAATTAATTTCAATGGGGTTACATGGGAATAACCAAAAACAGAGGCTGGCCCCAAATATGGAGTCCTCCCAACCCTAAACATTTTAAAATCATGAATCAAGCCTCCCACAATAATTAGATTGGCTTAAAAACATGAGATATTTAACACATAATAAATGTGGCATTTCCCTCTCTTTTTTTTCAGCCTTGTGGCTTCACATCTTCAAGTATTTTTCACAACCATGAAGGCTAGAAACGTACTAATTTAAAAATGAATGGAGAGAGAAAGACAGAGATTCTCATATAATCACATGGCTCCAGACACTGGAGCTTTACAGAAAACACCAACTATCATAAGACTCAAGATAAAATCATGAGAACTGGAAACATGGCTAGCACTTTCAACTTTCACTCACAGTTTCCTCTTTTGTAGGCAGAAATTGCATCCATAATCTATTTTCTACACAGCAATGTGTTAGCAAATTTCCAACCCTGAACTAATTTTTATATTCTTTAAAACAAATAAGTAAATAAAGTAAAGCTAGACTAGCATTTTATGCACATCATAAAATCATTCTTTGAAGTCTAATACCTAGAAGATACAGTTATCTTCAGGAATAATGCTAAAGATATGGCTAAATAAAGGGTCAGATTTAAATCCTGCAAGTACAATATAAAAATTGAGATAAAATTGTTTACATGTATTTGTGTAGGACATGTATTTTGACAGTGTCCCCATCAGTATGGTCGCTAGAATTCATAATCCACAGTGCTATTTTTTAAAATAGTTTGATTTGTTTATTAACTGTACTTTCCTATTTCCATGAGATATAGACATCGACAGTGAATAGACCTTTTCTAATTGAACTGATAGGTTGAAAGTGAACATGTCCTTGAATTTACACTGAAAGATAGACAGTGATTATTTATAATAAGGGATTTAGTCAACTGCCTTTCCATTTGTACTGCAAGGACTTTATCAACAGACCATGTTTAGGTAAATAGTGCCAAATAAGATAAATTCTGTATTAAAGGACGAATGTCTCACAGCGTCAGTTGTACAGGGAAGAGACGTTTTGGTTGATGACATGTCCTGTAAGTATAAAAGGGAGTATTAAGATAACACTTCATGCTAGCATTAATACATCAAAGTTCTGTACTGACCTGTTTCATCCAAACTGAATGTGAGGATGCTTTTAATTTCTGAGATTAATTTAATTTCAAATACATTCAGCCTTACATCCTGTTTTGCAGCTTTATGAGAATTGCTGGATTTGCAAAATAGCAGCGCTGTAGGTGCATTAATAAACGGGCTGTATTTGTCTAGCCAGAGTTGAAGCCTTTCTTTAAAAAAACCCACACAACTCTGTCTCTGTGAGCTGGCTTTGCCCACAATATTAGAGCTTAGCTATCGCCTTGCTGAAGGGCCTATTTGTCTGCTTTAAGTGAAATCACTCAATTCTCAAAAGTCAGTGGAGGACTTTGGAAGGGGGAGGGCTGGGAGAGGCCACTCCAAATAAGTTCCATTAATCAAAAGACACAGTCTAATGTAACTAATATTTTACAATTAGAGAAGACAAGATGGAACTAAAAGCCATCTATCTCTCTTACACCACATGATCATCGATTCATAATCAGAAGACTGAGAGTCGCACAAAGATGCATTTACAGGGGCTGGGGGAGGGGGAATTGGTCTGAGCTGGAGATAATGAACACGATGAGAAGGAGCGGCGCTGAAGGCGGAGGAAAGATGACAGAGTGGTTCAATGGTGACGGATGACATGAAGATGAGTACTGATACCTGACAGGCAGCGAATGATGACTGCAGTCCTTTCCCACCATTATGATCCTCAATTATCTTGGTAAGGACTAAGAAAAAAAAACGAAGTGGCTCAGCCCATCCGTTTATTTATAAGCTAGGATAATGCTAGATTGTGCCAGGCTGCTGGGAAAGGCCACCTTTTCACAATTTGATCAGCACTTTATAGGAGCTGTAGTTTTCATTGTCAGCGCTCATGGGCACAAGGGGAAATGGGTAAAATACAGTACTTGTCCATCTGTTTTGTAATAAAATTCCTAAATCTTCAAGGGGAGTTATTTTTTTTCTTTCACTGCCACCTTCAGGAAAAAAAAACTAAGCTAGCAAAAAAGAAAAAAAAAGAAGGGTCTCTATGAGTTGGCTATGGACAGCTTACACACTAGAAATTATATTCACAGATCTACACAAATGTGTAGTATACGGTTGGAAATGAGCCAGTGTGAGTAAATGCAGGAGCTGAGAAAAATGCAAGAGTGAAATTGAAGGGAACTTTTTAAGGATTTCTCACTGATTTAGGGAATTATTAATAAAAAGGGAGGAAAGTTAGCTCGAGATTTCTTTGTGGTTGTGCAGTACGCCACAGGCTAGCATTTCGATACCAAAGAATATGCTGTTCAGCTACCTTATTTATTTTTAAGGATACAGACCTCCTAAACTAAAAGCTGATGTACTCATAGCTTTTGAAAAAAGAAAAACAAATTAAAATTAATATCATAAGCAGCTCCTTTTGGCAGTAAATATGTGACCAGAACAATTCACAATACAATTTTGATATATTAAAAATCATATTTTGAAAAAAACATTGTGCCTTTGCTGTTTGTCACTTTCCTTTTCCATTCTCATGGAGATAAAAAAAAGTCACAGAATACAGTGCTACATTGCCCAATAATGTAAAAATGAATAGCATACATTTAATGAACTAGGTCTAAAACAGCTCTGATTTTTCTAAATCACAAATGCTATATAGACAAGACGTGTTCTACAATTTGCCCTGCCTTTTTCCTCTTGCAGTTTTATCCAAAGAGACGAACTGCTTGGTTTAACAATCTAACAGACAGAATATGAACCCTGCTGCTCAGCTCAGCTGCATAGCAACCGTGTTCTGTGCTATCACATATGAACGACTTGGGTTTAGGGAGCATCTCCGGAGGACTCCCATTTCCTAGGACACTAAAGAGCAGGCATGTCGCAAAGGTGTCTTTTTTTACCTTTGGGATGACAGTGGTTTACCACATAACAGCAACAGCTTTACAGGAAGTTTTGCACTGTAACTTCTCAGGAGCAATCTACTAACTAGGAACTGAAATAAAGGAGCAACAGGGTCAGATATAGCACCAGACCCCAAATGTAAGAGGGGGAAAAGTGAACAATCGGAAACTTTGAGACAGACTTCCACATTCAAAAACATAGATATTAACATGCAGCAGTTCTTCTAATTCAGCATACAAACCTGCTGAATACTTCACCTGCTTTCAGGAGTGCTCTGTACAGTAGTTATGTCACAAATAAAGAGATTATAAGCTCTTCAACAGAGATCTTCATAGGTGGTTTTTGCTGTCACAACATAATAGCGCCCCAGTTTCAGCTGAGCCATTTTGTGCTACCATAATAATAATAATAATAATAGGCCAAATCCAGCACTAAGGGTACGTCTATACTTACCTCCGGGTCCGGCGGTAAGCAATCAATCTTCTGGGATCGATCCATCGCGTCTTGTCTAGACGCGATAAATCGATCCCGGATCGATCCCGGAAGTGCTCGCCGTCGACGCCGGTACTCCTGCTCTGCGAGAGGAGTACGCGCAGTCGACGGGGGAGCCTGCCTGCCGCATCTGGACCCGCGGTAAGTTCGAACTAAGGTACTTCGACTTCAGCTACGTTATTCACGTAGCTGAAGTTGCGTATCTTAGTTCGAAGTGGGGGGTTAGTGTGGACCAGCCCTAAGTTACACCAAGTGCCTTCTACTCCTGAAGAAATTGAGGGTGCAGGGGGTACAGAATGTTAAACAGAATAAAACAGATCAAGAAAGAGGGAAAAATCAATATACAATATTTAGCTAAATATATTTGTGATTGCTTGCATCAGTAAATGCTACCTTAAACCCTTGAGTGCTGCATTGGACATAATGGGCACTTAGGGATCATACTGTTTCCAACTAGCAAGTTTGATGCAAACGGAATGCAAGGAAATATTATGGCATATGTCCATAGGGCTTTATGGGACACCATTTGGCTGACAAACAGCATGTCACCAAAGAAGTGAAAATATACTACATGATATATGGTACCTTGACCGAAGTTGTTTTTTAATTATTGCAGCTTTCATCCTTATTTTTGTACAGAGCATTAAATATTTTATATCAGTCACCACAATTTGAAAATGAACCCACAAGATGACCCAAACTCAGAAAAAAACAACACAATATAATTATGGCATGTTCATCTCACATGTGCCATGAAAGTGATGTAAAAGGTGGATTTATAATTATATAAATATTGTAACAATATTTTCCTGTTTCTCATTTAGAAATTACATAATTATAAACAAGTATCCTACTAAATATACGAGATTTAAGGAAGGTTTAATCCATGATCAAATTTCTCTAATTAACACGAACAAGAGCTTCTAAGTATTTCCAGTGTACTTGTCATAAACAACATTTGATCAAATGTTCTGTAGTTATACATCAAAATTATAACTGGATTTCAAGTAATAAAATTATCTGGTTTGAAAACAGAAATAATAGAAACATTATACATTATGAACCAGGCTTTTAGCCAATCTTTCCCTACAAGCATGCTCTTAATTGGTGCACACATAGGGCCAGATTCCCTGCTGCGTTATTCCAGTTTTGTTATAGTGTAACTCCACTGAAATCAATGGAGTCATAATTGTGTAAAACTGATCTGACACAGTGATGGATATAGCCGACTTACTCTGATTGTACATGCAAATAAAGTAATTGCACACACAAATGTCTAATATGGTAATCTGTGCATGCAATTGCCTAATTTGCACATGCAATCATGCTGTTTGGGCACAGTTAAGAGCACTTATTCTACACATATCTCCATGCAAAAACTGCCTGAAAATTGCCCCGCTATTTATATTTAATCCAAAGAAACACCTATTTATGGAATGTATCAATATCACATCTATTTTTCATGTGGACTATCATGGTCAACTATGTACAATATATATTATAGTGAATCTCTTTTATTCATAAGGACGTGAAAAGCAAAATCTCTTGTATAGAGAAAATAGCATGGGCTTGATCCAACCATTCTTACTTGAACAAAATTCCTGTTGATTTAAGTGTTAGAATTTGCTTCAGTAAAGAATACAAGACCAAAACCCTTAACCATTTTTAAAACTCTTTTTAAAAGAGTTTGTTGGCTTTATGCAAAAAAAAGATTCAGTTTTTAATAGATGAAAATTAAGATTCTAACATTTAATATGCCAGGAGTTTAGTCCACAATAGAAATGTACACCCAGTAGTGTCATGCAATACATGGCAATAATATAAATTAAAAAGAAGTTGTGTGTTTTATGTCATGCAGAGTTTTTAAACTGGAGCAAATAAGCATTAATATCTGAAAGCCACTACTAGATATTGTATGCAAAATTAATTAGGAACTTTCTTCAAAATGAAAACATAATAATATGTACAGTTATAAATAGAGATCTAACTACATAATAAGTGAAGAATTCAAAATAATTATTTGGGCCGATATTAAACCTAAAATCTATCCAATATTTCACTAAAATGCACATTACTTAGGGTTTTTTTTTACCAATTCATGTACAATTTGACCCAATTTTTCCTTTTTTTATCACGTAATCTGATATTAAACTGAAAATATTGTTCAAAGGCTAAAATTCATAATCCCCCTAATAATCAGCCTCCTAACTAAAAATATGCTTTAAAATTTCGGAAAACAGGTTTGAATGTCATATGGTGGTTTGAAAAGTGGTCTTTAGCGCCACCTAGAGGAACTAACGTAACTTTGCATCCACGCCACACTGAGGAAAATTAAATACAGCTGAATAATTGAATGAGAGGGCAAGTTCAATCAGGGGTCACCATCTGCTTGACTAGAACTCTTGGCACACTTCAGCTAAGCCTCACTCGCATCATAAACATGCTTACAGTTATCATAGCTCAGACTGCCCGAAAATAAAAGAAAATTGCTTTTACAAAAATCTTGAACTAATTAAACATACACCGTCATGTTGTCATGGATACAAAAATGAAGATCACAAAATTCAGATGCTACTAGGCATCGAATCAGCACCAAACAAAAGCAGGTTCTAACTTAAAAACCCAAAGAGATGATAAAATCTGTTTTTGAAGCTCCAGAGGCCTTTTTTTTTTTTTTTTTTAGATAGTCAAAGCTCACACTGAGAATGTGGTTCATGAGTGAATGACACACATTTAAATTTTCCAACCTTCTTTTTTTCATATATGCAGGAATGGAATTAGAATTGCAGGTAAGAAACAAACCTGAGGGCAAAATGAACTGGAGGAAAAGAGTCATCTCTTGCTGTTTGAATGAATAAACCCTTTACTGCTTGTATATTAGTCACATAAAAGATGTTACAGAATATGAGTGATGGCTCTGACTCTGTACCAGCAAACTGGCCATTTACTAGGTGGTAAGGAATGGGGTTAACATGTTATTTTAATGCCTATTTAATACGAAGAGAGAAGCAACCATAATTAGCCTGCCTCATCAACGACAATTTGATTACACCAGCTCTGATCTTGGCCCAATATCTCTAAAACATAGAAACCCTTTTGTCAGATAAGTACTCAAAGCTTCCAGTACTTAAGACACTATCGGTTTTAAAAACAGATATGTAAAAATAAAAATAATACTTCATGCTCTCCTCTACATGCACAATGAAGTTAAAGTACATGCATAAATCCCTCCCACCACATTTCATTGGCGATGAAATCCATTCTGGTAAAAGATTTCATGACCGTGGTCCTGCTTGGGTGGACAGCCTGAAGAGAGGACTCTTTGGACTGGTGTCACATGAAGAGCATTCTTGGGGGTGTGTGGATCGAGATTTTTGATTATGCAACTTCAGACACAGTGTTTGTAATATGTTGGCAATGGGCAGAGACCCCTATCCCACCCTGTAAGGTGCTGTAGTGGTTGTAGAGGTGTGTTGCAGCCTTGCATCCTGGCCCAGAGTTGCTGGGACAGCTTTTGTTTCCAATCTTCATGATCCCACACTTCACTCACATAAGTACGCTTATGACAGTGAAGTGAATTTCACCCCACGGGAATAGACCAAAACCCTCTTGATTATTCATTAAACCTATTTTTAAACTATTTTATTTCATTAAAAAACCCACAAACAGATAATGCATTATGTAGTATTTTTCATGCGAAAAACATAGGGCCAAATTTTGTCCTCAGTTATACTAAATCTAAATGGTGTAAATCTAAAATACCACCAATGAAGGAATTAACTGAGTAATTAACTCCACTGAAATGTAACTGAGAGTAGGCCACAGCTATATTCAGCACTAAAATTGGGGGTTTCTGTGGTATTGACACTGATCCTGGGCCACATCCTGATCCCACTGAGACCAGGAGTAAACTCTCTTTAACTGAGATGTGGAATTGTCCCACTGTCCTCCTGAAGAGAAGAAAACTGATATAACAAAATCAACTAAATGAAAGGAAATGAGTGGATCTAGGGAATAGGCAGCATTTGTAATTAAACAGTAAAAAATGTTTACACCATCAAGTCTTGTATGGCCATTCCATTATTTTTCCTGGGATTGAACTCAGGAAAATTATCCTGGGATAATTACTTGGGCCATCCCATTTACCCTTTTAAAATATTGGCACAATATTAGTTTTCTTCCAGTTCTCTGGCATTTCCAAGACTTGTTAAAAACCAACATTAATGGTCCAGAGACCTCATCAGCAAGCTCTTTAAAAGTGTTGTATGCAAGTTATCCAGACGTGCTGATTTAAAGATACCTAACTTTAGCAGCTGCTGTTTAATATCCTCCTTAGTTACTGTTGGAATGGAAAGTATTTCATCATCATCATCATACGATATTAATACATCATCTGGCTTTTTACCAACTATGGAAGAAAACAATAATTGAATACTTCTGCCTTTTCCATGGAGCAGTAAATTAATATGTTAGGCTTCCTTTTTTCCTGATATCTTTAAAAAACTTTGTATTGCCCTTAATTGTTTTGGCCATAGATTTCTCCTTTTGTCTGTTAGCTTCCCTTATCAATTTTCTACAGTTTCTAGCTTCTAATTGATTCTTTGGTATTAACTTCCCCTTTTTCATTTGTTATTCTTATTTCTATTTTTATTACTACTTCCACTTCCCCTTTAAGCAAGGCTGTATTTTTTTAACTAGTATAGCACTCTGTCTCAATTGTGTGACTGTGACTTTTTAGGCATCTAGTAAAATGTTCTCAAATGTTTCCCACAATTATCATTCACATATTTATATTCTTTCTCCCAGCTGATTTGGCTCATAAATGTTTTCAGCTTTGTGAAACTTGTCCTTTTAAATACAAAGTATATATGTTGAGACTTTATTCTTTTTGCACATAGCAAATGTAATCAAGTCATGATCACTTGCACGAAAGCAACCATTGACTTTTAGTTCTGTGATCAGTGCCTCTTCACCTGTCAAGATGAGATATAATACAGAATTCCTCCATGTTGGATACAATATTTTTGAGTCAGGAAATTGTCATCTATAATTTTAGTAATTCCAAGGACATTTTAGTATTACACTCTGTGGGCTAGATCCTACTTAGTTTAAGAGGCCAGCTAAGGGTTTTACTAGCATAAGTGAAATTCTCCCAAAGCATACATCCTTTTTTAGTCATCCCTATGCCATGCTCCTCTCGGCCCCTGTAGGAATGTAGGCAAAGGGGATGTTGCCAGAATGCTATAGGATTCATTGCAGCCAAGCATAAATTAGAGCATCCCACAGCCTACCCTAATTTACACTGCGGGCTGAATTGATCCCAGGCTGCCTCAGCTATTAGGGGACTGTAAAGATGTAATGTAGTCAGCTTTGACAAACTCCCACCCCACCTCATCATCTGCACTAAATGTAGCTCATCCAGACACCTGGAATGGGGACTCTAATTCTAGCCTGTTTACTACAATGCTTTGAAAACTGATTTCTTTGTTTCCTAGATATTCGAGATCTACATTCCCAGCTCCTGCTTTTGAAAAGGATCCACCCCCAGCACTTCAGCCCTAGAGATAGTGGAACAGGATGAGAAATGTGGGAAACAGTTTCAAAGATTCAGTAATTTATATTACTGTAATCACACTTCACGCTTTGCTTCCAGCATGTTTTTCCTGCTGCTCATGTTTAAAAGTGTGTCGTGAGAAAATAGGACAAATTAACTGTATGTAAGTTACTATTTGATAAAAAGTTAGTAAAAATATAAAGAAAAAGAATATAATATTGTTGATTTTTTGGAATGGTTTCTTCTGATGTTTTGCATGTGCACGCATGCATATAATAGCCTGGATGAATTATGATAAATTTGTCTTTAATTTTAAAAAAGCCTATATCGGACAGATATTACTACACTGGACTGGATATTCCTGAATTTTAGACAGTTGTATTACATTCAGTTGGCCTATCTTATTGCACGTACAATTCTTATTCGGTGTACAAATTCCCATGTTGACTGTTTGGAGGGAGGGCATTGCAGCGATTGTCATTAAAAATCAACATTCATCTACAGTTATCACACCATGATACCCATCATACTTAGGAATGACTGAACAATCTCTGTTACCGCACTGGTGGGCTCTTCTCAAATGCTGACCACCACGTTAAAGCAGGAGTGGTTGGTCACCTTGTGCAGTAACTGGAGTTCTTCAAGATGAGTGTTCGTGTAGGCGCTCTACTTTAGGTGCACATGCGCCCCTGCACCTTTGATCGGAGATTTTTTGGTAGCAGTGCCCATTCTGACTGCACATGTGCTCCCTACACATCCTCATACCCTGTACCCCGAATATACAGGACAGCATGGGTGAACCACCCTCAGTTCCTTCTCTGCCGCAAATCCCACAGAGGCAGCTCCAGCGCAGAGGGGAGGACAGCAGGTAGTGGAGCATTCACAGGGACACACATCTCGAAGAACTCCAGTTACTGCACAAGGTGAGTAACCGCTCCTTCTTCCAGTAGTGTCCCTGTGGGTGCTCCACTGCAGGTGACTCCCTGGTAGCAACCCTGTAAGGAGGTGGAAGTTTTGGAACAGAGTCCATCACTGAAGAAAGAATAGTATTGCCTACTTCTAGGTCTGGGATTCCTTGATGTTAGTCTCTTGGTACCCAAAGTACTTGGTGCCTCACTAGCACTCCTCTCAGGGCCTGAAGTCTCCAGTGACCAGATCTTCTTTGATGAGGAACACTCTGTTTTGCTCCTCGTATTCCCTCCCTTATACTGGGAGTGGGAAGCTTTCAGTACTGGTGGTGCTGTCCTCGGTACCTTGATCAAGGAGACTGTAGGAGACGGGGTTTCAGTGATGTCTTCCCTTTGAACGCTTTCAGTGACCATGTTCTTGATGACAATGGGACACTGGCAGACACGGAGGGTCCCTGTACAGGGGGTTCTCTGTACCTGTGTCTGAAGCCAGTTTTAAAACTTGCTCCATCATTAATAATCTATACATAAATTCCCTGTTTTTATGGGATCTTCTCTTAAAAGAGCAGTTTTTTATACTTGCTGGGAACGTGAAAGTCTACCAAGCAACAAATGCAGTGGGAGTGTCCATCACTAACTGCTTCTCAACAAGAGGTGCAACTTTTAAATCCTGGGGAGCCCAACATCCCCAACTGAAGAACAAGTTGTTCAAGCTCCTCAATAAGGGGGAAAATATTTTTTAAGAAAAGAAAAGTGGAAGAAACATTCCAACTATAAGCTACTAAACCTACTACTACAAGGAACTAACTATAAAACTAACACTAATAAAAGGGGGAAACAGGTACTTATCAAACAGGCACATGCTAGATTCTGTCTCTGGCTGAAGGTGGTTGGGAAAGGACTGAGGGCAGTCCTGTATAGCCATGGTATGGGCACAAGGATGAGTTGGGCACATATGTGGTAGAATGGGCACTGCTACCAACAAGCTCCAGTCAAAGATTCAGGGTGCACGCACACCTAAAGTGGAGCACCTATAGGGACATTACTCAAACAAGAATAAGATTTCTTTACAGTACGAAGAAACCCGCTGCTCCACACACTTTCCTCTTTTCAGTTTGTGCGCCTACCCAGAGAGGCAGGAATTACATGCCCTAAATTCCAACACTGATAACATTTTCCAGCAGTATAGATCCAGACACCCTTTCATATATGTTCAGAACTTCTCTTCCATATATACTCAAAACTTTTTCAGTACACAAAACCCCGTTTGTAAATATTTTTAGGTATAAAGTTTATATGAAACAAAAATAACTGAAAGCAATTGGTTTTTTTATAAAACTATTTCACCTGTATTATAGTTATTCTTTCAATTTAAGGAAAGATATTCATGACTTTGAGCCAGATTATTCCCTATCTATTATCCCCATCAAAAAACTTGCAAAAGAAAAAAAAAATGTTCCATGTAAACTCTGTGATTTTTCTTACCATTCCCTCTGCATCGTTTTCTCAAGGAGAAGCAGTTTCTGAATATACAGAGGGTACTGGACTGGAACTTCCATCGAATCTGTGGGGAAATGGCACTCCACTGCTGCAGATACAGTGATGTTTGCACAGGCAGATAGCCTCTCTGTGGCTTTCCCTTGGCCTTGCCTCCTCTGTTGGCAGCGCTGTTCCCTTTGAAGCCATGGTGCTTGTGGCTCTGCCTTCTGCCCATATTTGTTCCCTATTCTTTTATGAGGCTAGAATAGAGGATGCAGAGGAGGAAATGGCACAGTTCTACCATTTCCCATCTCTGATCAATTTCTGTTCCTCTTTCAAGGGCTAAGATCTTTGGTCCCTTTGTATTGATTTTCTGCTGTACCCTATAAAGATAGCACCAGGGTAATACAAAGCTGAACGTGAAAAGTCATTCAATTGTACTGTTACATGCTTGTGTTATTAATTTCAGTTCTTCTGCACACTTTATATGGACTCCACCTGTAGCATATCTCATTGTCCCTAGCTGTGAAATTAGGAAAATGTTACATACCTAATAGGGGCTTTGTGAGGATTAACTAACTAATGTTTGCAGTGCTTAGAACAAAAATACGGTGCGAATGCTAAGCATTATTATTATTCTCTTCATACAGTATATTTTCTTCAGATGTGTCCTACTGAGCCAAAACCCAGAGTTCTATGGTGGCCTCCACAGAGTTTGTGGAAGATTCAGTGGATCAATTATTGCTATAACTCAAAAACTGTAAGTCTCCTCACGCTGCTTCTTCCACAATGTACTAGCTTTGCCAAATCGCTCTGCTAGCACAGAGCCAGTGTCCATGTATGAAAGTTGATATACAAGGATGACAGACAATTTACTAAATTAAGCATGCTACAAGAGAACAGTGATAGAGTGACAACCCCGCATCAGAGTAACATTGAAGTCACCCTGGCAGCTGATTGGCTTTTTTCTTGTGCCTGCCTACTCTCTACTAACAGGCATTTTCAGGCCCCAGATCATAATGTTTCTGCCCATGGGCCAAACGTAAGTCCAAGTGGGGTTATTTTAACTGCACTAATCTTTCTGCCATTCTAAATTTACATCAATTGCCTGCACAATGGGGATGATTTCTCATGCAGAATCATCAGGTGAAAAGTTTTTCTTCCAGAGTGAATGAGCATCAGATAAGCTGCTGTAGAGCAGCTGTAGTTATAATTATAATTCTAGTGTTGGTTTACCCACTTCAAAGGGTGAATGAACAAATAGTGCATTGGGCCCCATTACCACAACTACATGCATCTTAGAAGATGTTGGATGTGGTGCATCATGGGACATCCAGCTAGGGAACCTGTCCAGTAGAGAAGAATAAAGGCCTGAGAGACCTGAACTACAACTCCCATGAGGCTAGAAAGTGGCATTTCCAAATAGTAATTTTTCAGATTTGGGGTTGTTTTTTTTGATGAAACATCTAAATGTGTCTATTTTCTACAGACAATTTTGTGAAAAGTTTTATTTAATAAAACCCATAAAAAATCAGTTTCAAAGGAAAATTTTCAACCAAACATAATAAAAACTCACTTTGATGTCTGTATAAAGAGAGTTTTCTGCCTTTGTTGAATCTGTACAAATCAGAGAGGACGGATAAACAGAGATATTCTACTGGCTTTTTTCTCCTCATTTGACTGCAGCTCACTTACCTGTTCAACCAATCAAAGGGAAGTTTGTGCAGTCTGGATGATTTTATGCTGAATGTGTTTGCAGAACTATTTTTCTGTGACATGCAACTGATGAATACAGAACATATTGCCGTGTGCATGTAACAATTAAATATAGTTACATTTTCTTACCTGGGCAGAACAGGATGATGGCATTACAGCATGCAATTCTATCATCCACTGCCCCATCAACTTTCTTGAAAGAAAGATACCAAAAACACCACAGCATAAGCGTGGTCTATTTCTGCTTACTGTATGTGCATCATCTTGTTGGGAAGGCGGTGAGAAAAGAGAACATATTCAGAGAAGGTATTCTTGGGAAAAATTCTGTGCTGTGGCTGACAACCATTCAACACAGTGGTGTCGGGAGAGGTGCTGTCAGGTTATAAGGATATGACTCTTTGATTGTCTGGCTCTCCCTGGACCCAGATTAGGCTACAATAGCCTGAGGGCTGCTCCGACTACATTAGCTGGCAATGGCATTTTCATCTTGGGAGAACGAGCTCTGATTACACTTCCTTTTGTGTTGGAGCTGCAGAGGAGCAAGCAGGGAGACAGACATATTTTGCCCGCTCTACGCCCACTGGGGACTTCCTCATGCAAGAGGAATCCCCAACTGGGGAGATGTGGGTGTTTTTTGTCTCCTTGTGGCACCTGAGTGGGACAATGGAATGGGGCAAAGGAGGAGAGTGACTCTTCCCTCATATGTGGAAAAGGGGAAAAAGGGAATCGGCTGATAGCATACCATAGTCCGGAATCCAAAAGTATGCACAGCTACAAGGTCTGGAAAAGCATGGGCCACCGATGATAACTAATCTATGTGGCAAAAGTTTTGGGTCGTGATTCTCCATTATATAACATTAGTTTTACACCAGTATTTCAACCTGGAGATCAAGCCCTCTGACTGCTAGCAATGAAGGCTTGAGACTCTGGGCAAAATCCTTAGCTGCAGGAAATTGAAAAAGCTCCATTGACTCTAATGGAACTATGCTGAATTTCACCAGCTGAGAATCGGCCACATATCACCTCATCCGTGATTTCATTTACAGATCTTTTGTAGCTGATTTACCACCATTTCCAAGTGTGTCTGTATAGTATTATGCTACTGCAAATCCACAAAAAAAAATTTTGAATGTTTAACATAAAATAACTATTTATTTTGCTTTCACATACCATAAGAGGTTTGTTTAGGGCCTCAGTATGGTGTAATATCTGTCCTAGACTCACTCTGTGCAGTCCTGATTCCAGAAAGTCAGAGCTTTATGACTTATATTTTTCTCTTTTCTCATTAAAACCCAATTTTATTAAGATATGTCTAGCAGACACTGCCGGGTGTTGATTTACAGCTACATCATGGGTCATTGTGCCATTATGATATAAACTTAAATATTTTCCTTTGAAGGTGACCGTAATGTTCAACCTAAAGTTTATTAAAAAGAATATGTTGAATTTTTCTAGCTCAGGAAACTTCTACAGGATGTCAATAATCATTTGTAAACAAGACAATATAATAACATTGCCTCACAAGTGAACTGGACACTTTCTATGGCAAATCCATCATTCCTATCCCCTGGACTATACTAGAATAAATTAAAGGCACAATGTTTATTAGCCCTAGCATATGTATCTAATTCTAGTATTATCATAAGTGATGTGGCATCCTTCATATACTGTAGCAAGAGCTACGGTAACATGCTATGTCATATTACGGCCCTCTGGTCAATGTGGCTTTGGCCATACCTTTTTGGGTGGCTCTCCTTGATTATCTTACATGCAATATAATTCATGCTTTCAGCACTTATGGCCTGATCTGCCCCCATTACTCATGCTGAGTAGTATCTTAGTCTGCGTGTAGTCCCCCAACTAGTACTAACCCCAGAACCTCAGCTGCAGTGCAGGGAGAGTAAAAGGTCCAGTGACCTCAGAGGAGAACAGTATGAGCTGACAGATCCCTCTTGTCCCCAGAGTAGTACAGCTAGGTGTCTTGGGCCTCTTCCCATACCCACCCTCCAAATCCATCAAACCATTCACTGGTTCATCAAATCCATCTGTCTGCCTCATACAGATTCAGTGCCTGATGCTTCAGAGGAAGACAAGACTCACCTAGCCATGATATAACATGGAGAAGGGGAGCTATTTTGACTCCTGCAGCAGTGTTCCTTTCACACCTGGAGTTCTGAAACTCACTATATTTTTGAATGTGAAACTACAGATCTTATTCTGAGGCATCATCTTAAACAGCCCTTCTTAAAAACAGGGTTTGACCTGGTGATCTGCACTGTAGGTAAATTCAACAGGTTCACTACATGGCAGCTGAAGAAGAATTTCCTATTATTTATTCTAAATTACATGCCACTAATTTCATCAAGTGACCTCTTGTTTCTGTATTATGGGACAATGTAAAAATGAAGGACTGATCAGAGTTGAATACATGACCTTATATATCTCTATGTGGTCTCCTCTAACTCTTCTATTTCCTGCTAGTCTCAAAATTTGCTGCACAAGAGGAGGGACTTGGTTGTGAAGAGATCATGTATGAGGACAATGCAGACCTCTGTAATGCAGCGGTCCATGGCAGCACACTCTGTTCCAGTGCACAGGACAGGATGAGAGGTTTGGGAATGATAGGGATATCGGTATAGTTTCCAAGACCACATGAATCCAATGACCATATCTACTATAGGTTGTCCCAGTGCTTTGTGCACTGCAATCAGCTCAGGGAATGGCTGTTTTCCTGATCTCCAAACTTCTGTGTAGGCAGAACACACTTCAGCATTTCTGAGTTTGCCTATGAAACAATTTTTTGTCCTCTCCCCCAAACGTAACCAATTAATTTAAACTGTGATCACACAACTGTGCTTAGAGCCAGAATTAACTCGATGCACTCAGCCCCTGATCTAGCAAAGGTCTCAAGCATATGCTTAACTTTAATTGAAAGTCAATGTGACTACTCGTGCTTAAAGTTAAGCACATTCTTAACTGCCTTGCTAAATCTGCACCCTGAAACATTTCTATGGTTTTGGGCAATAATACTGGTTCTATCCATACAACCCATTTTCAGAATGTGGATCCTCTCTCAAGTCAGAAAAATCATTTAAAATGGAAGATACTTTCAAAGTATGAGCACTATACTTTAAGTTCTATCAACTTATGTTCTCTGGGTTATCTCTGCACACAAAGAAATGAAAAATTTAATTCCCCTTTACATTTCCAAGTTCCCCAGATCAGAAGTAACATGCCCTTTGCATGCTTCACTGTCCAACTCTGATATCACTCCTCTATGAAAGCCCATTTATTCAGGCTTTGGACATAGGACCAGGATTTAACTCTGTCCGTTGATCTACTCTGAAAATTCATAGGAATCACTAGCTCTTAAAATACCTCTTATGACTATGCTCTATGGGTATTTTATCAGATTGCAGTTTGAGAACATCCTAGCTCAACCCCTTTTACCTCATTTCTTCATTTTAATTGAATTATTATTGCTTTTGAAAGATTTATGCATCTGTTGGCTTTACCAACAGGGATGGGAGTCCAGTAGTTCAGTCTTAGTACTCTTTCCGTTTTGGCTTCTCTAATGAGATTCCTGACAATGGTGCCAATAAGTGCTAGTTATGATAGTTATTTTTGCAATCCTGTCCACTACGAACTAGACTGACATCCACCAAACTCATTTCACATAGGCAACTGAAGAGCCAAAAAATGGTGATGACTTATCATCACTACCAACCTGTGCCAAATTTGAAACTGGAGGGGAAAAGCTCTATATAACCTTAGCCTGTTCTTTGCTGACAGTAAGAATGTTTCCTCTTTAACTGATGATATTATGAATCTGTAGCAGGTCTAATTATAAAGTTATTAGCTCCTCCCTGAATCACTTCAAATCAACTGAAGCTCAGATTTTTTAATCACAATGTTGCTACCTTTTGAAAAGACATCCATCTTATTATATTTGAATGACCTATATTGCTTACTTCACTTCCACCTCTACATACATTTATTACCATTGTTTATTTCTTCTACAGAATGTCTCATATTATGGAGAACAATTCTTATATATGTCACAGCATGAAATTAACTAAGGAAAACATTCACATATGTCTGGCAAGAAACTTTTGTGAACATATTCCAGTTATGTTTTAGTTCAAAGAACTTTATTTGCAATAAAGTCCTCAAAATATTAAAAGTCATATTTAAAGCATTCTCATAAGCTGTGTATTGAGAAAAGACAAGTTTAATTCTCAAAGGCTCCATTATTGAAGCAAAAATTAATATTTGTACTGTTTCTAAATTGGAATAAAATTGCAAAGATGCAAACGCTATCCTATATCATAATCTATAAACCAGTCACAAATGTTAAATCAACTGTAAAAATGATTTAAAATCTACAGGAATAATTTTATTAAACTGATTTAAAATCACACTTTGTGCTACTTTCATTTATTAACTGTATCTTAGACAACAGTGCATTTATAGTGGATTTGCATGAACATAGATATATACAGAAAGGAAATAGTCTATTAAAAGAGGACCTCTTCTGTGCATGCTTTCCTGGCACACATTTGTGGTAAATACATTTAATAGAACCATATAAATTAGAGCTGCAAAGTCCTTGATAGGTCATCTAGACAATTCTCTGCCGTAGTGAGTTTGTGCTCTTCAAAATACTTATTTGTAATAAAATAAATACCATACATTTAAGATTTTCTGCTATCTCAAGATCACAAAGCACTTTACAAGTCATTAAGTTCGACTATACGATTATATTGAATTACTAAGGGTGTGTTTTCATTGCAAAAAAAGTAATTAACCCAAGTTAGCTAACTTGGTTCAAAATAGTAGTGATGAGACAGCAACTTGGCTTTTAACTTGTGTTAACAGCTTGAGTTCAACCTCAGCCTCCCTCACAGTATGTCTGCACTGCATCTGGGAGTGAGCCTCCTAGCCCGGGTCCACAGATTTGTGCTAGCAGGGCTTGAAATTAGTGCACTAAAAAGGGCTGTGTAGACATTGTGGTTGGGCTGGAGCTCTGGCTTTATAGCATGTCTACACAAGTATTTTTACCATGCTAGCGCAAGTCCCGCTAGCACAAGGCTCAATCCCAGTATCAGATAAAAGAACCTTGCAATAGGAAGAGATGGAGTAATCTTTGCCTCCATTAGGTCTAATCCAGATCATAGAATCATAGAATATCAGGGTTGGAAGGGACCTCAGGAGGTCATCTAGTCCAACCCCCTTCTCAAAGCAGGACCAACACCAACTAAATCATCCCAGCCAGGGTTTTGTCAACCCTGACCTTAAAAACCTCTAAGGAAGGAGATTCCATCACCTCCCTAAGTAACCCATTCCAGTGCTTCACCACCCTCCTAGTGAAAAAGTTTTTCCTAATATCCAACCTAAACCTCCCCCACTGCAACTTGAGACCATTACTCCTTGTTCTGTCATCTGCTACCACTGAGAACAGTCTAGATCCATCCTCTTTGGAACCCCCTTTCAGGTAGTTGAAAGCAGCTATCAAATCCTCCCTCATTCTTCTCTTCTGCCGACTAAACAATCCCAGTTCCCTCAGCCTCTCCTCATAAGTCATGTGCTCCAGCCCCCTAATCATTTTTGTTGCCCTCCACTGGACTCTTTCCAATTTTTCCACATCCTTCTTGTAGTGTGGGCCCCAAAACTGGACACAGTACTCCAGATGAGGCCTCACCAATTTCAAATAGAGGGGAATGATCATATTACTCGATCTGCTGGCAATGCCCCTACTTATACAGCCCAAAATGCCATTAGCCTTCTTGGCAACAAGGGCACACTGTTGACTCATATCCAGCTTCTCATCCACTGTAACCCCTAGGTTCTTTTCTGCAGAACTGCTGCTTAGCCAGTCGGTCCCCAAACTGTAGCAGTGCATGGGATTCTTCCGTCCTAAGTGCAGGACTCTGCACTTGTCCTTGTTGAACCTCATCAGATTTCTTTTGGCCCAATCCTCTAATTTGTCTAGGTCCCTCTGTATCCTATCCCTACCCTCCAGCGTATCTACCAGTCCTCCCAGTTTAGTGTCATCTGCAAACCTGCTGAGGGTGCAGTCCATGCCATTCTCCAGATCATTAATGAAGATATTGAACAAAACTGGCCCCAGGACTGACCCTTGGGGCACTCCGCTTGATACCGGCTGCCAGCTAGACATGGAGCCATTGATCACTACTCGTTGAGCCCAACGATCTAGCCAGCTTTCTATCCACCTTATAGTCCATTCATCCAGCCCATACTTCTTTAACTTGCTGGCCAGAATACTGTGGGAGATGGTATCAAAAGCTTTGCTAAAGCCAAGGAATAACAGGTCCACTGCTTTCCCCTCATCCACAGAGCCATTATTAGATCTCTAATAGAGACTGGCTTGAGCCCTGAAGCATGAGGTTTAGTAGTATCCAATTCAAAATGTTTGTTATTGTTGCAGGAGAACTGCGCTGGTGCAATCTGCCCATCTCATTTACTCCTATGAGAGCTTTCCCACCTACAGGTTTAATGCCTGAGATCTCTGAACAAAGTGAGCTCACTGCACTTACCAAAACAGATGAAACAAGATCCATCAAGTCTCATAACAAGCTCCCAGCAGTGACAAATATCTGATGCTTCAGAAGAAGGGGAAACAACACTCTTCCCCACCTATGTGAAATATGACCTACTGTGTAGTTCTGCATGTGTGGGTGGGGGGGGGAGGGGGGGGAATGGGAGTAATCCTTCCCTGATCTCTGGGGTAATCGGCTGGAATTGGTTAGGTCATCTGGAAGTATCTTTTTATAGTTGATTTAATGTATAATGCCAGAGCCAGTACTGTTAAGTGAGGGCAATGTGCTTGGAGTCCGTGGTAGACATAATAGAAGTTTAAATACGTAAATACAATGAAATTATTGAGATAACCCATATGTAGCAGTATGTATGTCCACTTCCTTGCAGATTATTAGCGTCATCCTAGCCTAATATGTTTTTATAGATCTGTTCTGCTGTTAAATTGCCTCAGCACCAACCAGAATCACTAGCTGTTGCTAAATAATACTGCTGCATGAATAGTTTGTATGGAAACCTCAAGAGAACAAAAATCAGGCTGGGTTTAGGTTCTACTCAAACTCAACAATCTCAGTCCAGGGCCACAGACGTTTGCACAGCCTGGATTCCCTCTCTTTGTTAGCCACTCCCTCCTCTCCAGGCCCCTCCATTTACCAACTCTTCTCACTTCAAGATTTTGGGGCACCACCAAGGAGGATCACTTGTATTGTTAGCCTTCATCAATACTCCGAAGTGTTCTGGAGAGAGGAGGAGCAGGAGATGTCCTCCCTCCGGGCAGGGGGCTCTAGGAGACAGTTCTACCCCCAGTGGCCTGCATCCATGAATTTTTAGTGGTGGGGTTTCTCTACCAACTACATGTGGCATCTCCCCAATCACAAGGCATCAATAAAGCCTTTAGCCCTCTTGTTGTCCCTTTGTGGTGGACTCCTGAAGATCTGTGGTGGTGGAACAGCTCAGCTCCACTTGAAGACATGAGGAACAGGGAACAGAAACATGGACATAATGTTTTGGGTATAGACACTGGGTTGTGTGGGTGGCTGAGCTCTAAAGATAAAAGAGTCCCTTAGACCTTGGAATAGCTGTGAGGTCCCAGGGGGATGTGGAAGGGTTTCATGGAGATTTGGATTCTACACAAACCTGAACTTCTTTGTGAAAAGCAGGAATTGATTTGATACCAGTCCCTGCAAAACAAACTCTATGGAATTTTGCTTGGACAACCCCTGTGAACTAAGCACTCTGTCAAAGCCCTATTACACACATTACAGGGGGAAAAGACTCCTATTGGGCATAAAAAAAAACCCAGCAGCAGCTCTGTGTTCTTAAATCAGCAGATTTCACAGAACTTTCTTTTCAGCCTTTACCTCCTCACTTGTAAAAGGATGTAGCTACAACAGATATGATAAAACAATCTACATTCTTCCCGCAGATAAATACTCTAATGCACTTTATCTTAGAGATGCTGTTAGCATGTATATAAGATAGACACAGTTATTGTTCCTTCAAGACTCTGTGTGACCTTTAACATCATTTTCCCCAAAAGTTAATTTCTGTGCTGAATGCAATATACTACAACCCATAAATTGGATCACTTGAAGAATTCAGATTAGGAATTATTGACAGCTGATAGAACAGAAGTGCAGAGATGAGGCAGATTTCCTCATCTGTCCATCTAAATGTTGGAATACATATTGATTAAAATATGACATGGTATAAAGCCCACCATAAATCTAAACTCTATTAGATTAACACAGGCATTTAATTAACATAAAATGACAACCTAAGAGAAAGCACTGAATGTCAGTCTTCTCTCAATTTGTAATATTTTAACCAACCTAAATAAGCAAATTTTGAAATAAACAACTATAAGGGTATGATTTCTGATTGGCTCCAATATTTGCCAGTGCAAATTGAACCCTTAGATTTACACGTGTAATGAACTGTGCCTGTCAGCACCTCAACCCAATTTATGTTTGCAGTGACTTAATTACAGGTCATCAGCTCAGGTTAGCACCTCTAAATGAATTATAGGTGCAAAATTGTTTCAAAAAAAGGGTGGCCACCCTTCTGAAAATGGGCCCTGATGTATGTGTATATTATGCATGCAGTGGTCAAACTCAGGAAGTCCATTCTGTTTTGAAAGTCTCTAGCAGTTAAGGTAGGTCTACATTTTGAGCTGGGGGTGCGATTCCCAGCTCAAGGAGACATACCCACGCTAGCTCTGATCGCGCTAGCCTGCTAAAGACAGGGTGTAGCTGCGGAGGCTAGCTGTCCTGAGAACATTCCTGTCTGAGACCCTAGGCACATACTTGGGGCAGCTAGACAGTCCTGTTGCCATGGCTACACTCAATTTTTATCACACTAGTTCATTAGAGCTGGTGCGGGAATGTCTCCTTGAACTGAGAATCACAATCCCAGCTTGAAGTGTAGACATATCCTTAGAGACATATTCCCTGTACCAAAAATGGAGTATATCACTAGAATCAGAATACTGTAAAAAATGCAATTAACTTTTCATTTACAGGCCCTTTGTACAGCATACAGGTGAAATGCCGCCCCAGTGGGACGGTCACCCATTGCCTCTAGGCAAGGGCGCTCTCTTCTGGACAGCAGTCCTCGGGCTCTCAGCAACTCCAGGCTGTACCATAGATCTGCTGGAGCCGCTATTCAAGACGGTAAATCAGTACCAGCTTGAAGACTGTACAGAGCCTCCACCTGGAGAAGCAATCTGTGCACTCTGAGTGTGGGCATCAGTCTCCCTCCCATAAAACTTTACAGGGAATCCCAGAGCATCTCACGTACACCAGCACGGGAAATGCATACAATCTAAGGAACTGATACAACACACACATTTGGATAGTAGCGAGCAGATGGCAGGCAGGCCACTAGGCATGGCTTTAATTAAACTAGGGGACAGGAATACCAAAAAAAGGAAACTGTAGGAAAAGGCTGGGTAAATAAATGCAATGTAAATAGACTAATAATATAAACCCCCACCCACACTCACACACCTACAATTTTCTCTTCCAACACCATCACTGGAGGGGTCTCCCTTATGCAAAGATTGGCTAGCTGTACATGCAGTGATAATTGCCCCAGTGTTCAGTGTATAAATCTTGGTTGGCTTGTAGGTGATAGGGTCTATTGCTATGGGTAAGGGACCCAACTGACTGGGTGGGAGATAGGGGCAGAAAGCAACAATAGGTTGGAGAGACTTCAGGAGTCACTTATTCAGTGTCACTTATCTCTGATTTTCAGAGATGCTACATACCCTCAGTATCAAACGGAGTTGGGGGTGATTAGCAGCTGTGGAAACCAAGCCCCCATGTTCGTGTGTGCACCTCTGGAGCCTGCTCAAACTATTGTCAGATGATATCCAGATCCACTCATGGTTTCCTTGTTCCTGCCTCAGACAGGAGCAAGGAATCCTGGCATTTCTGAGGATGGAAGGATCAGGCAGACCCTCTGCCTTAATAATAGCCTCTATTTTCCTGTTTCTGAGCTGGAAATTTCCCTGATGCTGTTGCTGGCAGGGGCCTAGGCATCCCTTGTCTCAGCAGCAGGGTCCATGTGGTAGTGTTATTTTGACTGCAGCTTGCAGAGGTGAAAAAGGAGCTCTGGCTAAACCCTCAGTTCCCCTGGAGCTACTCTGGACAATTCTTCCTAACACCAGGGTGGCTTTCCCAATCTTCCCCTCTTCTTTTTCCTTCCAGCAATCTTTAATGACCTTTCCCACTGACTACTTTTGGAAGAGTTGGGCTTTCATTGCTATTGCAATTGGAACCAAAAATCTGTGCTCAATCAGTTTTCCTCTAGGAGCCACTCTTGTAAGAGAGAATGCATTAACCCAAACACTCCCCTAGGCTCTGAAAGGAGAGACTGATCAGGAGCATCTACACTTGGAGCTAGAGTCCCAGCTCACGTAGACACACTCACACTAGCTAATGCACTAAAAAACAGTAGTGTAGCCACTGTAGCATGGGCAGCATCAAGAGGCGGCATGGTCTAGCCACCCCAGGTACAGACCCACGGGGTCCAGGTAGGTTTGCACTAAGGGCAGCTAACCCATGCCACTGCTCACCAATGCACATAATACAGCAGCTACAATACTATTTTTAGCACACTAGCTCAATGAAAGCTAGCATGAGTATGTCTGTGGGATGGGAATCACCTCCCGAACTCCAAGTGTAGATGTAGCCTGACAGAAGGGACAGACAAATGTTAAATCCCTATACAAATTACATAAAATTATTAGTATGTATTTTATGTTTAGGTTTTTAAAATATCTTAATTCTCTCTCTCTCCCCCCACTTTCCCCCTCCCCCGAAGTCCTAAGATATTAGACCTTAGATTCACATCTATGGGAAAGCTATTGTAGGTATTTTTATGGTTTCTAAAATGTATCCATTATAATTAACCTGTTTTCAAAACGCAGTCCAACTCAAGCTCAACTTTGTTTGAGGTGGTTGGGGTTTTTTAATGGAATCTCTTTCACTTATTATTTTTATTTCCATTCACCTCTGCACTTCTACTTCTGATCCCAGCCAGAACCATGAAGAGCCCAAAAGGCTGCTCCTGGGGTATTTCCAGCCTGACCACAGCACCAAATACCAGATATCTCATTAGAAAGCCTGTCCTCGTGAGATTTCCAGGTTAGTTCTGCAGACTCAAGTAGGTCAGATACTTCAGGTTAGATCTGGTGAAGCACCCAAACTTCAGGGTGTTTTTGTAAACCAAACCAGTATTTTTCCTTTATTTTATTTTTGTGCTTAAAAGAGGCCAAGGATTAGGATTGAGTGAGTGTATAATTAGTATAAATGGAATCTGAATTGTTTCCTCACTCCAGAAACAGAACGCTTCTTGAGGTTAATTGAAAAAGCAAAGGAAAAGCACTTCAGCACAAGCTTGTTCTGAAGTACTGAGGTAACTTTCATACCATAGAAATATACAGAACTGATGCTTTTAGTTTGTTACCTATGACGGACTGCACTCCATCAAGGAAAAATTAATTTTAGATGAATGAAAAGAGTACTTATCTGGCTAACCTTTGGCTCCTCCTATACTGTATAGTCTGGGCTAGATTCTGCTCTCAGTCACAGTCATGTAAATTTGGAGTAACTCCACTGAAGTTATCACAGGAGCGGGATGTAAATGGATTTACACTGCTGTAACTGAGAGCTGAATCTATGTGCCCTGCCTCCCAACTGTCAGCCAATGTGTAGAAATGAAGAGATGTTGAATGGATTGTGTATTCTGGACAATACTTTTACATTCCTCTTCACTGCACAGAATATCAGTTACTTTTTTCTACCAATTCACCCCCATCACTTGCCACCTCTCTCCCCCAACCTCTTCCCCCTTTTATAACACTACAATACAAAATGCATTGATTGACACCCAAGATTTAGCCCTGTCAAAAGTACAAGATATTTCTGTGGTGAGTCAACTATGTTCTTTACTAAGCAATACAACTGCAGTGAACTGAACAAACAAGAAGTAAGCAAAATATCTCACATACAATGATTTACCATAAATATACCACCTCCTCGAGTTAGGTACCTTCTATGCAAACTGACAGGACAGACTTCATGTTAAGAAAATAAATGTGCTCTCTTTATAATTATTTTGATTGCATTGAATTAAAGTGGCAGCATACAACCTTGTTTGTGTGATAATGATAAATTGACACCTAAACTCTCATATAAAACATTCACGTAAACAGAGAGACGGACCCAAACCGAGGCTCTAGATCCCAACTGACTTGAACACAGGAGGAGTTAGGATCCAGATACGAATGTTGTGGTTCTGATCCATCTTTGCTTTCTAATTATATATCTGCTATAAGTCAAGACAATGGGACTAATCCTCTGCAGGTGTAAAATGATGCAACTCCATTGACTTCAATACAGTAGTGTCAGTTTACACTGGCAGAGACACTGGAGACATGCAAGGGAATGAGGGAAGGAAGGAGCCTCTCCCTCAGGCTGAGGAGCTATTTTGTAGCCACTACTCCAACCCTAAAACTAATCTGCACAGCAGTAAATCCTCCAGCCCCCACTAGGTGCTGTCCTACAGGAATCGCCCGCAGATGTGGGGGGTGCACCCCTGATGCTCTCTCCTTGTCCTGCCTTTTATATGGCTGATTCTGCTGCCAGGGGACTTCCAAGTAGAGCAGGCTGAAATTGTGCGATTTTGCTACACGGCTGTGTAGATGCACCAATGAGGAATACAGACATTTCTGGCTGTATACCGAAAGCAGGACAACATTTCAGCACACATCAAATATTGCTGTATGTAATCCCATTTTGACAATACAAAAGCAACTGCACAATGTGTGTATGAGGGTTTACTGCTTTACATCTAGAAAGAATCTGAAACTAGTCGCACTAAGCAGGAGCAGAAAGGTTCATAGCAAAAGGGCAACAGAAGCGTGTTGTAAGCATTGATGCTGCAACTTCTGTCTCAAATGTGGTGCCACTTCACAGTGTCAGATGGTGGGTGAAAGAGACACCTTGGACCTTCACAAGCAAAGATGAATAAAAATCCATTTCAACCCCTGGAAGTGGGAAATACTAGTGCAGGGAGTCACTGTACGGCATCAGTTGCTCTACAGCTCCGGAGCACTAGGTGTCTGATAAAAATTAGATGAATTTGGAGCTCTATATTGTACTACACCAATACCTTTGAAATTTAAAAAAGGGACACAAGGAAATTCCAAAGCACGTGGAGAATAAGAGTTTTTCCCTCCTGTGGCTACAATGAATGAGTGCACATAAGCATCTGCCATACAAAATGATACCCACATAGAAATTCTAACTTACACATCCATGTTTGCAGGAAATGTTCTAAGTTTTCAACCTTGCTACTCCACTGCCAGCTCCAGCCCCCTTCCATGTACCAAACAAGTTTCTACCATATTCTACTGCCAGGTAGGTGACACTGGAGGCTCAGGTAACCTCGGCAACTTATACAAATATCTAACATGAGGGGGAGAGAAAAGTGAATCATACAAAGAACATATCCCTAACTCATTTATTTAACAAAAAAGAGAGAGGTAAGTTGGGCAAGAAGTGTAGATGACCAGAAATTCTGATGAAAAAGGATTAGGTATTTGGCTATTTCTCCTCAAGCACCTTATTCTGCTGCTGTTGAAATCAGTGGCAAAACTCTCACAGATTCCAAGAAAAGCAGGACTGAACGCTAACTTAGCAACAAGAACATAAATTTGAGGGAATTGCTGGGCATGAAAAGTAAGAAGGGAGAACAGAAAGAGGGCAGCAACGAATAAGTTGGTACTAACATGAAAGGCTTAAAAATAGAGAGTGTGGCCTGTGGGAAAGCATGGCCTATTTGGAAGAGAGAGACAAGGATGACCTCGAAGAGAAGGTGTCATGAACTTCATTGGAGTTACTGTGGATTTACTGAGTAACTGAACACAATCTGACCAAAAGTTAAACAGGATAAAGAGACATGACTGGGAGCAGAGGGGATTGAGTTCTTGAAGAGATTTAGCAAAATAAAGATCTGGGAGTTTAGAGGCAAAGAGAGATTACAGCCTGAAGATTGAGAAATGTAGCTTTGGATACTCAGAAGAAGAGAATCTTAAAAGCAGGGGAAGAGAGAATGAAAGAGACTAAGCACATCAAGAGTGCTAATATAATACACTGGACTAGTGGTGACCACCTCTCCCTCCAGTGGTTGGTCCCAGAATTGATACAGCCTGCTACTTTATCACAGTTAAAGGAGCTTCACTTTACTTCAAATGGTGTAGGCAAGTACTTTTGGTGCAGAAGATCCTGTGTTTGATCCACAGTAATGGCCTTTGTGTTTGGACGTACATACAGTCTTGGTAAATTGGTCTGTTAATGGTTAATTACACTAACTTTTTATAAAGGGAATTAAAAAATAATAAACATGCTGCATTAGGAACATAATTCCCCAATTCTAACTAGCATAGATTATAAAAATGCTAATATATTGATATTATATAAGAAAAATGATAAATGAATAATAATAAATTGTTTGACATCACTA
This sequence comes from Terrapene triunguis, assembly GCF_002925995.2. Taxonomy (NCBI): domain Eukaryota; kingdom Metazoa; phylum Chordata; order Testudines; family Emydidae; genus Terrapene; species Terrapene triunguis. The sequence goes on along the minus strand of NW_020664481.1, from coordinate 35,357,902 downwards.
TGCTGCCTCTAACGAAAAAGCACAGTTCTTGCTGACGTGTTAAGTGTAACAAACCATTACATTGGATGCACACTTCTCCCCCTGGGGAGTGGATACTAGAGCAAACTACAGGTGACAGAGGTTAGCTACGTCGCTTAATGCACCACTGAAAGGTGCTCTGATACCACGAAGATGAGGGTGATGTAAGAACCTCTTAGTTAATGCCAGAGGAATGCTCCAGGCACTCACAGCAAGGAGGATACTACAGCAAGTATTTTTAAAAATACACATGAATATTAGAATAATAATGAAAATTATTAAAAACCAGACACTGTACTGTAAAATCCAGACAAACCAAATTCATCCCTGGTGTAATCCCTGGTGAATCAGGCTCAGAAAATGTTAACTGTCTCATACCTTTAAAAGCGCAGTTGTTTAAAGAGTGTCTGATGTATTCAGTCATGCTGTGAGGTAAAATTACTTTCTATTGTCTATTCATACTTTTGTAACGCTGCTTTTTGTTTATGTTTTATGTGGTGTTGGGAGGAGAATGGACTAGAGGAGAAATTTAAACTACTGTAACTTGAAAGAAGCTGACATTAGTGGGATGCATCTAAGAAAGACTCAGTGTTGGAAAAATGATCCTCATAATGTGAAATATAATGTGAAAACTAAACTCTTTCACAGAGGAATTGTGGAATAGACTAAGTGCAGTATGAAAGACAAAGGAACATCCCAACAGAATGAGAGATGTTAAAAAGAATACTCTACACTTTGTAACAGTCACAAAGTTCTCTCTATGCAAATCCTTTGGATCACACAGATTTCTCATCCAGAGAGAGTTAACATATTTGATGATCACACTAATGTTTCTTCTCAGTGAAAAAGTGGGCTTGTCTACTTACCAATTCACAAGTATGCACATACAGCATGCCAATGAAATCACCTGTAAACCTGCAGTAGCCAGGTGACAGGGGCAGTGCTATATGTAAAATTAGGCTGTCTCCAAAAGTAATTCCACGCTGGGAGAGTAAGAGCAAGCCATCTGACAGCAGATAAGGAAACGCTGATGTCAAAGCACCAAAAAGGAAATGTCATCCTGGAACCACAGTAGGGAGGAGGGAAAGGGACATTAAATGATGTCAAGAGGTCGCAGGGTGTTTTCTTTGTTATCTTAGTAGAGAAGGTGGACATTTGTCAAGAACAAAACTATTCTTCACTCTTCCTCTTCATAAATAACTCAGCTAGGGGAAGAAAACCTTCCCGCAATTAAACTCTTGTGCACGTGCAGTTTCCAAAGCAGTTCACTTCAGTACTCCATAACCAGAGATTTTGTTTCTTCTCTTCCAAAAAGCTTAAATTATAGCCCAGAATGTTTTGCAAATCACTGTGCTACAGCCAACAGGCCAAATTCATCCCTGCTGTAACTCTAGTGCAGTCCCGATAGTCACACCCAGGATGAATTTGGCCCAGCATGTACAGGTACCGCAATATGTAAACTTCCAGTTTTCAGACTTTTTTTTTTTAAAACTTGGTTCTTCTTGTTTGCAGGTTCTGGGCTCCCTCTTGTGGTCATCTACAGATTTCCAGCTATTAACCAAAACCATCTAAAGAGAGTTACAGTATTAAGCTACAATAAGCACCCACTGTGAAAATGCCAGGCCAGTCTCAGATCCACGCAGATGTCTTGAATAAAGCTGTCCTTTGTTCCCATATCTCACTCTCTCATTCCTCAATAGTTCCCTTCAATGCCGTCAAAAACTTAAGTAAAGGAAATTTACACTCCAAGTCCACAATGACACCAATGAAATGGTAAGATTGGGCATAAGGGCAGCTCCTGGCTAGCGATGCTGGCCATTACCAGAGGGGCAGGGAGGGCACAGGACCACAGCAGTGCATTAAGGGTATTCTCTCTGTGTGCCTGGGAGCCCTGTGAGGCACAATGCCTCCCAGAGCTCCCACTGGGCTAGTGCAACTCTGCACCCCTCAAAAGGCAGACCAGTGCCTTAGTCACATGAGTATGCCTGAAATGAACAACCGGCCCAGAATTATACCTGCCTGAACAGGAAGCTTGAAAAGTCTCAGAGTTTCCCAAAGGTTGAGTCACACACACAAATTCCTTCCTCAGGCTTTTTTCTTCCTTTAGAGAAAAACAAAACATACTGAAATCACTTATTATTAGTAGTTTAATCAGTGATGTAATACACGCTCAACTTTAAGTAAATCTGGAGAATAGTGAGGCTCAGCAACTGCCTATGCAGGACTCCGTCTCTGTAGTCCTTCTCCATTCTAGTCAGGGTTGCTTCTTCGCCTTTGCCCATAGCACCGGCAGCTGGGGTCACACTAAAAATCATGACATGTCTGAGATAGTTTTGCCATTGTCAGAAATTCCTCAGCAGTCTGGGGGGAAGGCAGGTATTCTCAGAAGCCTGACATTCCCCTTCCCTGGCCACTGGGTCATCACTTCCATTCCACCGAAGTCTTTATGACCGGTTTGGCATTTGAAAGGTTTTCTGCCAAAGACCCAGATACTTCAAAGTCTTCGACACGTTTAACTCTACACATAGCAAGTGGCCCATTGAGAACACAGGAAGTAAAGTTAAGCACGCACGTAAGTTTTTATAGGATCACGGCCTAAGTTTGCAGGACTCTGAATATATTTCTGATTCAGCCCAATGGAGCTCAAATGCATATTGCTTCTATTATGAAAAAGTAAATCACACAGCCTTTCCTAGTGCCTCTAACTGATTTTTATTTTTCATATTGAATTAGGAAACTCTCTTTGGCAGGGCCTTTCTTTAATTGTTTATACATGATTTCCACTTACAAGATTTCACATCAGCATTTACTGAAATGGGATGGCATGGCGTCCTATTGGTACTAATGCTCCAATCAGGAGGTCAGCAACCCACAGCTTGAAAGCTCTATCTGACCCTTTGCACAAATCCTTGTGGTTCAACAGCTAGGTAGCTAAACTAGCCTTGACCTTTGGCCATAATACATGCAGGTCAGCAGCTCAGCCACTGGGTAACACTGTATAGGTGAAAAAAAAGTAAGGGTACGTCTATACTACCCGCCGGATTGGCAGGCAGCGATCGATCCAGCGGGGATCGATGTATCATGTCTAGTCTAGACACGATAAATCAACCCCCGAGCCCTCTCCCATCGACTCCTGTACTCCACCGCCACGAGAGGCGCAAGCAGAGTCAATGAGGGAGGGGCAGCAGTCGATTCACCGCAGTGAAGACACCACGGTAAGTCAATCTAAGTACGTCGACTTCAGCTATGTTATTCACGTAGCTGAAGTTGCATAACTTAGATTGATCTCCCCCTCTTTCCCCCCCCCTCCAGTGTAGACCAGGGCTAAGCCTAATAGCCTGGTTAGAGATTTTTCTTAGCCTAGTTTCTAGACTAGACGCGATAAATCAATCCCCGCTGGATTGATCGCTTCCCGCCGATCCGGCGGGTAGTGTTGACATACCCTTAGAGAGAGAAGAGAACCTGGTGGGAGATGTTGCAGTGATAGTCTTATAGATGATTTCAACTGTATTTGCTTTTATATATGCTGGCCCATTAATTTATTGTGAGGCAAGTTCTGTCCCTGTGGTCACAGAGGATCCCATTTTTTAAGTTGGCAAGACATAGATGTTTGCTGGATGCCTTATACTATGCATTAAACTGTCAACAAAACAGGATCTCCCCCATGATAAGAAGATAGGGAAAACAGCAGACACCCCTCAACAATGCAACAATCGGGCATGTGGAAATAAGTTCAACTCATGAAGTATTTCATTGAGATAGCTTATATTTTTGAACTCGGACCAATATAATTTCATTCCATTCCAATGGAGAAATTGATGCAAAGTTAATGTTTTCAAGACGGAAACTTATGAGGAAGGGTGACACTCTTGGGTTTGATAAGTGTCTGTCACCTGAGCAAGATTTTGCTCTAGACTTTTGACTACTGAGGGAATGCCTAGAACCAGGCTGAGTTCCTTTTCCCAAATGCTACCGCAGCCTGGTTTTGTGCTTGGTCTTGTGAGGTGAAATGATTTGAGACACATCTGGAACCCTGAAGATTGTTGCTGGCTCCTGAGGATAAAAAGATGTAGTGCAGGACAAGACCATGGTCAAGAATCAAGTGACAGAAGATCAGAATGTGAAGCAAATACAAGGCCCAAATTTTAAACAATTAACAGGATGTCCAAATTCTATAGTTGGACATTCAAACTGACAATTAGGCACTTAAAACAGATATTTATGTTTCTTGGGGGATCTGAGCAACCAAATATAGGATTCAGATGACCCATGGGGTTGAAAATTGGGCTCCCCTTATGAAGAAATAGATCAGCTATCTAACCTAATAAAAATGTAAGACTGAAACTAGTTCCCCTAATCTCCATGCAGCAGCACGTGTCTGCACCCAAGGTTGTGGGTTATATATACACCAGAGATGGGCATACACCAAATCCCAGGATCAGGTGTTGCATTCCTTATAATGTGCAGAATTGATCCTGGATCTACAGATCTCCACCTTCCAAGGAAGTTGGGTTCTGGACCTCAACATTGCAGCTTAGGTCCAGCTCTAGTAGATACCCACATTTGTGACATGAACGTCTCCTCCTTCCCCAACTTGATTAAGAGCAGAGAAAGTACAGATTAATCCATACTGTTCCATTGTACCAGTAAGATTAATGTGTACATTGCATTAGACCAATCACATTCACATAAAGGAATATTGTTGTTGTCCTTGAAACTGGCATCTGCACTTGCTTTGCCCAATCAGTGTCTGAGTCAGAAACCCCAGGTAAAAAAAATGTTAACAGTGTTCTAAAAAAGTGTTGACAAAGCATTATGACAAGATAAGTGATGTGGCCTGGAAAGGGTCCAACCCTGAAAAACAAACTTTGTTGAACTGTGCCATGCAGTCACAAAAGCTCTTGCCTCTGTTGTGCATGAGTAAGCTAAGGGCCTGACTCTGTGTATGGCGTAGGTGAAGGTAACAATAAATGCGTTTGCACTTCCTGGTAAGTAATTAGGTTTGAGGTCTGAGCCGATGGATAACAGCAAGGTGAAGAACCTGGAAATACTAGTCTCAGACTCCACTCAGAGACTGAAGTCTAAACAGTATGCTAGCGTTCCTGAAAGTCAACCTCTGTGAATCCTCTGTAAGGTAAATACTGTACATAACTTTTCTTTTTGTGCAGCATATAACAATTCACTCATATAAACCACTTAAGGGTCAGAAGAGAAGCTACATCTTCATATTCCATGTCTGACAAAGCTAGAGCACAATATCAGAGGTGATGAATAGAGAGTTTTGTCTGTAGTATCAGGAGTAGATACTGTGAGTGCCAAACGGCTGCAGTTTGTAAAGCCTTTGCAGACAATGCTCCCAGACTTCTGCTGAATAGGGCTCTGGGTTGGTGACCACTTGAAAATTCAAACAGAACATTTTAAATTTGAAAATGTTGCATAGTCTTAGCATCTTTTTCTTGCTAGTTTCCCTAACATCTTAACTCTTCTTTTGATCTATGTGGCACTCAATATTTCCAGGTTTTGTAAGACTGAATATTTCTAAAATTCTGCAGTTCTGACGGATTACACAGTTCTAAAACAGCATACACTAAGACACCACAGCAAAACAAAGCCATGCCAATCCTGGAAGGTACTGAGCGCCTCCACCACCCAACTTTAGTAGGACAGGAGGCACTAACCACCACTTATCAGTACATATATCATATTATATCTTTTGCAGCTGTTGAAAAACAATATTGGTGCTTTCAGAGCAGTTTCATCACAGATTAAAAAACCTAAAACAACATCAGCAAACAAAAATAACCATATGCCTACTTGACCTAGGATACATAAACCTGTTGTTCAGTACAGAGATGGGATTTCAGCATTACTTTTTAGTAAGTTGCTTTTCATATGGAAATTTCTTTTCATAGTAAAGATCTGTATTTAATGGCATCAACATAAAAAACACCCCTATTTTTAGTTCCGTGATCATGGACATATAGATTTTTATAGTGTCTGCAAGCCTACATTAATGTTAATTTCACCATTCTCCTTTGTATTTTGTTAATGTCACAATCTGCTGTAAAACCTTGCCAAGTTTCTTAACTGTCATGTTAATTCCAAAACCTATTCTGCACACTTTGACATTTCAGGACAGAACATGGCAGTGAAAAAAGATTAAAAACAGCTTATAAGTATTATAAAATCTAGAACTTTACAGATGGTGGAATTATATCTGCTGAATAGAAATGAAGCAACTTGGAACACAATATTAGAATAGCCTATTGATTTCTAAGGTAAATATTTTTCAGAGGTACCATAAAATATCTAAATAGCGGGGAAACACTTCAAAAATGTAAGAAAGTTATTTTATTTTAAACATCATACTGGATGTGTATATTGTATCTGTGCTAGTATTACGTTTCAAAGGTTTTCTATACCATATAAATAAAGGGCATAATAAGATCTTGATTTTATTCACGGTCAGTTCAAAGTTCACACAAATTATTTCACACAGGGGATTTGTCTGAGGGTTTTTGTGTTAAAGAACTGCATTAATGTACTTTAGATATTAAATGACAATGCCACATGGTAAGAAATTTGCACGAATGAACAGGAAATTAGACACTGTTTTTTTAAACTGATTGCTAAAGAATGTACACTGTTTAAATGCATACTATCCATTTCAAAGGGAAGCATTTGCTGATTCCAGGAAGTTTAAAATCGGCTAATCAGAAAGTAATACAAAGTTAGAGTTGAATATGCCCTTTTTTTTTTTAAAGGAAACTGTTTCTTTAAAAAAAAAATCCTTTCCCCTTTTCTTTAAGGAGTGCTTATTATTTCCATCATCCTTGTTGAGTTGTTGATGAATAGCTCACATCGTTTGCCAAACTCCACCCTCTGTCTTTTTTCTAAACCCTTTACTCATTATTTGCTCAGTCTTTTTCCCACAGCCTAGACAGCCTGTCAAGGCAGCTTAAATAAAACACTGTATTAACATTAGGAAATGGCATTCAGTTCCCAATTGATCTCCTAATACTTTATGTTGAAATGATAATTGGTACAGTCTTCATTGAAAAAAAAGAGAGAAAAACTACTTTTCAGTCACCACAAGGTATTATCTTAGCTGATGTATTCAGAACCAAACAGATACATTTTTAAAATCTCCCCCATCTGCTGGAGACTACAGTCCACAATTCTTTTCAGCTGACATAATCCACATTGATTCGTTCAGCAGATAAAATTCAGGCCACTTCTGCCCTTTATAGGAGCAACATAATACCAGTCTTTATTCAGTAACAATGTAACATAATGGGATTGGAATGTGCAAAATGACTGTTCTTAAATTACTGTGACACACAAGGGTCCAACACAAGCTGTGGTTTAATGTAAAAAATCATTAGGCACAGATTACTAAAGTGGTCCTGCATTAACAAGGTCATACCAAGACTATTTATGATATTTTTCAGGGGGGGAGCCCTGTTTGCTAATATCTTGATTATGAATGTGTTTTTAAGAGGAAAAAATCTGCCGTTTTTACATGAAGAAAATACTGTTTATTCAATAATGAATGCAACAGTTAAACATCCCATAAAGACCTTTTCCAAAGAACCAAATTAATCTATTAGACACTGAAGCACACTCACAACAAAATCTAAATACCAAAAAGATTAAGAGTTGCCAGAAATGAATATTTGGGTACACTCTACACCAAACACATTTAAAGGACCTTCAAAGATTACACTTCTCCTCTTCTGATCTAACTACAGACCACTAGAAGAAATCTAGCAAGTTGTTGCAACACAGTTCAGGGGTTTTGCCTCTATGTATATCATCTCTATTTAACAATCTTACCCTCATATACTTACAAATCAACGTATCAACAAGAGAAAGCGCCAGTGAAGGAAAGCAGTCAATTTCATCTCTACTAGACCCGTCTTTACGCAGTAAGTGTTCTCTGACCATTTTGGAGCACAAAAATGTAAGAATCTCTTTGTACAATTGTTTCCTTCTATGATGAAAAGAGTGGTCTATTAGAAAATCTAAGGTTTAGGACATTTAACTTTTGATTAAAAAGTATTTCAGAACTATTATTACTTGCTTTAATAAAAGAACAAACAACCCTTTCTTGCCCCTACCAAAAATTATCTACCCATGTAGTCACTGGGCTTTGATGTTAAGGCAGATAATCTAACTACCTCACATTAGAGTTAATGGGTAGACTTTCTGGCACAGTGTTAGTTGCTTTTTGATGCACTGTTAGTGGAGTTTTGCCCTAAAGCCATTGTAGCTCAGGCCCAGGGAGATCACCCCAATGTAAGGCTGATCCTGCAGTAGCATAAAACCAACCAATGACCTTTTGTGACACTAGGGTGACCAGATGTCCCCATTTTATAGGGTCAGTCCCGATATTTGGTGCTTTGTCTTATATAAGTGCCTATTACTCCTCCCCCCCCCCCGTACCGATTTTTCACCCTTGCTATCTGGTCACTCTACGTGACACACACTACTGCCAGCATAGCAGGGAAAAGGGAATGTGGTCAGAATGCCTTAGTGCCAATTAAATCCTCAGCTGTGGTTTTGGTCCTTTGAGCCTGTTTGCAGCTAGCATGAATTAGAGCAGCTTTTAGGCTTCTCTAACTCCATGCATGGAGAACAGCCCTGCACACAGCAGCAAAATGACTGGGAAAAAGCAAAAGCTTTAAGCCATCTTTGGACATGTACACTTCTGACCTACACACTGTGCACATCAAGTGCACCCCAGGATATGGCCCAATTGATTGCTGCATGTGTATAAAGTGGGTGGGCCAAATACTGCTCATTCTACTCTCACACGGCGACTGTGGGAGTAATGAGAGCAGCATTTGGCTATATTTTACGACTCTTGCATCCAAAAACTACTAGAACTGGGTGAATTTTTAAATAGATTTGCTTCATCTATACTCACACTTTTTGTGCTCACTTCCCATGAACATTTGAGCAATAGGGTTTTCCTGGCATGATTGATTGTAAAAAGTAAACTTCAAACATACAGGCGTATTCGTGGAAACTGAATCTTTAGATTCAGACATGTGAGTATTCTCTCCCAAATTGGTTTCACACACATCCAATGAATTAACAGAATTAACATCATGAAACTTAACTGACTAATCACAATTAACCAACACTGGAACTGGGTGGAGAAAGAAAATTTCATTTTGTGGAGGATTTTGAAATTTCAAAATTTGGTTTTGTTTCAATTAGGAACAAAATAAAAAAAAATTGAAATTATCTAGGGGAATGAAGACAGGTACTCTGGAGCCATCATCCTGGGAGCCAGAGGTTCCAGGATTTCAGATCCTCTGCAGCCCCCTTTGCAAGCTGATGTGAGCTGCCAAGGAGTCGGGTGGGTGAACTGGCAGGAAACTAGGCAGGTTTCCGTCTGACTCCTGCGTGGGTTCCCTTAGAATTTCCTTGATATCTAAATGCCTTTGCAAAATATTTAGATTTTGACAAACCGGCAAAGTCCTACAAAAATGTTTTGTAGGGAGTTTTCTGAGTAGTTCTAACCAACACATCTTGAATAGCGAATACCTGTAAAAAGTTGTTCACAGTCAACCCAAAGCATTAAATAAGCCACACACAAAAATTAGCTGGATACTTATGAATAATTTTGAATAATGTGTTACATAAGCAGCTCACTTTTGTCAGATAGTTACTAGGAAATATTTTAAAAGATAGTGTAAATCAACTTCACGATTCTAACCATCTTTGAAACTCACTACACTAAAACATTTGCATATTCTAGTGAACCTGAGATGTCAATCTGACTGCACAGATCCAATAACTGAAACATGTGGCCTTAAAACTTGCAATCAATATAAACCTTTTAGAGCCCAAGCTTCACAAAACTGTATCAAATATATATTTGATGAGAAGAGGGTTAATTGAATAATTGATTACTGAGTTGCAATTAAGTGCCTTTCAGATATCTTTGGGAAATAATGAGATATAATAGTGATAGATATTTATTAGTTTATCAGCTATCCCTGATTTATAGGTATAATTTATTTTTTAATTTCCAAAGTCAATTTTTACATTTATATATTTTAATAATATAGTCCCCAGTGAAAATCAATATAGAGTGTATTTTCACCATAGGGCTATCAACAGCTACGCGAGAAATCTATACTTACCAATTCAGCCAGTTCCACTGCAATCTTCAATATTATAAATACCTTGTGTAAGATATATTTTGCTAAAACTTTCAAGCTTTGCCTCCTAATGGCACTCATATAGCATAAAATATTTGTTGTAAAAAAGGTTAACCAACTCTAATTGTGCTTACAAATCCTGAAATAGGTATTTTTAATTCCAAAATTTCACAAGATCTTTAGGAAAAATCGAATTTGCATTGTACATATGTTTCACCTTATGATTAATTTTTATCCAAATGGAAAATACGTTCATGGGAGTCACATTTGTATCAATTGCCAAGAGGAACATTAGGACACTTTTAAGTGGACTAAACACTTAATCTATAAGAATCTGATCCTCAAAGCTGTTTTCCACTAACTCCTCAAGACTACCATTATTGTTATTTTTTATATACATTGCAGTAATGCCCAGAGCTCCCTGGAAAGCGCAGGGCCCTGTTGTGGAAATATACAAAAGGCCCTGCCCCAAACAACTTACAATCTAAAACAGAATAAGATTTGGTAAAATTGTCTAATTGCTCAACAGTTAGTAAGGAGCCACTGAGATGAAATATAACCCTCTTTTACAGAAGTTTTGAAGTTAACGGCACTCAACGCTTTGTGGCCTTAGTCCCGCGACACTATAATCACTCCCTGCTGCCGCTGACTGTCATTTGAATTACTGCTTAATAATCACCATCAACAAAAACTAACTTTAAGGGTCTGATCCTGCATTCATTCCAAATGACATCCGCTGACATCAGTGGCAACTCTGAAACACTCCATGGAAGGAAGGCAGGTTCTAATTAATTTAGGAAAATATTTCAGCTATTTTTGATTGGTACTTCCAAGATGTGATGAGAATGATGAATAAAATAACTTCACATTTTCACTGAACAATCTGAATCTTTCTTTTGTGACTGCCACCTTATAATTAAGCGTTATGAATTAGTGGGGAGAGTTAGAGTGTACTGTGAGGCATGAAGCAGAAGGCTGAAAGGAAAAAATCAAAATACTCCCTTTTCTTTAAGTTAAATATCTACTAACAATAGCCCTGGATATATTAAATGCCCATTTATATGATTCCTTATTGAGCAAATTCCCTCAATTACAACAATGTAAATCCAGAATAACTCCACTGACTTTCCTCATTTAAATTATTCTGCCTAGGAGCAGTAGACGTCTGTGTGGGATTGGGGGGGTGTTTGGGGCCAGGTATTCACTGAAACCACACCCTGGCTCTCAGGCCGTACCCATAACAACACTTATTGGTTGAAATACATCACTGACTTTTTGGCCTTTTAATCCTCTGACCTATTGAAGTCTGAGCAGGCGCTTTAAGGTCAGTGAAGCTACTGTGAATTTACTCCAATGTAGCAGAGCAACATTTAGCCCGTAGAGAATGCTATTGTTTAATATTGGCTATCAAAACAGAGCACTCAAATTCCATGGACACCTGGAATAACCTCCCTTATGCACTGCATTTTATATTGTGTCAAGGGTGATGTACACTTTATGTTGGGTCTCACAGCAAAATGACAGGCACTGCTGTCCATTGACAAAGCCACATGACAGTTAGGTGTCACATACAGAGAGTGCAGATGTATTATCACTCTACCACTTAGACAGGAATGACATCCTTTGAATCTCAAGAGACAGTGTTTCAGACGAGCTAACGTAAGTGTGCCAGTTGTACACTCAACAATATTGACAGTCAACAATTCTGTGTACATCAATGGTGAAAGAACACTAAGACTTAAAGACAACTGATTTCAGTTTTTATAACTGAAATAATGATAACATAAAAGAGATGACTGTGGATAATATTCTTTAAAAAAGGAATCCAACCTAATACTGATGTTTAAAAGATTGTTTAAATTATTTTTTTGTTTCAGATTTGAATCATACATTCTATATAATGGATAGGTTTATTCAAAAAGATGCTCTGATACGATTTCTTACAAAGTAATGTATCACAGAAAATATGATCATTTTGTTTTAAATAGTCTTGATTCTAAAGAAAAAGCAGTAGCTTTCTCTCGAGTAAATCTAAGGACAATAATATAAAGTAACCCCAAGGTGAATCATAACACTGACATTACTCCTCATGCTAGTGCTAATGCAGCTTGTGTTTGGTTTTTTTAGGGCAGGAGGTTGTGCTTTTACTTTCTTTTACATCCAAATGAAAATATAGTTTTCATGTGCCAGGCAAGGCAAAGTCCCTTAAAATACTAATATTATAATAACAATCTAAAATACGTGAGGCCAAACTCTCTCTACAACATATGCCTAGGGGCATGACAGGAAAGCTGCGTGATTCAGACATATACAGCTGCTATGCATAGGTTAGCAGTCATTGGACTTACAGACACATTATTCAGCAGCCATTTCACAGCTAAAACCTATAAAGAAATGCAGGAGTCTTTTGCTGAATCACTCCAAGCTCAGGTACAAAACCTTGCTATAACATGCAGGGAAAGGACTGCCAAGTCATACTTGCTGGAGTGGGAAATGGGGTAGGAAAGTAATTAGCTTCCACTGTCATGTAAAAAAAAGAGTTTCTGTGAGCAAGAAGGAACTAGGAGGTTCGGATGGAAGAAGTCCTGAAGGGAAATCCTAGGAAACTGGACTGGAAGTTTGGAGAGAAATAGCTCTGACGACAGCGACAAAGTGTTTGTATATCAGCTTTGGCTGCATGAAGCCTTATTCTTTTTGTCTATGGCTATGGAAGTTTGGTGCTTTATCCTTTATTGTGTTTTAGAATATCTTAATACCCAATCTGTATAGGTTCCATTTGTAAAAGCCAAGACTCCAAAGTTGCCTGTTTCATTACAATACATATTTTATCCTTGTACAAGTTAACGTGACTTTAAAGCCTGCCTAGAGATGTGGAAAGCAAATTTCAGAACTTCAGAGAAAATCATGCTTTGCACAGTTTTGTAAAAAGTGAAATGATTTGCGGTTTGGTTTTGAATTTTTCATAGTTTTCCAGAAAAAGTAAAAGTTGGTCTTCATTGCCAAAACTGAGACATTTCATTACAAAAGGGGTAAATTTTCATTTGGGACACAAGTCAACAATTGTGATTTGTTCTTAGGCACAATATGCCATTTGTAATGATAAAAAAAAAGTTCTCTAGTGAAAATGAAATGTTATTGGCGAAAAATCTCAGTTTCTCTTTACATTTGAAAATTTCAAATTTTGCATGTGGGAATTTCTAAACTGAAAATTGATTAATGTTTAAAGCTGTACAAAGCTACACTAACTGTCTTAAGTGAGAATGAGTACATTGTTTTAATACAACCATCCTTTGGACCTCATGAATATATTATCTCATTGTGTCATTAGTCACACCATATTTTTCTACCAGCAAAAGGACAAGCAGAATCATACTTTAATGCATCAGCATTTCATAAGGCAAAATAAAATCATTTTAATTTAAAACTTAAAAGAGAATGGAATGTTCTACACATGTAACACACAGCAAAGGGACTGTGTGGAATAAACAAGTTATTTTCTCACTTTAGGAATGACCATACCTAACTGATTCATGGCTCTGCTGTGCTTCACCACTTATCACTTTGCCTGACTCATGAAAATAACATTTATGAATTCTCTTCCTTCCTCTCAATGCCTGAAATTTACCTCTCACTGCACAAAGCCTGAGTAAAAGGAGCGAAGCAGGAGATTGGAGGATGGAATTAAACCTTTCAGTCCCCTGGAAGGTTGTGGGGCTGCAGTGAGGGCCTTCAATGCTGCTATTCCAACCTATAGGCTGGAAAAGCCGCTGAAATTCCTATGTGTTTTGGCAATTGGATGAAATCTATTGAACCCTCCACAGGTCTACAGCCATATTGTACATGCCTCTCCATGCCAGCTTATTCAGACCAAGTACAGAGGCTCATTTTGTCATAGGTAAGGGATAATAAGGTAAATTTCTCTCAAAGGGGCACCCTTGGGGCATGGGTCCTCTATACTGGGGTGAATTTCACCAATTATGAACACAGTTGGTGATCCTGCAGCCTTTATTTAGATAAAATGGTCACTAGAGTAACAGGACTTTTGTCTGGGTAAACCACACAAGATTAAGCATATATATAGTCTGAAATGCCTTCCAAGTTTCAAAAAGGGGCCACATTTCTGACTGGGACATCTCTGCATTGCCATAATACAAATACAAAATAATTGTATTTTCCAGCTTTAATTCTCATTCTAACTATTCCAAGCTTTTTGAATAGCCAATGTAAAGAAGGTCTGCAGTGTGAGTACTTCATTCATATGGCAGAATTAAAGGATGACTTCAAACAACTCCACTATGCACTGTCACATGCGGCATGCTCCAAATGGCCACTGACATGAGTATAACCTACATGCATGAAACACACAGCCATGGATTGGGGACGTTTGGTCTCAGGTGGCAGGGTAAAGGAGCAACCTCTTTCTGTGGCACATTCCCCTCTGTACAGCTTGACAATTACACAGGAGGAACTGCTGGTGCAACAAGCAGTAACTGACCATTGTATCTTCATCTCCCATTTTACAAACTTAAAGGGGAAACTCAACAGCAGCATTAGTCCTAAGATGGGGCCTCCTGAGCACTGTGAGGAGACTTGGATCTCCGGGGATGAAGGCTAGTTTTCCTGGGGAGCCATGAGCTCCACCAGATTTATAGACCTCACCCTTTTCCCCTCTCTGTGATCTCCTAAACCCTCTTCCTCAAGGGCAGGAGACAGAGGAAACACCACAAGGTAAATCTTCTCCTCTGTGTTGAGAACTTTTCTTCATTCATGGTTTTTCCTTTGGAGGGAGGTATTTTTCCCTAAATAATCAGTGAACTGTTACTGCATGAGATTTTAACTGGTTTTCCCATTCCATATCCATTAACACTTTAATATCTAATAAAAATCAGAAAGTCCCCTAGTAAGGTGCCTTGATACTACGGTGATGAGCACAGAATAAATGGCTAGATAGATGGATCCTAAATATTTCCTTTTATCAACTTTAAATAGTACAAAAATTCAGTAGACATAGTGACAAAAACATCTACAATTATAGAAAGCTTTTGGGGTATTTTACTCCTATTCAGACACAACATTTACTAGTGTCGGTCTAATCATAAATATAATTATTCTTGAGTGCTCTATTACAAAAACCAATAAACTAGGCCTCAATAGAGATTCTGAAATTACTTAACTTTTCTTTAGGAAAATATTAAAACAGCATTATCACATCAATGAGAGGAAAAGACAGGAAGATAATAAAGTTATGTTAAACCTCCCTGTATTTACTCATGTGTGAAACAGTTATGTCTGGTCACATAATTGCAATGGTTCTGAGAAATATTTCATATTTTATAATGAACATTAAAAGAGTTTGTGGATCATTACTTTATATGAGTTCCAAAGTTATTACATAAAATCCAACAGGAATGGTTATAAATTATTTGATCCTCTAGTCTGGCCTTGGTAAACATAACATGAAGGCTGAAACATCTCAGCAGACAAGATTCATGATAATAGGTAAAGTGTTTCTACAGTTAAAGAAGAAAACACCAGAGTACTTGTAAACAAGACTCTTAAAATTTTTTGTTTGCTGTTTCAAAGAAATTCTTTTCAGCAATGAGCTTTAGCCATTAAAAAAAAAATAGCTTTGTCTAGAACAAAAGGAAAACTTGCTCACAGGCATGTTCTTTCGCCTACCAATTTGGCATGGCCCTAAAGTCACTGTCAAATTCTTGAACTTACAGCACAGTATGTGTTTAAAATACTGTACTTAGCCAGGAAATAATATCACAAGCAATTATTTGATTTTCAAAAGGATCCTGAAGAGCATCTCATTGAAATACGAAAAATACAGTATACTAACAAAAATTACATACTTGACACAATTATGTGGAATTTTTGTCTTCAAAATAGAGTTGGCAGGCAGCATTTTAATTAATAAATGATCATTTGTGTCAGAGATAAATGTAATACCAGATGAATTGTGTCCCACTTACTCCTATTTGCTCATATTTGTATCAGGCTATTATATTTTGTGTCAAAAATATGGAGTGTTTTTTTGGTTGGTTTTCATTCTATAAAAGCTTTCAAAGAATATTAACATGGCAAACTCATTAAGATACACAGAACAAAACATTCAATAACATCGGAAAAGTAAGTTTAGATATTCTTGTCAATCAAAAAAAACCTTCCTACATTTAGGAAGGTTCAGATCAAACATTCAAATCCTGCAAACCCTCAAATGAGTATTCCCTAGTCACTTGAGTGGTCCAATTGCTCATGTATGAAAATCCCTTCATTGCAGGAATTACTGGGTGAAATTCTATGGCCCATGTTATGCAGAAGGTCAAACTAGATGATCTTAACGGTCTCTTCTGACCTTAAAAATCTATTAATGGGTTTTCAAGTTTGAGCTTTATGGGCCTGATCCATAGGCCATTGAAATTAATGGAAAGACTCGTATTGACGTCAGTGGTCTTTGGATCATGGCCTATGGAGTATCTGATGTAAGTCTTATTAGCTAATTGTTTTTTCAACTTTATTCCACAAACTCCTAAAGTTTGATTAAAGCAATAAGCCACAATTCTGTGGTTGCTAAGGCACTTAGCTTAGACATATTCTTTCATCACTTGGGTATGAAGATGTCCACTGTAACTTCACTCCCTGTTGAGTGTTCCTAGCCAAAAGACATTCTGTTTTACATTGTCGGCTACCTTACAAATATCTCTTTGGGAAAATGTAATTCCAGAAGTTGAAGACACAAAATTTGCACATTTTAAATGTCTTACTTTAAATGTTATTCTATTCTTTACATTTTTGGCATCAGAGCCACCCAGAGTAGTGATGAAATATTTTTAAGATGCAGTCTATTTTCTTCCTCATTTTCTTCATTCACCTGGGTTCTTTCAGTACACTTGAGCATTTCTTCTTCATTAGTTGTCCACCAATTGTTTGCATAAGTGTTTAATTTGTTAAATAACTACTTTCTCCTCAACTCATTTCTCTTTAGCTTTTTGGGAATTTTTAATGAAGATACAAAATTACTTTAGTAAAACTCTCAGATTAAAGTGAGAATGTTTAAAGTATTTCCCAAGTAAAAGAAAATGTTCATATCTAAAAAGAATTCTTTTCTGTATGTAAAAATGCATAGCCAACAGTATAGACACTGAAAGACCTCACAAAAGTACCAATTTGCAATGTAAGGAAAAGTGTGAAACTGGATAAAGCAAGAAAACTACCCAGTGTTCCTATAATGTACCAAATCTATTGAATTAAAGTATTCTGTTAATTTCTTTGTAATTTCAGAAGTATGCATTTATGTCATTACACTTTTTCTTAGTTCATGGAGCTAAACTATCTGGTTTAGTTTAGATATAGATATAGATATAGATACAGATAATATAAACAACACGAGAAAGTTTTTAGAGATTTTTTTAAGAAACTTGGTTTTTAAAGATAATATATTCATCATTGTTTTTCTTGTACTGAAAACATTTTTAAAATATTTTGCTATGTCCTCTAGGTGGTGCTAATACTGCACAGCTTTGACTTTTCAGCACAATGAAAACATTAATTTGCTATGAGATAATTTTTGACGTAAATGTAAAATGGTGCCCATTCGAACTCAGTAATGAAGCATGGTGCATTTCTACAGCTCCTAATTTGACTAGTTAAATGACTCCATTACGTGTCTAACAGACAGAAGCAAATAATTTCTGGTCAGTTGACGCTCACTTATCCGTATCATTTTACCCTGAAAATAAAGTCTCTAATCTACAGTTTCTTTGTCTTAATTTTTTTAAAATATTATTAAAGCAAACATACTTAAATAAGAGAGATTAAACCAACACAAACTAACAATTAAGACTACAATACTGAAATCAAATTTATGTAATATGGGAGGATGAATAAAATTTTTTTAAATTGAAATAGTAAATTAAATGAATGCTTGTCCTGGTTATTTCAGCTGTGTTGTCTGACAACATTTCTATTTTTTTAAATAAACTCTTTTTCAAAATCATTGATTTTGAAAGTCCAGTTAAATACTGTTAGCTACTCTATTAAACTTTATCACAAAACTTTGAGAATGTTTAGAAAGACCCTTTATGGTGTATAGCAATAAAATAAAAATGCTGCCTTAATAAATATCAGGTGATGAATAATTTTGCCCTGAGGAAAAAAATGGTTAATGCTGAATCTTAATGTTCCTCATCTAAATGCTTTTTCTTCCTGCTAAAAACAAGTTTAGAATTAAAGCATATCACTTTACACATATTGCATGCATATTAGTGAGACACAGCTGCTTATGTCCCACTCTTAAGAGCCATATGATTAAGTTATGGGATATCAGATAATCCAAAGTCTCTTTCTATTGGTCACCTTTCACAGACAAAGGCTTTTTAGTTTTAAGTCCATTTAATGACAGAATGTCCAATTCTATAAATGTGTGAGTAATTCCAGTGGAACACCTGTGGCTCCCTCCACTAGAATACAGAGTGGAAGATATAAAATGTCATTACAGTAACATTCACTGTCTGACTTTAACTGACAAAAGCAAAAATATTCAGAGTCAAGGCTGCCACTCCACCCCTGATGTATTCCATCATGCTCAGGTTTCCAGGGTCTCAGAGCAGTAAGTGTGATCTTATATATCATATCCAGTACCAGTTTTTAATCAAAATGAGGTGAATTAAGGACAGAGTTGCTGTTTTCTGGTTTAAGTTTCAGGCTTAGGGGGTTTATTTCCATGGAAGTTTGCAGGGACAGAGTCACTTGACTCCTATAGTAGTTAACAGGAGGGATGGGACAAATTCTTCCTGCACCATTTGGAAAATTTAGCACCTAACCTTATTTTAATGCCTTTTGCATTTACATTTCTTGGGGTTATTTTAAGTTATATATATATATATATAATAAGAGCGAGAATATTACAAATATTTTGTTTCTATTTTAATACCTTTGATGAGAGTCTGAGACGTCTAAAGAATGGTGGGGAAATACATTCCAGGGGATCTAGACAGTCGAAGGAACTACTTTGATTCCTCCCTTAGCTCAATCTTTTCTATTGATGTTGTCTTTGCAACCCATGGCAGCAGAACTGCTATGACCCAAATCTAAGCCTGGAAGGTTACAGTAAAATGAATGGGCTTCTTCTGAGTATCCATTCTTTGCATACAATGAGTTAGGACCGAATTTACAACCAAAAGATAAAGCTGTTGAATTTCAGCAGGGTTAAGTTTTGATAGAAGTGTCAGTGACTCTCAAGGCTAGCTCCTGCTCTCAAGGAAGGCAACTTCCAATTGACTTCAGAGAGAGGAGGAGCAGACCCTGTATGGAATAAAAGAAATGGAAGAAGTGATTCTATATGGAAATGGCAGATGTTCAAAGAGGAGTTAATATCAGTATAAAGAATATACATATAACCTAGCAAAAATACACTAAGGACACAAAAGCAACCTCTACATTTGTGAGTCAAAAATCTTGGATTCATAAGAGGAAGGATGGACTACTGATTAGGGTGCTAGCGTGGGTCTCAAAGATTTGGGTTCAATTTCCTGCTTCATCATAGATTTCCCATGTGACCTTCATCTTAGTCCTTCTGCATCTCAACTCCCCATCAGTGAAATGGGAATAACAGCACCATCCTGCCTAACTGGGATATTGTGAGGATAAATACATTACAGATTGTGAAGTGCTCAGATACTACAGCAATGGAGGCTATATAAATACCTATGATAGATATGTGTACTGATCTGACTTATTCAAAAGTTGGGATGAGGCCACCTTTAAAAAGAAGCTGTAAGAGCAATGAAAAGTTCATTTGGAACCAACAAAGCTGTGCACTCCCAGGCTCCTGCTCCTACTAGTTTCAACAGGAACAGATCCATGTTGTCAAGAAACACCAGCTACCAAGGATTAGAAAGATTAACAAATGAAATTAAAGGTGAAGCGGTAAAAATGTATTGGGAATACTATTTAAGATCCAAAATCAGTCACCAAAGATGGGCTCCATGCCAGAATTTTGCAGGAAGAGGCAAAGGAACAGGGAAGCTTTAACAAATATCTTTGGAGGGAGAGGAAATGCCACTGGATGGGAGGACTAATGTAATAACAGCTCTAGGGAAGATCAAGGAAATTAAACACTAGTAAGCCCAACTTCAGCAGTGGGGAAGGTATTGGAAACACTAATCAGGGACAAAATAGGGAAAGTTATGATTTAATTAAAGATATTCAGCATGGATTCACAAAAGGGAGATCATACGTAACAAAACTAATAGAATATTTTGAAAAAAAAATAAAGAAAAAATAAAATCATGAAGAAAGCCGTGAGCATGATTTACTTGGACTTTAAGAAGGCTTTTGCTGCACTACCTCCTGAAAGAATAATTTACAATGTGAGTAAGTTTTCAAGAGAGGGTGAGCTGAATACTGGATAAAGAACTGGATAGGATATTGAAGGCACAGCTTTTACTTACATTAACACAGAGAGATTAGGACTATGGGAGGTGTTGGCTGGTGTCCCACAAGCATCACTAATAAGCTGATTTTTTTCACTTTCTGTATCAGTGACCTGAAAGAAGAAATCTACAAGAAAGGGGGATGAAATTTACGCAATATAGAAAATGGAGGGAAAGCTGCAGACTGTAAAAATGAGGGTGTCAAAAAATGAAAAATGCAGAATGTCTTTGAGGGAATATGGAAAGAGATTTTATACAATTCAATAAAGAAAAATTTAGGGTGAACTACGTACAAAGAGAAAAGGAATGACATGCTTAGAGTTCTCATCAACTAATGGGGACGCAACAGAAGTGCTGTGAGGAATTCTGAATAAAGTGCTAAAATCTTAATCACAAGACCTAACAGCAGCACAAAAAAGTAAAGATACCTCTGATATACACACACTGAGGTATTGACTGTAAAGTGTTAGAAACCCTTTGTGCACTTTATAACAGAATAGCAAAGAAATAATTTGGAATATTGTACATCAGCTTTGACAACATTATCATTAAAAAAATTGAGGAAGTACAGGATATCAAGTGACAAAATTATCTTAGTCAAAAACAAACCAGATCTATATTCCTTAGACGAGGAGGTTAAGGAGTACGGAACTGCTATAGAAGGCTACTTAAGCTAGTGTCATAACTAACAGCAATTGGGCATGAACTGATGCTAAGAGAAAGTAGGCACAAAAGGAATTCAGATGGAATTTCTTATGGCATATGCCACCAAGGACAGCAGTAGCAAAAACTTGTGTAACAAACTATTACAGAAGGAGTTGCTCAAAAGAAGGAAAGAGAGAGTGTGTAAGTGATGGTTATCCCTGACCTTCCATCCTAAATAACCTCAAAACATATGAGCCATGATTTAAAACAGACATTTGCAGGCAATTGCATGCATATCATGGGCCCGATCCTCAGCTGGTTTAAGGTGGCTGAGCTCCATACATTTCCATGTGTATATATAATGTATGGGTCCAAATAAGTGAAATGCATGCACAAATTAGGTGTAGGTATATACACATATCCAGGTAGGTATCTGGCTGGCCATGAAAATGCACCAATACCTGACTGGACATGTATCTATGGCCCAGATCCCAAAAGGGAGTTGAACGCCCCAGTACCTTGCAGGATCTTGGCCTGTGTGCATAGGTTATGCATATACAAAAGTCCATGTGCTTAGAAAACTGATACTTCTATTTTTCAGATTCTAAGAAAATATATAGAATGAATTTAAGCCTTAATGGCATACATACTTTTTGATGATAGTAGTGGATCTCATGAACCATGTATGAAGTCAGTAGAATGATTATGCCAAAAATCTTATTCCACAACCCATCATGAAAATGAATAGGATTTAAATACTATACTATCCAGGAGGCCCCGTCCCAGTCAGAATTAGTGCCCCATTGTGCCATGTGCTATACAAACGCACACATATACACACATACACAATTATCCCTACTGCCTTTCAACCTAGGCATCATTAATTAGCTGTTTACTAAGGGTTTGTCTACATAGGGAGTTATTCCAGACTAGCAATTCCTGATTAACTCCATGTGTGGATGCTCTAATTCTGGAATAAATGTGTCTACACATATTGTTACTCAGGAATAGTTAATCCACTTTAAAATTCACACCCTACTTTTTTCTGGATTGACTTTCATGTGTAGACAACCTCTTACAAGCACTGTTCCATAAGGATAGAACAAGAAGCAATGGGCTTAAACTGCAGCAAGGGAGGTTTAGGTTGGACATTAGGAAAAAGTTCCTAACTGTCAGGGTGGTTAAACACTGGAATAAATTGCCTAGGAGGTTGTGGAATCTCCATCTCTGGAGATATTTAAGAGTAGGTTAGATAAATGTCTATCAGGGATGGTCTAGACAGTATTTGGTCCTGCCATGCGGGCAGGGGACTGGACTCGATGACCTCTCGAGGTCCCTTCCAGTCCTAGAATCTATGAATCTATAAGTGGGCTTTGAGGAAGGATTTCAGTGACAGATTGGAAAGGGAGTTCTTTGTACAGGGATAGTGTAGAAGAAGAAGGTGGAGGCACATAAGAAGGTAATCAAGGCTGACATCCCTGTCATAGCAAAGGGTGCAGGAAGTGACGTGATAAGACACCAACAAGACATGGTTAGAAGATAGAAATATAAAGGCTCTATACGCTATAAAACTGATATTTTCAGACCAGCCTGTAGTGAAAATCGGAAGCCTGATCCAAACCTAACTGAAGTCAATGGAAAGTCCCCCACTGATTTCAATCATTCGATCAGGCCACAAATGCTGCACTCATTCTTACTTTCTCTCCATCAACACTTGTTTTATTTGTAGCTATATTACCAAACAGCACTAAAACTGGCAAATAATGTTTCCCACTGATCTAATATTACAACAGGGATTAGCCAGTTTTTATAATGAAATACAGCATCCGGTCTGGATATTCACTTAGAGGCATCAATATACCTATAACCCCAATTAATGGCAATGAGAATGACACATGCTTTGGAAAGAATTATCGCCAACTATCAGCCTTGTGTATTTAAAATGGCTGAATAACAAATCCCTAAAAACTGTGAAACCCCAACAGCCCCTTAACTACAATGTCACAGTCTACAAGTTCAGTGTAATAAATACTAAAAATATATAGATTGTAAGACTAAGACGTGGATCAATAGTTAGGGACAGAAGGGGGGGGTGAGAGAGAGACAAAGATAAGTTCATAGCACTCAAACAGCATAACAAGAAATTAATGAGTATGTTAAAGGTGCACTGTCCATTATGGCTTAAATTTTCCAATAGCTAATTGGGAAATGACAAACAATTACCTTCAAAATTGTAAAGAAACAGGCAGATACTATATATTATTTGCAGTTAAAACAAAACAAACAACCAAATACAAAATTGGAGTTGTTTGTTTGTTTGCCATATTGCCCGTTCACTGTGAGATTTCTAAAAAGAGAGGATTTGTTAGCTGGATATAAAGTGGGTCTCTTTAACTTTGGCCTAACTTTATCCCCTGCAGCTTCTCTATAACAGGATGATGAATGGCACAGGAATTCAGGGTTCCTCTGCTGAATCACCCGCATGTCAGGTGCTTGTGTTCTGTATGAAGATTCAATCTAAATTACTGAGGAATCATAGTGGCAGGTGATCTTCAACCAGGAAATAACAGGAGGGAGGGGTATCAAAGTATCTTTCTTTTTCTTACTGAACAGAGGGTGCTACGGATGGAATAGGGGGCCTTCAGGGCAAACCCTAGAAGCAGCTGACCTTGGGGAAAAGGCTTAGGCTGAGCTTTCTGTTTTGTTGTTATACTTACATTTGTTAATAAAGCCAGGAAGGGAGAAAGTTTGAATTATATACCTGGTATATGCATGCTTTGTTCAGAGGAGGGTGGGCTCCTAATTTTCTTACACTCCCCCCAAAAAGATTTTCATAAAGATAAGAATATGGAAACTGATTCAGTTATCTAAATATACTAAACCTTTAATTTACAACAGAGCCTAGTTCAGTGCCCCTTAACGATAACCAGAACCATGAATACAAGGCTTCTTGAATGAAAACAAAGCGTTAAAATACCTGTCTGGATTTTCTCTTGAAAATCAGTCATTGAGAATCATCTGTCAGTAAGACAAAATTAATTACTACATGTAAAATTGAGAAAATCAACACAAATTTAAATATTACATAATATTACAAAAAATATTATAAAAATCCTATTGTTAATTAGTGATGCATGTGTACCTTTTTTAATAACCAAAAATAGCCAAGATTTACCACTGTTATACATCCAATTTTAAAAAGTGTGTTTTTTTTTTAAATTTTCATTGACTATAGAAGCTTTGGAAAAAGCCTTCTATGAAATACAGTAACTTGCAAAATTCAGTCATCTTTTTGAATATTTGTTAAAGGGTTGGTGCTGAAGAAACCACGTTAGCTTAAGTGTTAGATGCGTGAGCTTAGCAGATAGAGTAAATAGAAGCCCTAACCACTTCATTCCCTAAAATCAGGGCAATTATCATGCTATCCCAGTGCAAATATTTTATTAATTTATGCAAAGCTGGTTTTACTTAGACAATTAAATCAATTGCTGTAAATACATTAAACATGTTTTTATATTTAAAATGTGAATTTAACCCTGTATTAAATTTTTTAGGCCTTATTCGAGAAGATTGTATATGTTTACAATTAAAAAAAGATTAAAAGGGCATTTGAAATTTGGCAGTGACCTCATGCACTAGGGCATGACTAGGGCTCAGTGGAATCCAACATCCCCCCTCCAAAAATGATTTAAAAATTCTAGCTGTCATTTTATGTACAATATATTTACCAAAAGGAATGATTTCTAAAAATATATCTATATACCCTCTCTCTATAATGGAGGCATCGCATTTGCATTATCTCCTTAAACACTGCTTAGCTTAACCACTTTTCAACACATAACCTGCTGTCCTTTCAATGAGAACTATTCTATGATTACAAGGGATAAGATGCAAGCTTGGTCTGGAATTCTGGCCTTGTACTCACAAGTACCGATTTAAGGCTGACTCTGTATGCTTTCTTTCTTTTTTTTTAAATAGACGACAGTTCATTTCCAACTTCATTCCCCCTCCTTCCAAGCATCCCCACTCCCCCAAACAAGAAAGATTGTTTTGTGAATGCTGGATCATGTTACTCTATTCTGTTTTAGGGAGCAGAATTATACATTGTGTAACAAAATGGAGAAATAGATCTACGCACCCAGCAGAGGACACAGGGGGCTGGAATTTTAATGTTGTTCCACTATCTATCGACAGGGATAACAGCAAATATTTCATTTCACTTTTCCAAACTGGCCCTTGTGATGTTTAGCCCAAGCACCTACTACTACTCCACTAAAGTCAGTAGGACTTTTGCCATTGACTTCAGTGGCAGAAGGATTGGGCCACAGAGCTCACACTGTGAGGTTCTGAGTGTCTCAGGTTAGGGACTGAACATCCTTTAGTTTCAAATCAGAATGGAGGACACTCAGCATCTTGCAGTATGGGGCCTCAAATGCTCACCCATGCCTCAGAACCAATTCTATCTATGAGTGCACTCTCGCTGAGCACTGGATTTAGCCCTAACTATTAGTAAGCAAGCGGCTTGTGGCATTTCATAAATTAAAAAGAAAAAACCTACTGAAAAGCAACTAAAAATGTAGTCCAAATCTTTGTATAGCTGCAGAGCACTCGGGCCCTCTAGGAGGGAATGCCTCCCATTAAAGCAATCTCCTTTGGCATTCAGACTGGTGTTGATAGGCTCTGGAGGGAGCTGTTACTAGCCTTCCTTGACCCAAGGGTGTGCCTCCATAATGTAGAGCCCATAGGTGAAAAAAAGGGGGTGGGGACAGATCCTAAGTTGTGATAAAGGTACACCAGTTGAAGATCCATCCCAGAGAATCCCCATACATCCCTTCCCCAAAAGTGATCTCTGTACTGTCTAGGCATCTTGTTTAAATTCTAACCTAACTCTTAAGTTCACTGCCCCAAACTACTTTAACGGTGAGCTGCTTTTTCAATCAACAATAGACAACTATTTAACTTCCCTTTCTCTCTCTGTGATATTTTGGGAATATACTGTACAATTGTCTGTAAAGCACTTTGCACATCTATGGAGTGATAGAAATAATTGATTCTCAATGGGATTTGTATTCTTAAGTCATTCAGGTGCTTTTGAAAATCCATTCCAATAATTCTAATAAGGAGAAATTTCATCCACCTAACCCATTGCTATTAAGTACCAGTCTGGAACAGAGCAGACTTCCAAAAACAAAGTGACCACACAATTAAAAATTAAAAACACAAAGTCGGTGGTCAGTATTACTACTGCCACTACTTCAGGACAGAATCACTCCCACACGTTCTTCTTGGCTAAATCAAATGCGTGTTACAAAACACTGCTCCTACTGCTAGAACAGCGCCATCAAGAAAACTCCTACAGCCACAGGTGCACTAGAAATATGTTGAATATCATATTCAGAGAGACAACTCAGAAGAAAAGCACCGTGGAAAGCACTATGAATTGCCATGGCAAAGGCCTAGGCTCAATTCTCTGGCACTTATTCTCTCCCCAGACTGGCAAGGGTTCAGTGCGCAGCAGGCTTAGTTCCTTTTGGAAGGCAACACTTCTTGGTCCTCTGCTGTGACACTCTATAAGGCCAAGCAAGGAGAAGCACTGATAATTTGGCAGATCCAGCATTTCATTGTCAAAGAAGGTCAGAGTAAAAGTTCTCCATTAAGAACCAGGAAGAAAAATTTCCTCTGATGAGGATATAAAAAGAAAAAGGGGGGAAAAAAAAAAAAAAAAAAAAAAGAATGAACGCTGGCTGCCAAATTCAAAAAAATCAATTATTCTGCTGAACACCAGTAGTGATAAATATAGCTGTCTCTACCCCCTCGTCCTCCTCCATAGAACAAATTGTTAAAAGACCCAACAAGCTGTTGAACTACAACCCTCAGTACCGTGCCATCACTTTAAAAGTACAAACCAAAAAATCTTGTAAAACAGAAGCTACAAATCTCCAGACAAGATTTTGGATTTGCCATCGGTGAATCCCCATGTCTGTTCTGTTAGGTTTAAAACTTCCATTCTGCATTTGATGTGTGACCAAACACGTGCAAATCAAAGCTTGAAAATCACCCAACAGAGTCCAGATCATGACTACAGTTTTTGATTCATTCCATCTGAAGAGCAAATCCCCACAGTCACTTAAACACCCCTAAGATCTTCTTCAGCTTTGAAAAAAGCATTTGTCATCATCATTGTCTTTGGTCCAAATGTTGTACTTTTTAATGCAAAATAAGGTTACCGAAAGCGGTGATAAATACTGCTCCTCAAGCAATATGAATAAAAAATGGTGGTGACAAACTGGTTTCTGTGAAGGTGGGTCCTACTGAAGACACTACACTAGTATTAGCAGGCACAGTAATATGCTTCACTTCTTCAATGTATGGTTGATAAACTAGGGAAAATTTAATATGGTGGGGTGATAACACTGGACACTAAGCCTATCCATAAGCGTAGCACAGGGGCAGGCAGCTCTGCCCACACAGAGCCCCACTGAAGGCAATGGGAGAGTGGATGAAGTCAGTGGGAGTCTGTGTGGAGGCAGTCATGTCCCTGTTCCCTTCATAGTGCAGGAACAGGGCCCAACTTTGCCTTTTTTGTGAAATTTCTCTTTTAAACTATAGTCTTTTACAATTTTTTATTTACTTTTCAAGTGATGACACTAAATGAAAGTGGTGCAATTCCAAGTGTCCAGGGTCACAATGACAATCTTCAGAATATTGCCTTAACCAAGAAACCCATGAAGAGATGCACATAGATAGAATTGGAGCTGGGACCCTTCAACGTGAGGGAAACCACAAGCAAAAGGCAGAAGTATTATTCTAATTGGATGTTTAGTTGCTAGTGCATCTAAATAAATCAGTCAGTTGCACCTTGTAGTGACAAAGGCCACCAAAATGTGATTTCTGATTGTTTTCCAGCTTATGGCTGGTGGGGAGGGGCTGGTACATGAATATCTGTTAATAAAACAGTAACTCATGGCAAGCCTCAAAGCTGTCTTAACACTTCTACACTCAGGCACTATCTACAAGGAGTGCATATGTGCCAATCTGCCTCTGGTTGCCAAACTGAGAACATGAATGATAATTCTGGACACCATTTTTGGTTTTTTCTCTTCAGCTGTGTACACTTAAAAAAAAACCCCTAAGAAACGAAGAATCTTTATATAAATTGAAGAACAGTCAGCAGATGGTATCATCTAGACCCATCTAATTCCAGGCCAGAAAACCTAAATCCCAGTTGTAGACAAGGAAATAAAGAAAATTTTATAGTGATTAATAGGGGAGAATAGTGACAAATAGAAAACTCTGAGGATATTGTCTTTGTCTCAAGCATGAAATCCTTATAGAGAGTTATTATATGTAGTGATGGGGGACATGGATAACATGCAAACACAGTGTGACTGATTCTGTTCTTACTCATAACTGTAAATCCAGGAGTTATTCCTGATTTACACTAATGTAAATGGGATCAGAATCAGACCCCATCTCTCTTTTTCTGAGTAAGAAAATCTGTAAACTATTAAAACTATGAAATGAAACACCAGTTTCCCAAATACCTGCACTGACAAAATATATTCCACTGCTGATTCATCTATAGTATTTGTCAGTTTCTTTCTTTAGGTATCTAATGAGGAGGAAGTGAGGAAGACCACAGAAAAACTGGGAAAGACCATGATTCCTGACTAGTACATGCAGTGAAGGGGCTTATATGCTTTTCACATGAGCACATACTATGTTTTCCATATTGTTTAAATGTGGTCACCTTTGACTTCTTACTGTACACGTAACTAAATTACAATTGGCTCAATGCTAACAAAACACAGCAAATAAAGACAGAATCAGGTCAGACTTCTGTTCTAATTATCTAACTGGTTTTCCAACCTTGCACAGGATTTGACCATAGCCAAAAAAGCAAAAGGCAGAACAAAACACAAAAGAAGGAACCTGCAGCAGCTAAGAACTGAGAGTCAGAAGTACATTTTCACAGGAGGCTGGGACCCACATTCCCTTTCTGTGGGTGCAATTTGTATCCAGAAAATGAATTTTAGCCACAAGTCTAAGTAGTTTCATCTCCAACTATCTGATTTTCACCTGCAAGCAGGTAGCTCAAAGCTCAAATATCCGAATTCTGCATTGAGTTGTGGGTAGAAATTTGTGGGTGCAAACAGTACATGTCAAAGGGAGACACCACATTACTGAAAATGTACCCATAATGGGATAACAGGCACCCCCAGGGCAATATACCATCCCATATAATTATCTGAAGTGGAGAACTAGAATTCACTATAACTTGTATTATTACAGCTACTATTAAGCGTTTGGGAGGGAGTTGCTTAGTCGTTCGCTTGTTATTCATTTCTATCATTTCAACAAACTCGGCGAATTTGATTCTTTCCTATTTTCATATACAGTGTTATGGGGGAGAGGGGTCTATTTTCTGAAGCAAACATTTCAATTTTCTTTCCATAGGTTTCCATAGGTTACCCTCAGACCAAGAGTATGAATAAATATATGTACTGTAGCTACATAAATATAAGCACACTAATCCATTTTTCCTAATATTAAACATATAAACACTAATCCATTCTCTGTATGAAATGTAAAACTTCACATGTTCTGTTCAAGCTCATTACTGACTAGTACCTTAAGCTTGTCAAGTGCTTCAAAGGAGCTTTCCAAGAGAAGTTTGTAGTTAAGCATATGGTAAGCTCGTCCAGTCCATATGACTGGTTGAGCATCGACCATTACTGTTGAAACACGTTTCCCTTAATATTATGACAGTATTTGTCAATGAAAATTAAATTGCTGTCAAACTTTTCCCACTAACTTACAGCACAACACTCAGAGAGCCAGCTCTATGACTCAAGCCAATAAGATCTCTTCTAAATACTCATCCATTTTACCCGCTTGTGAAAAGGTCCTTACGGATTTATTTGTGGCTTTAGCAATAACTAATATGAGTTTTCAGATTTTTCTAAATATTTCACTTTACTCCAAACCAATATATATGAAATCATATTTGATTTATTTAAGGTGGGCTTCCTTAATTTCCTCATTAATTGGTTCAAAATTTGTGAGTGTATCTGTGCAAAATCCCACACAATTATTTAATTGTGTATAAAGCTACCTATTTTGCATGCACGTATGTGGCAAACTAGCTGCATTTGCAAATATGAAGTCTGATCATCCAAACACTTACACTTGTGAGTAGTATCGTCTGCTCAGATGTGTTTGCAGGATCAAGGCCTTCGTTGGTGTTATTAAAAAGACTCAAGCAAAATTTGACCCAGAAAGTCTAAAAGACTACACATTTAAAATGAAAGATTACTGCATTTACTCTACTAAAATAATTCAGTAGCAGCTTATTGATGCTATTTTATTGGATTTTTTTAAAAAATATGCTATTAATTTCTTCCTCACTTTTGAACAAAATTTCACCTTTCATACAAATGACTAAGAACAGCAGCACCTACAAATATAATGCATTTCTGCATGGAATAATTACATTAACCATACCTCTATTTCTTCAAGTTTATTGAAACTTTCTAAAGAACTGTATTATAAGCATCAGACTTAAAGAAAGATGTCAGTGATGAGTAAGTAGTTTGGCAGGAAAAATATATAGACAGGTATATCAAGTGCAACATAATACCTACTTGCATCAAGTAATCAGAGTAATGGTTACCATTTTTCATTTGGTGTGTAACCCTTGCCCCTACGCACACATGAATCCAATCTTACCTACCATCTTAAGAAAATACTTTTATAGTGAGGCTGACTTATCAGATCAGTGTGGAATTTTACCTCTTTGTTATTGTTCTCTGTCCCTTTCATGAACAAATTTTCTCATTAGAACAAGCAGCTAGTACCTTAACATCCTCAAACCTATTTTCCATGTTTGCACACACATTTACTGAAAACAACTGGGCAAAGTTTTTACCAATTTTGCTTATAATCCAGGGAGTTGTTTGTTGGTGCCCTAACATTTTGTAACAATTCCTACAGATTTTCGAGAACAATAGTCTTAATATGTGGAGATGTCTATTTTAAGCACTCATGTGGTGATTTTCAAAAAGGCCTCTGGGAGTTAGAAGCCCAACTTTACTGACTTTCTGTGGCAGTTGGGTACCTAACTCCTTTAGAAAACTCCATCCATAAGGCCTTTTGAATTAATGGGAGTTAAATCAAACACTTCAGCAGAGACTTTTAAATTCATCTTATATGCAGCAGTATGTATGAATATGCAATAGTAAGTGGTGTATGCCTTTCAAACCTGGTCATAGCTGAGATGGCTACAGATCCTAAGAACCAAACTTGGCCTTTGGCAGTATATATGCAACATCTATTGAATTTGACCACAGAATACAGTAACTAATATAGTATTCAAATGCAATAACTAATAAGTACTCAGGGATCCATATCTTTTTAAAAGTTATAGACATTAAGTGCCCTTTCTGGTGCTGCTATTAGTAGTGGAATAATCAACATGGTGAGCTTATATTGTGACAAAAGCTAAAAGCAAGACATGTTTCATTCTTTTGATCTGGGGCTGCAGAAAAACAAATCAGAGGGCATATGGCTTTTTTAGTTTTGTGATATCTCTGAAGAGGGTACAGGAAAGCACCCAGGTGCTGTTACATGTTGAGCTTTTCACATAAACAATTTTCTACCTTTAAACTCAGTGGGCCAGATTTCAGTTGCAGCCAGTAACCCAAAACCTAATTTTGGCAGTTTGTTGTACTTAGCTACTCTGCTGGGAAATGCATCATCATCCCCCCAAATCCAGACATAACATTAAAATCTGGAGAAGAAGGAGATGTCTATTCATCTCTCTTACCTGGAGAGAGAGACACACACAAAGATTAAGACTGAAAAAGGGATACAGGATAAGAAAGAATTCCAAAATGACAAGTGCACATAAAGCATCAACCTTTTTTAATCTGAGATATTTCTTTGAGGAATGATTTGCAACTCAAAACGGTACTTGTGTGGCATGCACATGGCTTGGATATGATGAGCAGTTGGAGCAAAGATTAGCTGGAAACTCTAGCTGAAAAACATGGGAGAGGGCTGATTTTTCTCTGTGTTTGAAGGCGATAATGTCACACCAGCCCATCACAATTTCAGCAGATAGATGATGGAATTTCAGTCCCATTCTTGACATCCAGTACACAAACAGGTACATTTTGGCAGCTTAACAAAAGCCAATGTGGGTGGCAAGGTAGCTGCAAATTTAAGCATGAATGCTCTGGATGTGGGGGCTTGCACCTGATTACCAGATGCTTCAAGCAGATGGCCAGGGAGACGAGAGAACAGGTCTCATGGTTACTTTGAT
Source organism: Terrapene triunguis (assembly GCF_002925995.2). NCBI lineage: Eukaryota > Metazoa > Chordata > Testudines > Emydidae > Terrapene > Terrapene triunguis. Next base: position 35,325,302 of record NW_020664481.1, on the reverse strand, counting down.
AGGGTTACGAAAAACACCAAAACCAGAGAGAACAGAAAAAAGAAATGTTTCCCTGACTGCACAAGATACCAAGATCAACTGGAACACAAATACATTTTACACATTCTTTACCGGACACAAGAGGTAAGTCCCAGAATTTGACTGATGATTAAAAATCAACAGTAAAGTTTTCAATAATGTGGCTCAAAAAAATGTTGGAGCTAAATAGAACTGGAAGTTGTCATTTGAGCACAGGATATTAACACACAGTAGGGTTTCCTCTTTGGAAAGTTCAATAGAAAGTTATAAGAGACTTTATAGTGATGAATAACTCATTATATGCAGAAGGAGAGTCAATATATGCTCTCTGTGAGTGATTGCAAATCAACTATTTAACAAACAGTCAAAAATGTCCGAGCTTGCACTGAAGGGCCATTACAGATGAAAGCCAAAACTAAACAATTTGTTTCATTTTTTACCAATGAACTCAGATACCATAACAAATTATTCTCTCTAACAAAAAGACAATATCATGAGGGGAAAGGTGGTTCATCATTGTGTGACTTGGGGTGTAACTTTACAAGTCTAATCCTCCTCCGCAACAGCAAGTATGTGGACAAAACCGTGCAATGGCTTCAATCCTCTATTATATCAGGAATGATTGTTGCCTCCCTAAAATCATTCCCATAGCAAGGTTAGGTAAGTAAGCATGGGTCTGCTTAGTATTTGGATAGGAGACCTCCCAGGAAATCCCAGGCGCTGGGATTTTAAAGAAAGCCCCTCTTATAAACTTAGATGTCATTAGATGTCTGATGTCATTACTGAACTAGTGCGGCAGAATGGTGTCAGGAAGTGGTGATGTGTTACTTGTGTTGATTTTTTCATGAAATGTAAAACACAAAGAATTGGTCACCAGAAATCAATAAAAATTTCATGGCATGTTTTGTAAAAGTAGATGTTTTAGCCCTGGTATCCTGGCCAAAATCCCATTCTAATAATTAAATTCTGCCAATTTAACTTCCCATTGTCGTTTCATTTAGATATGTTATCCTTCACGACTCCTCCCCGACACTTTTGTATTGCATTGCCACTGTGTTTCCAACCAGAGATGGCTGCATTCCTTTGGGGAGTGAAATGATCCATGCATGCCCAGGTGCTACATAAATGTATAACATTAATATTATTAATACATGGAAAAATCATCTCTCGATGATAAACATATAAGGGGACCATTTATGCAGTCCTCACACAAAACTCCCATTGACTTCAATATGGGCAAAGACAGCAGGATTGGGTCCATATACAGAAATATGGTAAATGGAAAATATATTAACTGTGAAAGTCTGTGTTAAATATATATTTAAATATGAATACACAGACATTATTCTATTTAACATAGTTTGAAATATCTAAGCTTAGTAATATTTTGCAATACAAAAGTGGACCAAATATTTATATGCAACATATTATACTTGTAAAATATATTCTTGATTACATACGCCTGAATCTGGATCTTAATCTTTCACTCACTGGGCCAAGAGGAGGTAAGAACATGGCAGAGCTGAAAGACTCTGTGGCTGGGAACGCCTCAATGGCTGACTTGAGGGGGCAACAGTGCCATAGCTCCTTGTTGGTCTGTGTTTGAAACAGAATGAAATTTTTTGCTGGAGGGCTGTGGCTCTCTTCTTTCAGGTGTGAAGTAATAGCTGGTGGGAAGAGCAAATGGGAGGAGAAAGTCCAATTACTGACTCCTTCCTGCTGCCAAAGGCTTGGATCCCAGCGTTTGGAATCACCCTATGCTAGGGGGCATGCCACATGAGAAATCCAGCTGGTACCTGTGTAGGGGCTGGGGAGGCTTCATGGTGGAGGAGTGATTGTCTCCACAGCCAGAAAACAAACAGACAAATAAATAAATAAAAGAAAAAGAAAAAATGGATGTGCAGAATTCCTTACCATACTCTGGCCACAGGAATTTTTGCTTGACATCTGACTGACAATCGAACAGATTCTCTTTTTACTTCCCCAGTGTCAGTAGTCTGGCATGTTTTTAATACATACAGAGCCAACTTTGTGTGTGTGTGTGTGTGTGCGCGTGTGCATGCATGCGCGCAAAGAATACGGAGCACAGCACTTCAAGGAATGAGATAAAGCGGAACGTGGAGGAAAACATTAGCTATAGAGAAGAAACAAGAATCTTACTTACTGCGGCCTCTCCTCTTTAGCGTTCTAATCATTATAGCACATCCGCTCAGCATTACTTTTTCCTTCTGTACAAATAATTAAGACACCTGTGTTCTTTTTATTCAGCAATCCACATTTTAAAGAAAGCCCCTCTTCTAAGCTTAGATAGTTTTTTTACTGTGTTTCAGCTAACAAAACAACAGTGACTCACATTGCTAAAGATTCATAAGGGGGGGGGGAGTAGTAATTTTTAAAAAAATTAACAACCCCACCCCCCAAAAAACCCCTTAACATTAATCTGCTTCAAAATGGCCGGTGGCCCCATACAACTTTGAAATCTGAATAAACTCCTGGAGGTGACTCTTTGCCAGCATTTTCTCCTATGCCAGCTCTCTCACAAACGAACAGCTTGTATCTCCATGAAAACCAATGGATGGAACAAATTGTATTAAATTATGTAAAATGATACTAAAGAGCACAATCTATCAGTGAAAAAAATATATTTAAAAAATGGAAAATCTTGTTTTAATAAATTTGAGAATATTATAGAAGACAATTAGGAGGGGAAAATGCTAAATTTTTATTGCACTTAAAGGGATGTCTTGTGGCTATAAGCAAGAAGTGAGATTTATCCTCTCATAGGCCAGACAAACATAATTCTTTGGTGCTTTTGACACCTGAGTTATTTAGCCTTCCTCATACTTCAACATGTAGAGAAATCCAATCTCTATGAAGCTGAGCATAGCCCTGTGACATCTCAAATTGTCCCTCCCCATCACACTGTAGGAGCTGTCATTGCACATTATGGATCCAAACTTCCTTCCGTTTCATTCAGATAACCCCTCCCACACACACACACTTTTTTTTGGAGGGGTGGGAGAATGTAAATAACTGTAATTAGCATCAAATTTGCTATATAGTGAGAAAATTATTAAAAATATTTTAGACACCTTTATGAGACCTTTGATGATTTAAATGTACTATGTCTGTGCAGAGATCATTCAAGTATCTTTGGCTGATGGTTTTTAAAGTGATGATTTCCAAGCATCAGTCAGTTAATCAAGAACAAAAAGATATCTATTTCTGTACCCAAGGAGGCAGAAGGGGTAGAGGTGTGAGAGCTTTTGGCTGATTTGAATATTTAAAGGACACTATATTGGCATATGATTGGAAATCGTAATTCATGGCTTTGTTCAGATAATACACAATTTTGTGGTTGTGGAGATACAGAATTTCTGCAGGCTTGTGCCCAGTTTAGAACTCAAGGAGCCTAACCTATTTTAGGAGATAAAATTGTCTCCCTACTATGGTAATGGCACATGAGTTCTAGTTTTCCTTTCCTCATTGGATTAATCCCATTGTGCCTATCAGACACAGTATACGGCCAAGGATGATAATGTAAGGAGCTTCCACCAAGTCTGCTCAGGTAGATCTTGGGAGCTGTATTAGAATAGTCTACTTCTCTAGGGCTGACAGGGAGAAATCCTGCATTTAAACAGCTGGACAATCTTAAAACTGTATCACTACTAGTGTAGCAAAACAAAAACCAGATTATTCAGAGGTACTGCCCTCAGTCAAAGAGACAGAGAACCATTAATCCAATCTTAAAGTTAGTTTTAAAAAAAGGTTTTGTATTTTTTTCTTGCAAGAACATGAATCGCAGGCTCACGATCCTTGGTTGCAGAAGACAGTTAATTTAATCTGCAACCATGTTAACTCCCTACATATCCCTATCGCATCTGTGGAAGGACATTTTTATCCCATCTGAATCAGGGTTAGTTTTAACTCTCAATTCCACCCAGTAGTTCTCCACTGCAGATCTTTACAATCCTAAAAAATAAAAATAACGTCTACAGCCAGTAAATCACATACCAGAACAGCTCAGCAGGACAAACATGCATTGTAGCTTCCATAGTCTCACACCCCACAGGGAGCCACAAATAATTTTTGCTCTGAACAGAGCTCATAGAGACCTGGAAGTTTAAAATTGTTCCTGGCTTTCCATTGAATAACACTGGAGTCCTGTAAAAATGCTCTCCCTTCTTGTGGGACAGGAGGAATTTTAAGGCCCCAGGACAGAGGATACAGGACTTGCAGTACGCCTTCTCAATATAGTTATATGCTAGATTTATGGAACCAAATACATCTAATATTTTAAATAAAGAAAATATTTTAAAATCCACACACATACCACAAATAGCTTATGAGGTGATTAGAGCATGGGAGCGAAAGCGAGGCTTTCCTAACGCAACATGACAGTCCATATTACATTTTTGCAACCTGACAGAGCTCAAAGCCCAGCTTCAAATGGTTACATCTTTGCTTTTACAAATAATATTTCCCTGCCTATGTGATCTAGTTGCCACTGACAGCCTACCCTTGTGACTCACAACAGCTGGAGTTTCTAAACTGGCAGCATCACAGTGTGGCATCAGGAAATTTAGGATAAAAACATATAAAATATAAAAATAATTTTAATAAATTCTGAAAAATGTAGAGGCGTAAAGATCCGAGGACTAAAAAAGCATCCTGCTAGAAAAACTATTTTTAAAAAGGCTATTAAGAGGTGTGAAAGCAAAGCTGTCTATTATGTTTCTAAAGAAAGGCACCAAACACTTTTCATACCAACAAATTCTGAGTGACCATTTTTGACAGACCGTTAGCACAAGGTCACTGCCAGTCAGTGGGCTGGAGGCCAGGAAAACCTCCTGGGTGTAAATTATAGAACTTTGTACATTAGAGTGCCCAAACAATTGAGAAGAAAATTGAACTTGCCTAAAACTGTTGGTTTTATATCATCTGAATTAAACATGATCTTCACTGATATTTTCTGGGTTTCTCTTTGGTATCCTTTAAACTGCAGGATAATTTGATTTTTTTCTTCATTATAAAACTAACAGCTATTGTACTTACATATTTTTCATGTTGTAAATTGGAAAAAAAAAAAAACCTTGGGAAAAATATTTCCTCTCCCTATGTGTAACTTCCATTAAAGGCAGCAGAAAAGCCTCAACACATGCATTTGCAGGGAGATATGGAAAGACTCACGACTCGAAATACAAATGCTCCTAATCTGAATGATTAAATTTACCCATAGTAACAGTTTTAAGCATCCAGCTTTTTATCCTGCCGAGTTTGGGAGTGGGTGTAGTACTTTTCTCCTGACTAACTCCAAACAGTTTATGCTTTAAAAAAAACATAGCCATGCAGTGACCAAATAAACAAGTGGATTACTCAAACTGGGACAGAGTAACACAAACAAGGAAAGCAAACTTTACAGAACTGTGCTGGGACACTGACAGTCTAAACAGTGAGCCTGACTCTTTTTAATGGAACATGTTGCCATTTTGTGCATGTGAAAGTTACTATTTGATCTAATATCTAATCTATGGTGCAGCAAAGCAGTGCATTCAACAATTCTTTAGCTTCAGGTTTATGCATCTAATTTAACAACATTTTAAATTATGACTGTTTTTCCAAAAACTGGCTATGTTATTACATAGAATTAAAGCTTATATTTGCCAAGATTTTTTTTAATATGGTATTTAGAAATGGCATGAAGGGGGCAGATTTCCAAGGAGCTGGCAGTCCCTGTGGCTCAAATTTCAACTAATATCAATTGCCTGATGTCATCCCAAAGTAGCAGATTCACAGCTCTATTTCATGATTTGTCTTTCCTCCCTAAGGATTAGGACATGCATGGAACTTTATGAGCGGCATGTCAAAGACTCAGTGCAATTCCACTATTGTGGAAAGACTTCAGTGGGCTTTGGATCAGACCGATAATCTGTGGCACAAATGTGCAGACATTCTTAATTTGGTATAACCCTATCTGTTTTTCTGTATGAAAAAAAGTTTTCATCAGAACCATCTACATTTCAGTGCTCTTCAAACTCAAGGAGAAAACACACCCTTTTTTTTTTAAATCTACTAATGTAAAATGATACATCAAGTGCTTCAAAAAAGCAAGTTTAATAATATTTCTTAGAAGGCTAAGATCTGATTCTGATTTCACTCATACCAGTATAAATTAGAAGTCACTCCATGAAGCCAATAGAATTACACTGGTATAAAAGCGATGTAAATGAGAGAAGGATCCAGCTCACAGGTGTTAGAAGGGAAACGTACTGAACGAAATTCAAATAAATTCATACATGTATATTGCACTATACATGTACTGGAAGTGCCATTTAAACACACAGCAGTTGAATGAAAAAAGAAGGCCTTTCTAAAAACAACGATTTTAAATGCCATTGCAAAACACCATGGGAGCAATTGTTTTCCATTTTCTCCCAAATGTTGTCTGAAAAATCCAAAGACTACATTTGATTAACACGGACCTTCCCTATGTTCAGCACTTCTAAAAATATAAGGACTATGATAAAATACTTATACAGGTGATACACAATTTTTCCATCAGACTTTTATGCAAGAAATTGGGCTTGCATATTATGTATGATTCAAAAAGAATAATTAAAGTCCTACATGGACACATATCTGCCTCAGGGCAGACCTTTTATGTTGTTTTGCATTCTGTGTGTCACTCAGAAGAATTGCAACTGGGAAATGATGTTGAACTAAAATAAGACAAGAACACATTGACTAAAATTATACCCTGTCCAATTTGCTGACACCCCTTTAGACATCTCACCACGAATGCTCTGGTGCAACCACTGTTCCACATATGGGTGACATTTAGACTAGTGCATAGTTGTACATCGACAGCAAATAAAGGATCTGGAGAAATGCAGCCCCCCCCCTTTTATTTGCACTAAAAGATAAATGATACTTACATTTCAAAAGTAAATGAAGGGCATATTTCTGTATTGGATTATATTTGTTTTAGCAAAAAAGTGCATGTATTTGTTTTGGGCAATTAATATATTTGGGTGAGTATAATAAGGAGCCTGAGCCTACACAACAGAAGTTAATGGAAGATTTGGGTGTGCAAGGACTACAGGACTGAGCCTTGTTCTACCAAAAATAGCCTTGCAAAAGTCTTGACACATGAATACATTTAAGTACTATATTCTCTGTCCCAGTGCCTCTGTCTACTACTTGGTTCAGCCCCCAGAGAATCTGAACTATTGTGGTGCCATGTATATATAGCTTTATTTCTGGGGTGCCATTATACCATCCCACCTGACGTTTTCCTGGCTTGGTCACAGTTTCTTGTGAAAATGAAGATCACTGGATGATACCCTAATGATTTTCACTACATATGGGATCTCTATTAAACCACTTAGAGCTAAATTTAACACATCCTCTGCATGCTACCCTTCCCCAAACTGCCTTTACTTCCTACCTCTAGCCTTCTCTTCAGATGTTTTGTTTTCTCTTTAGTTTCATTCACTTCCTTAATTAAGTTGATAATGTAATTATGTCACAGCTGTAGCATCCTCCTCTTGCAGAGGTGGCTGGATCTCTGCAACCTCAGCCTGTTTTATGACAGGTTGATATAGAAAGAGCTGACCGGTCAGAAATGTTTTGAATACTTGCTTTTAAAAAGGGAGGTGTGGACTGAGGCAGAAGGCAGGGGCAGCAAAGTTTGGTATTTAAGGGTTCTTCACATTTTATGAGAAATCCATGCTACTCACAATGAAGGCAGAAGCAGCAAGAGAATGCGCTTCTCCAGCCTCAAATTCTTGACCACCAGAAGAGGGCCAGCATTTGATTTAGGAGGATGGAAGTAAGTGAGCAGAGACCTGCTCCATACAGTAGTGACTGTTCAGGCAGATAAAAGAATGCAGTCACTTGCTCCCTCAGCATAATCCTAGTCTCAGTATCATGCTCAGAAAAAACACACAGAAGGATCTGTGATTAGCTACCATACATTCTCAAATGTAAAAACCTGATACCTACACAAAGGGTTCAAACTAATTTGACATATAAGTTGTAATCAATATATTTATCTTCCTATTTTGCTTGAAAGTAGAATTTCCTGTGCGGTACTTGATATATGACTCTTGGTAATAAAAGAATAATATGCCTGACCTTTTATTACATATGGAAACATTTAAGTGTTTTACATCAACATATTATGGCATATTAATAGGATACAATCTAGGGGAACAGTTAACCGGTAAGAGCAAGGAAGCTTCATCATCTACTCAGACTTCTAAAACAGGACCAGAAGAGTTGCTAGCCCCTGTGAACAATCTGCCTGGACCCATGGGAAATGTAAGCAGCTTCAACATGGCTTATGGGTCCAGCTTGTGTTTCACATAAAATCTGTGAGCAAACATATTTCATTAAAAAAAAAAATCAGCTAACAAGAGGTCAAGGTTGCACAGTGAAGCAATCCAAAGTCAGTGGTAAGGTTGGGCTCTCCCTCCTTTGGTGTGCATTTTACCAACCTGCCTCCCTGTACTGCCACTGTTCCCTGCTTCATTCAGTGTGCCCTTTAGGAGATGTGCACACAAACAACATGGTGCTATTAGCCACACACCTACATGCAGCACCGCCTACATTCCTTTCGGACTGCTGGAGTGTGTGCATTTTAGGGGGAATCATTACTAAAAATAATAATGCTTACATTTTACTGTGCATGTACAAAGTTTCATCTTCAAAGCCTCATAAGTTAGTCAAAATGAACCAGTTTTCACTGGAAATACAAAGGCGCTTCCTAATAGCAGCTATTGCCATGTCATATTTCAACCCCAAGACATTACAGCTGGAAACCAGTATCAGATTCTAGGATTCTGCACAGAAGTGCAGAGCTCTTTTGCTGACTTACCAGCTCTGAAGCCAGATCAAATGGGCTCTATTAGCTTTGACCCAGGAATATGAGGGTTTGAATCTGTCTCTGAGACAGAAGGGACTAGGGACAGAGCGGGAGAGGCAGTCTATGGAAAAACCCTTAAAACAGCCAAGTTCAAGCCAAGCATAGGCAGGCGTGTATTTCTTACTGCTTAAGTCAACCATGGAAAATCTCAGGAATCAGATAAAGTGTGGACCATAGCCAATATGGACACACTGAATTGCCACTACTCCTTCCACAGGTTTGTTGAGAAGTGGGCAAAGGTTACAACTAGGTTGTATAGAGCACCCACAAGTCAGCAATCTCAATCTTCTTACTATTACTGATCTGTTTGACAAAAAGCGGGGCAGAAAACTGTCATGTTGTGGATGGAATCTGGAATTATGATTTTCTCACCCACACAGAGTTAGCAGGTCTATGTGAAGAACACAGTGCTGTTGTTTCCTATGTCCTTGCATGAGTCATGGGAGCAGGATTACATTTTTCATAAATTGTTAACCTGATTTCATGGGTGTTTTGGAAAACATGACCTCCAGGGAGTGTCCACAACCAACCTGATGTGCTGGATTGCTAATGTTTGCTTGGTGAACTTTCCATTAGAGGATGTATACATGGGGACATATATGTGTCCATCCATCTACCCTAGAGTCTCTGCATCCGATGTGGCTGCTGTGCATCAATTTCTCCACCTACAGGTTGGAATATTTTTTCTGCCTGACATGGTAATCATGTCAACCAATTTTAACACAGCAGAATTTATATTTATGGAGCACTGGGCTAATGTCTCTTTCTGGAGATCCTTTGAGACCTCTTTGGATGTTATTGTTGTGCAAGCTGCATATATCCTGAGCTGGAGCATGGAAGCATCTGGAGAAGCAGCATTTTCATGTTACAGCAGTTTTAAGTTGGTGTATGGTGCCTGTCTCAGATCCACAGCTCCATAAAACAATTACAGAAGCAAAAAGGAAGGGAGGGAGGGAGATGGAAGAAGAAAAGACATTGTGGAAAAGTGCTGACATCTATAACCAGCTTAGTTAGGGTAATGGACTACATCCTGAAGTGTGTGCAGAACATTACATAGAGGAATAAAGGTGAAATGGAAAAAATGGGTTGCCATTTTCCTAAGATAGCATTCGTTAAGGATAACCCTCCTCTCTCTGAAAAAATATTACAAACTCATCCTTTTTGTGAAACTGTGTGTACGTTTTCTCATTGGGATATGAGTTGGAACATTTTCTCAAAGTTGTTATGGAAGCACAAGACATACAATGTGCTTGCAGGCTGGGAGGGGGGATTACATTTTAGGTCTCTATGTTTCAAGGCCAAAAGTCAAACGATTACAGTTGCCACAAGAAGTGCCCATTATACATTGCCTAAAGTGTCTTCCTGCTATTATACAATGGAAATTACTTTTAAAGTAAGGTTAAAGGTCACACACAGGCATCACTGAGAATTATTGACATAGGTATGACATAGATGATAGCTAATCAAAAAGCAATTTCATAAACATTGTTATTAAACAGCAGGGTAATTGCTTTAAGTACTAGAGGAATGTCAGGGTCATATACGAGTTTTGTTGGTGTCACATTTTTTGATTTGACACTTAGTGGATCAATGACACTTAGTATATTTATTCTGAAACATGAGCCATGTCACTAATCTAGAAATTAATCCCCCCTGCACATTTTGCCCCATATTTATAAAGAAATAATTTCTGATTTTATTCCATTCACTAAGTATCCAGAAATGCAAGCGTCAAAGCTCTCTACACATAAAAGTATGGAAGTAATTAGGGATTATGTGGTAAGTGTACAAACATAGTTTATATTACTGTGTATTAGAAAGGACCCCTTTTATAGCTGCCTTTGTCAATTTGACGGAGTAAAGGGTTTTAATGTACTGTAATAAGAAATGTAAGAGGGGGCAAAGGACAGCCTTGCTGTGATGCCTGTTTGTAAACCAAGTGGCCCTGCGGTCCTCCCACTCCTTTGCTCACCCATGCTCCATGCTTATTCTATGGTCATATACATTTTAACTGAGTTAATAACAGTCTGACGGGGGAGGGGTGTAGAAATTGCTCAAATGTCTGTTGTCATGCTGCCTGTAGAGCTTAAATCAAGGCCATAACTAGGGCAGATCATAGAATCAGAAATGTAGGGCTGGAAGGGACCTCAAGAAGTCATCAAGTCCAAACCTCTGCATTGTGGCAGGACCAAGTAGACCATCCCTAACAGATGTTTGTCCAACCTGTTTTTTAAAACTTCCAGTGAGGAGTATTTCACAACATCCCTTGCAAACCTATTCCAGAGCTTAACTACCCTTATAGTTACAAAGCTTTCCCTAATATCTAACCTAAATCTCCTTTACTGCAGATTAAGCCCATTACTTCTTGTCCTGCCTTCAGTGGACATGGAGAACAAGTAATCACAGTCCTCTTTATAACAGCCCTTAACATAGTTGAAGACAACTTATACCTTCAAGTCAGTGGCACTGCTATGGGTACCCGCATGGCCCCACAGTATGCCAACATTTTTATGGCTGACTTAAAACAACGCTTCCTCAGCTCTCGTCCGCTAGTGCCTCTCCTCTATTTGCGCTACATTGATGACATCTTCATCATATGGACCCAAGGAAAGGAGGCCCTTGAAGAATTCCACCTGGATTTCAACAATTTCCACCCCACTATCAACCTCAGCCTGGACCAGTCCACACAAGAGATCCACTTCCTGGACACTACAGTGCAAATAAGTGATGGTCACATAGCCACCACCCTATACCAGAAACATACTGACTGCTACACTTACCTACATGCCTCCAGCTTCTATCCAGGACACATCACACGATCCATTGTCTACAGCCAAGCCCTAAGATACAACCGAATTTGCTCCAATCCCTCAGACAGAGACAAACACCTACAAGATCTTTATCAAGCATTCTTAAAACTACAATACCCACCTGGGGAAGTGAGGAAACAGAGCAAGACGGGTACCCAGAAATCACCTACTACAGGACAGGCCCAACAAGGAAAGTAACAGAACACCACTGGCCATCACATACAGCCCCCAGCTAAAACCTCTCGAGCACATTATCAACTATCTACAACCTATCCTGGAAAACAATCCCTCATTCTCACAGACCTTGGGAGGCAGGCCAGTCCTCGCTTACAGACAACCCCCCAACCTGAAGCAAATACTCACCAGCAACTACACACCACACCACAGAAACACCAACCCAGGAACCAATCCCTGTAGCAAACCTCGTTGCCTACTCTGTACCCATATCTACTCTAGCGACACCATCAGAGGACCCAACCACATCAGCCACACCATCAAGGGCTCATTCACCTGCACATCTACTAATGTTATATATGCCATCATGTGCCAGCAATGCCCCTCTGCCATGTACATTGGCCAAACCGGACAGTCCCTACATAAAATAAATGGACACAAATCGGACATTAGGAATGGTAACATACAAAAGCCAGTAGGTGAACATTCCAATCTCCCTGGACACTGTATAACAGATTTAAAAGTAACTATTCTTGAACAAAAAAACTTTAGAAACAGACTTCAAAGAGAAACAGCAGAACTAAAATTAATTTGCAAATTTTTGGGCTTGAATAGGGACTGGGAGTGGCTGGCTCATTACAGAAGCAGCTTTGCCTCTCCTGAAATTGACACCTCCTCATCTATTATTGGGAATGGACTACATCCACCCTGATCGAATTGGCCCTGTCAACACTGGTTCTCCACTTGTGAGGTACTCCCTTCTCTTCATGTGTCATTATATAATGCCAGCATCTGTAACTTTCACTCCATGCATCTGAAGAAGTGAGGTTTTTTTATTCACGAAAGCTTATGCCCAAATAACTCTGTTAGTCTTTAAGGTGCCACCGGACTCCTTGTTGTTTTTATAGTTGAAGACTGTTACCAGGTCCCAACTCACTTTTCTTTTCTCAAGACTAAACATCCCCAGTATTTTTAACCTTTCCTCACAGGTCAGATTTTCTAAACCTTTTATCATTTTTATTGTTCTCCTCTGGACTCTTTCATCTTTGTCCACATCTTTCCTAAAGTGTGGCACCCAGACCTGGACACAGCTGAAGCCTCACCACTGCCCAAGAGAGTGGGACAATCATCTCCCGTGTCTTACATATGACACTCCTCTTAATACACCCCAGAATGATATTATCTATCATATTGTGGACTCATATTCAATTTTCGATCTACTTTAACCCCCAGATTATTTTCAGCAGTACTACAACCTAGCCAGTTATTCCCAATTTTGTAGTTGTTCATTTGATTTTTCCTTCTCAGTGAAGTACTTTGCACATGTCACTGTTGAATTTCATCTTGCTGAATTGAGACCAATTCTCCAAATTGTCAAGGTCATTTTGAATTCTAATCCTACCTTCCAAAATGTTTGCAACTCCTCCCATCTTGGTGTCATTTACAAATTTTATGAGCATGCTCTCCACTCCATTATCTAAGTCATTAATGAAAATACTGAATGATACCGGACCCAGGAATGACCCCTATGGGACCCCACTAGATATGCCCTCCCAGTTTGACCGTGAACCATTGATAGCTACTCTTTGAGGATGGTCTTTCAACCAGTTGTGCACTCACTTTATAGTAATTTCACTTAGACAACATTTACCTACTTTGCTTATCAGCCTGTAATGTAGGACTGTGTCAAAACCCTTACTAAAATTAAGATATATGCCCACCCATGCCTTAAACAGATTTATAATTGATTTTCTCTACACATCTTACTAGTTTAAAGGATTCTCTCCCTCCTCCCCAGCCAAGTAAGCTACTGAGTCTGATTGTTCCATCCAGATGTTATCTTTGATTAAAACCAATTCAGGTGAAAATGGTACTGCAGCCTTTTGGCCACTTCCTCACATGTGAGTTGTTATTTTTTACCAGTCTGGCAGAGTGCTCAGCTTCACAGAAAACACAGGCTATGACAATGGTGCCTGGTCCCAAGGAATTTACAATTTAATTTATAACATGAATTGAAATATATCTAAATATATCAACTCATGCAAAGGCCACAAGACAAATAAAGGTCTTGTCACACGCACATTGGTGGTTCTTAGTTCCATTAACAAAGAAATCAGCTTGACACTGACACAATGCTGGTTCCAGTGATGTTATCTCATTAAAAGGGAAGCTGCCAATTTTCTTCCCTAGCCTACCGATATTTAAAAATAAATAATAAAAGAGCCACCTCTCAGTCTGTATTTTAGACAAATACATACACATTGCATTGAACGTTTGCTTTTTGCAGATTCAGAAATGTAGCAGGACCAAAATGGAAACCGTTTTCTTTTTGACGGTCTTTTTAACGCCGTATGTGACAGAGCACACAATGGAAATTGTTTAACCAAAACGCGGAAGGGGGATGGAGTATTCTGTAGCAGGGACCTCAATGATAGCCCTTGTGTTTCCGTTATGTCATGCCACATAAAGTGAGCCACGCTACAAGCAGCTAATAAGTGTCAGCTAACAGGACTTGATGGAAAGTCCAAGGCCGGAATTACATGATCTTTTGTCTGAATGGTTCTGTATAATGGAGGAACGTTAGTGATGACACAATTGAGGCCTGCAGCTGTCTTCATCAGTTCCTGAAGTGTGGGAATTCTGCCCTGGTGGGAGCTGGGGCCTTCAATGCCCTTTTACATTGCTCTGGCTCTTTTACATGCCATACCTGGCATTCCTTACTGATGCCAAGATACAATATATAGTCAGAAGCCTGATATTAAATTAAGCTCTGTTTGAAAATGGTACTATCCCCATTTTGTCCACAGTTTATGTAATACTGGATGGCAGTGCATTATGGCTGGAGACTGGAGGAACTGTTGGTACCATGTATTTGTAGGAAAGCTGTTAAATACCTGGTCTACATGTGCAGACCATTCACAGAAGTTTGGGTTATAACATTTCTGTCTCCTTCCTGGAAGCAAAGATCCAAAAAAACAACTCCTTCCAGGGATAACATTAAAATGATCAGTTATGTTCTGATGTTCTGAGGCACTTCTGGGACTGTGATAATTTCAAATGGGGGAAGCTGCTGGGTGCTCTGAACTTCAGAAAATCAAGCCAACTATGGATTTTGGAGTCCTGAATCCATGGACTACTCTCATTTCAATTACCATAGTTTTCATTCAGGGATTAAACTCAATGCAAACTTCTCTGTTAAAAATAAAATTATGGATTTCTATTAGGTGTATAGTATAACATGTAGGATGAAAGAGAACAGATCAGTCATTAAAAAAGAGTTTAAAAGATTCTCTCTCTTGCTAGAGTCTACTATTTTATAAAAAAAAATTTGAAATGTGTTTCCCTCCCTTAATTTGTATGTTTCCAGAGACAGACATATAGTATGCAATTTGGGTGCCCAAAACCATTACACTTTAATGGGTATTGGGTATCCAGTTCTTTCCCACCTTTGAAAATCTCAGCCATGATCTATTTCAGATCAGGGAAATATAATATGTATATGTTTCCAACTTGATTAGCTATAGCCTATTGGTTACTGCTATCCTAACAATTACCTCTCTCCAATTTCTCTGATACTCTTTATAAGAGCTAAAAGACCACAGCGTCAAACAAGTCAGGCACACAAGATTTATATCTAATGATGTCACTGGTGCTCATGATGACTGTGTTTGTGTGCATACACATGTGACCAAAACTGGTAGTTTCCAAATGGGGCCCTCAGTCCAGGATTTTGGATACAACCATAATATAAAGCGTGAACAACAATAATCTGGTTACCTAATGCAAAGATGGCAAGTTTTTAATAGTAATTGCTGTATGAATGCAAATGAATGCACAGTTTGAACATGAAAGTGAGCACGGAACAGATTGAAAACCAGGTACTTAGATACCAAAATGATAAGGGCTTTAGAAATAGCATGAGACAGAAAGAAAAAAAAGACACCAGTTTTTGTTTTGTGGTCATGCTGATGCTTATACATATGTATCCACTGAAAGTTTCTTATAAGTACAATACATTGCTCTATGATATTTTCAGCTTTCAATTCTTTTCAGCACTAGAGCAAATATACAGAATTCATAATGCCTGGTTTTGTTTGGACAGAAATATCTAACTACAGTAGCACTGTAGGAACAATTCATATTTTAACTGCTTGCTAAACACTATGAACTGTGACAGACAGACAGTAAAAACACAAAATATTGTCCCTGTGCATCTGTGGTCCCCATTTTCATTTCATAACACAGTTATTCTAGAACAAGTGACTGGCACTGAATGGAGACATGGAGTAAATGAAACTCAGCCAGTGTAACAAGTCTGGTTGTATGTTTGTAACATTGGATAATGTCCACACCACGAGTTCCTCCCTTGGTAGCACTGGTCACAATTGTGGATGTGCCCACAGTGCACTGTCACCAGAGAGATTCTATCACATACTGATGGGGCAAGCTGCTCCCTGAAGACTGCCCAGCCCAATTGCTGTATGTAAATCAGGAATTTGAGGATGCTGCTGAGGAAGCACTGTGCATGCTTGTTGCCTCCCTGACCTCCCAGGGAGGGGTCAGTTCTTTTTGGCTGACTAAAAGTCAGCTGTCAGAGACATAAAGGGGCCACCGGTGACCATTCCTGACTGGCAACTCTAAATGGAGACTAACCAGGGACCCCCTTGTAAGTCTATCACCTCCTCTGACATCGAACAGTTCTCTTAACTAAACCAAATTCAAAAACAATACAAATGAGCATGGACCTGTCCTGATCTCTCTCTCTCTCCCCCCGCTTCCTATTCCTGCTAACATGTAATTAACCCAACAACTATAGCAACTCTCCCATCCTCTGCAGCTTCAGTGGGAGGCAGAGAGGGTCAGGAATATACACTGGGCTTCTTCCCCGCACCTCGGAAGAAGTTGTGCAACTCTCACCTGAAGGATGGATGTGGTTTCTCTCCTCCTCTACCCCTTACATTCTAAGGTGACTTTCCCCAGTACAGATCAGAAAGATGCCCAGGCTGATAACATAACTATCTGGAAGTTACATATCCCACACATTCATCTAAATTGGGTTCAAATAGTTTTGACCCACATCATGCAACTGAACCGTGATTATTTTGCTATAGTAGCTGTTGCAATCAAATTACTGGTTCTGGTATTAATTAAAGCCACATTTTGTCCCCTTAATGAATATATGATTTTATTATTTATTATTATTAGTTTATACACTGTGGAAAATAGCCTATAGTTTTTCCAAATCCAGCTTAATTCCTATAAAAACTAGCAAATAAGTTATAGGTACACTAGAGCTGGAAGAAATCCATCCTAGGCCCAAGGCAGCTGAAATTTGGTTGCCAGTTCTCCAGGAGTAGTGGAGTATGTGGAGGAGGGAAGGCAGATCAGCACTGACCACAGCAATCTAGGACTCAGAGCAGGTATGTCAGAGCAGAACAGGTGTGGCTGTAGCCCTGCCCAATTACACAACACATGTAACATCTACCTTTTTAAAGAGTGCTCCTTACAACTCCACTGAGGCAATACATCTGGGCCACCATTGCATAGGCATAATGCCTCTAGGGCTCTCCTCAGGTAGTACTCTTCCTTCCTTCCAGCATGGATTTTAGTCACAGAAACTTAACACGGCTGCATTTTGGCCTAGGTCTGAACACTACATCTGATTTAGACATAATTTATCATGCAATATCATTAAAATAGTCTAACATAACCCAGTACTTGTCGAAGTTTAAGTGGAGGTTATGGTACAGACTTCCACTAGGCCTGTTGTCTACCGTCCAGCTGCTTTAGTGTTTTAGAATTCTGCTGTGTCCTAAAATCTGTAATTAGCCTTACATTTGGATTCTATTATCGGTAAGATGAGCAGAGAAAGAACTGAAAGTACAGAACTCCATGGGGGTGGATGGAAGTGGAGGAAGATGCATTAAAAAGAAGTCAAAAGAAAGTAAAACAAAAGAGCAACAAGGTACAGGAGTGAAAAATAAAAAAGGCAAAATAAAAGATTAAAGAGTGCAAGTAAAGATAAAATTTAAAAATGCTTTAAATGGTGAGTCTCTGAAACACCCTACTGTTTTTGTTTCATGCCACATTTTGATGCAAGCATCTAATTATTCATTGCAGTGTTTTATCTCCACCATTATAGTATCACCAGATTTTTTTTTATTGGCACTTCCTATATTAATGATTTTGACACCTACGTTTAAGAAGCTAAATGAGTTCTCTCTTTTCCTGAGCTTTGTGAACAAGGGTTAGCAGAGGAAGGAAAATTATTCTGTTGTATGTAGATATGTTTCCTCAGAATATTTTTGACCACTGAAATGACTCCTAGGAATCATTGAAACAACAAGGAAATTCTCCTCCATTTCTAGCTATGATTCATAGCACACACAAAAAATCTTATCCTAAATAAAGGGCCAGAGATGGGGAAAGCTATTGCTTTTACCAAGTCCATCTAAAAAGGAATTCAGCCATTTTCTCGATTCAGTGTGAACTGTCTACAATTTCCTTTTAAATAGTTTTGTTTAGCTGGATTGAATTTCCTTTCCAGGACTATATGGCACTGCAAAATATCCACCAAAAATGTATTTATTCTTCTTGCTCTGCACTACAGGTCAGATCCTGGCCCTTGCTGCAGTGTAAATGGGCTCGACATGTGCCCTAAACATGTATCTGGCTCTATGATGGGGCTCTATGAAACCCCATCTTGCAGTCCCGAGTGGAGGGAGCATGCCAGGAGAGTGACTGGGGTGATGTTGCACTCTGGTGACACCCAGCTGGCATAATAGGCCCTTTCTGGCTGTTACCAGCTGGGGTAGATTAAAGCAGCTCTGAGGCTATCACAAGGAGGAGAGGAGGTGCGCACCAGCTCCTGCCAGCTTCAGGGATCAGGGAAATCCAAAAGTGGCATAAAGCCATCTTTGCTCCCACCACTCAGTTCCTCTACTGACAGCTTCTTGGTCTGATTCCCTGCTGAGTTAGTAGGATATTTGGTGGTGTTGTACCATCCATGGATGACGGGTGTTGCAGTGCATTGTACTACACAACTCCATCTTGGGCAAGACAACCAGCTGGAAAAAATACCAAAGATACCTTCCTCCCACCATGGAGGGGAGGGGAAAACCAGATAAGCCACATAGAATAATGCAAGACCTAACAGAAAAAATATTTTATCACATTTATCCACCAGGCAAAAAAGCCAATTGACGGTGGAGAATCCAATTGCAAATAAAACTCTTGCCAAATGCCAGACATTTTCACACCCAAGTGAAGTTGGCAAGAATCCTAAAATTCACTGGTTTCACTTAGAATGTAAATTTTTTCACACAGCTCTGAAATATGCCTAGCCTTCTACACCCAAAGAAATAGCTATATTAAAACGTTGATTCCAAATGTAGTTTTTCTGAGTATTGGTTTTTTTGCCATTATTTTTAAAACTAATAAATGCTTTAAAACATTACATTGGAACAAATTAATGTAGATCTGTTTAAGGATGGTGAGTTTTTTAAAATCACTGATTAAGAAAGGAGCATATGTTTATATTAAAATCGGTTTATCAAATGAATAATTGTGATCAGTGCTTGGGTACTAAGGTAATAGGCAATATGATAGGATCTGCAAAAAGATCTTATAGGCAGACAGATTTTTGTGTGGACAGAAAGCTAAAGCTTTCTTAACATACAAAATGTTCAATGAATAGGGTTAAATACTTAATGAATAAGATAAGACAAATATTCGTTGTTAATATTTATAGAATCCCATCAGGAATTCTTTCGTCCTAACGTCATTTCCAAAATTCAATCCCTTGGTTATAGCCATCATTTGTCTCATGATTAAAGGAATCTACATTTGCTGCGTAGTCTCATGAAAGAGTAAGAAGTTAGATTTGGATTATTAAATCTTCTTGGTTGGAACAGCAAATGTAATATCGATAGTCCAATGCATACAATTAAAAAAACAAACGAAAAACCACTGATTGGATAGATGTTAGTTGTAAAACGAAGTTAGAAATCATTCTGCAGTTCTTATTAAGGGCAGAACCTGGCCCTTATTAAGGGCAAAACCAGTATTATTTTTAATTAGCTAACATTTTACACTTTTTAACAATAATCCTAACTGTACCAATTGGAGTTTACTAAATGTTCCCCAAATAATACAACCTTGATTCTCTTCTCACTTCCACAAATTTTACAACAGGAATTGACTGGAATGGATTTACCTTCTAATTAGCACAGGTGTAAGTGGTAAGAGAATCAAGCCTCCTGGTTGTCTGCCACACTGGGAAAACATACCTGAGCATGCAGCAAATAAACATGAAGTGGAGCATACCTTTACCAGCCACGTCTCACTGACCCATGAGAACTGGAAGCCATTGATTTCAAAAGATCAAACGTAAGCAGTGGATAGTAAAATAAATAGTGATAATAACCTGCACTACATTGATCGTAACACCACTTATAACACTTACAGTGAGTGTGCACGTTATATTATATGCCACTTCGCATTATTATGTTATGTGTCTGTTTTCATCTATGGAACTCCAGGAGAGGGAAAGAAAATATTTCACCTTGACAAAACCCAACAACTAAAAGACTATAACCAATAAGTAAGCAAGAAAAGAGCATAAAAGATTTGTTGAGGGAGAAGGGGGGGCACTCAACACTTTGGGCTGGTCCACACTAACCCCCCAGTTCGAACTAAGATACGCAATGCTGAAGTCGAAGTATCTTAGTTCGAAATACAAGGTACTTACCGCGGGTCCACACCTCTCGCGGAGCAGGAGTACCGGTGTCGACGGCGAGCACTTCCGGGATCGATTTATCGCGTCTAGACAAGACGCGATAAATTGATCCCAGAAGATCGATTGCTTACCGCCGAACCTGGAGGTAAGTATAGACGTACCCTTTGTTCTCCCAGGTCTACTGAAAACTATCCTGAAAACTTCAAATACGAGAGCAGGGGGATCTTTTATTGAAGAATCAAACCATTTTGTTTGACTGCAAGAGGATGGTGCAAATGAAGAGATGCTTATTTGAAGATTCAGCCTAGGGTGACTGCAGGAGTTAGCTAGTCAGGTTTTGCCTCTTTCTTGTCTTTGGCCTCTGTAGAGCCACTGGCTTTTTAATAGAGAACTCTGCTACTTATCTCCGTGTGTATAAAATATAATGGCATAGTGCAATGCCATTAAATCCTAATAATCATAATTAATAATTATCTCTGTTTTTAATTAATATTGTAGTTAACATAAGTTACCTCATAGTTAGCAGCTACAAGACAGTGAGCAATAAAGGAGGTCTGGAGAGTCAGAGCTAGTCGCAACAAGAAAAAGACTGGTGATTAGAGTGCAGGTGAGGGTGAAATGTGCTTTAGTGCAGTTTACCACATGACTTCTCAATCTGTCACATGGATGTCGTCATCATAAAGAGAGAGGTAAATAGTGGTGTCCCCCAGG
Organism: Terrapene triunguis; assembly: GCF_002925995.2. Taxonomy (NCBI): domain Eukaryota; kingdom Metazoa; phylum Chordata; order Testudines; family Emydidae; genus Terrapene; species Terrapene triunguis. Next base: position 35,303,926 of record NW_020664481.1, on the reverse strand, counting down.
GGTCTGTACTGGGACCAGTCCTGTTTAACATATTCATAAATGATCTGGAAAAAGGGCAGTGAAGTGGCAAAATTTGCAGATGATACAAAACTACTCAAGATAGTTAAGTCTCAGGCAGACTGCAAAGAGCTACAAAATGATCTCCCAGAACTGAGTGACTGGGCAACAAAATGGCAGATGAAATTCAATGCTGATAAATGCAAAGTAATGCACATTGGAAAACAATCCCAACTATACATATAAAATGATGGGGTCTAAATTAGCTGTTACCACTCAAGAAAGATCTTGGAGTCATTGTGCATAGTTCTCTGAAAACATCCCCTCAATGTGCAGCAACAGTCAAAAAAGCAAACAGAATGTTGGGAACCATTAGGACAGGGATAGGTAATAAGACAGAAAATATCATATTGCCTCTATATAAATCCATGGTACGCCCACATCTTGAGTACTGGGTGCAGATGTGGTCTTCCCATCTCAAAAAAGATATATTGGAATTGGAAAAGGTTCAGAAAAGGGCAACAAAAATGATTAGGGGTATGGAACAACTGCCGTACGAGGAGAGATTAGTAAGACTGGGACTTTTCAGCTTGAAAAAGAGACTACTAAGGGGGGATTTGAGAGAGGTCTATAAAATCATGACTGGTGTGGAGAAAGGAAATAAGGAAGTGTTATTTACTCCTTCTCATATTACAAGAACTAAGGGCCACCAAATGAAATTAATAGGCAGCAGGTTTAAAACGAACAAAGGAAGTATTTTTCACACAACACACCATCAACCTGTGGTACTCCGTGCCAGAGGATGTTGTGACGGCCAAGACTATAACAGGGTTCAAAAAAGAAACTAGATAAATTCATGGAGGATGGGTCCATCAATGGCTATTAGCCATGATGGGCAGGGATGGTGTCGCTAGCCTCTGTTTGCCAGAAGCTGGGAATGGGCGACAGGGGATGGATCACTTGATGATTACCTGTTCTGTTCATTCCCACCTGGCATTGGGCACTGTCGGAAGACAGGATGCTCGGCTAGATGGACCTTTGGTCTGACCCAATATGGCCGTTCTTATGTTCTTATACAGTTTGTGAGTTTAGGATAGATTAGATACAATACAAAATATGTAAGAATTAGGGCCAGATTGTACCTGCCCCCAGCAAAGCTGCACAAGGACTGGGAGAAGAAGATCCAAGTATCCTTGCCCTCCCATGCCATCCCCGTTCTTAAACACATGGGGTGAAATCCCACATCTTGTCATTGACTTAAACGGGGCCAGGATTTCACCCAAGATTTGCTCAGCCATGATGGGAACATACAATGGAGCCTTCTGAAGAACTAGTCCGGTGTTTTCAGTGGGATCAGATTGTGCCACACCACTCCCAATACAGTCCTATATTTACTGAGAAGCAGTAAGTTCCAGTGGATAAACCACTAGTCTGGAAATCAAAAGACCTACATTCTATTCTTGGCTCTCCCACTGTATGACCTGTGACCTGTCTGTGCCTCAGTTTCCCCATCTAAAAATGGGGATAATGATATTTAATTTGCAAAGCACTTTGAGATCTGGGTATGAAATGTTCAGTATGCAAGATAAGTATTTGTTACTATTAACTATTAACACAAATATTATAATCAATACAACTGCATGATAAATAGTGTTACCTTAGTTGATTAGAGTATACTTTCATTGAGGTGCCTGCTATACTGCATCTCTCAGTTCATTCAAAGGGTTGAAGACAAATTAAAATGTTTCTCTGTATAACTTTCAAGCATGCAGGGAGATCTTCAGAATACATCTGCACTCTGCATTGTAAAAGAAAAAGCTGCAGCCTGCTACACTATCATCAAGAAAGCTAGAATCAGGTGTGAAGGGAAAACGAGTCATGTAATTTAAGATCACTCTTTCATTTGGGCATTTTTGTGCTGGGAAAACAACAGACAGTATGTTATTTACTTTCGTCCCCAGAAAATCAGGCTGCTCGTTTAATTTTCCTGAGCCTACTAAAAAGTTTTCATTGATCTGGCAAAAGCCAAGCCCTTGTTGATCCAGAATATACAGAACTTTTTTTATACAGAACTTTTCTAGCACCTTCTAAAAATAGATAATTATTTCAGTTAATTTCAGCAAAACAGTTGAAAACTCATCAGGGCTTCACAAGTATAATTTACTACTCCTTCTGACTTATTGTTTTGACTAGATGTAGATTGATGATTAAAGTGATAAACAGTAACATTTTTATAAAATGGCTGACTCTGCCAATGGCAACTGAATAAGAAACATGCTGAAATAGCTGTGCTGTTATTGTGATTGTACTCAAGGCTGTCAACAAAGAATATAAGTATTTGACAAGGTGTTATCTAATTGTGTTTTTAAAAGCCACGATACATACATCTTTTAATGTGTCACTTTAAGCAGCAAGAGAATTTCTTTTATTAAAAAGTACAAAGGAAAAATGAATGCCTTGCATTTTCTTGTTTCTTTTTCCCAAGCTCTGCCCTTTTGCCGTCATTCGGTGGAATATATTTGCTCTTTAGTCAAATTGGCTTTTATTTAAATGGTTGCCCAAAATAGCACAGCAACATTAGGTGTATAAGAAGAAAGAACAGTGTGTCCCACAGACAATTTTTGCCTTGGTCCTGGTGGGAATTAACGGATCGAAACAGAAGGCTAAGAATAAAATCCTTTTGACACTTGGAGCTAGTGACACAGCATTTTGGATCAAGGAAAGGGGCTTTTTTTTTTTTTTAAAGGAGGGATCAACAGGAAGAGTCACATTAGCTGGTTGCCCTTCTAACTATCTATGGTACTTATATGGTATCTGAGCATGTTCACACCTTTAATACTTTTAACCTCACAACAACCCTGTGAAGTAGTGAAGAGCTATTGACCCCATTTTACAGATGGGGAACTGAGACACAAAGAGATTTAGTGATATGCCCAAGGTCACACAGGAAGTCTGTGGCAGAGCAGTGAATTGTACACAGGTCCCCTGAGTCCCAGACTAATGCCATAACTACTGGATCATTCTCTCTCTCCTGTGGTCTCTTCATCAAACTCCTACTTACTTAGCCTGTGGGTCAGTGGTAGGGAAAAGCCTGAGACTCACGAGGCAAGAGGTTAGTTTGCTTGGTAATGAGACAAAAGGCCCCAGGGACAGGTGGACTAGTGAGAGAACATAACTGTGTGGAAGGAACAATATCCCAGGTGCTCTAGCATTAGCAACAATAAAAACAGAGATAAAAAGGAAAAAGAGGGTTAAAATAGCCTGCAGAGTGAAAAAGCTGAAAATGCCACAAAGAAAGAAAACTGCGGCTTCTGTGTCCTTGTCTTCTAGCGAGACAATAGCATCTCTGAAATGCTGTAAGACATGGAAGAAGAAACCGGATTAATTGTTTGGAAGCTGTTTTTCTTAGGGGTAGTTTACAAGATGGTGAAGTAAATCTAAGTGGAGGATCACTGGGGCAGTTCCGTTTACAGAAAGGGCTGTTGAGCTGCACTGTGACCAGTGTCTGTGCAGTCTCAGATCTTGCTTGCACTATGTCTACGGAAGTCACACCTGCAAAAACGCTTTCTATCTCCGCAGCTAGCTGAGCAACGGAAGGTCCAATAAATAATGAAAAAGGTTGCTATTACGGGGGCATCTGGCTATCGACATATACCACCCTGGTGCATCCAGGAGGCTACAGTATTTCTGCTGGCAACAACCCAGGCTGCCAGTCAAAGGAGGAAGGAAGGAACCAAACTTGCCTGAGACAGGAAGTATAAAATACCTTCAACTTTCACCACTCCTACAGAGGTCGCAGCTGGACATCAGTTTGGGAAAGATCAATGATCTAGGCAAAGTACTTGTCCATGGCATCGCAATCATCGGCAGGCAGTGAGTCAAGCATTTCATTACTATTTTGCAGATGAGTATTAAGCAAGGGAAATTTTATTGGAAGTCGGATGACAGCAGTTATGGTTCTGGTCTAGAGGGCATATTTCAGGGTAAATATTTTAGGGTTGCAAATAGCAGCATGTTTATTCTGGATGTACCATTGCGAATTGTCCAGAAGATCTGGATAATGTTATTCCTATGCTGCTTTTTAGCAGCAGCCTAGTGGCCAACCTGATCTATGACTGGGGCAACAATCCAGGAATTCTAATCCCAAAGATACTGTAAGCATGGGATAGAGGTTAAGGACCCATGCTGCATGCATTGAGGCAGGAGAGAGTCACAAGCAGCAACCAGGGACTTGATAGATACAATAGCCAATTTGGGCCTGAGAGACCAGGGTGCTTTGCACCTGTCTAGACCAGGCTCTTTGTGTTCATGTCTCTGGAGACACATTTGCTACAAGTTACAATTCAGGGCCACCATTTCTGAGGTTTGGAACACCTGCAACTCCCACTGATTTCAGCTGAATCTATGGGTGTGCAGCACTTTTGCAAATCAGCCCCTTAATGCTAATGCAGTCAAATCTTCAAAGTACTGAACTGATGATATTCTCAGAGGAAATTTCAGAAAGACTCTGAAAGATGGCGACTATATGTTCCTTGGTGTTTATATTTGAATAAGAAGCATCAAAAAGACCAATACAAGAAAATCCTGCCCATTGCTCAGATTAATACAATCTGGAATACATATGCTTCAGCACCTGGTTTAGGTACAGTGAGATTCATACAGAGAATAGCTAGAGAACTAGCTAGTTTACATGACAGGACATCTTCTCTAGATTAAGGTGATAACCGCTTATAGAAATTTCTCTACAGTTCAAAACCAGAAAACTTCTAATGAAAAAAATCTGTGCAACTAAGCCACGGTACTAAACAATTTATTCGTCTTTCACACAGACCTTTCTGGTTATCAAAAACTTCAAGGGCCAGGTTCTGCCTTTGAATGCACATGTATTGCTCCCATGGACTTGAGCTGGAGATGAATGTGCATGTATACTGAAGGACAGAATAAGACTCCTCATTTATGTGATACTAATGATATACAAGGCACTGAAACTTATATTTCAGTGTTGGAGACTTTAAACAGAAAGTTAGACTAAAGGAAGCTCTAGGACACTTTAAAGGGAGTGCAGAGATTGAACAAATGTCTTCTATGCTCCAATGACAGATAAAATCTTTGTTACCTTTAGACAAAACTAAAAATATTGCACAAGGCCACTTCTCCTAAAAGAACCCATTCTTGAAGTCTGCCAAGGATAATGGCTCAAACTATGAAAACAAAACTTCAAATCATACCTGAAAATTCATAGGACACAGTGTCCAGGTGATCACAAAGAATCCAATACACCACATTAAAAAAAGATTGAATCAAAGAGACATGAAAGTGAGAAGGATTTATGAAAAATAAATCAGTGTGTGTCTCTTCTTTCTTTGCTTTAATTGCTGGAAGTTACTTATTGTTTACTGGTGTTCTCGGCCTTGACCCATTCAGCCCACTGGTTAATACACCACTGCCAGGATTCTAAAATACCCTCCTTGTTTTGTTTTTCGTTCCTTTAAGGTGCTGAGAAGCCCTTAGGTATTGGGCTCCAAATTAAAATATACTATTATGAGAGGTTTTAGGAGTGCAAGAGGTGCCTAGAAGACAAACATGGGAAGTTGTATGATCACAAATAGTTCACATAACGTGCACTGAGGTCAGAAAGAATGGCTGCCTCATTTTCGCTGTCTCAAACAACATTCTAGAAGATGAGGAAATATTCTTGGTGCCTGGTTCTTAAAAAAAGAGCCTGGTGAATTCATGCAGATCAAGAAGTTTACATTTAATGGACAATATTTGGTGATTAAATCTATATACCTCGCAAGCTGTCATGCATTTTTGAAGATTCAAATCCCCTTTTGCACTGGGGCATTGTTTTGAAATTTGAAGGCACTCCAGTTCTACCTTATTTAGAAGATGTTCTGTTTGTGGTCACTTTAAAACTGTCCTGACTTTGCTGCATCTCAGGGTGTATCTTGTGAATTTAGAGCTCTTTTGGAAGAGGAGAAGAAAATAGAGGGACCTGAAGTAATTATGATATTTTTAGCTATTTAGCTGGATTTAGGGAAAACAGAGTCAACTTCCTCTAAATAAATTCTAAAATCCCCAACTTTGTGTCTTCTCAAACTGAGGCTTAATGGCAGAACTTAAGACGCCACATAATTTCCTTATAAAACCAGTAAAACAAAGATTTGGGCTGTCTTTTGGAAAATGTCAATGGCATCACAGGGGATGTCTAAAAAAGAACTAACTTTGTTTACAGGTGTGTCAGTAGGAAGAGGTTTCATTGCACACCAAGATCCTTGAAAAATAAACAATGGATTGGCCAGGATTATGGAAAAACAGAGTCGTACGGCAAGTTACATTTTTAGAACTTCATCCGCACCCCACCTGTAGTGTTAGGGGAAATGGCTAAGGAATCGCAGGCTAGTCCTTTAGTTAAAAAATTCCAGTGTCACAGAGACAATTAACATGCAGTCAGTAGAGTCTGAAGCCAGGGATTAAATTAACAAAGGGGTTTGGTTTTGCAATATTTTTCAGGACTTGGTACAATAAGTTCTTGGAGGTTTTAGACAAATTGCTGATTCTCACACTCTCATTTCCAGAGATCTTGTTTCAACTTGTTGACACTGTCAAAGAATTTAATTCAGCAGAGTTACTTGAAACTTGTTTAGTAAAGGCAGGGGGGTGTCCTACAGAAATTGACCATACCACCTACTGTAGGATCCTTCCCAAATAGTCTTCCTTCTGAAGGAAGGATATAGGCAAGATATGCCAGACTCATGACAGGTATATGAATGTTTCTAATATCCCTGAGCAAGGCTGGCTGTGCTGTTCTAAACCAGTGAGCAGCAGTCAGAGGTGGGTATTCTTTCAAATTATCTACTGGTATAAGGACTCTGATAACAAGAAGTTATTCAGCAGTGCTAGTGATCTTTCAGCTTCCCTGTTTGGGTCAGTTTTATATAAAAGTGAATCTGTTTTGTAATAATGTCCAGCTATTAAGGGCTAAACTAATCTTAACAAGTGAAATTTACACCAGGCATGGAGGATTAAACCAGGCATTGTGAACCACATGAGACCCATGGTCACACTAAAAATTTGAGGTGAAGGTGAGTGGCTGAATGAGGAAGTGTCTGTAGAATGGGGCCCCATGCCAGCTCAGAGGGCTCAGATAACTGGACTTGAGAGTACAGGCATTGGGGATAAATAGAGATTGTGGAGTAGCAGGGGCCATAGGCTGGAATGGTAGATACAAATAGACAGGAATAGAAGCCCAGTGACCTCCCCACAAGTAGGGGAGTGAATTCATCAGTCTCTTTGTGTTCTCCAGGCAAAGAAAATTGCTGTCTTCGAAGAGGATCCATCAAGTGGGTCAAACACTCCAGAAGAGCTAAACTGAGGTAACCCTTACAGCTGTTCAGTTTGAGTGAACTAGACTGTAAGGTCCTTGGGCAGAGATCTTGTCTTCATTTGTACATGCAGAGCACTCCTCTTGCTCAATAAATAGTAATAATAAACAATAATGCTAACTGTAGCATGTCTAGGGATATGATTTGGTGATGTCTCTTCAGAAGACAAGAGTGTTAGATTCATACGTGCCCTTCTGAGATGCATCAAAAGGGATGTAGGACCATATTGGAGAACACTCTCCATATGTTATCTAGCCTTTGTTCTGATTTCTATTTTTGGCTTGTTACAGCTGACTGTTGGAAGCATGCCAGTGGCAGAAGTATGTATGTTATCCCCTCTTTTGGATCTTAGAGACCTGGGATAATCTTTTCATATACAGTATATGAAGAAGTTTCCAGTTGTGTAATATCAGGGATTGATGGTAGCACTTCCATTACTCAGGGTCAGGAGTGTCTAATAACCTTTAATCCATAGTGGAATGTTATTCTCTCATAAAGCCAAAAGAATTAGGATTGATTATTCAAACTGTTAGGCCCATGGGTAGTCCCGTTAAGCTTAATGTGACTACTCGAATAAGGACTACTTAGCTGAGGAAAGGTCTGCAGTATAACGTCCTTACTTTGTATGTACTAATTTGGTGGTTTTGAGCATTACTCTATTGTATAAGTTTGCATTGTGGAAATAGCTCCCTACATTTTTCCTTCCCATACCGCTGTGCTTCTGATTTATTGCAATGTGGGGCCAGAAAATAAGACTGTCAGTGTGAGTATGTGCCTGTTATAAGTCACTCAACAAAAATAAAAAGGATTTTAAAAGAAAACAAATTCAACTCAGTTTTAATTCTGACACTGATTGATGTCGATATCTCTGACCAGTTTTATGCTGCACAGATTTTAAACAATATCTTCCTCTGATCTTCAGTGCTGTAGTTATAAATACTTGATAGCATTTTCATAAAAGGATCCTTTTACAATATGCTTAATGAGCAGTTCTGTTTGAGATATACAAGTAAAAAGAAACCTAACCTAATACAATGATATTCTGATATTCATTAAGTGGAATATATTCTGAAAAATCTCTGCCAAAAAATAAAGGTTCAATTATTATACCTGTTTATTCACACTCACTTTAATGTACCAATTATTCATGTAACACCAAATAAAAAATATGTTATATCTAGCAATCACTTTTAAAATTCTCTAAACAGTAGCACGACACATGATGTGGTCACCATAAGATCATTCAACACCTGTCTATAATCATGAACTTGCTACAAACAGGGGAAAAAAAGTTAATTTAATCTTTTGGTTTTTATAAAAAGTTATTTGTCATTATGCAACATTTGCTTTCCATTTCCACAGCCAGTTAGGGTTCACAAACATGAAAATCCATTACGGAATGGTACATAAAGTGTGACCGATTCTTGTTCAGTCAATTAGTGAGCGAAGTCTGAATATCATGTTTATCTGATAATCTGCATCTTTAGTACAGGCACAAGGAGAGAAGGTATTAAGAAAACATTGGGTTTAACTTCTTGGGAGTAACTGGTTAATCAAATTGCACTTTTGCTGATTATATGTATATACACACAGCAAAGCAGCCTGTTTTCGTCTTTGATAACTGTGAGTAAAATACACGGAATAAATATAAGTATGCAACAGAAAATAAAATGTAACATTCGAATTATATTACTTTTAGGGTTATCCACATATTTATGAAGTTTATTAATAAAATAGGACTTCTCTAAAACCCTCAACATGGCCCCTTTGTTTCTACTAAGACACATTTATTAAATATGGACATATTTCTCTAAATCCAATGCTATTTTTGTTTTACAAGAATTACTGCGGTGACTTGCACATGGAAATTATCTCACACATCTGTATTCTGATTATGATATTTAGTGCAAGGGTCATGAATAATAAAATTGCTAAATATGCTTATTGCCATCTATAAATAAAGGTTATCATATTCGAGAAGGTTTTGTTTTTGGAGTGTTAGAACAAGTAGGGTTAGTTGCAAGACAATAGTGCTATAATTTTACTATGAAAATAAATACTTAAAATTATAAATATTCAAATGATTTCCAAAGTGCAGTAAAACCAAATTAATACTTGCAAAATGAGTGCAACACCAGAACTGCAGAAGTTCATATTATGTGTCTAGAAAGTTCACAGTTCTAGTAGAAATAAATGTCAGTGTCCTATCAAATGGGAGATTGCTACTTAAAGTCTGATCCCTTTGAAGTCAATGGCAAAAGTCCCACTGAGTTCAACAGGAGTAGAAAAACAGTCCTTTATGCTGTATAATAATAATAATATAAAACAATGAATAAAGCATTTTAGTTCATTAAAATGACTGTTTATCCTATAGTTTTAATTACAGTATTTTCTACTTATGTTCCAATGCTCCATCAAAGCAGCCTGTCACTCAAATAGAAGTAGCTTTGCAGATACCCCTGAATGGCCACATAATGCAATTTTAAAAGGAATGTAGAGTAAGTGTTCAGGAAAGTGTCTATGAAAGGGCTTTCATTGAATTGACAGGTGCAATGGCATGGATGTCCAGACAGTAAAAGCTATAAGACATTGCAAATATTCAAAGAACTTGATTAGTTAGAGTTAAGGGTGAGAGAATATTTCATCATTAAAAAGTCAAAAAAAAAAACCTTACAAGAATGTTGTAGTTCCCATAAAAAAAGATTACAAGCTCAGCATGGCTCTTGGTTCCCCTCCTTGCAAGTCCTCCTTATTAAAAAGTCCTACTGAATTTAAGATGGAATGCTAACTGGTACCTTTTCTATTGGTTTCTTGGACCATCCTATAAAAATAACAACAAATTATATCCCTGCTATAGAATTGTATAGGATGATTTAAAATATTTAAATGTTTAGCATTCTCTATTCAGTTCTATAGGTTTTTAGAGTTCTATAGAATTGGTTTAATCCCTATTACATTTTTATAGAAATGTTCTATAAGGGTAGCCTCTGTGTGTCCACTCTGCTCTATTCCCAAACTGATTTCTCTCACTCTCTCTCTCTCTCTCACACACACACACAAGGCTCCATTCTTGATCACTTTTCTCCTTCATACTTTTGTCTCCCTGTGGACATTCTGAAATCCACAGGCCTTGCAGCAGACCTAAGTAGGTAATTAAGGTACCACTGGGCAGTGCAGCCTCTCCTAAGACCCAAGGCTACTCCTGCAAACTTTAAAAGGCCCTGGGAAAGCGAATTTGGGACTCGGATTGGGCAATAGTTTCATATATACCGAAGTAACTTTGGAGCCAAAGTCCCATTGATTTTCTAGGTAAACGTAACTGTCCCTTCTGCTCTGAAAAAAACCTATGAATCCCTCAAAATTTGCCAATTATCTGAATCATCTCAATTTCTGAGAAATCCCTGTGTTCCCATCACAGAACACAAATGCAAAAATTTGAAACTGAAAAGACCCTTTTTGAGGATTTTAGGGTGAGGGATCAAAATCATGCTTATAATGGAAAAAAGGTCTCAACCTTAGCTCTTAACAGGCTGCTGCTGCTTCTCCATTGAATCGCTGCATTTTACATATAATATTATATTAAATAAAAGCATATTACACGTGTGTGTTTTAATTAGTATTTGAAAGAAACACCAAACTACCAAAAACAAATCTATACTATCTAATTTGTCTCTGAAATTAAGGGCCAGTTTTCAAAAGAGCTCAGCTCCCATTTAGGATTGAAATGAAGTGACCAGCTTTTAAAAAAATTCATTGAAAGCGAAGGAATTTTCTGGGTGCTGATCACTTTTCAAAATATGGCCTCTTCAGATAGTGCCTTAATGGGAGATGCACTCTTGAAAATCTGGTCCTAAATGTACAGCTTTTGGTGGAAAGAATACACTTTATTCTGTGTGTTTAGTAGTCTTGTCAACTCTCACCATTTATGGGGAGTCTCACGATATTACAGTACGTCCTTTGTAAGCCCCATCTCCTGGAGTCATGAATACATGAACATATCAGTTTTCATTTTATAAAATAAGTAAATTTTCTGACTTATGGTGAAAACATGCAAATGTGAAGCAAGTGCACTCTCAAGGCTCAGAAACCAGGAGACAAATAAAACAAACCGTAATTTTATTTATTTATTTTAAATGTTGTGATTTTTATTTTGGGGGCGCCTGAGTAATAATTTTTGAAAGCTTGATGTAGGCAATATTTAGTGTAGCTATATGTAACACAAACATGCAGCCCATAAGTGTACAAGATTTTCCTGTATAAAGAAAAAAATTCCTACAATTAAATAAAGATTTTGTACAGGATCTTATCCCATGCATATATCATTTTCACAAGTTCCTAGGCATCAAAAGTGGGTCCAAGTTAAATGATGTCTGGTTAAAGAGCAGCCTGCCAGTACCAAGCAATTCAACCATACAAGAAACCCAGAAGCTGCATCTCCAGAGCCATTAGCACAGCTGTTTGTGGAGCTCACCAAGAACCCATATGTTACTGCTGGAAGAATAACTTGCACAATTAGCATGTGGGTCCTCTGATATTTAGCCATATACCATGTCACCATGTGGGTGCTGACTATGCTGCTCATGGAGTTACAGTGAAATAGTCAGAAAACAATGTATGATATTGATGAATTTATTAATGGCATTTAAAAATATTTTAACAAAACATTAAAATTAAATGTTGTGTCATTGTTAAAAGTTGTCCCTATCTAATTCTCTAAACGATGGAAACTTTCGAAGAATAATATATGATTTAAAACAGAAAAGGTGTGAGGTGTTTTTCCCAGGGACAATAATGCTGTTTCACTGTGATCCTGATCTTGCCCCCTTTACTCATGGGAATACATTTTTCCTCAGGCAAATGAAGACACATTCAAGTAAATGAAAAAAAATTCAAGCATGAGGACAGATTACTCTCCATGTGCAAAGGTTGCAGGGTCAGTCCCTATTTCAGTAATATGTTCTTCACTAGGATGTTTTATCAAATATATTAGTATACACAGTGGTGAATATCAAAGTGGTCTCTGTGTTGGAATGTTTGAGATCAATAGCTCAATAAAAGATGTCCACTGAACTGGCTGTGTGGTGGCTGGACATTTTTTCCATGGGGCTTGACATTTGCTGGGCTAGAGGGATACTGACAAACATTGCTCTGGCCCCCAGCTTTGCATTATATGTATGTGTTATAATAGTAAAAATCAAGTACTAGTACAAATGCTAGGAACTACATTTCGGTAACTACATACCTAGAGGTGCACAATGGGTGTTGAGGAACTTGTTTCACCATAATTAAGAGGTTCAGAGACTACAGGAACAAATGACAACTGATCTTGATTTAGTTGGGAAAATGAGTCATATCACTTATTATTAACTATTAAAGTAATTTAAACCCTTTTGAGAATAGATCTAACACTGCAATGCTTTGAAGGTTTGATATGTCTTGTAATCCATAGATTATTGAAGTTAATTTCTCTGCTGAGATCATGCTATCAGTAAGAAATGCATGTATACTTAAAATGGTGTGTGTGTGGGGGGGGAGAGTAATACAAAGATGTATTTTAATTGGGTTTCTATTTATACTGCACTCGATAAAGGTACAGAGGCTGCAAGTGGGAGAAACCTTCCACAACTCTGGCTTGCAGAGCATACAGAAAAGAATTCCATTCCCCCACAAGTACACCCAAACCTTTCGTTTGGGTTTGGGTGTGCTTGTGGGTGCACAGACTCCTTTCCTGTGTATTTGTTCTACACATATAATTTAGGCTACATTTTGCTTTAGAGACCCATAATGGATAACAAAAAGAAGGCAATAACAATATGTTGATTTATATCACTGTGAAACATTTTTTCCATACTTCAAAGTAATTTTAATTGAATTTAATCCTCTTGACTTTCATTTACTTATAAATGAGTTTTAGTTGTAATGTTAGAATGAAACCGACTTCAGCAGTTAACAGGTTTTTAGTGCTTTGATTATAGATTATTATATAATGTTTCCTGGACTAGAAAATACTGTATATTAAATACTGTCCAAGTCTACATTGTTCTAAAACCTTGGACTATTTTACTGGTTGGGGAAAGGCATGTTAATTTAGATAAAAATGCAATTCATTTTGAACAGGTACAAATGCTTGAAGAAATTATTAAAAAGTACTGCAAATAATTTACCAGTTTATGTCTATAATCAAGAAAATTTCTAAGCAGAAAATTGAAACACAAACAAGATTTTTATAGGAATACTCTCCAAAGAAGATATTCTATTTTATAATCTCAGTAGTTATGCGTGCATCTATCGTTGTTTTTTTGTTTTGTTCTTCATCCATAGATCACAGGACACTAAGAGCCCAATTCATTAAAAATTGAATACCCTATTTAAGATGGATGTTCTTATAGTTGGAGGAAAACATAGAACAGTTTTTCTGTGGAAAGTTACATTTTTGCCATTCAATAAACCCCTGTTTCTTTCTGTTTGTAAGTGGACAACACGTCTCAGTTAATCACCAGATTTACAGCTGCATAATTTTACATGCAAAAGAAAACAAAAAACAAAAACCTGACTGCTGAAGAAGCACGTGGTATGTTCTCTGTCACTTATTGAGAGGCATGGCACCTACATATACTTGCACTACAGACTATTCTGTCATGGATGCCTGAGGATTTAGGACTCAGTCTTGAAGCTGCTTCAGGTGTAGAACTCTTACGAAGTTTATAGTTCTTCCTTAGGGAGTGTCTGCAAGATTGTGCTCTTAAATAGTTGCACTGCATTAATACGAATGGGAGATATGTTTGTAAATCCCCCATGAATTTGCAATCTTTGCTCAGTCGAATCTTTTTTGTATTCCCACTAATATTATGACTAAGCATGCTGCTACAGACAATAACTTCAGAGTGCTGAGCAGTGGTGATAGAGCCTTATATCAGTGGTTTTCAACCTTTTTTTCCATTTGCAGACCCCTAAAAATTTCAAATGGAGGTGCAGACCCTTTTGGAAATCTTAGGCATAGTCAGCGGACCTCCAGGGGTCCACGGACCACAGGTTTAAAACCACTATGATGAGTGCTGACTTTGACTCAAAAAGGCATTTCAGAAAGTGAGGTATGGAAACCTAGAATGATTTGGTTTGCCCAGGAATAAGTGGGCTATGTGCATGAGTACCAGATGTTTCATTCTGGACTGATCACTAATGGGATTATGAAGGGAGGGGGAAGCGTTTGGAAGGTGTATCAGTTAACTTCTCTGTCATTTTGCAGAATCAAAAGTTAGATGTGAAATTCCAGCACCACTATGTACCACAGTTATTTAAATATAACTGCATTCGTCTAAGAATATACAGGCTACCAATATTTGAGATTATTCCTTACACAGTCACATAAACCATAAACATATTGTTTCCTCTCTGGCTAGCCCTTCTAAGTTTATATTGCTTATTAGGCCTCGTATGATCCATGTTCTAGGTACAATGCTAAATTTGAATTGTGCTTTCAGACCTTTCTTGTAAGCTTGGACCTTGACTTGTTTCCCACTAGAACATACCATGCACAGAGAGTCCACATATGAAACAAATAGCAAAATCAAGCAATTCCTCTCCCCCCCCCAAATATCCTACCCCCTGAATATCAACTATTTATTTTTCTGACACAAATCATGCATTCAGTAAGTTATTAAAATTTGTTTCTGATAATCAAGATAAATCTCCATTCATAAAACCTGAAACTTCTCTGTCTGTTACAGAATTTTAGAACTTTACCATTGTGTGCACTGCAGGCATGGCACCTTTACTGACCATGCTATGGCACAAACCCATCGGCTAATTTTATATAATGCAAGGTGTTGTATGTTTTCTAAGGATGAGCCCATTAATACCAATAGAAATTGCATGGCTAATTCTGCATGCTGTTTTGAAATTGAACAGAATGGCAATATCCACCCACATACAACAGACTTAAAATAAGACTAAAGATGCAGAGATATTGTTATGTTATAGAATGGGCACCATCCAAAGCTCGACCTTCACTGCTCAAGGTGTTTACTGTAACCAGAGTATCCTCCTATATTTCCTATTCAAATTACCGAGGATGGCAAATGTTGAATTTCTATTGTTGCCCATTCTGAACAGCAGAAACTTGTAAACTGAAAATGATGATCTTCCCCTAAGAAATATATCTGTCTATATGCTCTGCCTAGGAAAATTAAACTGGGTAAATTTATAAACAAAGTTTATGATAAAATGCAAATTAAATACCCCATGGTAAATAGGCAAATGTAGATTATTTGAACTGAAGTTTTGTCACTGTGCACTACTTTTGTACTCATTCCATGAGCTACATAGTCTCTACTGAAAGAAGTCCTCCCGCCATGGTCAGTGATGACCTAGGATTAGTTTAACAATCTTCCTGCTCTTCTGTCTAAAATTATTGGCAAGAGTTTCTGTTTTATTAGAACTGAAAAGATAGTGACAGGCATGAATCAGGACTCAAGGTTCAGAAGAACAACTGGAAGGAAGGAGGTCCCTTGCTATAATATATTGGCTGGGATTTTTAAAAGAGCCTATGGAAATTCATTGGAAATTGGCTCCCCTAAATTCTTTAGGGTCCTTTGAAGATCCTAGTCTATATAAATATATTTGAGAGAGGGAAGGAGGGTTCTGGGAAAAAGAGACCTTTTGAGGGATTTTCATCGTCCTCCACTGTTTCTGGTCCTATACTGTCTATAATAATGGTCAGAGTACACCCACTGGCACTATTATGGCAGAGTATGTATCATAACATAGAAGTCCTTTCAATATGAGCTGTGGCTCCAGGAGCACAAACTGGATTAAAAGAGTGAGATTATTCTGAATTTCTTTTTTTCCATTTAAGTTCCTTCCTAGGAGGAAACTAGAGTTAGAAGTGGCCCCTTTTTTCTTGTACATACAGATGCACATTACTAATTACTGTGGTTGAGATTTTTGACCTAAGAACTGAACTGCAGTGAGAGCTGCAATATAAACTCTTGTTCACTGAGGTCATACTACTGATTTTAACAGCATGAAAGGCAAATTTTAGCATTTGTCAGATAGAATGAGCCAAAGCATTTCAGACTTTATTGTATAGAATCTATTGCTCTTAACTATCTGAGGTCATTCCAAGAGCTTGTCTGTTATGGTAGGTCAAAAATGGAAATTATGATCAAAGAAGAGATTTGCAGATCTTCCTATAATAGGAAAGAGGTTGTTATGGAGCAGCTGTAGGGAAGAAACACACATACCACGCTGCTGCATAGTTGGCATAAAAGCAGCCAATGGAGGGAGTAAAATAGCAATATCATCTACCAACCACCACCAGGATGCCCCAAACCTACCAAAGGTTATGGAAATAAAGAAGCAATAGACTGAGAGTTGAAAAATTATGAATAAGAAGTGTATCCATGTTTGAGAAAATTTTAGCCCTGGATTGGCAGCCACAAGAATGGTTGCGGCTTCCAGATTCAGGGCTACCCAAATCCAGCGTGAATTAGAGCAGAAGTCCTGTGCTAATTTATGCTGCTGATGTAAGGTCCATTTAGGGTGACCAGACAGCGAGTGTGTAAAATCGGGATAGTGGGTGGGGGGGTAATAGGCTTCTATATAAGAAAAAGCCTCAAATATCGGGACTCTCCCTATAAAATTGGGACATCTGGTCACCCTACGTCCATTATACCAGGAAAAGATTTGGCGTAGCAGAGCTTAGCTCTGCCATGTCCCTCCCACCCCCGACACATCCCATCCTGCCCCTTACACTGGAATTGGGAGAGTGGCTCATGTAGGAAGTGCCACTTCCACCAGCTCTATACTCACAGAAAATTTAATCCTTGCAATCTCGGAGACAAGAGTCTGTGTCTAGAGTGGCAGGAAAAAAGGGTAATATTTATATAGACTAGGATCTTCAAAGGACCCTAAAGAATTTAGGGGAGCCAATTTCCAATGAATTTCCATAGGCTCTTTTAAAAAAGGGTAAAAAAAAGTAATAATTTCCCTTAACAGTCGTGTATCCTCCCCACCTTCCTGCCTCTCATGCCCAGATCTCCATTGCGGATCTCTGGTCATTTTAAAGTCTCGTTGCATAAAGTGGCCTTAGGCAGACCCAAGAATGTGCCCTCCTCCCTGCTCCGTTACCATATTAGTTGTACGTTACAGATTTAAAAAGATTATACGCTGAATAAAGTTATAAAACAGAAATTGTTTCATGTACTCCTTTAGAAGCAAACAACTTAAAATAATGTAAAGCTGACTTCCTTTAATGGCTAGAACTAAATAGTGGGATTAAAGTAGTAGAAGGTA
>NW_020664481.1:35223751-35281251 GCF_002925995.2 Terrapene triunguis | reverse complement strand
GAGGAAGAGCAGTGGGTGTTTAGGGGGGACTCCACACTTAGTGTCTGCTGGGAAGCTGGGCTCAGCACTGGCTCTGGTTGGTTTAATAATGTGAAGAGGTTTTAGAAGCATGCCAGTAGTGTGGTCTGAGGATTTGTAATTATGCAGATTCATGGCTATAGAGCTTGTATATGGGATGCATGGGGATCATGGTCCTTGTACCAGCCCAGTGGATGGAGTAATGGAAATAGAGAAGCTGCAGAGCTACCTCATGCCCTTACTGTGGGTTTAAGGGTACTTTTCATCCTACCAACTAACTGCCTGTATTTATGATTTGTCCAAGAGGAGGAGAGGTAATTCTGCCCTCTTTGATTAGGGACAGGTGAGTATCAAAAGGTTATAAAGGTCTGTTTCGTCAAGTATCCAAAGTCTGAACCTCTTTGGTCCAAGAAACTGGACAGGAAATCTTATAGGAACAGACTCTCTCATGTGATTTTCCTGGGTAATGTCAGAGGAAGAAATAGTGATCAATAGGTTTCTTGATGGTATAGCTACATTTGTGTTTCTGGTTTCAGAGGAAAGCAGGAAATACTGAAGCAGATAGTCTTGTAAAAGAAAAAAGTGAGAACCTACATTTAAAAAAATATATTCATAAAGGTACAAAATGGGCATTTAGTTCCTATTTTGGAGCAATTTCTGATTAGTTCATAGTTTATGTGAGGTGATCTTTACTATTGCCTGTAAATCTACCCCTCTTTAAATAATAGTGTATGTTTCTTTAAGAAAATACATACTCTGAAGAAAAATATAGAGCAGATGCCATAGTATTTCTGATTAATAAGCTAAATAGCCATGTAAAATGTGTATAGCATACTGGCACCAGTTCCTTCCATACTGAAGCTTGTTTGTGAAATTAGTTAATTAGGAGGGTTTTGTTTGGTTGGTTGGTTGGGTTTTTTTTTGTTTGTTTGTTTGTTTCAAAACTTAGCTTGAATAAATTTGTGTTAAGCACAAGAATGAAGAATTTTGCTTTTCTTGGCTAATTCTGTATTTTAAATCCTCACATGTCCGTTGGTGCAGCACTGTACATTCTGGATAGAAGCGATTTGTTAAAAAAGCAAACACTTACAAAAATCTATTTTGTGAGGCAAAAATAAAATAAAATAAAATCCCCTACACTTTTCCTGAGAATAATTGTCCATCATGGATTAAGGTGAATAAACAGATTCTACAGTATAGTATAAGCTTCTTTTGTCCTTTAATAAATTAGCTGTGGGGAAAAAAGTGTTTTCGGAGACATTCATAAGCAATGGAAAAGGTATATTTAATGATATGTTAAAAATATAGGTTTTTAACTCAAATTCTTAGCCCTTAACAACAAAGTGTGGCAAAAGACAGATGAAATTATGTTCTGACTGAGTACATGGAATAAACCCAATGGGAACTTCTGTATATAGTTATCAGTAGCACTGAAATATGCTTAGGAAAGCAACAAGTCTTTTGTTCTGTTGACAACAGTTATTACAATTAATTCATTTTGTGATTGGTACTTGCACTGACTGACAAGGTGTTATTTTACCTCAGTAAAAGTTAAAATGGTAATACCTACATACGAAATAACACTGTGAGCTTGCTATCACTCACTCGATAAAAGAAAAGCTCATATTCAGAAATGCCTGCTCAGCTACCACTCTGAGAAACCCCAAATACTAGTTTGAGGCTTTTTTCCTCTCTACGAAAAGTTTTTGCTTTTGTACCTTTGCAAAGTTTTTGAAAAAATGTCTAATAGCTTGCATTCTGCTAAGGGAAAGACCAAAACAAACTCCCACATGATAATCAACAAAACACATCTATGGACAAGGCAGAAACCCTCCAAATTGTAAGCTCTTTGTCTTGAAATCACAGATATATTTACATTTCACCTCACTTTGGGTTATGTTTCTGTGGCCAAACTGTTGCCCTTGGACAGACAAGTGCATTTCCCATTTACTTCAATGGGAGATGAGCCCAGGCATTCCCAGGCAGAATGTGATTTTAATCCCATTGAAACACTGACTAGCACAGGCACAGGAGGAGAAGAGAGTTTAAAGGGTTAGCAGAGTGATAGCAATACAGCCTTGCAGCAGGTTGTGAGAGAGACAAGTGCTAGCTATTCTAAGCCAAAAGGTTCCTACACCAACACTACCATTGGATTGATGATGATAGTACTTAAACCCCCAACCTGCAACGAGCTATATGCAGCTGGGCCCCTGCAAAGCCCCATTAACTTCAGTTGTGTTCCACACAGGTCCAGGGATGAACCCAGTGCCATGTAAACATTAACAAATCCTCACAACATCCCTGTGAAGAAGGGAGGTTTTATTACCCATATTTTACTCGGTGGGAAATGGAGAGTTCAAGAGACTAGTCTAAGGGCACACAGTGAGTCAGAGCCAGAGCTGGGATTAGAACTCAGAAATCCTTATTCCCCACTAGTAGAGACATTACATGGGGTCAGTGCAGATGCAGGTGTTGCTCTAAGCATTGGGGCAGGGAGCATCGGAAATACAATAACTTTTTCTTCTTTAAAAATGGAAGAAGATGGAAGGGGACTCACATCTGGGGACAGAGAGTTATGACAGGAGGCTTCTTTTCATGGGGGTGGGGGTGGGGGCGAAAAAAAAAGTAAGAGAAATGAAGAAGCTGGCAGCCCCTGACATAACATCTTACACCTCTTCTGAGGCTATGTAAAACCTAAACTACGTGCCAGACTCAACCTACCAGATTATGCAGTCCGTAAAGAGGACAATTCTGAAACACCGGGTGACACTAGAGAAGGGCCTGAGTGACAGTCTGGTTATGGATCCAAACTTCCCCAGAGTTTCAGGATATTCACATCAGCCAGTTAGAGAAACAGACCAGTAACAGAGTTTGAATCCCGATCAGAGTATCATTCCCCCAGGCTCAGGAGTCTAAAAGTCTGCACTTTTATTTCTGGCCAATGACACAGCTTTACAAACGGATTGAACAGGAATGGGTGCTGTTGTTGAGCAGCAGATATTTATAGGGATGTGGCCTCTTATGGGAGCTGTAAGGAGTGTTAGATCATTTGATTTTCAACTTTTGTAGTAAAATCCAGCAAACCAATGAATTGTTGCAGTTCTAGCAAATGGCAAATACCTCATTAGATATGGACAGTTCTGCACATCTCTACCTTTTTGATAAGTTAGCCTCACTAAAGCATTGACTTAACAGAGAATCATTATAAATCCCCATTTTGAATTGTTTTATTAGCTATATTTATCACCATCTCAAAATCAATTCTACATTTTTAAATTAAAACAAATGATTATTTGCACTGTAATCAATATTAGGACATTTCCCTTTTTTAAAGGAAAAAATGGAATACAAAGAAATGTCCTTCTTTGGCTGCATCAGTCCAATTTCAATATAATTCAATATTTAATAAATATAATCCTCTGTGTCTGTGCAAAGAAACATCATAAAAAATGCAAAAGGTTTCATGATCTCCAATAACTTGTATGAAACAAAGTATTTCCTTATTCCTTCCATAAATACTATAGTCTTATGCTACTGGGGTATTTTTCTCCCCATGTATTAGAGTTTGTTCTGAGTATGTATAAGAAAAGAGGTTTGCATATTTAATGGTTCTAAAAACAAAATGCTACCTATAATCTCAAAAAAAATTGCATCTTTGTCTCTTTAAACTTTTGTGGCTTGATGATTTTAAAAGGGCAAAAAAATAAAAACCTTATATAATACCTAATTTGTACATCTGTGGTTTCCCTCTGACTCGTGTAGGCACCATATGTTTTTAATTATCATAATAGCCTTAAAGAACCTGTTCAGTGGGAAACACATATGATCCTTTTATTACTGGTTTGTAATTTAAACAGTTTGAACAGAAAAGGTCTGGCTGTAAGGGACTGACAGGCACAAAGGTCTAAAAACCCTGTTATTGACCTCTGAAAGCATGAGTTCAAATCCCACCCACTGAGGTGGGACCTAGCTCTCCCTTATTTGACAGAGGTAATTGGTCACATGTGAAATGGCTCTTCAGGACTTTAAAATACAATCTCGAATGACTCAGTCTTTCAGTCAGAGACTGACAAAATGAGAGCAAGATCTATAAATATTATCATACAACTGATCTACGTTTTCTTCTCCTTGGCTAAAACTATGTGGCTGATACTATAAGTGAAGCATCACGAAAGTCAGAAGCCAAAAATTTCACCAATACTCATTAGCTGTTGCCCTTTTAAATTCACAGTTTTTTCCTTTATGCAAATGTGAGATTCAAGAACATCCCATACACCAGTCCACTGAAAATGGTTGGATATTCTGAGGTTGAAATTAAAATTAATAAGTTCAATTCACTCCTGATTCTGGACATCTAAACACATAATCAGTTTGCTAATATTATTAATTATCATTCAAGCGACAACCTTTGACATTGGCATGCTCCCACAACTTCCCGACTCCAATCACTCAAACAGAAAATCATTGGCATGAAAAGCAACAGCCCTAATGAACAGAAATTACAAATAAGTCATGAAACATACAATTCCCCCTTTCTAGAGAAAAAAAAACCAGAAAAAAAGTTATCATAGAAAAGTTAATGGCCTGACCCAAGTTACAATCCTGTATCCATCACAACTTCATCACCAAAGCAGAAAATCTACATCCTAAACAAAGACATAAAGGGGAAACATTTAGCCACATTAAGGTTAGAAATCTCACCCTGTCTAGAACCAGACAGACAGAATATTTACTAGAACATCAGTCTGAAACGTTTACAGATCAGGAAATTTAGAGTTAAGATTGCACAAATATGTTCAGAATAGGTTTGCGGAACCACAACTCCAAATTTTCTGAGATTAAACTTTTAGAGTTTGGAATGACAGTGTTCTGATGAGGTTATTTTTCTGAGAGGAATGTAGGCCTGATCCAAAGCTTTCCCCCTGACTCTAATGGGCTTTGCATGGGGCCTTATATCTGCCCAACCTAAACTTTAGCTTAATTAAGGCTCAGATCATCCCACTCATGGAGAAGCTCATGCGAGGGAAACAGCAGGGAGGAAATTTTCCCAGCACTAGTCCCTTTGGTGGTGGTGGTGGGGGGGGGGGAAGCGGGGCTTGAGGGGCTGCATCCTATCCCAAATCTGCAAGTCTGGGGATCTCTGTGGAACTGAACAGCTTCATGCAAAGCCAGCACAGGACCCTCTTTCCCTGGCAAGGTGGCTCCTGCCCACAGTCTGCTTTCCTTAGCTGGATCAGTTGCAGCCACAATGGAGACCCAGAGGGAGGTAACAGAGCTACTAGCTGTATTACCTCCTCAATGGATTTTTGCATGGAAATCCAGGCACAGAGAAGGAAGCAGAGCCATAAAGACAGTACCTCTCCTGCTCCATTACTTCCCATACCTAGCCACATGGATCTCACTTCTCATGGAGCCCCATCAGATGCGTATCACACAGGATAAGCAAAAAGGGTGGATATACAATGCCATGAATGCTCCATTCTCCACCCCGGCCTCCTGTCTTCTCCATGGAAACTCAAAGATCCAAATGTAGATCAGGAGGGCACAATTTTGATTATTTAGTATGATGGGAATATACGGTAGCTTAAATATTTGACATCAAACACATAGCCATTTGCTTCTATTTTACCTTCCAACTAATTAGTGTTGCAATGCCTGAGATAGAGGATCAAATTACCCTCTGTGGACTTTCTGGGACATCATAATTTCTCGGCAAACTCTCGCATACACAGCTCTTTGCTCATTCTCTTTTGTTTAAGAAGTTCTGCATAGAATTGGGTTGTATAAAGAGTTCAGTGCGGAACTCTGTGTTGCAGAAATGCACATTTTCCAACCTTACCACTGGAGCTCCTAAGTTCCTTGAACAGGAGTTATATGACTCCCAGAGTTTACAAGCTCTATTGTGGGACTTGCATGCTCTGTAAGGGCAGCCACAAACGGTATTTCATCTCCCAAGATTTCCATTTTCAGAAATTCAGTTTTTGCTGTCTCCAAAATTATATTCCCGATCTTTAAAAAAGTGAACACTGTGTACTAATTCACACTAATAAATGAAAAAAACAAAATTTACAAATGTGAAAAGAACCCATCTCGCAAAATGCATTTTTCAATTAGCCTCAAGTTGTCTCCCTCCCACCACCCGCCAGTTCTCCTCTGAGTAGAGACTACACGTGAGATATTCCAGAAAGACGATTTTTTGAGGAAGGGAGCGTGTGTATGCACAGTAAGCCTTGTAGGACCTGATCTAAAGCCCACCGACGTCAGTATGGGAGTCTTTGTAATGACTTCAGTGGGGTTTGGATCAAGCCCATATTAGAC
The DNA here is from genome assembly GCF_002925995.2 of Terrapene triunguis. Lineage (NCBI taxonomy): Eukaryota > Metazoa > Chordata > Testudines > Emydidae > Terrapene > Terrapene triunguis. Next base: position 35,274,915 of record NW_020664481.1, on the reverse strand, counting down.
AAGGAGCCACAGCCTTAGCTACGGAGTCACCAGCATGGCTCAATACTGAGGCACAAGGTCCCCCAGACATAGGATATTTATTTTGTATTTTCCTTAGATCTAGGATTCTGGGTCCAATTTTCTAGTAGGGCAGAATTTAACTGATTTTAAATAATACTCTCAAATTTGGAGCAGAAACCACACAGATTTTTTTTTGTTTCGTTTTTCATAAATCCAGTGAAAAACTGTTTTTTCCATTCATTCCCACAGTTTTGCTGGCATTATGAATACTTTTTGTGTGCTCTACAGTATAGAGAAGCAAGACACAGATTGTAGGTAAACTTGAACTGGTAGGTGTGCTGAACTCTTGATACGGAGATAAAACTAGGAAAACACCAGAAGCTGCCCATAGCCATGATGGCCAGTTATGACCTCCCAACACACAAACAGAAACAGAACGTTATTCAGAGGGCATTGCTCATTCCCACATTGATTAGATGTTTGTGCTGATCCTGCTATACACAAATCATATCACAGTTTAGTCAAAGGATTCTCTGAGAACACACGAGAGGAGGAAGAATTGACTTGACCCACCAGAAATCATACCATAGCAACATGAGGGGTACATAAGACCCTTGCTTACATGTAACAGAAATGTTAAGACCAACCAATTAGAAGTTAGTCCAATCACTTCTCATCCCCACTTCTAAGTGTAAAGAAAGCTTCTTTCTTTCCTCCCTTTTCCTCTCCCATAAATCACTCAAGCAATCAAATCTTCCTTAATAGAAATCTCCAGTCTGGACATGAGATCATCTCTTTCCTTCTCTATTTAAGGATCCCCCCATTACTATAAGGATCCTCCAAACTTCCAAAAAGGGGATAACAATACTGCTGTGATCCCAACTGCAAGCAGCAATGGGACTGTAATGCATAAAGCATAAAACACCAAATTCCCACAGACAGCATCTGTCTTACGACAAACAATGGACCATTATCTTGTAAATAATTCTGATTAAGCTGCAGCATTTTCCCCACACACACAGTAGGGGAACAGAGGGGGAGGATTTTTCTAGTGGGTGCACCAGTTCTCTCCTTCCCCAGCACCACCACTCAGTTTTTTATTAAGCTGATTGGTCCCCCTTTCCTTTTCCCCATGGTTTGGTTTTCATGTTCTGACCTTATCCTGCTGCCAATCATTTCTGCAAATAAAGAGGGAGCCGTCATGTTAATGGGATTCCCACCTCTATCCTTTGGGAAAGCTTCTCTATGTTAATTTTTTTCTTCCCAATGTACAGTTATATAACGATTAGTGAACAAACCCAATAAGCCCTTTCTTTTTCAAACTGCTCTCTCCATAGGGGATTGGTAATGGGATATAGAGCCTTTCACCGCTATGTTGCCAGCTTGAATCCATCGCTGTGACCTACGGGTATTACCATCTGATGGCTGCTTGATAGCCCATGTGTAATGAGTTTGGTGGCAGGTGCATTGGTGTCCTCAGAAAAAACAAGCAAGCACTATAGTTGGCAAAAATTGTCCCCTTTCTTCCTGTTCTGAGAGAGGTCAAGGATTAAATGGTAATGGAAGTCTGAACGATCATCTCCCACTAGCTGTGGTCCCCTCAAGGTCAGGTGTGAGGCATATTAGTGGGAAGCTTGCACTGGTGTTGCCATTGTTCCACCCGTGCAGTGGAATAATCGTGGACTTCGGTCTCAAGGACTGAATCTGGCGCATTTAACCAGCTATCAATTTGCCAGGGGAAGATGGAAAGGGATTTAAAAACCAAACAAAGCACAGAGATTAGAAAATGGTTAGTCATACAAATGGTCACGTTTAATAAAACCCAAATAGGACTTACATGGTCCCCTGTCCTAGGGTTCATAAATCCATATACATGGCAGCTGTGTATTGGAGAGGGTCCTGGAGTAAGTCTGACTTTGGTCTTTAATTTATCCATTTCAATGCAGAAACCATTTTTAACGCATCTGTTTTGATAAATGTCACATCTCTCCACAGCTACAATGTGTTTTGGGTTTTTTCCTAACTTCCCTTATTATACATGTGAAATGTTCTGGAGCAAATGAACTTTTTTGGTGTTAGAAAAGCAGAATGAACTAATTAATCTAGAATAGACAAAATCTGATGAAAAGCAGGCCATAGAAATTTTAAACTACAACCATAGCATGATTTGAATTCACTACCAATAAAAACCTATAGCAGATACGTCATCTATTAGAACCAACAGCTTGTGCTTAACGGCCATAGAACTTTGAAAGTAGTATTTCAGTCACCCAAGGGTCACAGCTAGTTCCAGGAATGCAAGCAAATATTGAGGAGAACATCGAGAGTGAAAAGGAGAGGATGCTGGGAACATTGAACATATGAATTCACCAGGAATGAAAGCATATGTTGTGCTAGATCCTCAGCCCTAATAAGAGCCCCTTTGTGCTGATCTGGTGGCATAAAGTGTCCGTAAAGTTGCCCTACATGGGCAGTTGATGATTCCCCTTGGGCAGGGGAATCCCTGGGTTGTATGGAACAATATGCCCTCCCACTTGCCACAGCCTTGGCATAGCGGATGGACTGAGGGCATTGCCAGAGGGATTCTGGTAATGCCCAGAATGGGAATGGGTGGCTGTTACCAGCTGGTACAAGTTAGAGCAGTCCTGAGATCCAAAATCATGGATATGGCTGTAAGACAGACTCAGGTGGGAGCTGGAGCCCTGGGAGGTTTCAAAGCAGGGGTGTGATCAAGTCCTTTTGGAGGTCAGTGGCATGAGCACTTCACCTTCTGTAAGATTCATAGAATATACCCCTCTTTAGTGAGAGACAATTTTCCTTCTGATCCACAGCATAGCATTCTATTTTCTAATTGACTGTTGGTCTGAGCGCAAAACACAGGATGGTCCATGCAGGAATGACTGAAAAACATGCACCAGTGAAACGCACTGTGGATCACAGAAGATCTTCTTAAAGAAACTCATTCACCTATATTTCACTGTGAGGATGCTGTGAGGACTTAGTGAGGGTCTGGGTGTAAATCACTGAGATTGGGGTTGAAGTTCAGAAACACTTATTTTTAAATGCATATGATCCCGTCAGCAGACTCTTATTACAGGGGAAAATCTTAAACCAGTTTGATGTCCAGCATACTGATCTATCACCTTCTGTTCTCCTGTGTCTGGAAAGTATCTGCAGTCTGTGCTCTTTGTTCTTACTGTGAAGAATATTTCTTTTATCTTGTTTCTTGTATAATGCAGAGTGCTCTTATTTTCCTCCTCCACTATCCTGTTGTAAATAAACCTTATTCCTGTTTATTTATGACCAGTGAGTGTGCTGCTGAATTAAAAGGTACCAAAGGTTACTGTAATCATGAAAGATCCACCTTCAGGGAATGTTAAATTCAGAAACGTGTAAGAGGAGTGTTGTAGGGAAGAGTATCCAGACCAGAGTACATGTATTTAAATCAAATAGACACTGGTGGTGGCAGACTGCAGAAATCTTCTCCTACCAAGCCAAGCTAGTACAGTAGTGATGGGTGAGGTCTGTGACCATGATTTTTGCGGCTTCTGCTCCTACCCTCCCCCCAGGTTCATCATGATGAAGGTAAAGTTCATGAAAATTTCTCTTTTTAACCCCTGCTTTCGATAACCCTGTTAGGATACTGAATCCTACAGTTGAGGTGGACTGGATGACATCTTCTACTCTTGCTACTGTTGCTCTAACCACCCTGAAGGTCTCAAATTGGCTTTTATCAGTCCGGTTTATGTTTTGACAATACCGGTAATAGAAACACACAGGGATTGAAACCCTTCCCAGCAGCTAACCAGTAGTCTACTGCCTTGCTACAGGAAATGACAGTGCCTTTCAAACTTAGCATTGGACAAACTGCAGAGATAGTCAGTGGTATAATCCAAGAAACATGACCATATCTTGGAAACGTTAGTACAAAGGCCCATACCTAGTATCGCTTTGGAAAAGCCAAAACAATTGTTTACTGAGAAATGTTTCTTTTCTACATATGACTCATCAACCCTTGAAAAAACAGGATTTCTTTTATAATACAAGTGCTGACACAGCCTTCACTAAAGTGGTGTGACTGCAGCTGTATAATTACAACTTTAGATTTGATGTTCTGGACTTAGGTTATGCCGTGCAGACAAATGTTCCATTGTATTGCAGAGAATTTTACTCTTTAGTCATATTACCCACAGGACAATAAGGAGTACATTCTCAGATCAATGCATAGAAATTTAAGCATGTAACACCCAGTAGTATCACACATGACTATACCCCTGTGGGGGTCGAGTAGGTTCATCATTGCCTATGCCTTTTTTCTTTTTTTTTTTTTTTGGAGCAGTATGATCCAAATAAAAGGAAGAAGGATCTCACACTGAGTAGGAATAAATGTTACAGTTGTCTCACAAATGCTGTAGTATTTCTATTCATTCCAAAATAGTATAATCGTCTTACTGCTCAACTACAGATTTTTCTCAGTACAACACAGAACACTAAAATGTCAGGTCCTGACTCATGGTGTTTTGGTGAATAAATAAAAAGCACCAATATGTTATTCAAAACTTACAGCATTAGGGAAGATGTGCCATTGGGAGAAGAAAATATATAGGCTTGGTTATATTTGTTTCTTACTTCCATTGAGTCTTATGTATTAAATAAAAGATATCCTCCTGGGGCCCAGTTCTACCCACACTTAATACCAGACCTTATACCTACTACTAGCAGTAATACCATTTATTCTACTGGAACTACATAAGTACTATACCCAGTGTTTGCAGTATCAGGCCCATTTATTGCTTACTTGTCACCCTGTGCTTTCTTTGTATCCTGAATAGGATCTCATGTGAGTCTATGGTGGCAGAGCTGGTTAAAGACTTTTACTACACACTCTTTGTGGGGGAAACAATTTGGTTGGCCTGCATTCACCACAAACCTAGCTAGCTAGGTAGGTACTTTTAAAAAACTGCACAGTGTGAGATGCTTATTAATAAATGGTATCTACTGAAAGACAAAACAAGCTTAAATAAGAAGGATGATTGGTATAGACCTGTATGCTCAGAGTATTCAAATCTAACTATAGATTTTGTACATAACGGGCCTGGGTTTGTAGTCCTCACTGAAGCCAAATTCCCAATGACTTCAACTTCAGGACTGGACCCAATTGCCACAAATACAGTAGTTAGTCCTGCTCAAAGGTACAGCCCACTAATATATATATATATATTGTGACAAAGTTCCTCCTCTATCTTGGTGGGTCCTGTGCTTATTGGCGGATTTTCTTGCCTCAGAGATTCACCATGTGGGTTGGGGAACAGCCCAGAGACCTTCCCCTCTGGAAGAACCCACAGTCCAGGTCAATTGGGAGGTTTGGGGGGAACCCAAGCCCGCCCTCTACTCCGGGTTCCAGCCCAGGGCCCTGTGGACTGCAGCTGTCTATAGTGCCTCCTGTAACAGCTGCATGACAGCTACAACTCCCTGGGCTACTTCCCCATGGCCTCCTCCAAACAGCTTCCTTATTCTCAGCATAGGACCTTCCTCCTGGTGTCTGATAATGCTTGTGCTCCTCAGTCCTCCAGCAGCACACCCTCTCACTCTCAGCTCCTTGCGCCTCTTGCTCCCAGCTCCTCACACTCGCACCATAAACTGAAGTGAGCTCCTTTTAAAACCCAGGTGCCCTGATTAGCCTGCCTTAATTGATTCTAGCAGCTTCTTCTTAATTGGCTCCAGGTGTCCTAATTAGCCTGCCTGCCTTAACGGGTTCTAGCAGGTTCCTGATTACTCTAGTGCAGCCCCTTCTCTGGTCACTCAGGGAACAGAAAACTACTCATCCAGTGACCAGTATATTTGCCCTCCACCAGACTCCTGTACCCCACTGGTCTGGGTCTGTCACTATATATATATATATATATATATATATGAAAAGGTCATGAACCTGATTTTTTTTTCTTATTTACACCTGTGCTACTCTTGAGTAATTCCACCGACTTCAGTGAAACTACTCCTAGTTTACACCAGTGTAATTAAAAGGAGAATTATGCCCCATATTCCCTGGAAATCCTCTCTCACAGAAGGGCCAAATATAAATGCACTGTTTATATATTTAACCAAACATTGCATTGTTCTAATTACAAACCACTGAAGGGAGAAATCTTGCCAACTCATCACTTAAAAATTGGCCTTTTCTTTAAGTTTATTTATTAAAAATGCAACTAGTTGCTTTGTAGAGTTTGCCTCTTAAAGCATATAAATTGTGGATTCTATTAGTCTTCCAGCAGATAAACCAATTTCTTAGAGTTATGTTGTAGTCTGAATTAACAAAATGACTCAAAACTGCACTAATGGTTAACAGCTTTTTTTTATTAGCGACACTGAGATAAGTTATTGAAGCATTTTTTGTATTGTTTTACATTCCATTTAAAAGTGACCTAACTTGTAACTCCATATACATTTAAAGATATAGTGTGACACTTATTCAGAAAGCAACAATTATTAAAACTTACATGCCTTCATTACTAGGAACCTTAATATATTTTCTAATTACTTCCAACAATACTCTATTCCAAAGCACATGATAACCCAGTAGAAGTTTACACATTTTGCTTCAATCACAGGTTTTAAATTGTGGGTGTCAGAGTGCTGTTCATTGAATTTTACTGTCATTTCTTGGTTAATATTGGAAAACCTGGCACAACATATTAAACTGGAAATACTGCTTAAAGAATATGAAAAAAGATAACTACCGTAATTTTTTTCCTGCTAATGCATTACAAAATACAGGACCATTAAAAACTCAAGTAGAAGTGACAATAAATAACCTTAACAATTTTAAGGGAACTTTCACTTATACTAAAATCCATTCCTTAGGCTTACTAAATGCATAAATAACTAAACATATTATAAACCTCTATTTTGAGGTTACTGTGATGATTTGTTGTACATTGTAAGTGTGTTGTGTATACATATATTAATGCCTTCACTTAAGAATATTTGTTTAATAAACATAGGTATATCATTTTTTCTTTTGCTGAAGTAATTAACAAACCACACAATTAAATTTATCCCAGGTACTATAATTATCTGGGAACATCAGAAAAAAACCCAGCAATTCCAGCTTTGCAGTATTGTAAATAACAAGGCCTCACCTGTGAGAGAACGTTCTAAATTACAGAGATTTCAAAGAAGAATTTGGCTATTTATTTCTGAAAGCCAGTAAAATAAAATTACAATGGCTCCCAGACTAATTGTTTTAAAGTCAGCCTTATATAAGGAATTATTTGTACATTTAGTTCTGACTTAAGCAAGGATGTTTAAACTGTTAGTGCAAGTATATGAGTAGCTATAGGAGATACTGTATATCAGATCTCAGAAGATACGAACCCAGATCAGAATATCTTCTAACTTTGGGAAGGTCTGGGAACAGCTCTAACCTTTTTGGCTCATTCCAGGCTCTAGATTTAAATAATAGTCAAAAATATCCAATAATTGTAATTTAAATTTAGGCATAAAAATACATTGTTCAGGAGTTGAAACTCAGGGTAAATTCATACAACTCTAATCTTATATCATTATTGTGACTATGCCTTTCTATACTAGGGTTTGCACGGCTGAACGTGGCCTCTCATGGCTGGAACTGGAGCAAATACCTAGTGTAGACAAGGTCTCCTTTTGCAAACACCTGTCCCCCTTTCAGATCCAAATCCAGTGAGACACTGAATGCCCTTAACCTCTACTGGGAATAGAGGGCACTCAGAACCTCTCAGCAATATCAGATATTGTAGGGGTTAATTATCTATTGCGCAGGTGGGTGATGGGGTGGAGGAGGAGACTATAATATGAAAAAAATTAAGACATTAAAAGTGTGCATCATCAAACATTATGATATTAGTGCCCATCTTATCACCAAGCTGGGTTCTAATGTTACACAATATGATAAAATTAAGTGATAATATGAATATAACAATGAAATGTAAAGCCAAACAAACATAAGACCTGATCCTGGTATCCTTAATCATGCAAGCAGTCCCACTGACTGAGAATAAGGGATGCAACACTGGGTCCTTAGCTTCTGCTTAAGAAGTCATTGTTGATTCAGACAGTAGCTTTTCAAGCCAAAAATATGCAGCAAAAGGAAAGTAACATAAACAAGGCTAAATGTCAACAGTGTTTGCAGACTTACAGACACCATCCATTTGTTTGTGCTGAAATGACTAGCGGACCATTTGGCAAATACAATGCTATTCACAGACCAGCCCTGTTATCCAGCAGCGCAAACTTCACTGGATCACTGGCATTCCCAGTTAATTAAAAAAAGGAAGAAAGCCATATGAGTTTGGTTTGATATTGCCATGCAAATGGCAATGCCTCATCCATAAATGCAGCTGAAACCTAATACTGAAGGTCCAGCCGGTTCTGATTTCACTTACACTGGTGCAAATCAAGAGTAAATTCAGAAATGTCAGTAGAGACACACTTGTGTAAGATCCAGTTCTGAGATCAGAATCAGCTCTGGAAAATCATTACTGAAAAGTGAATTAAATAGTTTCAAAAACTCTCCAACTGATAAAGAAGTCAAAATAAATCCTTTATGTGTTTCTATAGTGACTAAAGAAGAAAAGAATACTCTATTTCTGGTTACTCTAAACACTGCAGCTCCAAGCAAATTTTTGTGGTACCTTGCACTAAATTAAATGCATTACAAGATACTGCAAATGGACATGCATACTACAATTTCCTGCACTAAAACTGAACTTTTATTACTCACAGCTGTCCAAAACATTGGAACTTTTCAGATTTTTTTGTTTCTGTCTAAAACAGGTTTAATTGTACAAACGAGCCACAATAAGAATTAAGTTGAAGTTATCACAAGAAAAACAATTTCAGTAACCATTATGTGTACTATATTTGTTAGTTATATCACTACAGAGTTTTGAAGGTGTTAGTCGGTGTTAAAATCTTTTTTGGTTTTGACTCCTGAGGGAACAGGCATTTAGTCTGACTAAATCCATCTACTAAAATATCAGGGTAAAGTACTATAATTATGTGTCAATAAAGCAAAAATAATAAGACACTAACTATCTTCCTCTTCTCCCAGCCCCCTTCTCTCTGCTAAGAGCAGCTCCACACTCTAACGCTGTTTGAGAAAAGCTAAGATACTGCTCTTTCAGGGACTGAGCCTGTGTGGGGCACCTCCGGACTTCAAGGGGATCTGAAGTTTCTCAGCATTTTGCAGAATCAGAACCTAAAAAGATGGCTTACATACAAAACCAAGGATCTCTCCAATTTTCACAAAGACAAAAAAGATGACTGGGTGGAGCCAGCGCAGGGGAGACAGCACCAAATGGAGTGGAACATGAGAGCTTGGGGAAGTGAATTAGATTTATTAGAACAACATGGAACTGACATCGATATGTGTAAGTTCTATACCACTATATCATTAAACAACCAACTGATGCGAAGTACTGTCTCTGTCCAATAGTGTGGAAGACTACTAGCTGTTCTTTGAAAGCTTAAACACAGTCCAAGCGTAAATGGAAAGTATGGATTTTTTTTTGTCAGAGTCATAGAGTTTAACGCCAGGAGGGACCATCTAGTCTGATCTCATATATATCACAGGCCACCAACACCACCCAGTACCTGCACACTAACCCCAACAACCAAAAATAGACCAAAGTATTCCAGCCCACAGGACACTTGACTGTTATGTGCCATAGGCAGAGATTAGGAGGGACTGAGGCGCATCAGTGCCTGAGGCCTCCAGAATTACAGGGAAATGATTAAGTGAGATATACCCAGATAAGCCTGGCAAGTGACCCACACATACACGCTGCAGAGGAAAATGAAAAAACCTCATCACTACCAATCTGACCGGGGGAAATTCCTTCCCGACCCCACATATTGCGACCCGTTAGAGTTTAATGCCAGGAGGGATCATCTAGTCTGATGGGAGTAAGCACCTGAGGGACAGAGAGTGCACCACCTCAGAGCACTGGCCCATCCCACCCAGTATCCTATCTCCAGCTGTAGCCAACCCTGATGCTTCAGAGGAAGGAGATAAAAAATACCTCCCAGAATACAATGGGGGGAAAAAATCCCTTCCTGATCCCTTAAGACACACACAAAAAAAATACTAAATGGGGTCATGTCATAAAATAAATCCTGTACAAGCCTAGTATAAATTAGTGACTCAGAACAGGAGGTAGAACAATGCTATGACAGGAAAACTAAAAGTACATGGAAATGTAGGTAGTGAAATGAATGAGGCTTAAATGGAAAGAAATACTGATTGTCTAGTCCTTTAGTAATAGAATAGGGACAGACCATGCCCCCCATCAATCTCCAAATGGAAACGGAGATTTCAAGGTGCAAAAATATGGATATTCCGACTGAGTAGACCTTACCAGACAGAAGCCTTGACATGACACAAAATCATCACTCTTTACACCTTCCCCAAGTGAAATGAATACTATCCACAGCTAAACGGGGTGCTACAAACCAGTTGCTAGATGTACAGGCAGGCCCACATTCCTGAATAATATGAGGTATCAGAGACCATGTAGTTCAGCTCATGGAAATATCCACTCAGGGTTCCAATACTAAATTCAGGGAAGTTAAAGAAGGTCAGGAGCACTTAGAAATAGTTCTAGGTGCATCAGAAATGTGGTCATACCTCCCTCCCTTCTGCTCCCCATCCAGCCATGTAAGTAAATGGAAATATTAAAAATGTCTGTAAGTATTTTATTAAGTAAACTTCTTGATGTGGGAAATGTAAATATTCTGTATAATACATAAAATAATAATACTTTACATTGGTGTAGTGCCTTCCATTCAAGTGTCCCAAAGCATTTTACAAGCATGAATGAATTATGCTTCACAACATCATTATATCCATTTTCTATGTGAGGAAACTGAGGCACAGCCAGGTTAAGTGACTTGCCAAGGTTACATAGCAAGCTGGTGGCAGGTGAGGAATAAAAATTAGATTTTCAGGTGCTTATTCCTGTGCTTTAACCACAAAGCCCTAATTCAAAAGCAAAATCTGCTGAAAATTGAGGATGACCTTATGTATCTCTGAAAACCAAAGCTGCGTTCCTGAATCCAGAAATCTAACTTAACAAGTGTGCCAATGGGAGAAGTGATCTTAACTAATTCAGACAAAGATATTATTTTATTTCAGTTATTAGAAAAAAATCTGTTCTGACTCTGGAAAGAACAATAGTCTTCTCTCAGCAATCACACAGGGAAAAAACAATTGTGCCAGGATTGCATCAAAGAGATGTCCTTATAATGCTCTCTCTCCTAGGATGTTCCTGATGTCCACATGGTGGTAACTTGCACATCAGCAGATGTGGAAAGGGGCCAACTTTGTACAATCTCTATGGGCTCATGCCTGAGCACAAGAGTGACGCCCTGATAACAGATGTGGGTCTCTGCCTCTAGCTTTCTGATCTCTGAGACAGTAAAAGACAGAGAGGGCCCATTATTGAGGTGGCGGTCTTCATCCAAGTGGGAAGGCTAGAGCTAATAAATTCACAGAGGGTGCCTGCTGACTAATCTGCAAGTGCAGAAGCATCAGGTGAGACTCCCCATGCTAACACTCACAGATGGAGCACGATTTCACAGTACAAAATGTCATAGAGAAAATGAAAACACAAGCCAGAAGTCGTTTCTGGGTGGTGTCTAATCTAACCAAATAAATAAGTAATTATCATCACTGGGCTTGTTGATCCTGGTCCTCTTTTGTTAAGAGGTATATAAATGTTTTAAATAATATATTAAAATATTCAGCATTTTAGTCATGTTCTGCAAATACACAGTAGACATGTCAGCTAAGAATTTTAAAATGCTATTTTTGGAGAGGGGAGAAAAGAGGACTTGCATTGCATTTTTAGTACAAAAAATAGCTTACAAAATAGAACAGACAAGCTTATGTTGTGTTGCTTTTTTTCCTTATGCTTCAAGTTAAATGCAGGATCACTGGGCAGAGCTTGGGAGTCAGTCTTTAAACTCAACAGCTCATAATATGCCTACTGAATTGATTGAAAATGGAAAAAAAACCTAATAGAAATAATATTACCTCATTTCGATAATATTAGGGATTTTTTGTTTTGTTAACTGTTTTCTGGTGGCTTGATTCTTGCTGGAAAGCAGATTCCTATGGGTAGTGTGAAAGGGCAAAATGCATGTTATTTTTAACACTGCAACTAAACTGAGGAGCTGGAAAAAGTTTGGAGTGTCTTTTAATTTTTCTATTTTTAAAATTATGATTTCTTTGTCATGTTTTTATTTATGACTATAAAACTGGTGAATTATATTCCTCACATTGAAATCAAAATGGGAAGTAGGCCTTTATGAACCACATAACAAAAGCAACTGCCAATATTTTTCAAATTGTCAGAAATCTATTTAGTGATTTCTGACAATCTGGAATCATTTCCAACTCTGTAGTTATCTTTTAGTTAATCAGGAAAAAATAATTGTACCAACTGAGGCCCAGAGCTCCTGGAAACACTTGTGCATGTGCCTAATATAAAGTACATGTTTAGACCCATTGACGTTAACGGGAGTTCCCTCTTGTTTAAAGTTAAGCAAGGGCTACAAGTGTTTACAGGATCCGGGCCTAAATTTTGAGTTGTCCTAACTTTATTAATCTGGGCTACTGTTTCTTTTATCCTACTAAACAATGGAAAGGAAGTAAATCTTGTCATGAACACTCAACTGTGATTGTTTTATTTTTGATTAGTTTGAAGGTGTAGTGAAACAACATTACTCCAATCCATTTGTGATTGGAAATATAACGGAGGTCTGTCATCCTTTGCTGACACTGCTTTTTGAAAAAGACACAGATTTTCAAGGGATTACATATTACAGTATTATTCTGCCAGAACTATGCTTACAGAATAGTAGACAAATAAAAAGCTGTTATATTCTCCCCCAAATGATTTTAACTTTTCATTTTTGGCAAACAGACTGTGTGAGCTGAGAAAGAAAAACTTGAATTTAGTAAATCAGAGATAAATAAGAATAAGAGTTTTCTTTCTTTCTTTCTTTCTTTCTTTCTTAAATTACCTACTGGCATAATCCTATTTAGGTAATACACAACCTGTACAACCTCCAGTTAGAACAGTGAAAATATAGTTACTTAACCTCTGAAAATAATCAAAGAACACAGCTATATGTTTCATACTGAAACAAGTCACAAAAATGGCAAAGGGGGGTAGGAGGGAACAAATATTGGGTTCCTGACTACAAATAGGAGCATTCCATCCACTTGGCATTTGATTTGGTTAGTGTTGTGTGAATTTAATATACCCTAATTCAGTATAAAGAAAAAAGTATGAGAAAGCAAGGTTGGCTTGGCAAAGCATCCAGCGTTTTTCTTAAATTTTTATAAAATCAAATACTGAAAAGTTTGCAAGTTACCATGTCAATTTTTAAAAAACTTTCCCCCCTCTGAATAAATGAAGCAGTAAATATTGCCTGCACATGCCACTAGCACAGTCTATATTTGCTGCTACTTTAATTTAAAAACAGTATCATTCCTAAAAAAATTGTATAAGTGTATGCAACTCTAGACAGCACATAGAAGACTATTCTGCTGTCAGCTACATGCTCACTGATTTATATGGAGCTGCACATGTAATATAGTAGAATTTTGCCCACTGATTTTTTAAACATTTATTTTAAATTTGCATTTACTAAGAAATGTGGTTAAGCATGTTTAGAGAGCAGCTTAGTGATTCGCAGGATTGTTTTCTGAAATGGTCTGAAAGAAGGTCTAAAACTTACCACACAAGTCAGGTCTCTTGATACATCCACTGCTTGCTGTGCTATTTGCAAGTCCATTAAAGGCTGCTAAGCCATCAGAGCTATAAGCTCTTAGGACTGACAACATGTTCATCTGCTTCTCAAGGACCTGTGGACCCTGTACTTGTTCAGGTTTCATCACACCTTGTGCAGTTTCATGGGAGGAGAGAAGATTCTGGCTGTGCCACGGCTTTTCTGTTTGTGGCAACCGTGATATTAGTCCTTGTGTTGGTTGTGAGGTGACTGCGCTTTGTATATTGTCACCTCCTTCACTGCTTTCTTTATTTAGGGCAGATAAGTGCTTGTTCATAATATCTGGTTCTGTTTCAATGTCCTCATCTTCAATGTTTTCTTCCTTGGAGGATTCCATATCCTCAGATGAAGCTATGTCAGAAAGGTCATCAGTAGCACTTTTATTTACAGAGTCAGAGAGCAAAATATTTGGGTCATCTTCAGATTGTGTTTTCACTTCGGGTTTGTTACTGGTGCAAGAATTTTGTGCTCCTGTGCCAATAACACCAGGATAAACACCAAACTGCTTGTAGAAGTCTGTTGTAAAATTACAAAAAGTGGAATCCATATGGCTGGGCCAGGCAGCATTCTTTTGTTCTCCCAGCATCTCTTTATTTTGTCCTTGGGTCATTTTCTCAGAAGCTGAGTCCAGCTGGCTAATCAAATTTGAAACTATTGCCTCTTTGCTGGGCTGCACTGAAGAGGAGAGCAAACTGACTTTGTTTGCTGAAGCTGAAGCCTCCCGAGAGTGATCTTTGCTGTTTCCTAAAATATTATCTTTACGTTTAGCTTTGCCTAAGTGATTGGCTTGAAGATGCAGAGCCATTAATTCCATAGATGACGTTGTAAAGGAACAAAATAAGCAGCCATGCCAAGCAATATTGTCTTGAACTGTAACAGATGAACCTGGAAGTGAGGCAGCATCTGGCCTCACAGATAAGTCAAGAGGCTCATACTGTGATTTTTCTGTTTTTCTTTGTGAGGACTTGGTACTTATTTTATCCTCAACGCTCTCTGAGCCCAGAGTTTTTATGGAAAGTGAATCAGATAATGCTTTATCCTTCATTTCTTTTTCTTTCTTTAAGGAAGTTAAGACAAAGCTGTCCATGAAAGCTTGCAAAGACCCTTGGAAGTTCACACCATTTCCAACCATGCTCTGATATGCTCGGCCAAGTTCAGAAAAGTGTGTTCCTTTGGAAGATATGTCAGAACCCTTCATATTCTCTGAAGATACCTCAGAAGACATGCCAGCTGCTTGTCCTTGTTGATCTCCAGAAGAAAGCATTCCTGATGTCCACTGCTGAGAGACCAGGCCACTTCGGAAATCAATACCAGGAAGACCCTTGAAGGCTCCTCTCAGTATGTCTGGTCTAATAAACAGAGATCCTTTACTTGATGTTTCGTCCTTGTGTTCCTGACTTTGAGACTGCCCAGGGAGAGGTCCAGCTCCATTCTGTCGCTCCCTGTGGTGCCGTTCCAAGTGGTATTTGAGGGATGCAGACTGAGTGCCTGCATAGTCACAATGTGGACACTTGTAAGGTTTCTCACCTGAAAATACATACAAAAAAGACAAATATATAATGTATGTTATCTGTGCTTCGGTCTATGGAATAGCGAAGAAAAATCAACGTTTGTTCTTTTAAAACAAAAAAACCCCACCCTTCAGCTAATATTTTAAATGATACTTTAATAGAAGATAATTTATAGTTTTAAGATCTTTTAAATGATTTTCTAGCACATGGGGCAATTCAGGAAAGACATACTATCTACACACAATTGGCTATCTTTTTCTTAATGTAACATGTAAAAACGGTTGTAGAATTAAAAGCTGTGATTATGAAAATGAAGCATAACAATTTCAACCACAGTAATCATTAAAAGTACAAGTTAAAAAAAAGAAAAAGTATGTAGCAAATGGATAGTTGCAATATTTTGTATATACAATTGCTTAAAAAATTTGTTTAAATTATACACATGGAAACCATTTTTAAAACCTAAAAATTTTATGGCACTGTTACGCAAGACTGAAATGAATGATTTAAGGCTTGCTCTGCAGTAAATCATGGATATAATTAGCAAATGGCATACTGCACAAGTAATTTATCATTATTTGGAGGGCACCATTCCAGAAGGATTCAAAGATCTGCAGACCTACTGCATTGTTTCTAAATAAAGAACTATAAATACAGATTCTATAAAATATTAATATCATTACAGTACATTAGGATTGCAGCATGTAAGAACATATAGCTAAGATAAAAAGCAGTCAATAAAATTAAAAAGAAAGTGAGTAATAAAAAGGTACAAAATATATTTACTTTCTGTATTTGAAATTAACATTATCTACTGGTTTTTGCAGCGCTTTAAATTTGTACTAATGGCATTTCTAATGCTCCAGTAGTAAAATGTGTAATTTACCTATAATAAACACTTTTCTAGAGAGTAAAGATCAGCTTAAATAGTATTTTAAAACATATTAGATGAATTTCATGAATTAAATATATATTTGAACTCAATACTAAACTTTTATTTTTCTTGCCATGATTTAAAAGAATTCAGAGATATTACGTATATATAAAATATTCACATACAATCATAGATTTATATATATCCACAAAGAAAATATGTCTAAATAAATGTAAATTTAAATATATGCAGAGCACTTGTTAGCAATCAAGGGTTCCTTGTAGACTTGAGTGCAGAAATACTCCCTGAAAGAGACAGGAGTTTGACAGTACTGTAAGCTTCTTTTTAATAATGGCCTGTCAATATCAGCAATTATTCCTATGAGGAACCTCAACAAGACAAGGAACTGTTTTCTCTCATGTGTTTTCTTTCTGATCTAAAAGGCAATGGCAAACCTGTGAACACTACCCTGCAAGTAGTTCATTGTTTTAAAATTTCCTCCAGAATCATAGTAATAGTATCATATTACATGGATTATCATACTCATTGAAAAGCTACTAATTCTTGAACAACCTCAAAATCCATTTAAAATAAAAATGGAAAGTTTTCAAACTTTTTAATATTTTAAACTAAGTGCTCAAATGAGAATTTGGTAAATACTTGGGATTTTTACACCTCTTGCCGATCATCTGAATCAGCTAAACAAGATTAAGTAAAAGGAACAATCAAAATGATCCTACAGCATTATCTTAACAGGCTTACTGACCATGTACAGTAGCTGAATGTGTTCTCTCACTCAACGAGGGCTAAAGAAAATTATAAACACTCTAGCCATGGTCCATAATGTAATCCTGAGGCTAAATTATGAGACACGAGGGCCCTACACTGCCCAGCACCTATTGTATGATGATGCACCCTTCCCTACAAAGTTTGATTAACATGGTTCACGTAAGAGCTGGTTATTAACATGGCTCATACTTTAGGCCTGGGTCCACACATTTTAACATGAGAAATCAAACTGAAAGTTTCAGTGCAACTTCTGAGTGTTTCACGAATATCCAGTTAGTCTCTGGAACCCCACCACTGCCCTCTTTATCAACCCAACTATTGGCTAAATTCTAGTAGGTGCTGTACATGAAGAACCTACCAGCCAACCTATGCCAAACAGTAGGAGACACAAAGCTGAAATGGTTTCCTCTCAAACCCAAAGAGACTATTCTGCAGGCCATCTTCTACTGAAAGCATTTTATGGTAGGGAAAAGGATCAGAGGTCATGTTCTGCATATTTGTATGCATCTATGCCCTGAAATGGCAATAGCCTCTATGCACATACCCGCATGCAAATTATTAATTTCAGGAGCATGAATATTCTGTGATAGCTCTGCTCCTGGCAAAAATATGGACACACACATTAACATTCGTTTTACAGCATACTTGTGCTCCAAGTTTTGGAGCCATTTCATGTTGTCCCAGAGCTTTGGTTTCTATTTGTTAAAATCAAATAGTTAGGGGGTCTCTAATACTCTTTGACACAAATTATGGATTTAAAGCATTGTCTAAGAGCCAATCATGTGGCTGCAGAGAAAAGACTCTAGAAACCTTTTGTAGCTCAATGCCTGCATTTTCTAATCCCCATTCCTCTTACCTGAAAAAACTCTTCCTATACCTATGCGGAAATGTTTAAATGCAGTTACTTGCACCGTTTACATTTATAGTAACTCTAGTTGATAGATATATGTGCTGCACTTCAAGTGACATCATTAGAAGTTGTGTTCTACCATTGCAGATGCAGTATAAACTCACATTCTACAATGTAGGCTGCACTAATGATCCTATACACATCTCAGGAGGTGCTTAAGGCAATAAGTATATTTAATAAGGGGTGCAAGAAAATTAATATGCTAACTAGAGGAAATACTAATACTAATATGCTTTGCACTTATAAAGTGTCTTCCATCCAAAGCATTCTGCACTGACAACATACTTTTATTTTTAATTGCTGAGCCCTGAAGATATTCAATTTTCCCCACCTTTTCAAAGGCCCCACGGGAGAGTTCCCTTCAACAGAGGAGGCCTGAAAAGCTCCCAACACATTCCATCAACACTAGTCTGTAAGAGACCACCCACTGAGACAGAGTGATAAAAATTGTAAATTTCCATTGGAGTTGAGTCCACTACCACTATAATGCTCCCATCTCTTGCCAGGCGGGGAACAAGGATTTAAATGAAGGCTCAATCTGTGACCTATCATATAGCAACACATTAAGCCACCTTCGTCCTACCAAACTGGGCAAGGGAAATAGTACACCTGAAAACAATGTTTTCCAATCACAACACCTAAAGTAATTATTACCCTTTAAGGTTATCTTATCCACTTGTAAAATTAACTACTGCTATTTCAGAGGCTGGCATTAGGGGGGAAAATACATCTTCAAACCTGTTAAATTTAGATTCTCCAACAACCTCTAAATTAAAGAATTGGTCATACATATTTAAATGGCATTCAATCTATCCAATTTGACAACCAACATGCCAAATTTCAGCCCCAGTGTGATTTGCAACAGTGAAGTTCTGGACTACTGAAACTACCCCTCCCCCACCAAAGATGTATAACGAAAAAATCGCCAGATACTTCACGTCCGTGATTCTGCCAGGTATCTTAATAATACTTGCTCAAGGAAGACTAAGTGAGACATGAATGCTGGGCATGGTTCTGTTAGAAGACTATTTGTTTGTATCTAATACTTTGAAAAATGTTTCAGAGAGCTCATCCTCATGTAATGATTACCCAGTAATACTGCCAAGAACAGAGTCTGGATGAGTTATTTAACACTTAATTTCAGTTTACATAAATTAAAGTTGCCATGTGGGGGTGACGGAAACATTTTTTCAAATGTCTGATATATTCGAGAGTCGTTGTTCGTGATTCAGAATGGGACTTATTCTCTTGATCTTGCTAATTCCCTGACCCGTCTGCAGCTGCACAAGCCTTTTCCCAACCTTGTTAAAAACTATCCCAATACATGGTATAAAAACCATGGATAGAGAAGCTATCTAAGCAGCATAATCAGAGTTTTTATCTGTCTAACATCTGATTTATGAGGCATAAGTCATATCACAGAACTATTTTACATCAGGCTATGATAAAATTAAAGACTTCTGTAAAAACTTTATAAATTCCTGGTAGACAACTGGAAACAGACATTGTCCAATGCAAACAGTTTCTATGTATAGAACACTGATGAGCAACATGCATGTATAACCTATTCAGGCTACTACCAGTTCCACCTGCTGTCCTTATGTGCAATCTAATTATTCTATGCAAATGAATAACCTATTTTTGGGTTGTATATGGAGGCCACTGCCAGATTATTCCTAAAGCAAGAAGGAATAATTTATGATAATCTAGAGCAGTGGTGGGCAACCTGTGGCCTGCACGCGGCCTGTCAGGGTAATCGCTGGCGGGCCGCAAGACAGTTTGTTTACCTTGACTGTCCGCAGGCACGGCCGCCTGCAACTCCCAGTGGCCGGGAATCACGGCCACTGGGAGCTGCAGGCAGCCGTGCCGCGGACAGTCAATGTAAACAAACTGTCTTGCAGTCCACCAGCTGATTACCCTGATGGCCACGTATGGCCCACGGGCCGCAGGTTGTCCACCACTCATCTAGACTGATATTGTGCAAATCATAAGCCAAACAACCTTACACATACATGTTAGAAAGATAACCAGTCTTGACTTAAAAATTTCAAGTAATGAAGAATCCACCATGTCCCTCGGTAAACTGTTCCAAAAATTAATTACCCTCAATGTTCAAAATTTATGCTTTACTGCTAGTATGAATTTGTCTAGATTCAACGTCCAACCATTGGATCATTATGACTTTTTTCTGCTAGATTAAAATGTTGTCAGAAATCTCTTACCCATGTAGGTACTTGTAGACTGCAATCAAGTCACGTCTTAGCCTTCTCTTTGATAAACTAAATAGACTGAGCTTCTTTAGTCTGTCATGTTTTCCATGTATCACTCTAATCTTTTTTTTTTTTTTGCTCTTTTCTGCACCCTTTCCAATATTTTGAAATTCTTTTTAAAGTGTGTACACCAGAACTGGACACAGTGTTCCAGTAATGGTCTCACTGGTGTGCCATGAGATTGCTCCACCTCCCTACTCCTACTTCATGTTTCCCTTGGTATGCCTCCAAGGATTGTGTTTGCCCTCTTAGCTACAGCATTGCATGGGAGCTCATGCTCACTGCTTATCTACCATTATCCCTAAGTCCTTTACAAAGTCACTACTTTGCAGAATACAGTCCCCCAATCTTATAAATGTGACCTACACTCTTTGTTCCTAGATATAAGACCTTACATTTGGCTGTGTTAAAATGCATGTTGTTCAAATGTTGTTCACATTACCAAGTGATCCAGGTCAGTCTGTATAACTGGCTATCTCCAGTATTATTTACCATTCCACCAGGTTTTGTGACATTACAAATTTTACCAGCAATGATTTTATATTGTCTTCCAGATCATTGTTAAAGATATTACATAGCATTGGATGAAGAAAATCTCCCTGTAGGACTTCAGTAGAAATCCCCTCATTGGATGCTGGCTCCCCATTTACCAGTACATTTTGTGATCTATCAGTTAACAGTGTTTTAATCCATTTAATCTAGGCCACATTCGTTTTGTGTACTGCTATTTTTTTTTGTCATCACAGTGTCACATGGGGTTAAGTCAAGTGGCTTATGGAAGTCTAACGTGACAGCGAAGTTATCTTTGTCAACCAAATTTGTAATTTTATCAAAAAATTATATCAAATTTGTTTGACAAAATCTAATTTCATAAAACTTGTGCTGATTGGCATTAATTATGATACTATGTTTTAAATTTTTACTGACTGCATTCCATATCAGCCTTTTCATGATTTTGCCCAGGATTGATGTCAGGCTAAACAACCTATAGTTTTCCAAGTCTTTCTGTTTTCCCTTTTTGAAATATTGGCACAACATTAGCTTTTTTCCAGTCTTCTGAAACTTCCCTAATGTTCCAAGACTTTTAAAAATCAACATTAATGCTTCAGAGAGGTCATTGGCCAATTCTTTTAATACTGTTGGGCACAAGTTTTCCAGTCCTACAGATTTTTAAATGTTTAACTTTAATGGTTTCTGTTTAACATCCTTCCTACTTACTCATGACATAGAAAACATTTTATTATCACTGTAAGATATGAATACATCATCCTGCTTCTATCTGAATACAGAATAGAAATATTTATTGAATGCTTCTGCCCTTTCTGCTTACCATCCAAGTTTACCATCCTTGTCTAGTATCAGATGTATACCATTGCTAGGATTGCATTTGCTTCTGATATATTTAAATAATGACTTTTTGTTGTCCTTTACATAGATTTTTCACCAATACCGTTTATTTTCTTTATCAGATGTCTTCATTTCCTAACTGCCAATTTGTACTTACTGCTATCAGCTTCTCCATTTTTCTATTTTTTTGATTTGGGGTTTTAAAACTTTTGATTATTTCTTACATCTCCCTTCTTAACCAGGATGATTTTTTTTAACCAAAGAAGCCTTCTTAGAGAGTGTACACATGGACCTGCCCTTTGATCACCAGGCCAATCCTCGTTAATGTTCTTCCATTGTGCAGTGGTCTCTCCCCTTAACAGCAGTCATTGATAGGCACATCTACCTCACATGCAATGCTCTTGCAGCTGGCAGAGGGTTTTTTGCCAGCCCCCACAGGCACTGGACATCCAGAATTTGATCCCATGTACTTCGGCATAAGAAATAGTTATTGTCTTTCACAGTAAGCATCATGAAATCAAACAGCTTATAACTCCAGTGAATATTGTTTAATAAAAATATTGAAAACATCTTATAGCTTTTTTAATCATTGGACTGGTTATTGATAACCTATTTTATCCATTGTACAGTAGATATTTTAAAAATGAATTGCTGTATGATTTAATTAGTTCATTATTATGCCTATTCTTACACAGTAATTTCTTTTATCATTCTCATCATTCACTTCACACTTTTTAAACCAAATGGAATAGCAAAGGTTCCGTAGGATTATTTTTGGATCATGCACATGTTTCACCACACAATTAATCTGTTTTTCAGACTTATCGGTTGACTACTTCTTTTCTTTATTCCCTAGAGTTTTAACTAAATATGTAAAATGTAAATACCCTCTTTCCCCCAAAAAAGTATTTGATGCTTCTGACCCAGTAACTTAAGGGTTTTCCATTGTATCATGCCACACACAGTAAAAGATTTTAATTTTTGTAAAGTTATAGACTTGAACATTTTCATGTATTTACATCCCATCTCTGATATTTAGTCTTTCAACATGTCTTTACTTAGTTAACACATGGAGAGATAAATATGGTTGTTCCTTTGCAGTGAAGCTTCAGTACATTAATATAAACTGTACACTAATTCCCCCAAAGCATATATATGTTGTAAACCTGAAGACTTTTTACACAGCTGCTTATTGCTAAACAGTGCCTTGTCCAGAAGGGGACAATCTGTGTCTCTAATTGCTGTCACTGAAGCTGAGATTCATTATGTGACTTTCCCATTAAAATGTGAGCATTAATTTGTATAATGAAATATCACCCACTGCAGTGTTCATTAGCCATGCCCTACTGTATACTGCACATTGTTAGCTACCTAGAAACTGTAGTTAATTTCACTAATGGATATTTCCCTACTTAGTGTTTGGTAGGAAATTTATACTGTAACATTACCTCTTAAACTTTTAAGGAAATTTAAATTCAATCAATTATTTTCAACAAAAGTTTGGGATGTCATTAAGGCAGGAAAAGGCAAGCTGCACAATGTTAAGGATGGGAAATCTGGAGAAATCTAGAGAAATGAAAAGTCCTTTTAGTTCATCTTAGAAATGTAAGAATAAAGGATGTTCAATACCAAAATTGTCTTCTCTTGGAGCACACAGCCCCATTTTCCTTAATTATTCATATTGCTCATCCCACTACACGTACCTTGAGAGAATGGCAACAGCCAGTCTCTTTTTAGGAAGAAAATGTGAGTTGAATTAATTTAAAACAGCACCATTTTGAGTGTATTCCATCAGCTCATCTAAGCATGTTTCAAAATTGCATGGTCGCATTTCCAAGAGAAAATATAAGATATGCATGATATAGACTATTAATTATGTATACTACAGGTCAGTCTCTCACCCTGCTAAGTATTTTTGCCCCTCTCTCTCCCTTTCATAGGTGTAGGGCCAAATTCTCAAGCCCACTCATGCACGTGGCTTTATTCCATCTTCCTTACCTGGGTGACATGAACATAAAAGTCAGGGTTTGAGCACGTATGAATGCTAGGTGCAAACCCTGACTTTGTGTAAACAAACGGGGGTTCTTGAATGCCTACATTGAGAACATGCAAAGGTCCTTGTGCAAGTTTGAAAATTTGCCTCTAGATAACATGATGACAAGCAGTTTCAGAGTACAATATATTTTTATTGTTATCACTTTATGTGCTCTACAAGCCCAGTTCTGTAAGATGATGAGTACCTGCAATTCATTAACTTCTATAGGAGTTGAGGGTTCTCTGGAAGTCCTGGACGGTGTTCAGCACCTTACAGGGTATAAACCTCCATGTATTTTGTGCACTATCTATCTAAGGTACATACCACAGTATCTGAGCACCACATAAACTTTAATGTATCTATCCTCACAACACTCCTGAAAGGTAGGAAGGTATTATCATTTTACATATTGGGACCTGATGCACAGAGGGGCTAAGTAACCTGTCCAAGGTCACACAGGAAGCCGGTGGCAGAGCAGATGCTTGAACCTAGATCTCTGGCCAATGCCCTAGCCACATCCCTCCACTCCATTCAATTACCACTATTGACATTTTACTGGAATGACTGTCCTTAAAAAGAATGTTGAGCATTCTAATTCCCATAAGGGTGGTAGCAGAGAATAGAATCAATACTCTAAAGGATGACTGCACAACCCATGAGTGCATAGTCATATCCAACCAAGTAAAGTACCCAGCATGTCAAACTCTCCACTCATACACACTGTATTTTATTAGTAATATCCCAGTTTGCACTTGCATACTTTATCTGCATTTCATTTGGTTTTTGTAAGGTATTTTGGGGATATTCAAATGTAGACTGGATAGAATGACATCACATGACTATATTAAAGAATGTTCTTGTTTTTACTATGATTTAAGGAAACAGTAGGATTTAGCTAATTCATTTATTGGTATGCTTAATATCAGTTATTACTAGCATGGCATAATTTTAGACACAGATTCAAATTCTTAGTTACAATCTTTAATTTCTTTGACTTAATGGAGTCACTCCTGATTTCCACTGGTACAAATGAAGTTCAGAATTAGCTGCAATCTGTATGCAGCTGTGTGATTCCATTCTTATACCACTTAGCTTTTATAAACAATATGTTTGTGAGAGTCACATCTGACCATGGCGGTACTCTTACCAAACACAAAATATCCACAGACTTCTGACTCATGCAAGCTCAGAAGGTAGATGTTCTACAGCAAGGATTACCTATCTAACAGAAAGGTCAGGCTGGTATGGAAAGCAATAACCCCAAACCAACAAAAACCTCTTCAGCAAGAAGCTGTGAGGGTAGAAGAGAAGCAAATGAGCTCTCCACTTCCTTAGGGAACAACTCCCTGTTCTTGGGCTTGTCTGTCCAGCCATACCACAGCTGATCTGGCTGCAGGGATCAAGCATGCAGTAAAGTCCTCTCTACTGCACTAAAATGAATAGTTCTGTGGAAGCAAGAAACTAAGGGCCCTCTCCCCAATTAGACAGGCTAACATAAAGAAGTAACCTAGGAATGTTACAGGGGGACAATCTGCACACACACACACCCCTTCTGACCCATAACACTGATCTTCTGATTTAAAGGAACTATCTCTGCATTAAGGCTCCTTCCTCCATCATCACTGGAGTTACTCTAAGGCACCACCTCTTTCTCCAGTTGCTTTGGGGGGTGGGGAAGAGGCTTTTTCTTCCTCTCACGAGGCAGCCAAATATCAATGTGACATGCTCCCTTTAAAATTCCTCCCTGACTGAATATTGTTCAGTCAGCCAGAGAAGAACTAATCTCTGCATTAAGATGTTGGGACTCAACTTAGCCTGCCCAGTGAAGCCTTGTACTTTCCCCCCAATAAATCAATTACCTTGTATGGCTTTATGAGCACCTTGCCCCAACCCTCCAGCATCATGACACAACAGTCTCTGTGGTATGAGGGTGGCTAGAAAAGTCCAGAAGCAAGTTGCTATAACTATCTGGAAGCTGGCTACCTCATTCTGCGACAAATCCATTGCTAACCAATTTGGTGCTAGAAAGTCAACTGTGAGTAAAGTGGTGGCAGAGGCTTCTGAGGAAATTGGGAGTGTGATTTACTCAAAGACAATGGGCATAAACAATAGCCCTGAAATAATTGCCCGTTTTGAGAAAATGGGCTTTCCAACAGGGCCGGCTCCAGCATTTCTGCCGCCCCAAGCAAAAAAAAAAAAAGCCGCGATCGGTGGCGGCAGTTCAGCGGCAGGTCCTTCGCTCCTAGAGGGAGGGACCTGCTGCCCCCGAATTGCCGCAGGTGCCGCCCCTCTCCCTTGGCCGCCCCAAGCACCTGCTTGTTAAGCTGGTGCCTGGAGCTGGCCCTGCTTTCCAATCTGTGCCAGGGCCCTTGATGGGATTCAGGTGCCCCAGTTTGCTTTCCTTAAGGAGTATATGAGTACATAAACCACAAAGGACACTACTTCATTATTATGCAGAACCCTTGTAGACCAAAGAGGTTGATTTATGGATGCCAATGTGAGCTGCTCTGGAAATGTTCATCATGCCAGGGTTTTCTGACAATTAGGAATCTACATTCATGGACAGGCTGGGACACTATTCCCACCAAATGACACTGTCATAGAGGTACTATCCCCACTGTTATCCTCGGGGACTCTGTGTAACCCCTTTTGCCTTGGCTTATGAACCCTTGGCTTGATTTCAGAGGGCCTGGCACAAGATGGTTCAGTTACACACTCAGCAGGTACAGAATGGCGGTTGACTGTGCGTTTGACAGACTGAAATCCTGCTGGTGCTGTTTACAGACGTTTGGATGTCGGTGTCATCAGTGCTGTCTGCAGTAGTGTGACTTGCTGTGGTCTTCATGATCTTTGTGAAGCCAAAAGTGAGCCATTTGCCCCTGAGTGACTCTATGACAGCAATGGATTGCTGAACTCAGTACACTCAGCCAGAAAGTGCATTTATCACAGCTTGAACAGGATGCACCCTAGCAACAAAAATCAGGGGGGCTCTGCACTCCCATATTACGGACTTGCACAGGCAATGGAAGATGGGGGATAGTTATCTTAGGAATGTTTTTGTACAGCAATGCTTACAGCACACACATCATGGTACTGAGGTACTGTCACATCACACAATGAAGAGGAGGATACTGTCACTGTATGCAGTGAATGTGGGCGTTGATATGAAATTTTCTTATGGATGAAATGGCTGTTTGTGAAAGGGGGGCTGTGCATTTACATTATGGATCGTTGTACGTAGATATACTCAAAAATTGTGTCTGGATTCAAGTTCTCTGTTGTGCCTTAGTGTGTGTTTATCTTTATTATTCAAATGCACATTGTATGATGTAGTGATGGCAATAAACTTTCTTAATTAAATAAAAACCTTTATTTGTGAACATGGATGTATTACAAAAAAAACAATATTATAGCATTGCAGGCAGCCCAGCTGCCATTAGAACATCAAAACTCAGCAAAACCAGTAATAAATCAAAGTGCATTAACCAAACAGTACAAAGTGCAAACACTGAACCAGTGCCATCAAAACAATCCTTAAATCTGTGTGTCCTCTGGCATGTTCTCCTTTTCCTTTCTTGTGCATTTAGCATGAACTTGACATCACTGCATGGGTGTGGAGGCCTGCAAGGGAGAGAGGGTCAGCATGGGGACAGAAGTATGTTGGGAGGAGAAAAGCCCCGAAGGGGATAGAGGACTGCAGGGAGTAGATTTGCCCTGTCCAGCTGCTGTTAAGGCCTGGTTGCATGAGCCACCCAACTATGGAATTGTCCAAAGTGTTCCTGGGCCTGAGCACATGGCAGCAATTCTCTCCTCCTGCTCTGTAGCCTGCCTGTTCTTTTCATCTTGCCTTTCTACTTGCCATGGATCCTTCTCTCTGTGGTATTGCACTTGCTTGTTGACCCTGTCCAGAATGTCAAACATAAGCTCATCACAGAAAATCTTCCTGTTTGACCAATCTATGATGGTACGGAGATCTAGGCTTCCGCTGGAATGTGTCTGACTGCTGAGGTACAATGGCCGGTTGAGAGACCTGCAAGCAGACATAAAAGAGTACATTATTGTCTCAGTAATTCACAGATGACTCAGGGCATAACAACAGGAAAAATCCTTGTGGAATTTGACTGCCAAAAAATGATACTTTGTGAGACCCCATACGCTTCGGACATCAGAAGCTCTGTGGACACAATCAGGTTAGCAGCAATGAAAAGAGGGCACAGGGAATGGTAAATTAAAAATCACAATTGGTTTACTTTAAAAATTGTAGACCACCTTGGGCACTGGAGAAGCAGGTGGATCATGGTGTACTACACAATCCCTCTCTATCATTGCAGACAGTCCATATTTTGGAGGACATAACAATTCTTGTGGTTCCAGAATGGCAAAGGGACGTTTTATTCCAAGCTGCTGGTGGCAAGCCAGTCATGTATGGCACATAAGTTTTCAAACTTATGGTGACTGAAGAGCACATCTATGAGTGGAGTGGGCTGATCACCTACCCACGTGGCACCCCAAAATATGCCCTTTCCCAAAATGTGACTACCTATCTGGAGTTCCTGCTATGGGGAAAGTTTGCAGCTATCAGCACCTGGAATTGGGTCAAAAATCATGAGGCAAACAAAAGACTCTGTTAGTGTCTGTGTAACCCACACACCTTCTGGTGTGGTGTTCTGTCCCATCTACTGGCACTGAGACCACTTAAAGAGAAAGATGAAGTGAGTCTACTTTACAGCCTTAGTTAAGAGCCAGTTGGCTTTTAGCTCATGTAGTAGAGGCTCATGCACTAAGCTCTAAAGGTCCCAGGTTTGATCCCGCCCACCAACGACTGGGGTCTGTCGGTGTTACATCTGCATGGATTACCGCCTCCCCACAGCTTCCAATACAGCCAGTTATGACTGCATGCAAACACATATACTAACAATGGACTTGCCAAGAACTCCATTACCCCTCAGCACATTTCTTGACTGCATACAACCCCCCCACCTGTATTTTGGACAAATGATTTAATCACCCATGGACTATAGGGACTACATTAGCTTAAATGTACTACACTTGTTAATGTACATGTAAATTTCACCCTTCCCCCCTACAGGTCATTGATTACAGATGGCTTGTTAAACCTTTAGGCTGATATGGAGTGGCGTAGTAATAGGGGAACTAATATAAAGTTCACATTTTTCATACCCTGGCATGTTGTAGCAAGAATGTGCAAGTTTCTATTAAAACTTTTTAAATGCTTGTTTCACTGTTCGCACTTCCGATTCTCCATTCTGAATTCCATGAGGTGGTGGTATTGGGGACAGATGGAAGGGATGCTAAGCTGTTGGCGTACAATCTGCCATTAGCAAATACATGCTGCTACCTGTGGCTGGTAATAACTTTTGCATTGGTTCATAAACTGGAAATCCCTCCCATTACTATATTCATAAAAACAAAAATGGAACCAGAAACTTACCAGGCTCAAGGGTGACTTCTGCTTCTTCAGTTTCTGTTCAGGTTCCATGGCGGACTGCTACTCTGGGGATAGGAGGGGAGGCACTAAAAAGCTCCTCCAAGTAGGGACCCAGGATTTTCTGCAGCTGCTCCAGCAGCAAAGCCTCCTCAGGGACCGGTCTCAGCACCAGAATCACTTTGGTAGCCTCTTCCAGCACCTGCTGTATCCCCTCCAGTCCTATTCTAGATTCAGGGGTGAGAGAGTCACCATCTTGGTTGACCAGACTGCTGTGAAGTCTAGTGGGTCAGTGTTCAGTGCATTACCCAGCGCTTGGTCAAACTCCTCGTAAAAGAGGTGGGATAACAGTGAGTTCCAAAAGGTGTGGTTTGCATCCCTGGCTTTCTGATAGTTGGTTTTGAACTGCTTAGTCCTCTCCTGACATTGGTCACCGGTCCAGTGAATTTCCAATGCTGCCATCTTCTTCGCTATTTCCAGGCTCACATGGTCATCAAACTTTTTGCTTGCCTTGCATCAGAAATTCACCAAAATCTGGCCAGGAAGTAGCACAATTGGCAAAGGACTTCTTCTGGTTGGTATCCATTGCAAACACAGGAGACAGTTCAATGTGTTTGCAGCTCAGTAGTCAGAATAAAATGCAAGGCTTAAATGCCGAGCTATTGTACTTGACAAAGGGGGCGTTGCTTCCGTTTCCTGGGAGTTGACTGGCTACTCTTGGGACAGAGAGGACAAAGAGCACTGACCTACGGGATTGTAGGACATCACCTAGCAGACACTCAGGGCCTGAAGCCAGAGGGTCTGGGCCCAAGCTATGTCCACACTACAAACTAATAGGGTTTTGGCCCCAAACCCTGCAGGACCCAGGCTCGAACACTCCGCTCCTGCGGGTTCCTGGGGCTTGGGCACAGGCCTGAATCAGACAGATTTGTGTGTAGACAGAAGGGGAATCATGCTTGAGCCCGAGCCCGAGCCTGGGCTTACAATGCAGTGTAGTCATACTGTTAGTTGGTGTTGGCTGGGGCACAAAGCACTCTACCTGTGTGCCTCCAAGCACCCACACATTGGAAGGAACCTAACTTTTTCTAAATTGCTTAAGCTCATCTCTGACAAGCAGGTGCCATGAGAACAAGAGCAGTAATTGAGTTAATGTAGTGGAGAAATACAGTGAAATGTTTTTTTTTTTATCAGTCAGTTATATGATCCTGACATATAATAAAGACAGAGTGTGATATAAAATGCAGGGAACTGACAAAATACAGTCACAGACAAGTATAAAACCACCAATATAATATCTGCTTAATAATTGGTATTTATTACGTCATTTCCATTTACTGCATAACAACTTAATTTTGATTTAATAACTCTTGTAATTTGCCATTTTATAATGTTTATTATGACTATTTATTATATGTAACACACACTGTTTCATTTAAACATACTCTTCTCATAATTTTAGAAATACTTTGTTCTTAGTTCAATGGAAATCGATCTTTATCTATTTTAAAATTATTATGCTTTTTTAAATACATTGCAAACGTTGTTTGCATGGCCTATGTTTCCCCAAATCATTTTCTTTTCTTTATTTACATGAAGGTTTATCTTTTTGTTTTGATTTTGTAAGTAAATTTTAAAGCACAATTTTTATGGAATATTTCCATTGTAATTCACTTATTGTCCATGGATTCTGAGCCACAAATACTGAATGCATAATCAGTGTCATCTTTAAAACAACAAACAGAATGACCACTTAATTTTAATAAGATGTTGATAGAGGAAGGAAAGAGGACTGCACTCAGGTTATTTTAAAATATTTTTTCTATAAATCTTCCATTAGAAACGGGTTAAAATAGTTTAAAACTTATGCTTACAAGACTCCTTTAAAATAATGTAATTACTATTTATTTACTTTTATTATAGTAGTGAATAAAGGGATCAGAGTTCCATTGTGTTAGGAACGGTACAAACTCCAAACACGTAGTAAAGGGACAATCCTAAAGTGTTTACTTTCTATATGAATTAAACAATGTTAAAGCCAAATTTTCAAAGTGACCTTAAAAGCAGTCTCTATATAGTCAACCATTGTACCACAATTCAAAGACACAAGGAGAAGAGATAAGACATAATCTCCATCTGTTCCTTTCAATTTCCTGTTTTTGCTGATTTTCAGCCCTTCCAGTCATATTTTCAAAAGCAGTCTGTCCATTTGCATACCCAATAATCCAGTGTCAATTTTGTACACTCCAGAATTACATGTTTGCATGAAAACAGGTTAGACACCTAAATCATTGATTTGGGTACACAAATAGCATTTGCATATGAAAAAAACATACCTTGTAGAATGAAAAAATGGCAAAGATAATAAACTCAAGAGATACAGCTGGAAAGTATTTCCTAATCCTGTTCATTGTGCCTATGAACTGTAGAAGTGTATACACCATTGGCTCCATATTTCCTAAAATAACTGGGATGTTACTGGCAGCGAAAATCCTGGATGACCACCCATTTGAGCCACTCAAATTACCCAACAGGCTATCCTGCTGAATAGGAAGGAAAGAACCATACCTGCCAGTGAGTAGCAGAAGTGACTGTATGTGGGTAATTAATATATGAGCTCTTGACCGCCCATGCCAGTCTCAACTTTGGACCTATCCACATGCAGCCTACGCAGTCCTAAGCAGTTACTATCCACAAAAGCCCTGCAATAACCCCCCATGCATGGCTTCCAGAGGAGGAGAGAGAAAGGAGTCCCTGCCACCCATGTCATGTGACAAATATACTTAACTTTTGGGAGGGCTCAATCCTCCTTTTCCCACCTTGCAGAGTCTCCCAGAGTTACTGTAGGACTGAAGAATTCAGAATATACTATCCCATACAGGCACATGGAAAAAAGTATCAGGGTACGTCCACACGGCATTAAAACCTCAGAGCCTGGTCTACAGACTTGGGTTTGTGGGGCTCTCACAAAAAAAAACCCCATGGTGGCAAGTCTCAGAGCCCAGGTCTACAGACTTGGGCTCGTGCTACAGAACTAAAAATGGCAGTGTAGATGTTCCCACTCAGGCTGGAGCTTGGGCTCGGAAACCCAGCCTCTGACACATGGAAAGGGACTTTGACAAGATTCTAAATTAACATTAAAATGACAAGCTATACCCATATTTGATAAAACTGAAGAAGCTAAAGTGTTCATGTATACAGGAAGAGGTTAAAATGAATATATTAAGAATAAATTGAACAAAAATAATAACAGAGCAAAACCATAGAGAATCCCTAAATATATGCTAAGGGAGGCCATCAAAGCAGTTAGCATCACTAAGTCTGAAATAGACTTATGCAGAAGAACCAGGGTAACAGAAGGAAACAGTGAAGAAGGCAGGTGACTCTGAGGGTGCGCCTACACAGTGCATTAGTGCGCACCAAAGGGATATACATTCTAGTATGCGCTAGCGTGTTACACACTAACTCACCTTTGTGGACCCTGCAGGAGCACACTAAAAGTTCCTTAGAGTGCGTTAGTGCAGTCCCAATTGAAACAGTACCCCATTGATATGCACTAGGGAACTTTCCCTACACATCAGCAGGGTGGTGCACAACATGCTAGTGCACACCAGAACTTACTCCCCTCTAGTACGAACTCAAACACTGCGCAGACAAGCCCTGAGACAACCACAATTGGAAAAGGATGATTCTGTTAACGTGGCCTTTTCCTCCATCTAACCATTCCTGTATTTTTTATTTAGGAATGTTGCCATATATCTTTCTCAACGGACTCCGAGTACCAGTCTATACTGGAAATTACAACTCCCATCCATACATGTATTGCGACATCTTAACAACTCCAGCCTGTTACCTTATGGCATAGAACACCCACACTTTCCTGCACCTCTCACCTGTATGTATTCTCAAATGAACTTTTAAGTGGTGTGATGTTCTGAATGTTTTTCCACAATATGGACAGTCTTTCATGGCAGAACCAAGGCTCCTGTCTCTCAGTAAAGCTGGCTGCTGGATTCCTACCGATCTCCCAGCTTCTTCTCCGATGTCTGAAACACAGAAATGTTCTCACATCACTTCAGCACATGTCAGAAGTTGTTCTCGCTGAAACTGCTAACACAACACAAAGTTAAACATGTCAATACTACACCTGTCTATTTCATTCTTTAAATCTGACAGAATGCTGACAATTCATGTATTTTCTTGTTATTCTCTTAAATTATTTCATCTTTCCTAACATCACTTTAAACAGCATATGGTACCTTTATATTGAACTGAATTATACAAGAAAGGAAACAGCTGGGTCAGCAGCTGGTTTGATTTCTTCTTTTGCTTAGTTCCTATTAATTTTTTCCCAAAAAGTTTCAAAAAGTTGTTTTGTTAAATATGGTTAATTTATAATTATTACTGAAAAGTTGAGCATTTTAATATGAAAAAGTTTTAATTAATTATATTAAAAAATTAAAAAACAACAACAATACAGTTGTGAAGATATTGGGGAAGATTGAAGAAGTGACACTGCCTCCCTTTCATCAGACAAATTGGAACAGATAATGCCACCTTTCTAACACAGTATTCCATCATTGGCATTAGGCTGCACAAGGCAAAATGACTGGCTTAATGTCAGGGAAAGCCAATGAAAAAGCAGGCCAGGTGAGGGGAACTTTCTCTTCTACTCTCCTCTACATTTTCATATATGGGGGCACGCTCACTGTACATCTTACTGCAATAGCTGCTGTGTCTAATATGACAACATTTAGATCTTCTAATTAAAAAAAGATGTTATTTTCTCATGCATTTTGAACAATATGGCTATTGGGAATATGCTTCAAGCAGGATATGAACAAAGTGAGTTACAGTTTAGGCATAAGACTGACAGGAAAATTACAAAAAAGGTAGGGTATTTTTAAAAGGTGATTATTAAAACCAATCTTATATCTCAAATTTCACTTTGTATTTATGAAGATTTCCCATGTAATATGTGACATACATGCATCAGTACAAAAGCAGAGAAAGTAGGATGGCAAATGTAGAAATTTTGAAATGGAATTACAATATTGTTATACTACAGGGGCAGACTACACATAGGTACATTTTGAGAGTTGTGTGCAGAGGTTAAGCTGTGCAGCTCCCATTGATATTAACAGGAAACATATAGTTAAATCTTTGTGCACAGCCTTGATAATTTTCCCCATAAAGTATTGATTAAAATTGTTCCATCCTCAGCTTTTTGCTATGTAACCAAAGCTATCAGAAGATGGAATGCAATTTACACGGAGTTGTCTTTCATTCAGAAATGATAGGACATAACAAAAAGTATTTAACATTTGGCTTAAGAAAAACATTCAGTAGCACAGACCCCAATACTGCATTACTGAACAAGGTAACAGTAGAAATTTTGAGCAAATACCATATAATGGACACTGTCACTATTTTGATGAAGGTTGGGGAGTGATGAAAACACGAGTGAGACTGACAGAACAGCTAGAGCTATGTGTGAACTTGTGAATCCAGAAAAGCCTTAAGAGTCATATTTTTAATTGCAACAACAAAATGCTCTTACCTAAGAAAGCTGCAAACAATATAAAAATCTAATAATTAGTAACAGAAATCTAAAGTTCTAAACTCCCAGCTAGCTTTCCTCTGTACCATATTAAATAGAAGAATAGTTTCTTTATGGAAATGCAAATATTTCTATGGCTGAAACATCTGTAAAAAAAGACACCAGGAATATGCTTTGCCATATACTTGCACTCGGCCTTGTAATGGTCACTTTTTAAAAGGTGAAAAAGCATAGCTTTCTAAAACCAATACATGCCTGACTATATTCTCTGAAAGTTCTTCGTTCTACTTGAAATATTGCAGAGTTAAAACACAATATTTAAGTAGAAGGCCAGTAACTGTCATTTTGAGTTATTCACAAGTATTTAAATGTAACATAATATGCTGTCTTTCAAGATCAAGGAACACATAGATAGGTGCAAACCTATATTTCCGAATTGCCCAAGGAATTCTGATTTTCCACTGTTTGTTTGTACAGAGTGTTCAACAAAAGAGTTTTATATGATAAGGTCCAAAACTACTTTAGAGAAAAGCATTTTTGAGATTGTGAAGTGCAAAATACTGTATGTATGATGACAATGAAAAGAAAAACTCTCAACTGATCAATAAACACTTTGTGAACACTATAGATAAATATATAGATAAAGTTAACAAGCCACTCAGGATGAATTTACAGAATAAGAGTACTAGTTATGTTTTGCTATATGTCACTGTAAATGATGGTCTGTTATCTATTTCCCTTTTATCTTTCTATCTAGAATATGTGTGGCCCAATAAAAAAGAATAAATTTGTAAGATAAACAGCTCACTTTGCAGATTTAAGAGTCGAATTTTCACTTTACACAGAACTGAATTTTTTGAGGCTGTGAGGCTATGGAGTTTACTCTAGCACTAATCCCTCTGAAAAAGCAAACTGAAAACAACAATGAAGCAGAGAAAGATGTGGGTGGTCTGAAGAGTTTCCTTTAATTTAAGTAGACATACAGTAGATAGCGCTAAAGGCTTTACTCCAACAGGGCCTTACCTATAAGAATATTTTCTTCCCACAGTGAACACATTCCTAAGACTTTAAAGCTGTGTTGAGGGTTTCTCTTTTCAATTCTGATAGAGGTATATAAAATCATGAGTGATATGGAGAAAGTGAATAAGGAAAAGTTATTTACTTGTTCCCATAATATAAGAACTAGGGGCCACCAAATGAAATTAATGGGCAGCAGGTTTAAAACAAATAAAAGGAAGTTCTTCTTCACGCAGCGCACAGTCAACTTGTGGAACTCCTTACCTGAGGAGGTTGTGAAGGCTAGGACTATAACAGAGTTTAAAAGAGAACTGGATAAATTCATGGTGGTTAAGTCCATTAATGGCTATTAGCCAGGACGGGTAAGGAATGGTGTCCCTAGCCTCTGTCTGTCAGAGGGTGGAGATGGATGGCAGGAGAGAGATCACTTGATCATTGCCTGTTAGGTTCACTCCCTCTGTGGCATCTGGCATTGGCCACTGTCGGAAGACAGGATACTGGGCTGGATGGACCTTTGGTCTGACCCAGTATGGCCATTCTTATGTTCTCTGCTTACAGAGCCCACCAAAGTGCTGGAGGTCACTGCTACCTGAATTACATCTAACTCTTTTTACTTCAGTCAATGAAAATGTATGTTCATGGTTGCTGTCTGTCCCTCTCAGACCCTACCTCACATCTCTCCTCTCACTAGGACCTGAGTCAGAAAACCATTCCCATTCATCAAAGCACTTATACAGATGCTAATTAAAAGCATGTTCTTAAGTTCCATTTGACTCGATATCTGATAAGTTACATTCATTGGCTTAAAACAACTGATAGCGGGTTAAGAAAAAATTAGCTTACATGTATAATCTGTAAGATAAGAGAACTATAGTCATAAATGTGAGGGGGGCTAGCAGCAGTAACACTAAGCTAACAATAATGGATATAGGCACAGGTAAAGCTTCTCCACATGGCTCTGCAACACTGACTTGCAACATGCCCCCATCCATCCCCAAACTATTTCACTAGTGGGAAACTTGACAGCTGTACTGAGCTGTGCCAGCAATCTGTGGAAGGTTTCACTAGGGACATATAGGAACTAGGATTAGTCCTACCAAATCTATTCCACTTGTGATTTAATCAGGATTTGGGGGGCGGGGGAGAAAGTCTCTGAGCTGATCAATTCCAAGGACCAAAAAAAAAAAAAAAAAGAGGAAAAAGAATGGTACTTACAATAACTGTGGTTCTTCATGATGTGGTGTCCACATGGATTCCATTTCTGGTGCGCATGTGCCCAATGCACATGAGATCCGATTTTTTTGGCTAGGACTGTCCATTAGGGCCATGCCTGTGCCATGGATATCTTCCACTCAAGAACATAAAGGACAGAGAGGACCCAACCTTTCCTCAGTTCCTTCGCCAATTCAGAATCCTGTAGCTATAGGACTCCATAGAAGTGAGGAAGGAGGGTGGGTTATGAAATCCATGTGGACAACATGTCTCGAAAAACCAGTTACTGCAGAGTAAGTAACCATTCTTTCTTCTTTGAGTGATTGTCCAGATGGACTCCACTTCCACTAATAATCAGCTCATAGTTGGACAGTAGGTGCTAGGAGTCCTATTTAAACAAGGATTGCAGGACAGCTCTACCAAAGCAGGCATCTGATCTTAAAGCCTCAGCTATGGAATAGTGCTGGGTAAAAGCATGTATGAATTCTATACTTTGGGTTACCGAAAGTGTGGCTTTTTCTCTATTGATCTTGAGCTCCACTGTGGTAAAGAGCCCTAATATCATGAGAATCAACCTGGTCACCTGCTGGGGAGATTTTCCCCAGATCAGCAGTCATCCAGGTATGGATATACCTGAATGCCATATCTTCTTAAGTGGGTTGTGATGACTAGTAGGCAATGAGAGAATATTTTTGGTGCCATGGAGAGACTCAAGGGCAGGACCTTACATTGGTAGTAAGAGTCCCCTACTATGAATCTGAGGTATTTTCTGTGTGTTGGATCTATGGACAGATGGGAATAACATCCTGAAGGCAGAGACCACTGAATCAATCTTGAGGATCTAATAAGGGCATACCTGAGGCCAGGGCTACCATCCCGAACTTGAAATGATGGATGAATCTGTTGAAACATCTCAACTCTAGAATCAGATGCCAGCCCTCCTTTTTCTTTGGGATTAAAAAAGTAATGGGAGTAGATCCCCATGCCTCTGAATTCCAGGGGCATCTCTTCCATTGCTCTGAGTTGCAGAAGGGAATCTACCTCCTGTTTTAACAGTGTCTTGTGAGAGGGGTCCCTAAAATAGGACAGGGAAGGAGAGTGGGGAGAGGAGGAAGGGACTGGAATTGGCTGGAACTTCCCTTGTTTATACTTTCCAGGACCCACTGGTCCAAGGAGATCTGGGTCTAGGCCTCCTAAAAATAAAAATGGTGGTTGACAAAAGCAGGGGAAACAGGGTATAGATCCTCACATGGTTCTGATTGGCTCTCAAAAATGGCATTAAACCTATTAAAGGTAGATGCAAAGTGTGAAGCAGAGAAGGATGAGGCAGAGGGCTGCCTGTGTTCGAAGTTCTGTTTCTTTCTCAATGGTTGCAACTGTCTGTGTGTGTTATAGTAATATGAGGTAGAGGGCCTCTGTCTGATGAGGCTTTAAGTTTTGGCCTGCTTTCTCCTTGTGGCTGGAGTGTAGGCACTCAAGGAGTGAAGAGCAGCTCTCAGATCCTTTAAATTAATACAGGGCTTCATCTGTTCACGTATTAAATAGTTCATAACCTTCCAATGGGATGCTCTCAATGATGATTTGGAGCAACTTGAGTAGTCCACAAGAATGAAGCCATGAAGTCCTGTGCATCACAGTGAAAGTGGCCACTGAACATGCTGCCATCTCAGATGTGTCTAGAGCAGCCTGCAGAGATATTCAGGCTTCTATTTGTCCTTCAGACACTTGAAATTTTAGCTCCTCCCTATGCTCCCATGGAATCTTCTCTATGGACTGTGACAACATGACCCAGTTTAGATAGTTGCATCAGATCATTCAAAATGCACATCTAGAGGCTAGCAATGTAGTAGATCTTTCTACCAACCCTTTCTATCAATTTTTGGACCTTTTTGCACCACTACCACATTTGAGCCCAGGACTGAGTGGATGTAGAAATATTCAAATCCCTTAAAAGGAACTTGACAATGCCTCTTAGCTTCATTGAACAGGGGTACCCTGGATGCTGGTGTTCCAACAACTCTTCCCTGACAGGCATGGAGGAGTGCAGAATCTCTAGTAATTTGTGAGATTTTTCTTGCATTACCTTCACTGGGATCATGCTCTGTTAGAGGTCGGGGAAGGTCCTAAAACTATCCAGCAGACTAGGAGTAGAAAGGAAGACTCCCTCATTGGATGAGAGGGAAGATATTGCTGTTGGAATCAATTGATCTTCCATCATCTTTCTTGCTGTCATGCTCCTGCTGGTGCAGACTATGACACCGTACCTCCTGAACCTCTTGAGTAGACCTACGATGATTTGTGGGGGTGAGAGCAGGAAGATTTCCTAACTGGTTGCTTATCTCAAGAAGCCCCAAATGACCCAAGACTGAACATTGTAGGGGTTGGAGGCCAACGGGATGGAAACCAAAGTAAATGTTCCCCATGAAATCCCTAAGATCTGCGTTTGTAAGAGTGATCCCAAGATTCTGTATCAGACCGATATGGCTTATAAGAGGGAGAGGGAGGGGTATGGTGGGGGAAATCTCCCTGCTGTTCTTGGAAGAGGAGGAAGAAAAGCAAATAATTCTTCCATGGGGGGACTCCCTGTCTAGTGTCCTAGGGCACTCTCAAACCACACAATTGTCAAAGGTACAAATGTACCCTGTAAAATTTACAAATGTATTTGTTTGCTGTGTGAAACCCTGTACTTGCACATACACGAAGAGGCACTTTCATGTACAAAGGAGCTAAATTGCAGTCCTTTTGCAGGCTAAACTCCCACTGAAGGCAGTTGGAGTCTTGGTGACAAAAGGATAGCCAAATTAGCCACAAATAGGTAATCACATGGGAAAGGCAATCACACACAAAATAGGTAATCACACTCAAGTATGCATTTGCACACACACATTTTCCAGACTGTATTGGAGGTCCCTTTGAAAATATGGTCAAAAATCTTTAAAGCTCCACATAATCCCATGTTTTCATATATTTCTGAAATTTAAAATACTTGCAGTTCTTTAGAACTGCCTGTAAAACTTAATGAAATATGGCACAACATGAAGTGTTAGGATCACTGTTATTTTTAAAATATCTATAAAACTACCCAGTCTGATCCACACAGTATGCGTGTAGCTCTCTGAACAGGAGATACTATATTCCGAATCTGAGGTGAAGCAGCAATTTAGTAGATGCTAAAAACCTGCCACCATTGTTTTGGCTTGCAGGTCTGCCTGCACTTAAACCATTTCTCACCTTGAGAAATACCACAAAATATTCAATTTCTGAGAAAGCATCATTTTTTTCTTATTCTGTCTGTACTTTGGAGTTAGCTTGAATCATTTTCAAAATTATGAAATATATAAACTTCAGCGGAAACTTTTTTTTTCATTTTATGTTCAGTGGACCCAGTTCTGCCCTCAGTTATACCTGTACAACCCAACTGACTTCAATAAAGCTGCACAAATGTGACTGAGAGTACAATCTGGACCAGCACTTATATTTTGAAACTAAACCCCTATAATCATCACAAATGCTTGAACTTTTTGTTAGTGAACTTCATGGCTTAAAATGAAGGATTCTAATATTACTGAAAAACTAACTGTATTTTGGTCTCTGGTAACTTTAGGTCAGTGACAACTTGATGCCTCTATTGTTACATCAAGCATTTAGGTTTTATAATGACTATATATGGTAATCTTAAACTGTTATGCATTAATATGAATTGGCAAAGAATTTGTTTAAACAGAGAGCTATTTTAGAGAAGAACTGGAAAGGAGGCCAGTGAGAAAGCAACAGCCAAATTCTGTTTGTTTTATTACGAATGAAGACTATACCAAAGGTTCAGCTGATAAATAAAAAGTATACTACTTGTGACATCAGACTTCCCTGTTAGTCCTTTGAATGGGCAAATGAAAGGCACTTACAGCTAGTCTATATGCATTATCAATGAGTGCACGAGTAGGTACACTAGTTTTGAAAATTCAAACTGGTGAGCTAAAATGTTAAGGCCTATTTATGAGAGGGAAGAGTCACAATATACCTCAAGTGATCATAAGCCTATCATAGCCAATACCTCAGGCTGGAATGAGCTATCTAGGTGTTATCTCATGCATGAGGGAAAGGGAGTCGGAAATGTTCTAAGCAATTTGTCAGTAACCGGTAAAGCAACAACTACTGACTTTGAAGGCAGCAGACATGTTAACTGGTATTCTGAGTAGCTGAAAATTTTGTTTTCATAGCCCATCGTCCAAAAATACATCACACCATAGTATTTCATTTATGCAATTCATTGATATAATATGGTATTTTTCACTACACTATGCTTTCTGAGGAGGGTTTTGTAGGCCCTACCTTAAGCATCAGTATAAATAAATACTCTACAGCAATGCAAATATTTGATAAGCAACTTACATCCCAATTATTACTATATTTCTTACCCTATTTGTAATTTACACCTAACCACACTTTTAAATAAGCAACTTAAAACTATAGAGGTTTTTTTCTGCTTTAAGTCACAAATTCCCAACAGATTTTTTGGTAGGTATCTTATTTTTTAGAAAAGTCTGTAGCTTTTAAAACCTTTTAAAAATAATTTGAACACCTCAAAAGTAATTTTTAAATACATCTTTTTGGCTGTCTGATTTGTTTGAAGAATTCTGTAAAAAAAGACATAGAAAACAAGTTGTAATGTTTAAAAAAAATAAGCTTGGTCACTTGCCATTAACTTATGGAGCTCAGTTTAGCCTGAAAATTATGCACATTGAAAGGAAAAATGATTATTTAGAGATAACATTTTCCCCAGAGACTTTTTTTTTGCCATATTCTTTTTCAAACAAAGAAGACATCTTAAGCACCTTGCAATATCTTTCATTTAATAGCTGGCAGAAGGAAAGTCCCAGATGAACATTGGCCTGTGTCTTTCTCTTTAACCAGCTGAGTGATCCAAGCTTTTAATATAGCTGTTCCAATTATTGTAAAAGTCATCTAGTACCTTATAACCACAAATATTGACAGTTTATTGCACAATGCATTCATGACATTTGAAGGTCACATCATACATAATACATACTCTTTTAGAAAAGTGTCTGGAACAAAGAGATACATGATCAGCAATTACAGCACAGTACTGTTATGTATGATTTTAGACTTATTTAAAACTAAATATTGTATGAAATGCATAGTGATCATTAATCTAATTGATAAACTGCATAGTTCATTTTTAGTATTTAGTTTTTGTTCATCACTGATACTATGCTCACTGATACTGTCCCTGCCCCAAGAAGCTTACAGTGAAAGCACCAATCCTGCAAACATTCATATACATGCTTAATTTTATATGCAGCAGTAGTCCCAGCCAAGTCAAGTCTACGGCCCTCTATCTTGCAGACGCTGGGATCTGCTACACAAAGTCCCACTGGAGTAAAGGAGGAGTGTGTGCAGGCGATCCCTTTGGAAAATCAGGGCCTGGATGATTATAAAAATCCTTATCTTACATCCAGTTCTCTTTGAAGACGAGTGGAAATTGTCCATTAACTTCATTGGGATTTGGATCTGGCCCATAATGATTTATTACAAATAATGATCTATTGGCTTACATAAAAACTGCAATCTGAATGAAGCAGAAAAGGTTTCCTGAGGAGGTTTCTGAATACATGTAAATGATCTCTCAAAGAAGACTACCATGCCTCTTCAGCAGCCAAACCACACCTTTCTACAACACATTAGAGATCCAGTATATAAAATAGTATTAATTATATTTTAACTAAGTTAATATATGTAAGTATAAGGGGCAAGTTGTGCCCTCAGATCTCTACATACAGTCCACCACTGAAGTCAACAGAAGTTGGAGATGGGCAGACTATGTCTTTAAGAGTGTAAAATATTGGGTTTTCTTATTTTGCTTAAAGGCCTGAGCTGCCAAAACTGACACTCTTGGGGAGAAAAGGGTCTTTGGAAGATCCATTTAACTTATTATGGGCACTGATTTCAGCTCGCCCCCCTTTCATCTCCTCTCCTGTTCTCTCCTATCCCTCCCCTCTCAGTCTACCTCCT
Source organism: Terrapene triunguis (assembly GCF_002925995.2). NCBI lineage: Eukaryota > Metazoa > Chordata > Testudines > Emydidae > Terrapene > Terrapene triunguis. The sequence goes on along the minus strand of NW_020664481.1, from coordinate 35,232,084 downwards.
TCACGCTTCTACTGTTTCCCTATCTTCCTTCCCTGATCCATATGTAGCTCAACTTCCAAAGCATGACTTGGGTTCCAGCCAACTGTGTGATGACAAAATGTGGCTTTTTAATTTTTTTGTTAAAGACTTTTAGCTATTGGGAGCACAGCAGCATGATGCTATATACATATAAGATATTTTTATAAACAACATATGGCGGTTTATCTTCATTGCTGCTACTTTAGAACCACATTAAGGGTATGCCTGGGGCAGCAGCAATGGTGCTACGTTAACAATGGAGAGTCAGGCTGACACTTACACAGCATATGGGAATTGAGGGGGTTACCCAAATACTATGAGGTAGGTAAAGGAGGACAGAGAAGCAGGGAGGAGCAAGTAGAAGCCTGAGTGATGTACATCTAAGCCTAGCGACCTCCCTTCTGCTCACTAAGGGCTGGGTAGTACCAGTGCTAACTGACAGATCTGCTGCACTGTACCACCTGAATTACAGTACCAAGGAGGAATCTGTTCCTCCTACAGCTGTCTGGAAGTGATTCATCATATTCCTCTGAGATCTATACATCAGATCTACCAGGGAAAAATGATTTGGCAGGCTATTTCATTCAAAGGAACCAGATCAATTTCTGAGTGCCCCCAAGCCTACTTTTGGCCAGTGCTATTACTTCTGTACTTGTCCAGACACAGACCAAAGGGCTCTGTCAGGTGAATTCTCCTCTAGTACGGGACAAGACTTCTTGTATGCATTCCCTCCTTTTATTCTACTTTCTGGAATCCTTCTAAAGGTGAGACAGAAGTCAGCACACTTGATCCATCCAACTCTTGCATGAACAGTTCAGTTCTGCTACTCCAGTCTCCAGGCTTTGGCTGAGGAAACATGCTGTTTCTGTCTGATCTTTTCTCTCAGTGGCATTTTTTGTGTGTGTTTTAATCCAGATCCCACTTTGCTTAATTTGTCTGCATGGATCATAGGCCCCCCAAAATGCTAAATCCTTGGATTTGCCAAATGATCATGAAGTCCCATTAGACTCCTATAAGTCTTCCACAGGAAAAGTGGATGCATTAAAAAGTGGATGCTTTATCATTTAGGTTTCCAGTCAGGGTCTGGGCCTCATTTTTGTTTGCTATCTTGCATGTGAGTGTATCTACTTTCAGTGATGAGCTCTGGCTTTTTTCTCTCTTTCTTTGAAAGTACATTTCTGAGTGTCTATTTCTCCTTATTACCTCCCTGTGCATAAAGCATCCATTTTTACTGATCCACCACTGAACCAATTTCTTATTCTTTGGTGCAAAGTCCAACCACTGTGTGGGATTTAAATCTGGCCTTTTCAATCTTCTCTGGGACTTTTCATTTGCTATTTTCACCATCGTCCTTTACCCTTACAAACCTTGAAATTTACCTCCTTGGTTGTTACCTCTGTAAAACATGTAAGTGAACTCCAAGACTTCCTAGTCCATTCCCCTTGCATGTATTTTTAATCAAGGGTAGGATATGCGTCATCCTCACCTGAAGTTCTTGTCTAAAGCAGTCTCTGATTTTCATGTGAGTCAGTCTATCTTTTCTTACCCAAATTCTTGACTCACCTGCGTCAGCTTTGATCTACCAGCTGAATGTGAAAGGGGAGCTCAATTATTGCCTGGATAGGACAAGGTCTTTCCACACTCCGTCCAGATTGTTTATTACATTTGGAGAAAATTCTAATGAGGGAATCTAACTCAGTGCAGAAGCAATCCAAATGGATCATCTTTTGTTTTTAGATGTGTTATTTTCAGGCAGGTGTTCAGGTACCAGATGGCCTTAAAAACATACCACTAGGGTGACAGCAGCTTCTACAGCCTGTCTGCATCCTATTCCCATCTCTGAGATTTGCAACATGGAGTTTGATAAACACTTTACCCAGCATTGCTCTCTTGAAGCCAAGACTAGCTCAGATACCAAATTTGGGATAGCTGCCTTACAGTCCCTCTTTAATTAAATAATCCTGATTTCCTACTCCTGGGATGGATTGCTACTGCTGATTAATCTCCAAAAGTGAAGATCTGTGGAGGCAGCTTCATGAGGGAGAAAATGAGGTTACTAACAAATCAACTAAAACAACAAGTAACTGGAGTTCTATGCATATATTGCCCTCCCTCATCCGTACTCACCTTGATTCTTCCACATTTCTTTCCACAGTATCTCTGTGTGTTCTGGAAATAAGGTAAAGGAGGAAGGGTTATGGACCTTATTCTGACCTCAGTCTAGCTACTGAGCTGCACATGCACATCAATGTGGCACAGCATGTAGGCTTCAGGGTGTGGATATGTGGATGAAATAGAGAACCCAAGTGGTAAGTAAACTATAAGAAACATGGTGGATTCAGGTGGCAGGGGGTTGTGTGAATCCCTTTTCTGGTCCCTCTCTTTTTCTGTCGACGTTCTACACTGTGCCCATGACTGTAGTCTCTGATGGGAAGATTTTCATAGGCATAAATGGGTGCCCAACGCCTGCTGATTTTCAGAGGCTTTGAAAATCTTTTCCTGATTAACCATAGTAGCACTTAATGTGGGTTTGCATCGCTTGATTTTCACTTTCGATTTCTGGATTCAAACAAACCCAAAAGCTCAAACTATTGATTTTTCCTGTCTCCATGTCAGATCCATGAACATGGCCAAATTTGCTCAAAAAACAATACAGAGTTGCCAATAGGTCCCTGAGATCCAGGTATTATTATAGAAGTTTCCCTATTATTTTATCATAGAGTGGCATCCAGCACAGCACTTCACATATCTGAAGTAATCAAAACTTTTACACATTATTTTAATGAAATAACATGTCAGCTAAAACTTTAAAAGTGTCACAGACTCCTCTATGTAAACCCAGTTAGGAAAAAAACAAAAATGTAATCAAAATCATATAAACAAAACCATGTAATTAAAAATGTACTAAAAAAAACTACTACGAGTTTAATTTCCCCTAACCAAAGCAATAGGATTACAAGTACAAATTGCCATTCCATTCTTAACTCACTTCTTTGTGCACAGGTGTTAGTGTATCCCTGAACAGTGGATAATGTTATGGCATGTAGTCCAATATTTAGACACCTTATAGTGAATTGTCTACATTTTGTTACTTTTTACTTTCCAAGGTTATCTGAATGCTGTTTTTGAATTAAAAAACCACGGTCAAACTAGTATGCCTAGCTTTGGAAATCATTTTCTTCAGTTTAAAATAACCCATTATAGCATATGACAAAAACATGATTCCTTCCAACTTTTGTCCTCCATTTTGCAGACAAACTGGGTAGTTATTAAAGAGTTGCTGGTGAACAACTCTGAGATGCTGATGTCAATTGATTTTTTTAAAAGGCTTTTTGAAAATAAAAATTAAAGACTCATATGTGTTAATTACATGAACATTGTCAAATATATTAAAAAGAAAACAAAATGATTAAATTTGGGATCTTTGAATTTTGAGAAGGTTCCTTTAAAGATTTCTGGTGTGGTATTTTGCATTGTTTTAACATTATCTTATAGATATACTGGATCTAGGATACCTTTTAACTTAATACCATATAAATGGGCTTATTACATTATTATATTAACTATGTAACTTAGTAGGTACATTGGTAACTGAACCTTTAGCCTAATTTGGTATAGTAGTCTTAGTATGCAATAATAATATAGCAGCATGCTATACCTGGATAATAAAAATACAAAGGGTGGCATATTAGCTCGTCTATCTATAGTAATCTTACAACACCTTGATATGACAATACATGAACATAATTTGAACTTCTATGATGTATGCTGTCAATGAGTAGTAAGAATACTATTTTGAACAGGCCATCCTCTGGTTCAGCTGAGCTTGTGGCATTGATTGGTTTAGGCATGGGCTTTCAGTAGGCTGGAACAATCCTGAAACTAATTTTGCATGTGTCAGAGTTGGACTTTGGCCATGCATGTCAGTATGCTGAAATAGAGCTATTTAAATCCTGAGCATTATTTTACATGTGCTGGGTTGGAATGTGGCCCTGAAGCCTTTTGGGTCTCCATCTGTAGATATGAAAGCCAGGGTGTGCCCTGGCCCTCTGGCTATTAGTGTCTTCACTTCTATAGAACTCATCCTGTCTCTGATCTCACCAGCTACAAATTTCCAACTATTCTTGAGTATTTGTGGACTTGATGGCTAGGCTTATCAAACCTCTGATGTTTCTGGATAATTCTGCCTCAAGTTTCCTTGCTGTCTTGGCTGTCTTCTTTTGGACTACAGCATTCCTTGAATTTCTGTTACCCTAGACAGCTTTGGTGCAACACATCAATGACAAGAAGTGTCAGTCTCCCCAGCCCACTAATTCCTTGGAGTTGATAAGTTAACAATTGTCTTCTTCAATACTAGATAAGACAGTCTTCTGTCACTTTCAACAGGCTGCACAGATTCCATGCCCCAAGGTTTACTACGGGATCTCTTCAGGTTTCCTAGGGTGATGCTCCTTCACTTGTAACTACTGCTCAAATTCACTTAACACCTGCACAGCCTGGTCAAATGCTATTTAGTTGTCATTTAATTGGGGGGACAGGAGAAGGAATAGAGGCTTTAGGTATCCAAGCTTCTCAATAACTACAACAAACACTAGCTATGGGTTAATCAGGACTAGCAGCACAGGGTCAAACACCAACTCCCTTAGCCACATGGGCCTTTTCACAACACCATCATTTCTTCAAACTCCGGTGCTAAAAGTTTTATAAAAAACGTTACTCTGCATGCACAGGAGCAACCTTGGTCTCATAAATAATTCAGTCATGTATTGTTTTTTTAGCTTTCAAAAGGGTCCAGCTGACAGCGTGAACTAAAGCTTGCAAAATATCATCTTGAAAAATTAAATTACATATATAGATAGACATTTGAATTGGAAAGTTACCTTCTACGTGCTCTCCCCTGGGCTTAGTCTCTTCTACTTCACTGCCAGTATAAGAGTGTTGCCTGATGTTTCAGACAGTATTGATAACCTGCCTGAAAGTTTCTCACAAGCTCATCTGCCATGGCTGTAAAGGTCAGAGCTTGCTGCTGAAGTTCTTGGACATAGCAATCAGGAAAGACCCATCCCTTGGTGTGAGAGACTAGAACCTGCAGCCTTAAGGAACCTTTTCTTGCAAGTTAAAAGACAAGCACCTGCCACTTCAAGACTCACATCCATATCTCGGGGTATAGGCAACTCCTACAGCCCCAAAACAACTTGAAACCAATGGTGTGAGGAAAGAATGGGTGATAAGCTCTGGGAAGAGGTGTGTCAGGTTTTACTTCAAATATTAAATTATATGCAATGAAACAAATAGGACAGATATTTGGCACAAACTGGCCTCCAGCATGATTCCATTTAATTGTGTCTGAACCCATGGGCCTGCTTGCCACAGACCTCTGTCCCCACTATTATATGGCTAGTGAGAAGAGAAGACAGAGTGAGTCCAGATAATTCTTCCCACTATATTACTTTGAAGGCCTTGAATCTTCTGCTCTGAGGAATGGAACTGTGAAAGGACTGGTAAGACCCAGCTGCATCGGGGGAGACCATCTTGTACCAGCAATGGTATGAGGGAAGGAAGGTGGGAAAAATCCAAAGGGGAGGGGGAGAGAGATGGAAGTTAAATAAGCTTGCTAGTACAACCATGACTTTAAAGATACAGACTTGAAAATACTATATTTGTCTCCCTTCCACCTATCAAAATGGCCACAATTTAGTTAAATTGCATGTCAAGGATTTGGTCTAGGGTTCAGCGGTAGGGACCAGGTCTGATGGCACTGAAATTTGACAAGCTCATCTTGTGGAATTTCAGCACCAAATGACAGAAGTTTCATGAGATCAAATGACTTTGCAAGATTTCCACATCTTCAATAGCAGCAATATTAGCAATAGTATATCACTCCATGGCACCACAGTGAGGAGGTGCTAGATAGAGTTTGGATTAACGAGATAAGGAGACAGGCATATTCTTGTGAAATTTTCAACATCTTGGACTGTGCTCACAAAACTGCCTGTGAACTGGAAGTAGAAAACAAGTCCTTTCCAGTTTTGGTTCTGACCTAGAAACAAAACTGTAAGGATGGCTTCAGAAATATTGATTTAAATCCAAATTTACCCCTGCAATTTAAAGGTTCTAATTTTGGTTCATCTCTATGCTAAATTAAGACACTCTACAAGAAGTAACATCACACAGTGAATAGACTAATTTAAATCCTGAGAACGCAAGCCACTGCTCTTGTGGGAATACGTTTCCAGGCCTTTTCAGGGGGTGCTAGTGGGAGCCCTCTCCAACAGCCTGGCAGCCCAGGCTGAATGTGGTGCTTAACAAACTGGCTTGCAATTGACATATTTGAAAGCTGCCTAGGACTAGCCAGCCTACCCCAGCATACTGGGTGTTTGGGACAGTATGAAGGACTGATACACATTGGGAGAGGGAGACTAAACCGATGTCAGTAATGTTACTGGTACTAGTCTTATACTGGCCACAGGTACATTAAGAGGGCTCCTAGCCACAGTGGGACAAAGAGCTGTAGTTCACAGTAGAGCATCTATGGATGACTAGGGATGGAGTTGCCCATAGGCATGCTGGCATACTTTAATTAAAGTAGGACTGCTGGGACTTATCACTGGGTAACAGTTAATAATTTTATATTACTATCATAATGAATTTTATTAATAAATTTGCAGCCAGAGGCCTTTAACCAAGAGACCAAGAGACTAGTGTTGTGTGTTTATTTTAAACCATGATAGGAAGATGCTACTGAGCAAGATTTAGGCACTTGGATATTACATTGATGAGTGCCATAGACAGGACCATAAATAAAACATAGAGCAAAGATGTGGCCTGTACTGCTACATTAGGTGATGAACTAGATCATGAAACAATAAACTGTTTCCTCCTCTGTTACATAAAACTTTTCAACTGACTGTTTTTTAGTCATGCTGAAGCGTTACTTAACTACTCTAGATACTAACTGATTTTTAAGATACTCTTTTCAATCTGGATACTCTTTCACCAAAACTTTTTCAAGTTAGAATGTAAATATCCATCCTGTTAAGGTAATTTCTACCCCATGCCTCAGTGTGAAACATAAAGGTATGACTACACTGCAATTAAAAACCCGTCGTTGGCCCAAACCAGATGATTCGGGCTTGTAGGGTTCGGGCTAATGGGCTGTTTAATTTCAGTGTAGACATTCGGGCTCAGGCTGAAGCCCAGGCTCAAGGTCCTGCAAGATGGGAGGGTCCCAAACCTCAGGCTGCAGCCCGACCCGGAACATGTACATTGCAAAGTGCCCCTTTGCCCAAACCCCACGAGCCCGAGTCAGCTGTCATGGGCCACCTGCGGCGGTCTAACTTGCAGTATAGCATACCGTAAATGTTGCAATGTTACTCACAACTCATGCCCCTTATCCCTCAATTTCTCCTTAGGGAAAAATAGCATAGAAACACATTTTCTCATCTATATGACAAGACACAGATATAATCCACCTATGATTATTACAATTTTTGTAACCAAAATTATGATCCAAAACAGCATATGATCTACATTTTAGCAACATATATTAGAATAAATTAAATAAAAGATAGAGATTCTACATTAAATACCACTCTAGTCCTCTAATACTTTATAAAACTATTGGGTGTGAATGCTGTATATCATCAAACTTTATTGAAAATATTTCTTTTCTAATATGTCTCACAATACAGCAGTCAAAGTAGAATTATAGACTGGATATGTGTCCAAATGTTTGTTTGTTTTTCATGTATAGGTCACAGGTTCAAATGAAGCAGAACTCAGTAGTAATCAAATGTTTTAACCATCTGATATTTATTTGATAGCTGACAGTATATAAACCGATAGAGTGATCTAAGGTTAATTCTTAGTAGATAGGTGTCCACATAAACAAAAAGCTATTACATCTAGCACTGATAGGAAATCTTGTTGGTACTCTCAACTGAGAGATCAAAAAATGAATTTTGATAGAACCAAATTTTCACATCTAAAGGAGGGTCCTTCATAACCTAACGCTCATTGACAGCATGAGAATAACTGCACTGATGGCCCCCATGCTGTATCCCTCTCATGGCTAGATTCTTCCACCTTTACTCTTGTTGAAGAGTACTGTACTTCACAAGAAGTCTAACTTATCAATGAGTCCACATGACAAATATGGTTCAAGTCAACATGAGTAAAGATGGCTGAAACTTGCAGTTTATAAGTAGATATTTTCATGAGCCTCTGCTATCAGTCTTTATGCCTTATCTTTCTCAATCACTACATTTATTTTAAAAAATTAATAAAAAATTAGGGGTGGAAGGTTTATTTTACCA
>NW_020664481.1:35188751-35218751 GCF_002925995.2 Terrapene triunguis | reverse complement strand
TGGGTATCTTTGTTTTATAAACTTCTACTTATAATTACTGCAAGTAATATTTTCATTTCAGATTTAGTGATAATGCTTTCATATAGAATGTAATCATTCGTTTGCTGAGCATACTTGTCTTGACAAATCAAGTCCTGAGCTGCTGCCAACCATTGCTACAGTAAAATGAAAATCCACAAGTAATAAAGAAGAAAGGAACTGAATATTTAACCATTTCAACCAAACTGTGCTTCTTATAATATCTTCTATATAATTCATACATCCTATCAATAATTGTGTTCCTCAATCACTTTGGGTGAGATCCTCTGGGATGTGGGGGGGTTTTTCTCCTCCAGGACCATGGAAACCCACCAATTTTTAATTTCATTATGTAGGGACAGGGTTTGACCCGGGGAACAAGGTGGGATCTAGCCCCAGAAGCCTACAATCTCCTGGGGTATGCCTGATTCCCAGGTCATCCGTTCTTACACCTTGTTTCTCCACAATGCATGCTGCTCAGTTCCTGCTAACTCTTAATGGCATGGCTCCCTCTCAGAGTTATGCTGTTATGGGCTACCCCTCATAAGTCACATCTGATCTGCTGCCCTCCCCCTCCCACCATTCGTCCCCTCAAGAGAGGATGTGTTTCAGAGGCATAAAGAAAATGTGATTATTCTGGCTGAATCAGAATCTTATTTGTTTCTTTCCTATGGGGGGACATGAATGGGCGGAAATGCCATCTAGCACTGGCCTATCTTGCACATGTTCTACCCATTCCATGCATGGGTATTATTTCCTATGCTGTACCCACAGAAGGCATTGTGTGGGGTAAAGGCAATGGGGGTGGATATCATGGAAATGGCATTCTGCTCTTGCATGACCTCACCATAGATCAACCAGATCAGCGTGCCACCCGCATGGTGAAGTAAAAGGTGCTGCAGCTTATGATGAGATCTGTAGTACTAAGTTAAAAAAAAAAAACTTGTCATTGTTAGCTTTAGAGGGTAGACTATTTATTTTTATTTTGCTCAATACCTGTATGAAAAACAATCCCAAACTATTAATATCATCAAATATATCCACAGCTATTTTTTGGCAAGACTGTACATTTTCTTTAGTAGACCACAACTTCAAATCTAACCCTTGAGATAGACTCCCTCTTTGAGCTCTTTATTAACCCTCATTTATAAATTAAGCCACAGACACTCATCTGTCAAAAGCAGCCAGCAAATCTAGAACAAAACTTGTCTACCATACATACAGCATGCAGTCATGCAATCTAGCATATCATATCATCACAAAGGTAAATTGCCTTTATCTGTTCCTCTCCATAATGTTGTCAAGTACAGCAAACTTATTGTAAGATTCAATCACTCTCTCTTTTTAGTGGAATATATTCAATATAGTTTCCTGTCCATACAGGAAAATGGAAATACTAACACAAGAATGCCCGCGCATCTAACTGAAAAGAACTATTCCATCCATTTGCACCAAATTTAAGCCTTTCTCAGTAACAGACTGATTTTCTTATTAAACTTTAAAAAGCTTCACTAGCAGTTAATTTTCCTGGATTTTATTTTCTATGGGGCTCAAACCTTAATATTTCCTGGAGGTTATGTCACTAGTCACCTGTCTCAGGCCCTAGGTAGCATTACATTATTTGAAAATAACCCCCTATGGCTCTAGTACCATATGTTATTGTTATGATTTATTCATTATATTAATGCACATTTCAAAGATTTAACAACCTACTAGTAAATTAACTAGCAAAACTATGGGCCAGATATGATTATGTGCTATTATTACAATAAAATATTTTGCTGAAATAAAAATGGTAGCTGACTCTGTGGCCCCTGCTAATGATCTGTACTGATACATGAAAATCTCACATTCCATTCCCAAGTAGGGACTGTCATTCTTAGGGCTGGTGATGATGCAAGTTCTTCCACACAACTTCAAGAGGATCACAAGGCATAGCTCTTCAGCAACCGTTCTGGCTGGCTTCATAACAGCCTTCTGGGACTCCACATTTTTATCCCACCCCTACAAACCCTCATTCAGTCTTTTTTTGACTCAGGAACTCAAGGGCTATCCCATCTCCCTGCTTAGCATCAGAACAGGCAGGGAGCAAACATTCCACCCTTTCTTTAAATCCAACAGTGGGGAACAGATGGTGCTTTTCATGGACAATTCATTACTCAACTTCCTTCCCCCAAAAGCTTTCTGCCCCACTCTTGCTTGAGCTCTGAGAATCCAACAGCTGGCTTTGGACAGCTTAGATGCTTGATAAGCTTTGAAGGGATCCCCATGGAACCCTCCTTGGTTAAAAACAGTGGATTGTTTAAATGCAGAACTTTGAAGGAGTGGTGGCAACATGGGCATGCAGAGACTCCTCAGGTTTCTGAGAAACAACTACATAACATTCAGATAATAATGTATTATGCAAACAATCCAAGGAATGCCTTGCTTATGATCTTTGTATAAGATTTTTTGTCAACAAGAGACCCCCGCATTGAACATGGGGAGACTAAACCCCAACAGTAGAACAGTCCTGTCCTGTATTTTATAGTTATTTTGATTTTGAGACCCAGCTTTTCAAACTTTATTAGTACAAAATATTTATAAAGAATTAAATGGATTTAAATCCTTTTTTTCTCTTCAAGATACAAGTCATGATAAACTTAGTGGTGCTAAACTCAATGCATCTTTAAAAGCAATTTAATAAGTGCTCTATAGAAGGCTGGTTTACAGTGGTGATGGAAAGACCCTTATACTAATAGAAGCTTATCCTGTAACTTATGCTACTTGTGATAAAATGTTAACGTATTTTAAAGGTCACTGACAGAAACTAATCATTATCATTGTGGGAATCTAACTATTTGCCATTTCAGGGCACCACTGATGATGACTCAACTATTCACAGTCATCACAAAAAACAAAACAAAAAAAGCACCCTTACCTTACATTTCCACAGAAATCTGATCTTGTGTTGTGTCGTGCCCTGTATCTCTAGCAGTTTTATCTGGCACTGGGAGTAAACTGAAGAGGTTCTCTGACTTTGGACCACATCAAGTTATAATTTTTAAGCAAAATTCCCCTCTGAAATTAATGGGGATTTCTGGGTGGAAAACAAGGGCACAATCTGATATCATTACTCTAGGTCTAATCATCCTCCAATTCTTACATGGACAAAACTCCCAGTTACTTTAATGGAAGAGTGTGTGTGAATGTGTTTTAGGATACCAGTATCAAGAGTAAATACAGAACACCCTTCATTACCCAAATGTCATGGAGGACATTGAAAAGGTTTGGATAATCAAGATTTCAGATAACTGAAGGTATTTTCAATGTAATGAAAAGATATCAGAGGACATGACCTTGTTTTGAATAGCATGGACTTTCAGCTAATTGAAGTTTGGCTAACTGATGAAATACTGTATATGTACTTCACCTATGGAGCATAACTTTTTGGAAGTATAACACTGTGCATAATAAATATGTCCTTTACAATGTGAATTAGCTTTTGTGTAGAATTTTTCATCCATAGGTCTCAAAACATTTACAAAGAAAGGTAATTGATATCATCCCCATTATAAAAATTAAGAAACTGAGGCACGGAGACACAAAGTTATTGGCCCAAGATATCACAGTAGGGAATACAGCTCAGATCTCCCAACTCCCAGTCCAGTGTCCTTCGTACTGGGCCACACTTCCTCCCAGAAGGTATAGAGCATCCTGAAATTAATGCTTCACTTTGCTCTACAGCGAACTTACTTATTTTAGAATCCATGTGTCTTTTACTAAATTGTTTAAGTATGACTGACCTGACAGTCCAAAAGACATAGTCATCAGAGTAACTACAGGCTATCAGGCAAATCTGTACTATTGTGTCACTCCATATTATGGACAGTTGCAAAGAAATCCTTGTTAGGAAACAAACTCAAAAGGAACTGTGAATGCAATAAAGATGTAAACAAGGCCATTTTTAATTCCAACATGGCCTTGTAAACAAACCAACAGATAACACACAACTATTCCTCAACTCATGGTTTCTTATCCAGGCACACAGCCCTGTGTTCAGAATACAGTACATCTATTTTCCAGGAAGTCCACTTCCTTCTCACTACTGGAGCAAATGCTTTTCTGGCCCCTCCCTATATTATCTGTGTGATCCTAATTTTTATTAACTCTTTGTTTTCCAGAAAAAAAGATAGAGCTTCTAGATCTCCTCTATATTACTGAATAAGGACCCAGAAGGTGTTTGTTTTGAATTACAGGAATGGGAAAATGCATCTAAAGCTATTAAGTTGCAAGACCTTCAAGTTAGGGGTACAGAACAGAAATTCTGAGAGGCCTGTAGCATTAGCAAGAGCAGCTTCAATTGCTCAAATCAAGAAAGGTTTTCAATCTCCTAAATACTGTATGAGAGATATTCTGCCTTACTAAATTTGTGGGAAAAGAGAAAATATGGAAAGCTTTTGGGTTTAGCAGAACCTTTAACACTGGGCACTAGCTGGTATAGGGTTTAAATAAGATCTATATCTCAAAGAAAACCTTCAGCCAAGTAAGGAAATGGCAGAGCACACAAAGCACCAATGGGATGCCACGTGTTTCCCCACTTCAGGTTTCCATGTGGCTTCACAATCAGCTGCAGGGACAGTGCTCTGCAACAGTCTAATCTGGCTGTGGTAAATACAGGCGCTGCTACAGCTGTATCCTTAGAGGAGAAGAAAGGACAATGTCCTCCATGTCTGAAGTGGAAGAAAGGATCCATTGCAACTGTTGTTAACTATGCATCTAGTAGCAAAAGACCCTGAGACTACTTATGCCTTGGTAACAGAGTTGTCGGGCAGGTACACGTTACAGAAGGTAAGGCCAACACTCCAACCAGCAAATCTTCAAAGTATTTCTCTCTTTGCTATCATCATCTCTATCTTGATGGAGATTGAGCTGACTGGCCTCCATGTGCTATTTTCTCTCATGCAGTGGGATATTTGGGTGCAGGGCTGATCACAACTGAGAAAGATGTAAAACTGGGTGTCATCTGTGCACAATTTAATTTTCAGCATCTATGATGCTCTAAAAGATCCTCAATTACGAGTCTGGTTTTCTCCCATCTCTCAGTCTCTGGGTCTGATCCTGAAGTTTGGATGCAAGCAAAACTCCCATAAAAGTCAATCACATCCTGTACTTTTATAAGTTTTATTGCAATCAGAATGTGTATTGATGGCATCACATAGAACGCACAGAAGATATAAAAGTACATAACTTCAATTGCAATACAATATGGAGAAGACAAGACTTCAGTGAAATGGAGTTATGGGAGTTTTGACTCCAAAATCATTCCAAGATCTGATCCTCCTGTCTATAAAATGAGCCAGTTTTAATCTAATAAAACTTGTAACATTTTCAGTTTTTGTGCTAAGTACAACAACAAAAAGTAAATTACTGCTTATGGATGTTAGAACATCTATTGAAAATTCAGTTAAATTCACTCCCTGTTTCCCCAGTTCTCCAAATAGACATTTGTCTTTAAAGTTAAAAAAAAAAATCTGTAACAAAGATTTTTAAAATCCACTAAAATGTCAGCTAAAATTTCCAAATAAATACTTACACACTGCTGCTTTTTGTTTACAAAAAGGAGATTTAGCTGCTCACATGTTCATTAACACACACACAAATGGCTGAAAAATTATTTTAGTTCTTAAAAACTGATTCCATGATCACTGTTTTAAAGTATTTGTGATACACAAATGGATAACATTGTGCGTAATGGCCAGAGGAAGATATTTAGAGAAAGTGATGATTGAACATTAAAAAAAAAAAGCAGCCTACCAACAATCCCAAAGACTCAAAACGCTCAAGGCAGAGCTGACTATACTGATTTCTGAGAGGTCCTGTGCTTTTACATATTTGAGTCTTGCAAAGATTCAGGCATTATTGCTCTGTAATAGGTGTGGCTGCCTTTGAAATGTAAGCTTACAGCTTCTGTAGTCAGTGAACCATTGCTGATAGGGCTGACTAGTCAGAAGCAAAACTGGCTAGTTATGAAACTACTATAGTATATCCTTTATCTCATACACATTTAAAGGATTTACCTATCTATCCCACTGCAGACCTACTCATTGAGTAGGAGCCAACAGCATATGATTGTGTTAATTAATCTGCTATTGTGAGTAAAGGAACAGCTGCAGTGGTCTCGTGGATACGTTGTCAAAGGAAAACAATGTAATGTTAAGCTTCTGACTGCATATTCTGTTACAAAGAAGGTTTACGAGAAGTTAAATTCATAAATCACAGATCATTTTTATAATAATAATAAATAACATCTGACCTTTAAAGGAAAGGTTTTAGCATTCTTAATTTCAGTTTGAAATATGTTCTGAAATATGATACTTAAGCTTTAACCCAATTCTTTGTTTTGAAAACAAACATTCCCCAGAAATGATAGGAAATGGAAGTCGCTATAGAAATGACCTCTGACTGTACTAGATACATGCCATTGTAGTTTTAACAAAGATCAGAGCCCAAAATATCAGGTTAAAAGAAAAACTTGTTGGCTCCCTTCCAGGGTCTCCTCTAATAAAAACATAATTTCCAATATTATACAGAAATGCAGAATGAAAGGAACATTCATTACAGAAAAAACACTTGCTATTTACATAGGATTTTATCTTTCTTTATACGGGGAAAAGCCCACAGAAAACACTTTTACCTAAGTCAAATAATGTATTCACTTTTGTGATTCAAATCCACCCCCTGCCAAATCCTGGTCAGTGCATACATTGATCCTTTCACAAACACCCAAGTGGTGAATAACACGAGAGACAGAATAAAAACCAAAACCAAAAGAGAAATTTTATGATTAGAAATTAAAAGATTTGCTTGCAAAATTCTTTTAAAAATGTAGAGGGAAAGAGGGTCCATGCTGGCAGGGTCAAGTTGGAAGGGCATATCGAGTGGGGTCCTCCAGGAATCTATCCTGGGTCCAATTCTATTCAATATCTTCATAAATTATTTGGATAATGCGATAAAGAGTACATTTAGAAAGTTTTTGGACAATACCAAAATGGGAGGGGTTGAAAGCACTTTGGAGGACAAGATTAGAAGTCAAAATGATCTTGAGAAACAGGAAAAACAAATAGGATGAAATTCAGTCAGGACAAACGCACTTAGGAAAGAATAACCAATTTCACAAATATAAAATGGGAAATGACTGCCTAGAAAGAAGTAATGCGGAAAAGTATCTGGGGGTTATAGTGGACCACAAACTAAATGAGAGTCAACAATGTAATACTATTGCAAAAAAGTGAACCTCTTTCTGAGATGTATTAGCAGAAGTATTGTAAATAAGACATGAGACATAATTCTTCCACTCTACTCAGCACCGAGAAGGCCTCAAATGGAGTATTGTGTCCAGCTCTGGGCACCACATTTAGGAAAGATGTGGACAAATTAGAGAAAATCCAGAGGAAAACAACAACGTTAAAGGTCTAGAAAGCATGATCTGCAAGGAAAGACTGAAATAAATGGGTTTGTTTAGTCTGGAGAAGAGAAGAGGGGGAACATGATAACAGTCTTCAAGTATATAAAAGGTTGTTATAAAGAGAAGGGTCATAAATTGTTCTCCTTATCCAGTGAGGACAGGACAAGTAGTAATGGGCTTAAATTGCAGCAAGGGAGATTTACTAATTGTAGGAGTGGTTAACTTCCTAACTGTAGGAGTAGTTCAGCACTGGAATAAGTTACCAAGGGAGGGTGTGGAATATCTGTCATTGGAGGTTTTCAAGCATATGTTACACAAACACCTGTCAGGGATGGTCTAGGTAATACTTAGTCATGCCTCATGGCATAGGACTCGATTAGATGACCTAATTGAGGCCCCTTCCAGTCCTACATTTCTATGATTCTATGAGTTGAGGATGCCCAGAGTCAATCGTAAACTTGATTTGTGGCTAGTAAGTTTTTACAAAAACACATACGGGATTTTAATTCAAAACTTGATTGCTTATTACAAGAGATGTAGGAACATGAGATCCCACTTAAGCATTTTGGACATAATGTGCCAAATCCACAGCTGGTGTAATCAGGATAGCTCCATGAACTTCAATGGTGCTATGCTGATTTATACCGGGTAAGGATCTGGTCCAACAAATCCTGTCATAGGCAAACACACACTTCAATATCCTTCATTCTTACTTTGACCTGAACATAGTTTGACTGCTTTCAATTAAAAAGTTATCCTGTCTTCAGGGTTTAGTACCTAACAAATGTGTTATATATCATCCTATTTCCCTTTCCTTCTTTCTTTATTCTAAAATATAAATTAAATTACACCAGTGTGAAGATTTGGCACCTAAAGAGGTGTATGGCTCACTGTGGTGGAAGGTTCAAGAAAAAGACAAAGTGGCTCTGATTCGTACGTTTCTGTGGTATTTCAAGGGAAAAAATGTGCCTATTTTAAAACATGAATTGTCACTATATTACTAGATTCCATGCATCAACTTGATAAAGCCGCAGTAATTTCACAGCACCAACCAGAGCGTTATAGTTCAATAGCATTCTCTGAGAACTGTAAAGACACCGGAAAGCAGTACCTCAAACATATAAACACACACCAACTTGTGTCCCTGGTACTAAAAAGTTGTTAACAGCAGGACCGTTTCAAGGATCCCAGACCAGTTACAGCTACAGCTAGCCAAATAAATAAATAATACTTATAATGTCATAAGTGTTTCTGCATTAAGGAAGTATCTTAATCTTCAAAGCAAATTCTCATATTTTATCAAACAACCTTAGAAACGACATTTGGGATCTTGAGACTGATCATATTTAAGACTAAATCTATATATTTACTATTTACCCATGTTGAATTTTTGGCTTATATTTGTTACTGTAAAACACATCTGACTAAGCTCCATTCAAATGCCAACACATACCTACTAAAGTTCTTTCTGAAATATGCATGCAATACTCACTTCAACAAGAATGTTGAATTGCCAATAGCTTCTATAAGGTCATTAAAATAACTCTTTGTAACTTTAATCAGGCTCTGAGAATTCATAAGCGTCATTAGTCATTGGGTTGATGACTTCATTGAGGTTGATTGGGTTGGGCCTTCATTATTACTCTGTATTAGGTTTCATTTTCCAAATCAAAATTCTAAAATAAAATAATTTCTTGGTCTTTTTAGACCTTGATTAAAACACTGCTGTGGGCTGAAACCAAATTCTTGACATTACCCATTGTTTTGCTTTGACAAAATATGCCATAACTTTGGGGAGATTCAGATGTTTTTTAATAGGAAACTACGGTTTGATTATAATTGTAGTTTCTTTCAGTTTATGGGAAAGAGCAAGGCATAGAGAGAAGCAAATGTCCTGGGTTTCGTATAATGGAAATCTAATAAAAAATTTCACCTTGTAAAACAATTATCTAAAAGAAAAGGTAAATTGCCATCTAAGTCTTAGGACTAAGCACTAAAAATAGTCACATTTAAGACTGTAAAGTTAGCTATGTATACGCAACTTCAAAAATAAGAAGGCCTTTGCCTGACGTCATCCTTACGTAGAGAAATTACCTCACTACAAATCTCCAAGTTCTAAATATCCTTGACCTCTGGAAAAGTGCAAATCCAGATTGGAACTGGGAGGTTCAGGCTCATAGGGAAAACAAATAAAATACTTATATAAAAAATGATGTACTTTGTTAACTTAAAATTGATGTTACCTCTGTTCATACAACATGATTTTCTCTGGATCTTAAGTATGAGTTGGTATGATTGGTTTATATTCATCTATAAATTGATCAGTAAGCTGGCAGGGCTAACACTGTACAAGGTGGAGGAGTATTTCATGATTCCCCTTGACTAGGAGAAGAGCAGATGATGTGAAAATAGTATTAGAAAAGTTTCTCAACTGCCTATTAGGCCACCGTGATTGTTAAAGGCCTCTCCAATAAGCTGAATGCCTCTAAATTGATATAAACTCCATCTGTGGGTGATACTTACACCCTCATCTAAAGGAAATTGAAGAAGGTATTCTAGCTATTTGGTGAGCAGTGCTTGTAGCTGTAAATCAAAGTCAGTTGTGTCACGCTTAATAGCTCTGGGATACTCCATGAGGAACATGTGTGCTCCAAGTTGAGCCTATTGTGCCACTTTAGTAACTATAGCTTAGTAATAGTTAATTGCTCAAAGGAACCTATTTAAACTTAGGCAGTTGTGTTTTATTATTTGTCTTGTAGTAACGCCTAGATGGTCTCTCTCCCAAAGCACTTAGATTATAGAAGTATAGAGTTTTCAACCTATTAAGTAGTTAATATAATAGTTTTTATGTTAACCTATTCAAGTTAAACACCAGATGTAGAAAGATTTACAATCCATCTACAAGAAAATACAGAGCCCAGGATCAGTGACTCAGCATAGCCTAGCAGACAGAGCATTGGCCTGGGACTCAGGAGATCTGAATTCTGCTCCTGGCTCAGCCACTGGCCTGCTGGGTGACCTTGGGCAAGTCACGTCACCTCTCTGTGCCTAAGTTTCCCTATCTGTAAAATGGTGATAATGATTCTCACCTCCTTTGTAAGGTGCTTTGAGCTCTACTGATGAGCTCTACTCTATAAGAGCTAGGTATTTGATATTAAACTGAAAAGAGCCTGCTGAAATGATCTCTGACGGCTGTTTAGGAGAATAATTTGAACAATATAGTGGATAAGTAGATCATATAGATCCATATAAGTAGATCTTGTCATACTGACCATGGTGAAATGTCCTGCTGTATATGAATTACTCAAAGCAAAAGACGGGGTGTACAGTACCTCATCTTCTCCAATGAGAAATAGAGGTGATCTAGCTAAAAAGCTTGCATGCACGGAAACCATAAAAGCTTATGAATTCATGCTACCCAGGGGAACCAGACCAGGTATCACCAGCCACTGCATTCTAAAGGTAGTGGCAGCAAAGCAACTGGCACTGTCTGTTATCTGGAATAAACTTACATCGATTTCCAATCGCCAATTTGCAGGGATCCTGTCCGGATTTGGAAAATTAGCTAAATGTATCATCGTGATTCACAAAGTACATTCTACTCAAGCCCTCTGCAGAAAATTTGAGAAGCAATCAAAGCATTACTCAATACTTCTCCAAGCATAACTATCTGGAAACATTCCCTATCTAAATGTCTGCTTATTACAGTAGAGCAGTAGGTGTGGCCTTTGCCAGCACGAGTGACAAACGTCCAGCCCAGGAATTTGTCAGGAACCCTCAGTTAAGAGACTGAACATTTAGACAGACTGCAAATGCTGCTGGAACTGGAAATAATGTATAAAGGAGAATGATAATTTAATATAAAAGGAAAGTAGAAGCACTATACAAATAAAAATCTTTCTAAAATCCACTTCAAACAAAATAAGATGCTGGGGGACATGGAGTGTCTTTCACTTAAAGACTAACCATTCAAATCTTGATCCACTCAGTAGTGATCATTACCACCCGATGACTATTTCATAGATATTTTCTGGTGATGAATAGAAGGCTTCAAACCCATTGCTCTCAATCTCGATCTCTTGCAAATAGTAAATTTGCTAAAATAAATAAAAATTGAGAAGGGAGAAACAGAGGCTTCAGGCTACTTTCATTTTGGGACAATTGGGGACAAACTAGCCTTCTGCAAATGTCTGCCAAAGAGCTGCTCTAACTTACAATACCCAGAACAGTTCTGGAAGGCCCATTTAGCCTATCCAACAACTCTGAAGTACAGCACATTCTAGCCCAACCTCTCTTCCCCTGAAACAGCACACTAGAGCTGGCTGGGAATTTTTCAACTAAACTTTTTGTCATGGGAAAATGTAGATTTGTCTAAACTGAAACTTTTCACAGACACATATTGGTTTTGATGAAATGCTCCTCAGGTCCAGCAGATGGAATTTCAAGCGAGAAAGACTCACCCAAGAATTGCTTATGGCCCAGTGGTTCAGGTGCTCACTTTAAATGCAGGAGACCCTGGTTCAAGTCCCTGATTTACTGGGTATCCTAAACACCATGCTACAGAATCAATGTATCTTGTGCTGGCCCAAGGAATATTCATTTATATAAAGTGAACAGCAGGGGTAGGAGATAAGAGAGAGACAGATAACAGCCTGGTGGTTAAGACACTCACCTAGGATGTGGGAAAACCAGGCTGAACTCTGTCCAATTCTCTTTTACTCATTTTCCCCCACAGAAAATGTGGAAAGGTGTCCGTTTTGTCCCAATCTTTGTTTTCTGGCCTGTCTTACACCCCCTACAGTAGAATGGGATGAGGCATCGCATGATGTAAAGTAGGCTATGCCAGCTTTACCTCAACTGTGGATTTCCCTGCATTGGGGCCATCGCAACTGCCTGATTAAGGATATTTTAAATTCCTTAGTCCTCTTGGACTTAATCAGGACAATGATCTGGTCCTTAGTTTCTCCTCATCTTCTCCCAGTTGGGAAGTATTTAAGACTGTCACCTGCAGAATGATTCCTTTGCCACGGCTTCAGTGAAAACTCCCAGAAATAACTTGGAAATGGATTCAAGAACTGACAGAGTTCTTGAATCCATGGCTCTGTTTGAACAGGGGCTTTTGGAAGCAGTTTGTGAAGCTCTGGTGCAAACCTCGACTGGAATATCTCCATGGGACCTTCCTTTGGTGGCAACTGTCACAATAGATCCTGGTAAGTGATAAGAGGTGTAAACCACAAAATGTGCATGTTAAACTGTTACGTGGTTTGAGAAATTTGTGTATGAGCAGAATCAAAGATCATTAAAGATCAGAAGTGATGTGAGATTGATCATAGGAGGCTGGATGTAGTCTTATGTCTAGGAGAGACTTAGAGCAAGCGCATCTGAATAGTCTTCCCTGGCAGAAAGAGGTGATACCTTTCCTTGGTAAAACTGAGGTTATTAAAATGAGAGTGTCGTGACTTACTTTGAAACTTCAACAAGGCATCTTAACCAGCATGTGTAGCTAGAGCCAAAACAATCACCCAACATAATACCAACACATCTGTGATTATGTTTATGGGACCTGTCAAGGCATTTGATTAGAGCTATAGTTCAGATTCAAGTTCAGCTTAACATGAGTTCACAAGTTTGTGCATGAAAACTAGTTTACAGGAGTCAGAGTTCAACGTGAACAAACCCATTCTTCCCATGGGAACCCATATGAAAGATCTGGTTTTAATGGATTTGCACCTACTTATATTGATTTGCCAATACTGGAAAAAGAGACTATGATTTGGCTCTGATTGCAACCACAGAAATCCGATCTCAAGGAAGCAAATTTCCACTTTTAACCATGGGATATAATGACTATGTGAGCCAAAAAGTAAAATAAATATAAAATATAATATAATATAATATAATATAATTCTAATATAATAACAGGAGGTATCGAAGAGGATAATGATATACTGAATATCACTGTCCACCATAGTCAGACACACAGTTTGTTTCTGACTTTTCTAGAAGAGTTCTAGAGCTCAACTAACACACAACCTCTCTTCTTTTGAAAAACCAAATGAAAGTGGATTCTGCTGAACCAGGCTAACCTTTCTGATCACATGAGATGAGATGAGCCAGTTAGGGACAGAGGATAAATATTAAGTTGACTTATACAACAAAAATGTTTGTCATTAGCTTTTATGGGCAACTCATGAAAACAAACACATTTTAGCAAATCACTACTTCTTTGCAGAAGTTCATGCCCAAACCAAGGCTAATTTCAAGGACTTTTATACGCTAAGTCACCCCGTTTGCACAGCTCTCCTTTTTGATTTAAGACACACAGTACAGTATGAGCATGACTTCAGTCAAGAGATTCTTAAAGGACATGTTTAGGTACTGAATGAGCAAAACCACCAAACAATAAACAGAGAGCTGGCTGGCAAAGAGACCTTGAGCTGATACTTTCTTATTCTCATCTTAACTTTGAACTTTGCCAATGACAAAGCAGCCAGTCTGAGAGTCTGTAAATATGATTTTAAAAACCCTAGAAAGCTGAATATTAACATCTCAAAAAAGGGCCTCTTTACCCAGAAAGGAAAATGTGCATGCTGGGTGGGTGATTGAACAAAAGGCGTCATCAATCCTGACCTACCATATAATTTGACATCTAGAAGGATGGTGGTTTGGGATTTATATTCCAACTACACCTACAAGGAAGTTGTACAGAACAGATATAGTACCAGAATGAGGACTATTACTACAAGTGACACTATGCTAGACTATCCTGAAGAAAGAAGATTTGGGGATTGATTCTTTTCTGACAAACTAGTTTTACACTGGCGTAATTCAATTGACTTTCTGAAGTTTCTCATTTAGGCTAGTGTGCTTGAGAGCAGAGTCAAACCCTCAAAATTCCACACCTCTGCACCTGCAGTCATGCACTAGCATTCAAATGAGCATCACCAGAAATAAGGCAAATGTCCCCTGCCTTACGTTGAAGTATATTATCCTGTGGACAATGTCGTTAATAAGGACTATATTGGATGATCATTTTCACCTTCCATTTTCTTCTTGTATAGTTGAGAAAGAGTTCTGAGATACTGCGTTCCAGACCACAAATAAACTCTTCAAGGAGAGTCCGTCAGCAATCTTAGCTTAGAAGTGGAGTGGCTCAGCAAGGAGACAATTTTTCGCTCCACTCCAGGCAGCATATCAAGCTCAAAGATGCCAGAGTCCTTTGACAGCAGCATCTTTTGGCACCCTTCAATAAAGCAAAGACATTGGGCTGGATGGCAACAATTAGGAAGTTTTTTGGGGTTTTTTTATAATGATGCCGCCAGTTTCTTATGGAAGTCAAATATTTTTCATAAAGGAAAAAAAGGTCAGATTTTTAATTTTTTTTTACCAATATTACTTTATTTGAGCTACATTCCATCCCTGTACTTTGGATAAGTTACATATCTGAATTTCAGCTTCATTCACTCACATCACTGCATTTTGACCATTCCGACCATTGCATTATTAGATCCTGTAATAATACTATTTTATTTCAGATGCTCTCATCATATGCATGATAGTCATCTGCAGTGGAACATTTTGGGCCCAAGGGCTGCCAGACCTGAAAAGGTAAAGAATGGGGGGAAACATTTTGTATGTTTTCTGTTGTTTTATTCCCTTGTTCAGGGAGGGAGAGTAGAAAGTCATTTTCTGCCATGAGGGCATGCAAAATCTCTTAATATGTGGGAAGGTGGGCTCAGAAAGATCCTGATACAAAACAGTACATTTTTGATGGAAACGGGTAGTAAAAATAGATGTTAAAATGCCACAGGGTGTTTTCCATCCCAAATCTAGCTATTATAGAATACAAGGCAGGCAATGTGAATCGACAATGGTCCGGCTTGTAATGGTATTTTCTGACAAAATGCATCTATGAAATTTTTACCAATTTTATAAGTGATTTTCTCAGATGAGTATATATTTAAAATTTTGACATCCATTTCTATAGTAAAATAATTCACAATGAATGGAATATGGAACTAAGCAGAAAAAAATTATGAAGGATTGAATTTTAATTGGATGAAGTAAATCTCTTCTAATTTTGCATTTTTAAAACATATGGTTGAGTAGTGCAATAGTGCAATGAAAACGGCAGTTCTTAATTCCAGAAAATAAGAATATAAGCACCTGACAGTGATAATTGCAGGAATCATCTTAACTGCAATGTGAACATCACTACATAATATGCCACAAGCAACTAAAAATGGAGTCATGCAACAAAGTCTAATATATTGGTCAAAGCCTGTTAAGTATCTAGAGCTGGAAGCAATGGGAAGGATAGAAGTATGGGCATCAGAAGCAGGTTTTGTTTCAGAATATTTGCACATACTGGTTTGAATATCTTAGTGGTACTTTGAATTATAGTGCTTCTTAGTACAACAAATGCCTGCTGGAGGGTGATCACCTGTACATCAAGGAAATAAACAACAACTGTATGGATGATATGAGACAATACTTAATTTTTTCAGAGATCATAAACACTCCATGGTATCAAATTATATATTAGTAGGACAGTGCAGGATCCCTTAAGTGGCTGTTCCTGGAAAACATAGTTTTTATCTTATGAAACATTTATTAGTATTGTATTGGATACAAGTCATAGACAATAGGCACCACAAAAAGGATATTGCTTAAAATTCAGGAAAGTTAATTTCCCTACCTGAACTACACTACTCAGAGCCATTAATAGAAAGTTTAATGTGTTTATGTTTTAACAATAAAAATAGAATATGGTGGATTGTTGTTAGCAGCAAAACTGAGAAACTGTATTTTCTTATCCAAAATAATAATTTCCCAACTCAACACCTCTAGGATTTGGCACCCAGATGTGAAATCATCAAGAAACCTCAATCAGCGAATCAGAATGTGACTTTAAATAATGCTCTGACAGCATCACTGTGAATGGCTTATGGAGAAAAATTTTCTCTTAGTATTGGGATGAACAGCATCACTAGGATACCCATCCACCTAAAATACCTGCAGTTTAGGATTTGGGGCATGATTTTGAAAAAAGTTAGATGTGCTAATGTACGTGCCTGATTTCCACAAGCAGTTACCTTCATAATTACCCCAAACAGGGTGTCTGAAGTCCCAATAACCAAGTGAGTATCTAACTGGCCAGATGCACATATAAATATAGTCAAGTGTGCACAGAATTAGGCCCACCTTTTCAAACTCAGACCCTCAATGACTCATGTCACATTGCAGTTTGTAGAAAGGAGACCCACCCACATCACACAAATCCTTTCCTCAATTCTCATCTTCATAGTCCTTGCATTCCAAAAGGTTTCAGAAACAATCTGGTCTTGCATACAGACCTTCTTCAATCCCATGTCTTCTTGTGTAACTTAAAATAAGGGCAAAATGAAAGCTTTTTTTTTTTAACCAAGGACTGCACTGATTGGGTACATTCTGGATGTAGAGTGATTTCTCCCTCTAAAAGAGTGGTTTTCAAACTTTTGTACCGGTGATCCCTTTCGCCTAGCAAGCCTCTGAGTAAGACCCGCCCTTATAAATTAAAAACACTTTTAAATATATTTAACACCATTATAAATGCTGGAGGCAAAGCGGGGTTTTGGGATGAAGGCTGACAGCTCGTGACACCCCTCCCCCCCGTAATAACCTTGCGACCCCCAGTTTGAGTTTGCTCCAAAACAGCAGGTATAGGCTACTACTGTAAGCACCAGACCTAGGGACCAATGGACTTATCCAGTATGGCAAATTATACAGTATGCAAATTAAGTCATGATATGTGAAGAAACCACACCAAACTGAAATGTCATCTCTTGGGTCTAAATTGCTAGCCTTGTAGTACCTGTCCTACCTGTTAAAAACAAAGTAATGTTAAACTTGACTGACTTTCAATCCTTCGTACTGAAGGACAGGTGCTGTCCATGTGGTTCCTTAATATAGTCATTTATAACTATACCAAGAATACTGTAAAGTGTATTTCAGACCTTCCTATCACACATAAGTCATTTTCAACTGAGCAGTTGATTCCTATTTATTACTATCTGAGGGGTAGGATGGTTGTTTTGCAGCAGGCACTGTACTTTGAACACTCCTTTCTTGGATTGCATACTATGTGTATATGATCTCTCTGCTTCAACTAGGGGTACAGTAATATCCATTGGCAGACATACCATTGAAATAACAGGAAGTATTTATATAATTAATGTAAAGTAATATGAATTAAATATATCTAATTCTCTGTTCCTTTTTTCACAGGTATTCCCAAAAAGCTACGTCAAAATTTGCATCTAGGATGTTGACCAATAATGTACATTTTAACTCACTGAGTCAAATAAAACTTTGTGCCATATGGCTGATTAGAGATATTCTCTCAATTTTTCTTCTTTTCTAAACAGCTGGGCGAGTAACTACAAGGAAAAGACAGTCAGCAGCTGCACACTGTTATCATTACTTTGATACTGCTTAAAGGAATCTAAACCTTCCACAGGTATGCACCTGAGATTAGAGGCAAAGAATTTTCCTCTCTAAATATGAGAGAAAACAGCTATGGGAGTTATAATTATGTTTTACAGGTGTCATCAGAACAATCCTTCCAAACTTTACTCAGAACAAACATTCTTTTTCTATTTTGTGATCGAATTTCTCAAACACCCTCAGGGAAAACATATTATTGTACAAAGGCAACAACAATAAGTACAAAGGCAAACATTTCCATTACAGACTTCTCAACTTTATCCCTACTGAATCTATTTCACCCATGCATTTTACAGTTGTCTGTAAGGACTTGCAAATATGGCACTCATCTTTTTGATACATGCTTGCTTACTCTAACAGTAAATCCTAAATGCCTAAGTTTTGGCCCATGGTGGTTGATGGAGTGGTCTATTGATACAGTGGTCTTAGGAGAGCTGGTTGATCACATGGTTCTTCCTTCTTATTTAAAAGGGCAATGCTGCATGCAATGACTAAATATACACTAAATACTTTCCTAATATTACTTTTCTATGTAACCAATTGCTGTAGTTGCTATAGGAACATTATGTGGTGTGAATGGGAAAGGATCGATGTGATTGTGAAGTAGATGGAAGATGAAGCATAAGCATTAAACTATGTAGCTCACAATGAATATGTTTTAAGGTCTACACATCTCTAAGCTATCTATACATTTCTTGCATTAGCCTCACCTCTACCATCCTCATCAGGCTTTTGAAGTGGAATGTATTCTTAAATCTTTTATTGCTGGTTTTATGTTAAGTGAAGGAAACACTTTGCCTCATAAACTATTCTTATTCTTAAGTTGTTTATGATATAGCAGCCATTTTAGTTTCTCTCTTACTGAGACATAAGTGATCCCATCTGTGGATTTACGTAAGCAAACTTACACTTCCTTTCAATTTTCTCTTAGAGAATTTTGAGTTTGGAAAGTGTGTGGAGAATGAATATTTGTTTGAATATGCTTTGACTAACTTTGCACCCCTTTTTTGCCCATTATGAATATTCCAGAAAATGAATGGACTAGCAGAAATATTTACCAATACAGCACGTGTAAAGAGAATATTGCATAATACTGATGGAAATAACGAATTTCTAATCTCAAGTATTCACACAGATTCTAAGAGTTATACTTACCCAATCAGGGGAAAAAACGTACCATATGACCAATTTGTCCAATCAAAACAGCTCAGATTTTGAAACTCATAATAAATTGCTTGTGATTCAGCTAAGACCAGACCAAAAATTATCCATGGAAATTTTGGGGTGAAATAGATAGAGTTAATAAGTTTGAAAATAGGATGAGCTGTTCACAGATAACACAAAAAGCCCAAAATGTATTGAGTAAATTAGTAAACTATTCAGTCATCACAAAGACCAGCAAAAAAAAAAAAAAAAAAAAAAAAGACTACTGCACAGCACGGTGTACTCTGTGAATGGAGAAGGGATTTTTCCCCCCATTCTTTTCATTATGGTACATTTTTCACGTCAGGAACTATGCCTTCTTTTATGCTTGGAAAGGATGTAACATATTGTGGGTACTACTCTACCAGCAGCAGTGCTATTTTTATGAAAGTTTAAATTATTGAATATGGCTATTGTTGCTAGGGCCTGGCTTCCAGCATTGTAACAGTGATGGCAGAAGCCTAAGGTGGACCAGGAAACAAGCAGATATTGCAGAGGTGAAAATTACCTCGACAGGGGTGGCTACTTGTTGTTAAGGCCTTTTTAAAATTATCTTGGATAGCTGCTTCAAAAAGATACGGACAGTCAGTAATCTCCAGGCATCCTAGCACTTGTACGCTTGTTGCTTTCAGGTTCAGTGTCACTGAGGTACTACCAGACAAGAGATCACCTAATGAATAACAATATTATGCCAGTGTCTAATGCCTCCTTGAGAAAAAGAGTGATGCTATTCAGCAGCACAAAGAGATACGGTAGTCTCTCTTTCTTCTCAACTAAACAACTTGATAATGAAAGATCGTTTAGAGGTAAACAGCAACTCAAGAAATTATTTTTTGTTCGTAGAGTAAAGAACATTCACAGAACCACTGTGTAACTCCAGCCCCACTTACGTGAGGAGAAGGGTGGGAAAGCTTCAAATGACTAGTTAGAGTTAGGAAAGGAAAGCTGTAGTAAGAGTTCAGTAACATTGCTGAAAGGATCATCTCTAAGTGTTAGGGAAGAGAAGGTTAAGGAAAGGAGCCAAGCAATATTCCCATGCTCAGCTCCAAGTCACTGGCCCAAACTCATCCCTGATATAACTCATTAAAATGAATGCGGTTATTCCAGGATTGAATTTGGCTCACTAACTTCATGATCCATGCAGCACCAAAAGTTTAGAAAATGGTAAGCCTGATGCAGGAGGAATGTGCCTTAACTTCAAAGGCCTGATTTTCATTTACACCACAGGCTCTTCACACCACTCTGGTAATGTAAAAGAGACTTGACATATGCATATATTACATTTATGCTCACTTTAAGGCCCCTTTCCACTGTTAAAGCAGTACAAAGGGGGCATAGTGTAAATGAGAATCAGGACCCAAGTCTAAGTCCTAGATTCACTGCATCAGACAATGCCATCGGCACAGCATATGCAGCAAAAAAATGGTACACAATGATGCCGTGCAACTACTTAACCTTCACATTTACTAGAATTTTATCACCTATTTAGTTACTATTTTTCTCAATGCTATACGCTCATTCAAGAAGTTTGCAGTATACAGATAGTGCAAGCATTTGTTTAATTTTGCAGCTTCTAAGGTAAATGCAAGCCAAATTTTAAAAGATATGGAGGTACATCTTCAGTAAATCTGATGCAAAACCTTATCTGCCTTTAATGTTCACAATCTGAGGAATATTTGAAAGAGAAGTCCATATGCTGGCAACATGGCATGATATGTGTCTCAAGGAAAGAGCTGAAACAATTTTTTCCACCCATGCAGGCACAGATAGTGGAAGGATGATCTTATAAACAAAGTGCTGGAGGACATGTGATCTTCTTCCTCCTCCACCACCTCCCAGCTCCCATGTGTAGGCCAAGTACATCTCACGCAACAGAACATACTCCTGGAACATCCCACAGTATGAGTCTAGTAAAATAGTAATTGAAATGTTAGTGCACACATTCCATTTTAGAATGCAAATGACTGTATGGATAACTTGAGTCTTTTGCGCATGGCACATCTTTTCCGCAAACACCCATTTTTTAGAGAGGATCTTCAGTGTTGCTGGTGGCATTGTGACAGACTGAGGAATCCTACGTAGGTCAGCCACTGTAAAGTGCCTACTTAGTCCAACCATTGGTGCCATGAGGCGCAACAACAAAGAAATCACCAATAACTAATCTGGAATGCTTCCCAGATTACAAATCTACCCTTCCCAGGCACACCTCAGAGGACAATGCTGACCAGGAAGTAGGATTTGAGAATTACTCTTTTCTCCTTGCTTTATCTGTGCAACTGCTGTGGGTCATTTCCTTATCCTTCACTCTTACAAAAATAATAAATAGGTACAATGTAATTGTTTGCTACACAGCTGAAAATATGTCTATAATTGAAACACCTACATAATTTCTATTACCTACTTAACTGTTCACTCATCCTTCTAAGGTAAAAATATCCATAGGGTGGACTGAGAAAGAATTCCTTATAGAAAGAGTCCATCTTTTCCACAGTATTTTCAAATACTATGCAGACCAGGAAGATACTCATGTCCGACAGGTATTTTGGATGTAATTGCAAATATGAGCTATTATGTCTTTAAGACTTTGGACCAAATTCTCCTCCCACTTACATTAATACAACCTGTTGGTTTCAGCTCTATGGACTTCAGTGTAGTTTCATCTATGTAACTGAGAATAACTCAATCCCATTGCCTTAAATAAGATACAGGTCTTAGTTGCAGTTAATGATTTGTTTCCTTTCAGCAGTATGGAGGTCTACACAAAACCATCAGCTAAAAGGTGCTTCGTGTAACATTTTGCAAGAATTTACGGAAATTTATCTGAGAGATTTTGAGGTTTTTATAAAACCACCTACTGTACAGTAGGTGTTTGCAGATTGCTTAGCAGAGACCAAGGCTGCAAATTACCACATTTTTGTAAGAGTCTGACATACTTTTTAAAAAATTGACGTTCTGTATATTTACTCCCACTGTGGTAATCTTCATTTTCTGTTTGGTTTCTCTCCTACAGACCTTTCGTCGAACAGAGTCAGCAACAATGAAAACACAAGGTTTTGAAACATTGCTGTCTGCTTGCCAAAATTTACTCTACAATTTAAGTAAACCCTCTGCTACTTAATGTCTGATATTTTCTTTGGCCAAAGAATCCTTTCAAATGTAGACTAGAGCAGTAAGAATTCAGCTGAAGAACAAACTTGGGTTTTTGTTGTTGGTTTTTGCTTTTTTCTTAAACTTAAAAAAAGCTTGCCCTCCTTCTAGGCTCCCTAGCCTCAGCAAGCTTATTTCAAGTCAACAATACTTTTTAAATCACATCAGGAAATAAAAATTAGGGTTACAAGAAATAATATAAAAATCAGTTGGAAGCCCTCCACAGAAGCTGTAGGTGCCTAAAGCCAGGCATCATTGGTTCAAGTGACAGGCTATGTCCAGCGCAGAAATTATGTAGAAACCACAATAAGGCAACATCAGCGGAAGAGGTCCCACTCACCTACCCTCTAATTGCAAAGCATGAATGTACAAGCGTGCTTGGCCACTTGCGGCTTAATATAGCTGGCAGAAATACCACAAATGTCCTTTTATATACTTCTTGGGAGAAATAAAAATAAATATGGTGTTATATATTACCAATATCATAATAAATATTGCCATGGTTCTGATTCTCTATTGTCCTGCACCTTATGTAGACATTTGTACCTTGCAGAAGGAGTGCAAACTTGATGTAAAATGCTACTGTTCTGATGTGGTAGCATTTTCCACTTACTTTGCAGAGGTGTAAATGACTACAGAAAAGTGCAAGGGAGTGGAGAATCAGGCCCTACATTGTCTGAAGTTATATTAGTCCAGGCTTCTGTAAAAGGGAAGGAGAGAACATAGAAAACACTGAAGAAAAGAACACTTTTCATTGGCAATGCTGTACAAGTTCTTTGTAATGAATCACTTTTGCAACTCATGCTAAGTAAAGCCACTGATACGTTCTTTGGATAGTGCAACAGCACAAATACAGCTGTGTATACCTATAGAAGTATTAGATTGTGTTCATATCGTTGATGAGATTGTTCAATGTTCCTGCTCAGAAAAGGAAATGTATATGCAATAAGCCCACTAGGCTCCAACTTTAATATTAATGTCCCTCCACAACAGACTCAGCACTTGAGCCAGGGTCATTACACTGCACTTCTGAGTTACCGTTGAAATTTCTAGTTCTGTTCACCACTGAGGATTTGAGAGGAGATTGGCTGCAAGTTGATGAGCATGAATTGCACCAACAGCTGTAAGTTCTTCAGTTCTATCTGCCACTAAAATAGCTCCAGGCCTTGTCACAGTTCTTTCAGTGGAAGACAAAGGATGGACAGTTTTCTGCAGTTTTATGGGTTTCTGCAGTTTTATGGGTTTCCTTTTTTTTTTCTCTCCACCTCCTGGCAGCCTCTGGAATGGTCTCTGTGCTGTTTAGATGCTGCATGTGATTATTAGAACTGGGAGCACTGGCTGTTGGGAGTCTGAAAGGACAGGAAACAGGAAGGAGGGGGGAGGAGTTGAGGAGGCTGGGAGGTTACAGAGTGTGCAGCTACAGCTTGGAGAAGAGACTTCCACTGTAAATAAAGTTCTGTTGAAGTTGTTAATACTTTGCCTGGTGGATACAACATTTTGGCGACGAGGATGGGATCTTCTGCCTCTGAACCCACCTGCACCCTTTCTGCATAGCCCAGGTGAGCCTCCAATTGCTTTTACTACCTGATTCCATCTATTTGCATTACTTTAAAGATGTGCCTCTTACTGAACCCAAACTTCACTTGGTGTGCTATTTGAAAAGCCATATTCCAGTACATGGCTGCTTGCCAGCAATAGTTACTTTTGGTGATCGCTGTGTAACTGCGGAATTCTACATTGTTCACAAAGGCACTCCTATCCTTGGCAGAGATTTATTAGCTGCTTTAAATCTCAGGGTAGTTAATGGACGAATTGATCTTCCTCAGCAAAGCACTCTTGCGGTACACACACCAGTTTCAGCTGGGACCCAACTCCAGGTTGAGGAGAAACTCGGCTGTGCTTATGGGTTTCTGCATAAAGTTAAAATGCGGAATAATGTGTTACCTGTACGACAGAAATTACGGCGCTTACCATTTTCAGTCAGGGAAGCTGTTTCAGAGGAACTTAGAAAACTTGTTCAAAAGGACATTATTGAAGAGATTAACTCCTCGGAATGGGTTTCACCTATAGTAGTGACGCAGAAGAAGGGTGGAGACATTCGCCTTTGTGTGGACTTAAGAGAGCCAAATAAAGCTATTGTGATTGACAGCCATCCTCTTCCTCACATAGAGGAAGTATTTGCAGAACTACGTGGAGCAAAGATGTTTTCTACCCTTGATTTTCAGAGCGCATACCACCAGGTTATGTTGCATGAAGATGGCAGAGACCTCACAGCATTTATTACACATGAGGGACTATTTCGTTTTAAACGTGTTCCATACGGTCTCGCATCAGCCTCAAGTGCCTTTCAAAAAATGATGTCATTGATTCTGAAGAATCAACATGGAGTTCAGTGCTATTTGGATGATATTATTGTGTTTGGAAATACTACTGAGGAGCATGACAATAACCTGCAGTCTGTACTAAACTGCATCAGCAAAGCAGGCCTCAAGCTCAATAGGTCCAAATGCAAATTTAGACAAACTGAACTCTCCTTTCTGGGTCATACAATTTCACAGGCTGGACTAAAACCTGATCCAGATCATATCCTGGCAATTTCAAATGCTTCTCCTCCAACAGATTTGCAAACCTTACGTTCCTTCTTGGGTCTTACCTCCTGGTATGCAAAATTCATTCCCAATTATGCTTCTGTCATTGAACCGTTACGAGAATTACTACGGAGAAGTTCAACCTTAGTGTGGACAATGGATGCACAAGTTAGTTTCGAAAGGGTGAAAGACTTGATTGTACCTAGTCCAGTACTTGCATTATTCAGTCCCGCATTGCCCACAATTGTAACTACTGATGCTTCTGATTATGGACTTGGGGCTGTCCTCACACAACTTCATGAGGACAACACAGAGAGGACTGTTGCATTTGCTTCAAGGACACTAAGTAATGCTGAGAGAAAGACAGTTGAACAGAACCAAGCAAAGTCTAAGGCTTTCACAGACAAACGGCGGGGTGCTAAGGAACCAAAGTTTGAGTGTGGTTCCTTTGTTAGAATATGAAAACCTGGAATCTTACGCAAAGGGGACCATAAATTCACAGCTCCTCTTAAAATCATAGAGAAGAAGGGACCTTACACCTATCGACTTTCTGATGGGCGGGTATGGAATGCTTTTTATCTTGCACCTGCCTATGCACCAAGAGGAGATTATGCCAACACCCAGTCTGCATTGGATGACTTCACTGTAGAGCCAACACAACAAGACATTGCACTGGAACCGGGGCTTGAGAGACGGCCTGTCAGACTCAGACAACCACCTGCCTGGACTAAAGACTATGTTATGTAGTATCTACAGTGTTTTCAGTGTAATATTCCTGCCAACAGTATAGTGTCTTGTTTCATATTTGTTCCTGTGGTTAGAACAACAATGTTTATTTTAATTTGGAAAGTTTCTTAAGAGAGGAGGGAATGTGGTGTTTAGATGCTGCATGTGATTATTAGAACTGGGAGCACTGGCTGTTGGGAGTCTAAAAGGACAGGAAACAGGAAGAAGGGGAGAGGATTGAGGAGGCTGGGAGAGTTACAGAGTGTGCAGCTACAGCTTGGAGAAGAGACTTCCACTGTAAATAAAGTTCTGTTGAAGTTGTTAATACTTTGCCTGGTGGATACAACAGTCTCCTACATGGAGCCAAAGTATGAAGGAAGCCAGGTGGTTCAAGGCTTACGAGAGACCAGTTTTCTGCATAGATGTAAACTCTTTGTGTGAAACATGAATACAAGATATATTGAATTCTGTGAGTAGGTAAATATGGTCTGGCAATAGATGAGCACAAGCACAAGGTTCTTTGTGAAATAGTTCAGTTGTGTCCGTTTTCCTGGCTGAAGTTCAGAATGTTCACCATGCTATCTTAATGTCCAAGTCATTTCCCCGGGTCCTTCTCACATCAGTGCAAGTGAGTTTGTTCTTTGTCAAAGTATGAAATGTTTTTAGTGACCAGACTTCATAGAGCCACCCAAAGCACAATAGTAGAATGCTTTTGTATTTGTACTTCACTATTGCTTGTCCTTGTCAGTGATGGCCTCCTCCCTTTCTTATGCCAAAACCAATGTTGATTATAAGTATAATACAATGGTCACCACCAGAAAATCTACATTTACATATACTTATTACACAGTGGTATCTGAGCAACCACAATACTTCTTCTACATAGAATAGCAAATAACTGTGGTGTCTCTGATACCATTGTGTGGTATCTGTGGTTGCATGTTGACTTAATGTTGCCTGCTATACTAGTGTTGTAATTATTTTATAAAAGCCAATAAAATTCAAGAATAATAGAACCTTTGAAAGAAGAACTGACACAAAGTTCTTCAAAAGTCATTGCTTTATTTATTTTGTTTGTGGAAAAACGGCAGAAACATACCCTTCTAACAGAAATGTGCTTGATGTAGAACGATTTACAAACAAATAACATTAAATGACTTACATCTATAAAATCTAAATAAAACTTATAGAACCTCTTGGACAGACTCAGAGTGGTAATGGCCAACTTTCACTTCTGTAATTTTTCCTCTTTAAATATACATGATTCTCATGTAACCATCAAGCTTCAGTTAATATTCAAAATCAAAAGTATTTTTCTTCTGTTCTTTCTTTTTGACTTCCCTTCAAATGATGAAAAAATCGCTGTTTGCTTTTGTTATAGTTCACAAATGTCTTTGAATCACCTATTGGTCTCAGTGAGATCATACACAATATTCCAAAAATCTCAGAGGAAAGAATAAAGTATTTAGGAGTGCTGATGATTTTTTATGCATAAGTCTCAAAAAGTCTTTTGAGATTTGCTTCTGTCCCTCTGTGTGTAGTTTTGTTAGATTATTAAAAGGGAAAATGATACATCTGGTCTTTGATAAATACCCTCTCCCCCACCTCAATGTTAGATAAGACATAAATAGTTCAGTTTTCACTTACAAAAGATTTATGTGATGTACAGGTAAGAAATTATTAGGAAGCCTAATGGATGGGACAGCCAAAATGAAATGTGGATAAAAAGCCATCGCTAGAGAAGATATGGACAGGGTTAGAGATAGGGGAGTACAGCCTACCTCTCAGCTTCAGCCTTAAGGGGATACGCCAATTCTGATAACAAGACTCGGTAGGTTGGAAATGTAGATTTTGTCCCCAGATTTTTATCATTACTTTTCCCTACCTGTTGTAGGGAAAAACTTACACACTGGAGTAAGGGAGGGCAGGGACATTTATGCCTCAGGATATAATGGGACTATTCTTTTCTGCCCCATTCCTGGATTGTGTAATCACCACCTACCGCCAGACTAATACTCAGAGATCTGTCACAACAAGTAATAGCAGCTATAGTGTAGTACAGTAAATTGTGCTGTCCATACAGATACATCTGCTTTTCTAAATTATCACCACCCTCATCTGTTCCAGAGAAGTCAGAATCAAGCCCTAACATCAAGAAGTGCTCCAGTATCCATGGCTCTTCTCTCTCTCCCAGTCTTCAACTCTGTGTAAAAACTGAAAAAATGCTCTTACAGGATTTTAATACTGCTAAGGCCCCAGAGTTTAGTATCTGACTGCCCTGTCCATCCCAAACTCTTGGGCCAAGCCAGGTGAGGAAAAGGGGTTCAGGCCCCAAAGAGGTGAGGAGAATAAGGAATGTGCCAATGTAACACCGTCAGACTCTGGTCATCAGCGGGCGGGATCAAACTTGGGGCCTCTGGAGCTAGTGCATAAGCCTCTACCACATGAGCTAAAAGCCCGCTGGCTGTTAGCTAATGCTTTAGTGCAGACACATTTAACTCTCTCTCTAAGTGGTCTCAGTGCCACTAGATGGGACAGAACACCACACCCAGGAGGTGTGTGGGTTACACCTAGAACTGTGTGCTTGTACAAGGAGATAGGGAAATAATGGATGGAAGTTTCCACTGAACAGATGGAGGGGGAAGCCTGCAATGAGCTCCAGCTGGGCCAAATAAAGAAGCAGATGTTCTAATTTCTCTGGAGTTCTCACTACAGAATTCTCAAGTATCTCATACTCCTCACCACGTGGCAAGAGAGCAAGACCAGTAAATATCATACTAGCATTTCAGCCTACCCCTGACCAGATGGGCCACCCACTAGCCAGGAGTCCCTCCTGCTACAGGTTTGGTAGCATTGTCTAAAACAACCTTGCTTATATTGTTGCCTCTGATCTTACAACAAGATTTCAGGGTTCCAGCTGGAGCCTCAAGGAAGCTGTTGTATAGCTTTTTGGGGCCACCTGGAGCACTGCTGGCCCAAGAGCCACAGACTTTGGTGCATAGGTGCTGGAACTAGGGTTGCACGGGATGCTGCAGCACTCCCTGACTTGACGTGGTTTCCATTATATACAGGATTGAAAGTTTGGTTCAATGGTTCACAGCATCCCCACTATAAAAATTGTTCCAGCATCCCTGCTTTGGTGTTGGAAGCAAGAGAAGCTAGGGCCTCCAAGAAGACTGAAGACCTTAACACCAGTCCAGTCAATTAGGTCAGAATCACTATAACCACTCAACAAAAGTGGCATTAGTTCTAGCAATGTCTGATAGGAGCAATGGTGAAGTGGTACTTGATGGTCAGACACAGTTGGAGTCAGGACTTATTTCAGTTGCACAAATGTCACTCCAGCAACTCCAACTGACAGAAGTAACATCGAATCAGCAGCAGCACAGGACCTACTGAAGGAAATCCAAAGGAAGGACAGGAGAGTAGCACTGGGCATAAACTGGGGTGGAGTTTTGCTTCTTTCCCTGTCAGCACAGCTGACTCTGCCTCGTTCATGCAGTTTGAAGAGTCACTAACCACTAGGATGCAGACAGCTCCTATAGAAATGACAGAGGGGAACAAACACTCAGTATGGGCACCTGGTTGAGCTCTTCCCAGCAGCAAGAGCTCAGTCACTCCCTCCCTTATAGGGTTAGAGCTAGAGTAGTAGGGCCTACCTCTCAGCTTCAGCCTTAAGGGGATACTCCTACTCTGATAACAAGGCCAGGTGAGTTGGAAATAGAGATTTTGTCCCCAGATGCTTATCATTACTTGGGCTTATTGTAGGGAAAAATGTACACACTGGAGTGAGGAAGGGCAGGGACATTTATGCCTCAGGATACAATGGGACTCTTTTCTGCCCCAGCAAATGACAGCAAGAGAGGCCATAGGGTTCACCAGAGGTGCTGACTTGTATTTCAGTACTCAGCTCCTGCTAGCAGCACAGTGGCACTACTATTGCCTGAGTGATTCAAGCCACTGGAAGTCCAGTTTCTTAACTTCCCACAAGCAGTCAACATTTTCAGGACTTGGGGGACCTGTTCATGGTAAATGTGGGCTTCAGACCTGCTCCAGGGTGCAACAGTTAGAAAAGTAGTGCAGTTTCAGGTAATACACTTGGGGGTCTGCAGGGTCAACCAGCGTCGGATGAACAGGGTAGAGCTTCAGGGTGAGGCTGGCGATCACGTGTCTCTGCCCTGTGTCAGGCATCATCATAACCCTAGATGTGGATCTATAAATCTGGATAGGGACGGGCAGCTTTCTTTAGCCACTGAGATATATTGCTGGAAAAATCACTATGATCCATCTGTAGCTTAGATACAACAGCGTTGGCACATTAGAGAGTGGAAGAGAGAAGGAGGAAAGCCGGAGAATTTTGGGGCATGCTTGGACTCCTTCATATGA
>NW_020664481.1:35178751-35183751 GCF_002925995.2 Terrapene triunguis | reverse complement strand
TGCTACCAGATCTTTAACAGTGGGCAACGTAATGCCTTAAGGTACCTCAAACTGTCTTTCATTTTCTAGACTTAATGGCTGATTGCAGAAATCAATGTTGCCATTAGTAACAGAGTATTTGTTATGGCATGATTTCCTCTGTTGTTAGCCTTGCAGAATGATTACAGTATTAGTGAGGTGCTTTCTTTATAAAGGGCTGAAGATATAACTTTCAATTTACTATCCATTAGTAAGTGGCTTTGGAAATATAGATGAGGCCAGAAATCTTACCTGTTATTACTCGGAGATTTTATTTCAGCAGTCATAGGCTAGTAACTTTAAAAATTGTACCAGGAAGCTCAATATTTTATAGACCTCTTCAATGAAATATTATCTGCTTTGCTATTTTATACACAGCAAGTTAACATGACATACAATGCAATTAAAATGTTTCATTCAATTTCTATTTTTCTTGTACTTTCAAATACACATGGAATAAATGGAAGGATGCATACATGTTAAAATAAGCATATAAATGAAAATTATGTCAAGAAACTAATAATGTATTTTATTTTATTTTTTGTTCTAGTCAGCACGGTGACCTGGTGGCAGTGCACATCTCAGCTAAATAACTGAAATGGTTGGGGATTGGGACTAGGCTGTGTCTCTCAGGAGGGCTGGCGGCCAATACAATACAACCCTTTGAGCTATAGCTTAAAGAAAGTAGCTTGCTTCACCTTTCCACCTGGAGGCAATAGTAGTGTATAGAAGAGAGAGAGAGCAGGGATACAACAGAGGAGCTTTAGAAACCCGGAGAAAAGAGTTCCCCAAGTGACACCCTCATTGGTGAAAGCACAAACCTTGTACACTGCCACCTGTGGCATAGCTGAAGAGGTAGCTGAAAGGCCAGGAAAAGTTTGCCCATGAAAAATATCCATCGGTGAAATGAGAATTTATTTAAAAAGTGTGAAGGGATTTTAAAAAAAGAGAACCCAAAATACCATGCTCTAGCACACAGCACCACAGCCCTGCAAACTATTAGGGAACTGTAAGCATGAACAACACTGGTAAATTGTATAAACTACTACATTATTGTCATTTAAACTATAGCAACTAATTTCTCAGTCAAAATTGGTGATGGATAAGTTAGCATACCTGAAGAGGAAGGTGAGGAAGGATGTGGACTGTCCTCCTGTGCACTTCCTGTCTGTGAGAGACCCCCACCTACTCCACTTTCTTCAGTAATGTTAGAGGACCCTGGTGTTGTCGACCTGCTGACAGACTGAGACTCTTGATCACTTCCAGACCCACGTCGCTCATCGAGGCTACTTTGAATTATCTCTTCTTCTGCTTTTCTGTCTCTCTTGTGTACCCTGGAGTGAACAACAACTTGGTGGTATGTTCTAAAAACCCTTCCACAGTCAGGACACTCAGTTGGCTTTTCTTTCACATTTCCATGACTTTGCATGTTATAATCAAGTCCCTGGTTCATACCATGTGACAAAAAATCTCGACTGCCTTCTAAAGGGTCTAGTTTGTTTGGCAAGTCTCTCTGATTGCCCATTTTAGTGCTGTGAACCAAATCAGCAGGCATTTTCTGCTTAGAGCCATCTGCTCCTACTAACACATACTCCCGCTTCTCCTTATCAAACATAACTCCAGCATTTGCCAAAGTGTCTTCATGGCTGCGCTGTATCTGCTGCTCTTTAGACAAAAAGCCATGTTCCATGGCCATTCCCCTTGCCATAAGCTGCCAGGCTTGATAGCTGTTTACTGGATCCATCTCTGCAGCCTTGGCAGCAGCCTGTAACCTTTCTATACAGCTGGATTTCAGAGGAGGCACCAGATTGAGACATCCCAATAAAGAATGTTTATCCCCTTCAGCAATACTGTGGCCGATGCCAGCAATGGGTGAAAGGAGTTTCCCCAGAACTTCTCTCTCTTTCATGGGCAAATCTCCTTTGTTATAAATCTGATTTTGTTCACTTAAACTTGCTTTGTCTGGAGGAAGAAAGCCACTTTGCAAACATGATAGGTATCGTGAATACAAGTTTGCATGAGCTTCCTGTGACATACTGCTGATGGATACAGGTACTTCTGGATCATTAGGAGATTTGTTCTTTACGGATAATTTATTCAGATGGACTTTCATGTGATTTTTAAGAAACCAAGGCTCTTTGAAGCGCCTCCCACAAATCTGACAGCAGTGCTCAAAGGAATCTTTGTGCTTTCTCATGTGGCCTTTCAGGAACCAGGCTTGGCTAAATACTTGGCCACACACCTCACAGCGAAACTCATTGGTAGATTGTTCTCCATTCCCATTGGATCCCTGGCCTTGAGCTGACTCCGCAGTTATGTGAGCTTTCTCCACGTGACTAATCAGCTCCTCCTCCTGAGAAGCAGCAAAGTCGCACAGAGTACACTTGTAAGGCTTGTGCAGGATCCTTATGTGTCTGTCCAGCTCTTCCCGCTTCTTAAACTTTCCTTTGCAAAATGTGCATCTGAACCCAGCAGTCTGAGCTACTACTTCTTCCTGGACACTCACAGGCTTTGGAGAGGGGACAGGGTTCGAAATATCAGGTGTGCTGTGATTAGCTGGCACAGACAAATTACAGTTTGCCAGAGGTGTTGGCTGCGAATGCTGCTGTGCTTTCACATCGGGTCGTGGCTGCAAAAGGCTGCTTTTCATCTGCTTGTCTCGCAGAATCGCCCTCTCCTCCAGCTCGTGTAAAAGCCGGTTTTCTTCTCGGACTCTTCCCCGGCCTTTGCCAAGGTTTCCAAGTTTGTGAGTACGTAGGTGAATCTTCAGGTTGCCTTTCTGAGCTGCTCTATGGTCACAGTACGGACACTTAAATGGTTTCTCTCCAGTGTGAGTGCGCATGTGGAGCGATAGGATGCTATTAAACCGAAAGCGTTTCCCACAGAGGGGACATGGGTACTTTCTGTTCTTCCTGGCATCATCCTCGATATCACTCATCTGAGACATGATCCCAAGATTTTGTCCATTTAAAAATTGTTGCAAATCCACTCTTCCATTCAAACTGGTGTCAACATCTCTATTGAGCTGATTTGCTAACAGTGCCATCTGACTGCTGATTGGCTGATTTGCTATAGCCACGTGACTTTTCTCTTCTAGTGCTGCTGATGCCTTCTCCTCAGTATTCTGCCTGTTTTGAAGTTCTGGAAAGGCATGACTGAGCTGTGAAGTTATCTGATGCAGCTTCTGGCTCATTGAATACTGGCCATTAAGTATGGTACTGTTGAGATGGGCGTCAGCTTCTGATACAGCTGAAGAAACACCAAGGCACAAACTAGCTTCCTCCATCCCTGAAAATAAGGAGATAGTTTAGATTTGTACTACAAAATAGTTATAAGCAGTGAATCAACTATATCTGCGGACATAATATTTTCATTTTATGTTGAACCTACACATAATAATGCAAAGGAATTATAGTAGAAAACAATAAAAAGTATATTTAATGCTAATTATACTATACAGTTGTGATATTTGTTCTTAATTATATAATGCCTTCATTGTACTGTATGTTTACTGATTTAAATTATTAATTAGTATTTTAAAATAGCATGTTGACAGTTTCAGTATCTAATTATTAAAGGGGTGGCATAAGCTTTCAATGTCTCTTGTTCTATTTCCTGTGAAACTGCACCTGTTTACATTTTCAATCTATAGAAAAAAAAACATTATGCATCTCTCCCATTTCCATTTTAAAAAGCACAAACAGAAAACAAAAAATAACTTTCAGTTCTATTAGCCATTTTCAATATATTACACATTCCACAATGAGAAAAATAGTTTTATGATTTGACAAAAAAAAACGAAGGCATGATATTTACTGGTATACAATAAACCAAGATAATGTTTTTTGGAAAAAATAAAGTAAAGGACAAGCTTTAGAACAATAAAAGGGATTTTGCTTCAGTCAACAAAAAGTGCAGTAATATCTCATTAAGCTGATTAGTATGCTGCTTAGAAACAGTACTAGGTGCTGTAACACATGATTATAATCATAAAAATCCTTCAGTGTTTGCAAGTAAGCATTAACGAGGTATATTAAATTTTAAGGAGACTGCGACTAGCAGCTTTGTAAACCTCTGAGATTAAGATTTAACCCTTCTGTTTCAAGACATTGTTTTTTGTCATTTTGAAACTGTGGCCATCAAAAAAAAAATGCATACATTATCTTCTGCTAAATCTTGTAATTCATTGTTGAGACCCTTCAGATTTCAGTTCTTAGAAAAACTTTAAGTTTATAAAGAAATATCTCTGTCCTTCGAGGGTAAGATATGTGATTTAAGGGACTTTGATTTGTTTTAAAGAGTTCTCTTACAGAACTAGATAAAACCAATTAAAATCCAGGGAAGGTGCTATAGGAAATATCAACAAATTTAAGTATTTTAAATAACTTTCCCAATACACAGTAATGAGTACAAATAGTGCCTTCAGTATGTGTATTGCAGAAAATTAGAACTCAAAGCTGTTTGTTAAACACAAGTGCTCAGTTTTAGTCTGCATAATTGTCCATAATAATATTCTATTCTTGCCACATTCTCTAGTCTATTCAGAAATAATGTATCTATAATACTCTATTTAAAATAAAAAGTTTTACATTAATGACTTTTGAACAATAAGAAACTATAAGGTCAGATGCAAACATAATGAAGATCTGTCTTATTTACACATATAATTAGACATTTTCTCCACCATAAAATTACCAAATTCCTTAACTTCTTACTGAATAGTTATTTAATTGATTCAACTTATTATTCATGTCTGGACACAGAAACTTACGCACCAGGCTTGCTGCAAAGGCAACATGTTCAGCCCAGGTGGAGACCAAACCTCACATTGTTTTATAATGGCCACTTACCAGACAATCTGAGGCCCAGATCTGGCAAATACTGAAGATGTTTGCAACTGTGCTCATGGGAGTAGTTCCATAGACTTCAATGGGACAACTCTTGTAAGCAAATTTATACATGTGCTTACGTATTTGCAAGAT
>NW_020664481.1:35120092-35178741 GCF_002925995.2 Terrapene triunguis | reverse complement strand
AAGAAGTGGGCTGTAGCCCACGAAAGCTTATGCTCTAATAAATTTGTCTCTAAAGTTCATGTTTGTATCCAGATCAGAACTTCTTCAAAGTTCAGTGGTGTTCAGATCCAGGGATTGTGTTTGGGCCCATTTCTAGCATTCAGCATTATTTATAAATAAATACATAGATTAGATGTAGAAGTATGTAATACACATAATACTTAGCACTTACTCTCTGTGCTAAGTATTATGTGTATTACATACATGTGTATTTTAATAAATAAACTAATTAATGGAGATATCCTATCTCCTAGAATGGATCTTGGAAGGTCATTGTGTCCAGCCCCCTACCTTCACTAGCAGGACCAAGTACTGATTTTGCCCCAGATCCCTAAGTGGCCCCCTCAAGGATTGAACGCACAACGCTGGGTTTAGCAGGCCAATGCTCAAACCACTGAGCTATCCCTCCCCCCCATATTTTACACCTATATAAATTTGCAACACCTCTGAGTTGGTTATAGGTAATCCTCTCATAGATGAGGAAACAGATACAGAGCGATTCAAGTGTCACTGAAGACTGCACAGTAAATGAATGGAATTCCTGGCTCCCATGCTGGGTTCAATCCACTAGATCACAGGTACACAGAATTAGATATATGTGAATGGGAGCCAATTTTTTTATTGTTTGCTTTTCTATTAAATCTAATTTTGACCCTACATCCCTTCTACCTCCTTCAAATAAGCTATTTTCTGTTTGAAATTTCTTGTGTTTGTTTCTAGCTGGAGGTGATTTTCCCCCCCAGGTTTGAGGTTAATCAGACAAGGCATCTTGGAGACACGAGAATTTGAAAATCCAGGAGATTTTTTTGAAGAGTCTTCTTAGAATGTCATTTTTTCTAAAAACAGCTTGATCTATACACTCCAGGTTTGCTTTATTCAGTTAACCTCAATGGAAATTGGTGCCCTTAAGTTTTTCCAGGCAGACTAGGTGGCTAATTTTAGCATTATCCCTTATCAAAGTTTGAAAACTCTGTCAGATCCCAGTGGTGTTTATTAATACTGATGGTTAACACTAAGTATCATTTCT
Organism: Terrapene triunguis; assembly: GCF_002925995.2. NCBI lineage: Eukaryota > Metazoa > Chordata > Testudines > Emydidae > Terrapene > Terrapene triunguis. The sequence goes on along the minus strand of NW_020664481.1, from coordinate 35,177,675 downwards.
AACCTACAGTTGTTGGACTTGATTTTGTTTTATATTTGTTGAGGTTTATGCTATTTTGTAGTATTTTTCCTCAAAGATGGACTTTAAAAAACAAACTTGTAGCAGCTACAGTTGAAAAGCTGAAAGTTTGTCAGTGATTTTTCCTAAAAAATTCAAGCTATTTTTGAGCTTCTCCCCACCAGCTGTCCAACCCATATCAACAGCACACCTCACCCTCTTTCTCCCTACTGAAAACCAAGCCTATTTCAAGCCTTGCTCCTGGTTCCTAATATGTTCATATATACACATTTCCCACCAGGGAGGGCATGATGCAAGGCTTGGACTATTTGATATTTTTCTTAAACCCCCAGCTCCTGAAGTCAAATGATTAGGTGAGAAACGTAGCTTTCCAGGGAAGGGTTTTTTTATTTTTAGAGAAATATGTTTCTAGCCCTCATGGTCACAGAGACATGCTTGAAAACGTGATTTAAGTGCACCTAAAGGGTCAGAAATGAAAAGACCAATACAAAGAACACAAAACTTATTATTGATTTAAAATGTCATACTTTTTAAACCAATGTCATGATTGTTTGAGACCGGACTCATTATTTTTGAATGCTTGGGACTGGCAATACCTACAGGCACAGGTGAAATCTTCATCTCACCCTGTTTTTCATACAAATCCAAATTCCTGGAAATCCCTTCCAAGAGTGTAAGCAGGACCACTTTACATAGGCCACAGAACCTGAGGTAACAGAGGACCCCAGGAGAAGAACACAATTCTACCTCCTGAGGAGGGCAGTAAATGCTGCTGCTCCCCTCACTGGAAAGATTTGGGCAGGAGGAGTAAAAAGCACAGCGGCCTAGACGCTTCTAGTAGATTTTCAGCTGGGAAGATGGAGGCGGGTAGCAGAGCAATGGAAAGGAACGAGAAGAGAGCCACTGAGTCACAACTCTTCTAACAGCCTGGGATGGGGAGCCTGGAGCAGAGGACCCAGTCACCGGAGGTGCCACAGGCTTCCTGTGCACTAAGGAAGTTCCTGCTGGAGCTGCCAGGCAGACCATATCCTGTGCTGCCCTCTCAAGCCAGTAACTTGATTTTAGGGCCAATCTGTTAATGACAGACGCTCCAACACTCACCATATTCAGCCCTGCCCACAGGAAAACACTTTACGATTGGGTGCCCTCCCCACCTCCTGGGGAAGAGCAGCCAATCAGAGCTCCTGCAGGAGACAGGCAGAATTCTTCCCTCCTCCCCTACCCTTGAACTGCTCTCGGCTCATGAGGAGGTGTGGGGTAGGGAGCAGGAAGAGATCAGCTGCTCAAGGTGACCCTGCTCCCTCCTCACCCCTCCCGTCCTGTGATAACATGGGTCGGCTCCTCCCCAACCCCAGCCCTTCTCCATCCCTGCAACAACACCATGCTTGGGAAGTGGGCAAGTGTGTGTGTGTGAGGAGCAGAGGTGGGGCTAGGGGGTAGACTTGAGACAGGAGCTAGGGGTGCTTGGTTCATGGCTAGGCTGGGGGAGGGGCAGATGGGGGTCTGGAAGGGACACAGAATTAACTACTTAGAATTTTTTGGAGCGAGAGCTCCTGCAACGGGACCCAAATCACTTCAATCTATCAGTGAATCTATCACTGGATCAATATCATGATTTTTTGGGTCTGACCATTTTTAAACTTTTGGGGTTTGGCAATACTGCTTTTTCCCTGCTGAAATATGAAGGAAGGGCATGAAGGCAGTCCCACTTTTGTTTGGATTGAAAGGCTATGATCCTTTCCTCTCTAACTGCCTCATCTACTGGTTGCTTGCCCTGCTTCAGGGATCCAGCTACTGTAACCTCATCCTGATGGTGCACCTGATTAAAGTTGTATCAGTGCCCCTTGGTAGCTGTGCCTAGATGCTGTTGCCACCTCTATAATTCCTATTTATCTCCCAACTCTCACCTCTGCACCCCCTCTTGCTGCAGGTGTAACCCTTTCAGTACCGGAGTACAGACAGCACTTCTCCTCCTGCTATTGAAGGTGTAATCTTTTCAGTGATAGCGCTCATGTACCACTTCCTCACTCACTTCCCAGCAGGTGTAATACCTTCATTTCCAAATTCATCATCCACCTGCCATTCATACAAAGCCTGAAGAGCACAGGAAGTCCCACCAACAGGGATCAAAGAGGTTATAAAACACAATAAGCTTTCACTGCATATCAATATTTTAAAGTAGTTTCTAAACAAACACATAAATCAAACAAAAAAGGAAATTCCCAGTCAAAAATCTTAGGTGCTTAGAGTTGTATTTTTAAAATTGTCTTTAAGGCAGGAGATATATAGTTAAGGTTCAGCAAACAGCTTTAACCCTGACTCTTCGTCAACATCCTTCCGATCCACCAGAAATCCCCAAATCACCATACCTCAGAGATGTTTCCAATGGTCACCACAAACCCTTATCTTACACTTCTTGTGCAACCTAGAACCTCTTCCTGTTTATCTGACCATTCACAGCAAAACACACCAATATATGCCACCCGCCCGCATGAACAGGTGGGAGAACTTGATGGGGCTGGCAGTGAAAGGGGGACAGTCACAGCAGCAAGGGAGGGAGACACTTGCCAAGCGACAATAGGTACCTCCTCCCCCTGGGAGTCTCTGGTGCCGCTTGGCCAGCTGGGGGGGAGGGGTGCTGATTGGCCAGCATTCCCCGTTTAACCTGGCATGAGGGTCATGTGCAGCCTCCTTCATTTCCATTCCAGCAGCCCACCCTACCCCATCCCCCAACTAGGAATGGGAACCAGGCCTGACAGATGCTGTAGGTCTTGCTGATCAGCTGTTTATGGAGGTCAGGAAGGAATTTTTTTCCCATGGGCCAATTGGCGGAAGACCAGGAAGTTTTTTGCCTTCCTCACAGCACCTTCAAGCCACAGTGGGATAAGCAGGAATGTGCTTAGTACCTAACTGAAATACTGGGGTGTAGTTTATTCATCACAACTTGAGGGCAGTTTCCAGTGCGGTTAAGAGAATAGAGTGAATGGTTCCCAGAGGCAAAAGACCTGGGATTTTGGTGACGGGCCTTGGGGTAGGGTGAGACCTTTTGGCCTTCGTGGGCTAAGGTTGGAACCTCGTAGCCCTGCTGCACCCTCTGTCCCTCTTGTGGTGGGTGTGGGAGAGTGAGACGGTGGTAGAAAGAACTAAGTCCCGGGGGGTAAGCAGAGGAGAGCCTACCCCGCATTATTGGTTAAATGATAAGGAGACCTGTAAACCTATATGGTAAGGAGTCATGTAACCACTGCACTGTAACTAATTAAATGCCTGGTTTAGGAGAGTATAGGTGGCAGGAAGCGCCCTTCCCCTATGTTAAAATTTAATAAAAGGTGCTGCCTGCCACTTATTTACATGCATCTGTCCTCATTTTGCTACTGGGTCTACATCAACTCAGCCTGCATCTATATGCAGTACAGAAACAACATCCTCCCTCATCTATCATTCCACTCATTAGAGAACTCAAACAAATTCATCAAACTAAAAACTCCATTCTTCCTGCCTCATCCATTGTCCACATAAACCACTAGGAATCAATCCTCCAGAAACTGCCCTGTGCAGTTTTGCCCCATCTATACTACTCTAATTGGCCACTAAAGCCCACGTCACACGTAACTGGAGTTTCAACTGAATGAAATGTATCATGAAAATTGTCTGCTTTCAACAAGAAACCTCAACTTTTCATTAAAAAACATAACATCATAACGTTCCGAAAATTTCAATTTGGAAATGTTGCTGGTGCCCCATGCCTCCATTCTCTTCTACAGCCTGGGATCTACAGCCAGACTAGATCTGTTATGAAGCACCGGAGTGACTCAGCAACAGAGGAGGCCATGGAGTACCATGGGAAATGTAGTCCAACAAGAACGCTTGACTGATAGATGGGAATGGGGGCATAAGGCACCTGAACTACAACTCTGATGAGGCACTGTGGCTGTATTTCTGAATACACATTTTTATTTTTTTTATTTTGGGCTGTAATTTTTCGGTTTACAATTTTTCACCAAGCAGCTCAAATGGGAAGGCATTTTTGTAGTACGTGTTACATTGCCATTGCCACAAGATAGATTAGGTAAACAAGGAATGGAGACTGAGGATCAGAGTTGAGGCTGGTTGTTGAACTTCAAGTTTCCTGGCTTTCAAACTTCTGTTTTGTTTTGTTTTGAAATATACAATATTGCAATATACCTATGGGCCTGATCTTGCTCACATTAAAGTCATACGAAGTTTTGCCATCAACTGCAACAGGTACAGGATCAAGCCTGATGGTTTTTGAAGTTAGTTAATATATGTTTACAAACTCAACTTTATCTTAAAAATTAAAAGATAAAAGTTTTGTTAAGAAACATGTGAGCCTCTCCACTAATTTGTTTCAGCTGAGTATTTTCTTGGTTTTCTGAAACCAACAAATTCGGGAAGACTGACAAGGAAAGTTGATTCCTGTAATACTTACAGCCTAATTCTCCAAACCAGAAGTGTTTAGCTAAGCATCCAAATTTCTGAGTGCTTACCTAACCAAAATAAAAATGGAATGCCAGACATTTTAAAATTCATCCATTGTAAAGTTTGTGTTTATATATTGTGTTTCCCCTTTTTGACTCTAGCAGTCTTTGACTCTAACATTCCAGTTGATTGATGATGAATTCTGGTATTGTCTTTGATGAAATCTTGTTTATTTACAAAGAATGTATAAAGTCCTGCTTCTCCAAATGCAGGAAGAACCAAAACTATGGAATAGCTTCTTTGTGTACAGCCCCAAGACTTTTTAGCCAGCAACAGACCCAAAAGTGCTCTCTTTAGCTTCTGCCAAGGTCACAGTTTTTGCAGGCGCTGCTTGGATTTCTTCAGGCTGTTTCTATCATTCTCTGGTTCTGTGTTCTCACACATACACACAAAACTGAGCCAAAAGCCCTTTCTTCCATACAGTCCAAAACTCCTGAGTGGGTTCATATAATCCTTTTTTCTTAGGTGGAGGCTTGTGACTAATTTATCCTTAGAGTTATGTTATCTGAAGGGTGTATTCACACCCATCAATCTGAATGAGGTTTAAACTCAAACCATGATGAGGTTTCATCCTGCTCATAAAAATATTATACAAAGAGACTCAATACTTCTTTTAGCATGAGATTTTCCATTCCAACCATAAGTTGATACTAAGAATGCTACAGGAACTAAAATTAAGAAAGTCAATCTTTGTTGAAAATTGCTTAGTAAAATTTTTGACTTCTATCTAAATTATTTTGTCATACTCAGAGCTCTCTCCTATCCTTCCAATTTAGCAATGCATATAGCACATTGGCAAACTGACTATTGCCCTGTACTGTAATTCTACAAGGACTTGGCCCCACTAGTCCTAAAAGGAATCTCGCTTCCTGTCTCTATATAAAGGTAGATTAAATGAAAGTGAGTCCCCTAGTCCTGGATGCTGAATTCTAACCATGTTGTATGCTAGAGAACAACTGATTTTCCAGCATATGTTGCAATAGATGCCATATATGACAAAGCAGGATTGAGCCCTGATTAACGAGCTAACGAAAATGTGAGATGACGGGAGTTTTCTACTTGAGCTGTACAATTTCCTATTTTCATGCTGAGGGAACTCTCGGTTTATGAAACCCACCCTGGATACATGCATTATCAAAATACTCTCTCATCTTTCATACAAAGGTACAGTGAGCCATTCAATTGCCTTTGATGGTGCTAATAGCTATTTTGATTTCACTCACATTTTTGCCCTCCAGACTTTTTTCCATGATATCAATAACTAAAATTCTGACTTTAACCATTTCAATTGAGTACACAGATTATATTTAAGTATTTGAAATGGATTACTGGAATTTAAAACAATGATGATACCAAAAATGCTTGTCACCACAGTACACAATAATTTAACATGAAAAGCCTGGTTTTTTTCTGCTGGAATCAAAACCCTTCCACTCCCCCACCCCCCCACCCAGATAATAAATAGTTTTAAAAATATATAGCTTTAGTCTTTGAAAACAGAATGAACCAAGTTCACCCATCAGTTCATTCCTATTGAATGGTGAACCACTATGGCATTCCCATTTTCACCATATTAGAGAAAATTGCAATTTTAAAATTTTTGCTTTGATGTTGTTATATCTCAGATAAGGCTAGTTAAAAGAGCCATAAAGCAAAATAATGGATTACCAGCTCACATGTTTAAATGTAATGCTCTTTCAGGCCTTGATCCTGTAAGCACTTACATGTGCGTAAAAGTACTCACAACTGTATAAGCATTTTTAGGATTTAGCCCTTAGAATTTATTTCTCCCACTAGAAATATTCTTGTAAGTGTATCTTACACATCTGGTCAATTGACAAATTCTAGATAGTCAGCTATAGATTGTTTTGATTCTAAGTGACTCATAAACAAGTATCACTGAGGAAACTTTACAGAATACATACTGAATTTATATTAAATATTGTTCTTATTGTGGTAGCTGAAACTATTTAACTAAGGTTGTTAGAAGCATAATACACTCCTGTTAAGAAATAGAGAACACCAGACTACTGAACCTTTTCAGGGTCATTAAACAGCTGTAAACATTATTACAAAAATAAACCAGAGATTTCATGCTTACATTTTAGCCCAGAGCTTGGTGTGCTGAGCAAGTACATTTTTTTCATCTTTTACAATCAACGCTGGTGACATTTGGGCATCCAAACAAATTACATCACAAATATTACTGAGGGTGGGTAGGATACTGAGTGGTTTATTTGCCAGATGATTAATACATAAACAGTAGGGCAGTGTGGTTGACCTATTCTTCTTTGACTGATTTGTAGGCAATACTAAAAGACATAGCTGGAAATAGTTAAATCTTAACAGAAATGTGTGTGGCAGGGGGTTCATTTATATTTAAAACCATCATTACGCTACTATCCAATCTGATAGAACACAAAAAACATTAGGCCAGGTTCTGTTCTCATTTATACCCATTTAAAACTTCATGCACATCTGTGTAGTTACTCCAGATTTACACTGGGGTGAGAATCTGGCCCTGGGTGTATACATTTTTTTCTAATGTAATTAGATTTAAGAAATATGGGGGCAAGGGAATATTCTTGCAAAATGCATGGAAAGCATTGATTTTCAACATAGGTTAGTTTTATTTAATTATGGAAATGTTATTAAAACCCATTTTAGTAATGCAGTGATTACGCAACTAGGTCAGTGAAGTTTGAGAATGGAGACTGATCTGCAAATTTATTGGTATTGATACCAATCTTCCAATACTAAACAATCAATAGTATCATGAAAACAAAAGAAAACATATGACAAAACTACAGGCTAGAGTTTATAGCACTCATTAACCAAACTCTTCACTGAGTTCAGTTGGTGTTTTGCTTTAAAAATGATGTTACAATATGAACCTATGCTTCCAGGATTATTTCCATATATTAGAGAGTAAATACAATAACGGGTTTCCAAGTTACCTTAAAAATTTGATTCATTAACAAAACCAGAAAGAACTTTTATGAGGCTAAATATTTTTTTTCATTCTGAATTGGGAAGACCTTTTAGTCTCTAAAATACTGTAGGTTACTTTCTAGCTAGCGAGGCATTTTGAACCTTCACTGACAAGTGAAGGATTATGAGACGATCTTGATTGTAGTTTATAAACTACAGTGATTTATAAGACATTGAGAGAAGAGGAGAGGTATTTATAAATCTGACTAACGTTACAATAGAAAGATTAGAAGAATGCAGAAAGTTGTTTAGTTTATTGTTACTTTGCGTTTATTGTTGACTTAGCAAAATCTCCTTTTCTCATGAATTTATTCTATTTTATTGTGTGTATATTTTAAAAGGTAGGATCCAAACACAAGAAAGATAAATGGTGCTGAAAGTTCAGTAACTCAAAAACATTTTTCAGAAATCCTGTTCTGTTGCGTGTTGTTGGTTGTTTTTTGGGAGGGTTTATTTGTTTTTTCAGGAAAAAGTTGCATAAAAATTTTTTTTAGCTCATAAGCAACCATTCACATTTTAATTTATTTTCAGTCATTTATTTTCACAAGAGTCATCATAATGACACCAAGATTCAAAACTGGACTGAATTTGTGGAATGGTCAATGAAATTGAAGTTTTGTTTTTTGTTTTGTCTTTTCATAAATGCATTTACTTTTACTTCCATATAATTCAGAATGTGAAAGACTGTTTTAATTCTCCCCAGTTTGGACAACCTCTTGCAGCAGATATCTGGTAATTCAGTTCAACTGATTTATCTAAAAGATGGTAGAATAGCCTTGAAATTAAGCTTGAAATGCCCCAACTTTAATATTATATACTAAAAATGAAAACTCCAGAAGTTATTGCAAAGTTTATAAATTATTTCCACTTCATCATGTTTTATACATTTTGTGACCATAGAAAGTTAGGTGTTTTAAATTCTCTATTATCTGAGGACACTATACTATTGAAAGAAGAGCTGTAAACCTACAGTACTGTAACTACAAAAACAACAAGGAGTCCGGCGGCACCTTAAAGACTAACAGATTTATTTGGGCATAAGCTTTCGTGGGTAAAAAAACACTTCTTCAGATGCATGTAGTGAAAATTACAGATTCAGGCATTATATACTGACACAAGCATCAAGCATTCTTAAAACTACAATACCCACCTGGGGAAGTGAGGAAACAGATTGACAGAGTGAGATGAGTACCCAGAAATCACCTACTACAGGACAGGACCAACAAGGAAAATAACAGAACACCACTAGCCATCACATACAGCCCCCAGCTAAAACCTCTTCAGCGCATCATCAACGATCTACAACCTATGCTGGAAAACGATCCCTCACTCTCACAGACCTTGGGAGGCAGGCCAGTCCTCACTTACAGACAGCCCCCCAACCTGAAGCAAATACTCCCCAGCAACTACACACCACACCACAGAAACACCAACCCAGGAATCAATCCATGTAGCAAACTTCATTGCCTACTCTGTCCCCATATCTACTCTAGCGAGACCACCAGAGGACCCAACCACATCAGCCACACAATCAAGGGCTCATTCACCTGCACGTCTACTAATGTTATATATGCCATCGTGTGCCAGCAATGCCCCTCTGCCATGTACATTGACCAAACCAGACAGTCCCTACGTAAAAGAATAAATGGACACAAGTCGGACATCAGGAATGGTAACATACAAAAGACAGTAGGAGAACACTTCAATCTTCCTGGACATTCTATAACAGATTTAAAAGTACTTATACTTGAACAAAAGAACCTCAGAAACAGACATCAAAGAGAAACCGCAGAACTAAAATTCATTTGCAAATTTAACACCATTAATTTGGGCTTGAATAGGGACTGGAAGTGGCTGGCTCATTAAAACAGCAGCTTTGCCTCTCCTGGAATTGATACCTCCTCATCAATTATTGGGAGTGGACTACATCCACCCTGATTGAATTGGCCCTGTTAACACTGGTTCTCCACTTGTGAGGTAACTCCCTTCTCCTTATGTTTCAGTATATAATGCCTGCATCTGTAATTTTCACTCCATGCATCTGAATAAGTGTTTTTTTTACCCACAAAAGCTTATGCCCAAATAAGTCTGTTAGTCTTTAAGGTGCCACCGGACTCCCTTTTTTTTTTTTTTTTTTTTTTTTGTGGATACAGACTAACACGGCTACCTACTGATACTTGATTACTGTAATTGATTATATTATCTCAATATATATGTAGTATAGACTCAATCCTATAGTCCTGACACAAGCAAACTGCTACTAAAGGCAAATGTAATTTTGGCTTGGTCAGGACGGTAGGATAGTGTCCCACGTCCTTACAATTTTAAGGGGATGAACAGAAAAGAGTTAAGACCACAAAACTCAATTCCCCTAAATTTAAAAACAATTTAAATCCAAGCACAACTGACTACAGTGCTGTGTTGCTCATTTTATTTCCATTTCATAGGGGGCTTAGGATTTGATTTTGTGCAAAACTAAATATAATGTAAAATGCACATATGCAACGTAGATCAAAGTATGACTGATTGTGAAATATTCATACAAGATAGCCCAGTGAGATTTTGTTCACAGGGGCACCTGTCAGGAGCATAAGCTTGGATACAAATCATCAAATAAGTACACTAAATCATTATTAAAATCCAGGCATACAATCAGATAGTCAGTTGTCTGAAACTACTGGACTGTAGCCAGCACACTAGCTCAACAGACTAATGCTTTAGTCTTTCCAGCTCCTCAGGGCCCTAGTTCAGTTCCTCCAGCTACTGGTCAGGTCAACTGTCGTACCTGGTATTGACTTCCCTGGCATTTAATTCTAGGAGTAAAGCAAAAAAACAAGGGAGTCCATAAGTTCCCTTTGACCTAAGCTGCAGAAACATCTGCTGGTTGAGTCATGAGCTGCTTCTTGGCCAAGTTTAACAGTAACCGATCCTGTTGTGGATCAGCTCTCTCAGCAGTAGGTGTCACTGCAATAAATAGATAGATTTCAAGAGACAGAGATACATATTCCCAGTGAAAATGCATAAACAGAATATCTCTGAGCAAATGAGATGTTTCGAAATAGGTGTATTTGCCCATTTAGATTATTTTTATCTCTATATGTGAAAGACTAAAATGTTGCTTTCTGGGGAAAGGATATTTCACCAAGTGGGATGGCCAACAAAAAAAAAAAGTCATTTTGCCATTTACTCATGTGTCACCAAGATCCTTTAATTCACATTCATCACCTCCCTGAAATCCCGGTTCTAGTTAAAGTTATGTTTTGAAAATTCTATCTTACAAATTAAGTCATCTTCTCTAGTGGAACAAAAGACTCAGTTATATTAAAATACACTGCACGCTCAACTACCAGTTTTAGGATGGATCAAAGATCACAAAGTTAGCCCATTTGTTAACAAATTAAGAAATACATTCCCTGCCTAACCTGCACACATAAGGAGAAAGAAAATATTTAATGGCTGTCAAAAAAAGGGAGCTCTCATCTACAGATATAACAGTAGCACATAATTTGAAAAATCTATAACCAATTCATATTTAAAATAGAAAATACGATATGCCAAATGATGCCACAGACTCTTCAGCCAAGATCACACAACAATATTTTGGGCCCTTATAAAACAGTTTGTGTGGATATAAGGGTTGTTCCAAGCTACTTGCTGTCAATTTAGACAGTGGACAACACAATACACCATCAAAATTGTGGGCAATACAAGTTATTTACTACAGGTGAAACTGACATAGGTATAATCAATATATCAACTACATGCTTAAAAAGAAGTGTTTAAATACTGCTTCAAAAAGAGAAGCAAATCTTAATTCACTTATGCATGTCTCTGATTTGCCACAGATCACTTCAGGTTATGTGATGAGATATAATCTGACATACTGCCAGTGAAATGTATAAATAACACGGTCTTACGAATTTAAAGACATCTCTCTTTTCCAAACGTGGCTAATTACTCCTACACAACAGGTACTCTTGTGGGGCTAAAGCAAGTTGCAAGTTGGCCAGCACATTTGCAATATGAGTATTACACCGCTGTAAGAGTAGGATGAATCCATACTGCACATTTCTGGATCCCCAAATGGTCAAAGATTTTGAAATCAGATTCAGCCAAGAGGTGCCTGCATGGATGCTGCCTCAGGAAAGTTTCCACAGGCCCAGAGACTATTCCTGAGTATGACAGCTCCCCTCCCACCCCCCGCCGCGTTGTTAGTGACTCTGGAAAGCTGTATGAACTAATAAGTACCTCCGTCCCCTTCTGTCAGGATCTACAGCTCCATCAGAATGATCAGCACATACTGCAATGATGCTACCAGGAATAATGTCAAGGGACTGCATGGCCAAATGCGTTGGTGTAGATTCCTTGCCTGGGTGACTGGCATCTCCTGGCCAAACCGCTCCATTCTGGAGGCCAATGAGCCAGTGAGCCATGGGAGGGGAGGTGAAGGCATGGTGCATCCAGGAGGGGGGGTGTCATGTAGAAGGTGGCACAGGGTTCAGAATAGGAGAGGGACATGAAAGGGGTGTCTAGTTGCATGGCTTCAGGGGAGCAATAGAGGTAGGGAGCAAAAGGAGAGACAGAAAGGAGCTAAGTTGTTCCAGTCTTTGAAGCCAGTATATTCAGGCACCAAGTAAGCACCATTATGTCTGAAAACATGAACAATAACTGTTACAGATAAAGTAAGCACTAACTGCCGTAGCGAATTATATATAATTGATTACATAATTGCATAATGTATAGGTAACAGATTAGATTTGAGCCGTAGGTTTAAGTAGTAAAATATAAATAGGATCATATCACAGGGGTATAGGATTAATAACTGTGTATCCCCGATAAGTATGTATTAGGTATATAAGTAAGATAAGGCTATAACGCAAGGCCTACAAACTTGAGGTTTGCAAGATATGTAGCCTGGCCACAGAAGGCATCAGGCCTGAAATAGTTTGGTATGACTAGTAGACAGAGAGAGAACCCTGTATCAATAAAGTGTAAGATTACTGTAAAAGATGTGTTAAGTGCTGATGTTCTGGAAACTAGACAGCAATAGACTGCAAAATGTACTGCAATGTAACAGTTAATATTGCAAGATGCCTGATAGTAACATTTTGGAGGATTCTGTAATAACTCAGGTTGTTATGGTAACTCATTGATTTAGATGCCAATGCAAATAAGGGGTCTGGGGATAGCCTATGAAAAATGGAGCACCCTAAAATTCATAGGGTGCAGAAGTGCAAATAAGGAAAAAGGGGTTGACATTCATGCATAGTATGCATAGCATAGTGGGCGTAAAAGAAACTCAGATAAAAGGTGTTGCCTAGCCTAAGTGAGTAGGAAAGCACATCAAGAAACACTCAACAGGATGGACACTTGACAATCATCTTTCTCATCTCAATGTTTCCCCAGGGCATGTGAGTATGAAATCATTGATGCTGGACATTACATGGTTTGTTTCTGTCTGTATGTTTCAGTAGTCGTGGCATTATTCCTGCTTAATGAAACTGTTAATAAAAGGATGTTTAATAACTTGTGAGTGTATTTATTTGTGGTCACTCTTCCTTCTGGCCTCCTAGAATCCCCAAACCTGATATTTCTAATGGTGCTTCTCACCTAGCTGAGGCGGATACTGTGCTCCAAGGAACTTGACCATTTGGCACAGGTCATGGTGGGTTAAGATGCTGTTGGTAATACCAACTCATCAATATTATAAAGGCTACAATGCCAAATTAACCATCTCAGAAGAGTTAAATTTTCACAGTCAGCAACATCCATAGATTGATGGTTGTATCTTTCCCCTTAGATTTCCCCAAACTAGTGCACCCTCTCAGCAGCAGGCAAATAAACTGACCTACCTCAAAGCCAAACCTCTAGTCAATCCTCCAGACAAATGTTCATCACAAAAGCTTTATTTAAACAAACCTTCCCCTACTCTAGAATCCCTCTGCCCAGCTACATACACATAGCCCTGGGGAAGTTGCCTATCCAGAATAGGATAGTGCTTTACACTCCAGTTTTTCTACCTCAGAAACTTAAGGCTGGTTGGAAATTTGTCCTCATTTTTGACAGAAAACTGCTTTTCTAACAAAACAAAAATGTTTGTGGAAAGTGCCTGCTTTCCTCAAAAAAAATTATATTTTGTCAGAAAGCTGAAACCTTTACAACTAAAAAATTGTTAGATTTTGGATAAAATGTTTGGTTTTCTCATTTTCATGTTTTGACAAAAGTCAATATATTCTTCTGAAAATTGAATTTGTTTTCATTTTCATCAAAATTTCCCACCCCGAAAGAAATTTTTTTTTTCCCAAGTAGCTCTAAGAAATACATTTTCTTAACTTCTTTCTGCTACTATAGTAAACAAAAAGGAGGATATTTCAATAGGTCCATTAACTAACCCAAACACTAAAATAGACTATACAAATTTTCCTGAATGATAAGGCCTACCATAGTGCAACTATAGTGTTTTGGGCCACTGCTGTAGAATATTAAACCAGCAGAACAGTATAGTATATTGTGAACACTGAGAAACTGAGGATTTCTTTAGTAGGAAAATGGCACAAACCAGTGGAGCGTGCTACAGGAACTCAGTGCTTGTCTATGTGCTAAGTGGAACCGAAATAACTAAATCAGATGTAATTCACACCTTTAATTATTTCAGTGCCAGTCTCTGTGCAGACATCCTTTATTTTGGAATAAGAGTACCCTATTTAAATATAACTTAAGCCAGTAAAAAAGCAGATGTTTCAGCCAGCAGCAAACAGATTAATGCAATATATTTTCCAGATTAATGCAATAAATTATTCTAGATTCCTCTAGGTTCAGTCTTTCTGTTCTTCCCCACCATATCTAGAATGAACCATATGTCCCCATAACATTCTGTGAGATGGAATCTTCATCCCATTGACTACCCCAAGAGGGAGTTTGTCACCTATGTTCCTCTGATCACAGGCAATTGCAGAGTATATATTGGGTCCTGGGTTAATCCAAGAAAGAGTTATGGTCCTACTATATCCTCTTTCCCATCAGAAAACAGGTGAATGCCCTGCCTAGGAAACAGGAAGGGTGAATGTGGGGGATATTTATCAAGCTACTTGGTGTGACTTGGCAAGGATGGTATTTGGGATGTTGAACTATTGGTAAAAGTTGGTGAATCTAATGGTTTCAACACCAACAATACAGGAATCTCTTTTTCTGAAGGCACCCAAGTGCAGAAGAGGGGCCTTGACTAGATGCCTCTCCCAGCAGACAAGTTCTCCTCTGATGGATTAGCAAATGTTCCTGTGAAAGCAGGACTTTGAAGAAAGTATTCTCAGCACCTACCCACATCAAACAGAGCAACATCTATCTTCTGTCCATCCCCTAGCCTATGTACAGAACTTACTAGAATGAAGGTGACTGTGTCCCCTAATTCACCATGATATTTGGTGACCCGAGATGCAGCTGGCCATGGATGTTTCCCGAAGTGTCATTGCATGCAACCTCTTTAACTGGCATATGTCCTATTCTGCAACATATTTCCAGTAGCTATTCTGGAGAAGCATAATATGGATGATGAATTGTCTATCCTCATCCATTCCATGTTGGTATTTCTGATATTTTGTATGTCTATACTGCTTCATCAAGTTACCCAGTGTGACCACAATGGACAGAGACAGGGTCAAGGGCAGGAACACTTTAGCATACTGTGAGCACAGCAACAGCTGGGTACCATACCTTTGTGAAAGCTGATGCTTGAAAATCCCTGAGGCTAAGCGCTCAATTTCAAAGCACATAGGCAACAGTACACAGCCAGAGCAGGGGCCAAATCTACAAACTCTTGAAAATCCTGCCACAGCCTTGAAAATGCTCCCGGTTTTAAAAGCACGCCTAACTGCACATTCTCATACCTCATTGTAAAAAATATCCCACTCTGCACTTGAATTAAATAGACATTACACCCTCTGTAACAGAGCCACGGGTAGAATCCAGGCCTCCTAACTTCCAATGCTCCGTTCAGACAGCTAGACATCTCTCTTCCACCGGACAGAAATGACTGCTGTAAAAAGGAGATTTTCAACGTGTGCTGAGCCTGCCAGCACAGAATTTTGATAGTTAAAAACATTGTTTATTCTTTGATAGTTGCCAGTCTCTCCCTCCCATTCCTCTTTCCACACACACCTCTTCCCTCTCTCCCTTCTCCAAAACATGGACATGACAACAAGAGAGACTACAATTTAGGTTTGTCTTCTGGATAGGGGTGCAGTAGTCCATGTTCTCTTTTCCCAGTTACTGGAATGAATTTATTTTTAATGATAATTTCCAAAAAAAGAATTTGTTGCAAATCCTGAGTTGGAAAGGGGATCCCAGTGAGAAAGTACAGAGAGGTTTGCAGCCATTTCAGCAGAGGTGCAAGGAGTGGAAGAGGGATGTGAAGCGGAAGGGTTGCTGGACTGCAGCAGGTGGATCAAGGGAAGATAAAGCACCTGGGCTCATGGCAGCAATGATACCTTGTATATTTTTGATCTTCAAAAGACAGAACCCAGCAAATTCCTTGCAGAGTTCAGGGGAGAAAGAGATGCAGGGAGGAAGCTCAACAATAATTTATAGCAACATTATTAGCAATAGATAGCAAAGTTACACTTAATTGTCACACTAGAAAAATGGAACATTGGAAAATACAAATCTCCTTTATAGTTTGGTCTTCTGGTCTGTGTATACCTCTATTGATACAATTTATCACTGCTGTTGTCATTGAATGTTATTAATTGATCATTGTCATGAACACAACAGTGGAGCTGATAACTTTAGAAGCCACTAATACTTCCTGTTACGCTTTCACATTGAGATAAGTGGTGTAGTCTTACAAACGTGTGGTTAGCAATTGCAGTACACAGCAAAGACACACATGGCTTGATCTGCAACTGCTATAATCATATTTACCCAGCGGTCAGAGAATATTAATACAACATGCTTCCCCCCCCCCCAGACTACCATATTAGAGAAACAAAAATGGTCAATCAACATTGCTGCCATTAATACTATTCCTTTCAATGGCTGCTTGAGTTGGGAGACAATACTGAACATGATTGTACCAAATGCAATTGACTTTGGGAATACTTTTCTTTATTTCCCTAGCTGCTGCTGAAATGGTCTCTAACCTGCCTAATATTATTTTGCCTCATAACTTTGCCTTTCCTTCTCAATGATCTAGGGACAGGGAAATGATTGGGATATCACCAAGTCACAATAAGGGGTCAAAATCAGCCTTTGGTTACACCTGTGCCTTCCCACTGAAGTCAGTGAGGTGAAACTTGTGAGGAATGAATGTCCCCCTATAATTTCATTGAAGGATCAAGCAGAGGAAACAGAATGACTATACATATCCTATATAAAAGAAGATACCAGTATAAGCAAAGATTATGGTAAAACAGTCTATGTAAATTTAGATGCAATTCTGGTGTGGGCCTCCGGATCCTAACAAGATGCCAGTGTAGCCCTGAGTGTTGTGTGGGCACCCTTGCTTTAGCTCTAATCATTATGAAAAAGGCACAGAAAACCTTCCAGATATGTCTAAGGTGGATAAATGAGGTTGATTGCTGCTGCTATTTTAAAATAATATAATATATTTGAAAGATATCCCTGGGATAAAAGGCCTTTACGCAATTTTTTTTGTTAATTACAGTATTCTGGGTGTCTGACTGAAAAGTCAGAGAAACTCTCTCATTCATGGCTGATAGGTGAATGGCAACAAGGCTGACAAATTAGGTCTGATAAATGCAGTCACAGGATGACAGACACTGGCAGGTTCAATTATGGTTGCAAAGTCAATGGGAAGAAGGACTCTGCTAACTGGAATACATTCTTAACAGCCTACTCTAGCCAAGTCTAGTAAGGTTCTGACCAAACCCTTTAGCATGACTGACAGTATTCGTAGCGGCTATTGCCCTACAGTAGGTTGAAAAAAGCTGAGGAGTTCTGATCACAAAAACCATAGATTAAAATACAGTACTCTGCTATAATCGTTTAGAAAATAACATGCAAATAAACATTAAGCTACTTTCACTGAGGGAATTTCAGGGGCTTTTAAGCAGAGCAATGCACAGCTCTGCGACTTGAGTTCATTTTCTCTCATTCATGTTGTAAACCTTCCCTACGTTTTAATTTGAAGTACTCACACGCTGAATTTTGGTCCAAATTTTTTAACCCAAAAACTCAAAGGAAAATTTTGTTGAAACCTATTTGAGCTGTTTTTGTTGCATAGCAATATTTAAACAGCAAAGCTTGCATGATTTCAGCCCTAAAACAGAGTAACTGGAAAGGTTCAAAAAGCTCAGGGGCCCTTTTAAGAAATCTGGGTTGAGTTTCGAGTGCCTGACCAAAGACATAGTGGGTGCTCTCTCACTTGTTTCAGTGGGAGATGGGGCCTCGTCACCTCATGGGATTGGGCACCAAGATTCTCACAGCAGATCACTTTTAGGGGCTTGGGTTTCCTTTGCAAAACTCTACTCCTGAGCTGTCTGGCCAGAACTTTAAGATTACATTGCATTGTTTCTAAAACTCCTCACTGGTTTCACTGGCAATTTCACCTGAGTAAGAAGTATACTGTTTCTAGGTTAAGGTTTCCCTTTTCCTGTATCTATAGTGGTACATATATTGAGTATTATTAAATCTCCTTTTTAATTAAATGTAAGTTTATCCACAATTAATGACATTTCCTAATCCTGCACAGGCCAGATATTTTGATTTGAACTGAAGAAGCATGAACAGGGCATATTTAGTAAGTTCTAGTTTCTCATTTCTCAATGCAGATTTATCCATGTATCATAGATCTGTTTAGACAAAGCAACAGTCTCCCTTCCAGCTTTCAACTATGAGAAATATAAAAACACATTCTTTCTCAACTTTAGACCTTTGGCTTTTATTTTCCTCATGACATTTTTATGGAAAGCATTTTGTGTTTTCAAAAGGCTTCTTTGTACTTTTTCCACATTTTCACTAAATGATGTAGAGGGGCATGTATTTAAAATATTATAATATTGAAAAATGTAGGCACTTTGAATGAGCATAGTTATTCATTTATACCCCAGCTTACAAAATGTCCATATCGTGTATCCTTTATCCAACAGCAGACGCTTTTAGCTTCAGTCACAGTGGTTAACAATATGTTATTGATATGAATTCAGGAAACTGTCAGCAAGCAGCTCAACTTTCAGCTCATCGGTTAAGGTGAATGTATGCACAAAATATACCTTTACATCTTTTGCATGAAAGCTTGCATAGATGCCATTATTCTCGCCAGCTTCCGTAGTGAAGTAACAAGAAATGTAAATATTTGTCCCTTCACTAATGGCCCAGCCTTGTGCTCCATACAAAACCAAAATACTCCACTGGTTTCACTGGGAATTCGACCTGAGTAAGAAATATACTGTTGAAAAACAGGGGTGAAGTTCACCTCTCCCTGAACAAAGTAAGTGAGACTTAGGCAGGTAACTCTAGGGGCTACCCCAGCTGACAGGCAGGCCAGAGTGCTACAGTGAAATCCCTCCACAGCAGCTAAACCAGCCTATTCAGTTACTAGCCCTCTGCATTAGTTTGGGGCTCACCTAGACCCACCCCATACAGGCTTATCAGGGCTCATCATAGAGTCCCCCATGCATGGAGAAGACTACCTGCAGAACCACTGCACCCAAGCTCGGTCATAAAGAATCAAAGTGGGGCTAAACTGGTGTCTGAGGCTTTGTGCATCCTCTCTGCGCTTAGGAGAACTTCACCTTAAATGCAAAAGTTACCAAGCCTTGCATTATAAACATGTAAAACTCCTCCTTTGCTTTCAATCACTTGCCAGTAGAGGAAATAAAGTTAGCTCAATAAAAAAAAAGTCCAGTGTATGCAAGTTTAATTTTTAAGTCATGTTAAAGATTTTTAAAAGATAATGAACAAATAGGAACATTAGAATTGTGACCAAGGAAACTAAATGGTACAACTCTCCAGACCTTAAGAAGCCGCTGCTTTGCAGCGGTGTTTTTAAAACTAGTTTCTACATAGGGTTACAAGCTTTAATAATAAAGGAGTATGTTGTACTATTAGATGTTTGTCACTTGTTTGTCTGACGAAGAGAAATAACAGGCTGCTGCAAGAGTTAGCACAGTTGGTTTTTTTTTTTTTTTTTTTCAAATGATCAGAGAAAGTACCGTACTTTAAGGATGTGCCTTACTTGCTCTTAAAAGGGTAAAACTAAATATTCTTCTAGCTATTCTATGCCTGCCATATAAGTATTATGCTGTTACAGATTTCAAAAGGTTAGCTTCAATGAACCTGACATCAGTATAACCCAAAATAACCCATTCAAGAGAAAAGTAAGAAATAATTGCTGTTTTCTCTTTTTTTTTCCTCAGCTATATTGCTATAATGATTTTGCATAACAGATTGAACAAAGTGCTGTTGTGACAGGTGGTAGAATTCAGCTAGTAAGCACAGAGACAGGGTTCAATTTAGTTTGTGAATCCTTTAATTGTTGTGCAGCTAATTAAAGAAGGTTCTTTACACTCGCAAGTGTTTACCGTTGCTAGTATGCATACATGAAAAATTAAATTGTGCCTTCAAGGGCTGAGAACTATAGAAAAATCATAGCTGATTCTGCAACATGCTTACCAGCTCAAAATAGCTGCTTTTCACAATTGGAATTTGTAAAACTTTTTGCTAAGCAAATATAGAGCTAATTAGAAGTGTTCGTTGGACCAATTAACATTTAAATAAATAAGCCATATTGCACATTTCACAGTCTTTATTTAATGATGCTTCTTAACTCTTTGGAAAGATTCCTTTAAGTACAAATAAGTTGACATAAAAATGAAAGACAAAAATAACACCATAACAGTATATTCTATGCTTTTTTCTTTTTGCCTTGAAGTCTTCACTAAAACTCTGTACCTGTTACTGGGGAGACAGGGGGGAAGGAACACAAATCTGCTTCCTTCTTTCATCTTGTCAAGTTACCTTCCCACCCCTTTGAATGCAAACAGCAAAACATATTTGATTACTATTTAAAGTGTTATGATAGCTCTGTTTGTTTACTTACGTTTTTGCCCCATGGTACAGAATCTGTTTTAGAAAAAGCCTGCTTTTATCTTGTAAGATGGCCATGCCTGGCAAAGGGATGGGTGTTCTCAGAAGTGATTGCTACTGGGGCAACAACCAAAAGCAGCGGCTTTTGAGAGTTGCACATAGGAGCAGACGTGAAAGGTAAAGCATTTTTTGGTTCCACTATTAACAATCCCAACCTTTCTAAGTACAAGAATGATTGTGTTATTTTTATACCTAACCCCAAGGCCACAAATGTCTGTTTCTTAGGGGTTAAGTGATATTTTGCTTTCAAAACAAATGTCTTCTAATTTACGAGCCCCTTTTAATCATTCAGCCCCTCAAGATAGTGTCAAGCATGCATTTTCTCTCTCTCTACCCAACCCCTTTCCAACTCTTTTCCTAACGTAAAGGTTACATTAAAACAGGGAAGAGGCTTCTTGTTACTTTTCTCCAAGAAGCAGTACGGTACCATGTAATCATGCTAAGAGCTAACATAGAAGGTCTCATTGTCGACCTTGGCTTTCAGCACAGAAAACCAAATTAACAAGGACCAATTAACATTTAAATAAATAAGGAAGATTAACAAAGAATACTCTGAATACCAAGAGGGGAAAAATAAAATAAAAATACAGTAACTACCTTATTCTGAGGGAATTAAAGGCTATGGGCATGATTCTGTTTTGCTGGGGTAGGGAGGTACAAACTGTTCCTTCCTGAACTATCAGGGGCTGCTGCATTCCTGAGGGGAGTCAACCCCACCTGAGGGCACCCAATGTTCTCACCATTGTCAACACTCAGGGGTTACACTGGGGAGAGCAGCTTTAAAACACACAGAAGCCCCACGGAGTCCTCAGTGTGGTGACTACTGAGGGATGTGCTGAATTGGTGCTGCCAGCAGCCACCCTAACCACACACCCTTCTCAGCAAGCACCACCTATAGATGGGTGCTGTGACCTTGATGTGCCTCCATGACCATCCCAGGCAGATTTTCCACTGTCAAGGGCCCTCCACATGCACAAAGGTGCAACCCTCCCAGGGATCATATTCTGCAATCCTTTTGCAATTAAAACTCCCACTGACTACTCTTCATCCAAAAACCTTCCCTTAACACAAGATTACATCCTATCAATAGTACAGGTGACTCTTGGGTCATTTTCAAAAAACTAAAATATTATTCACCATCTTGGGGATTTGGTTCATGATGATGGTTATCGTATTCTATTTAAATACATAACAACACAAAGATAATACTTCGCCCTTAAATAGCACCTTCTGTCTGAGCATCTCAAAACTCTGTATAAGTATGAATGAATTTATTGTCTCAACACTCCTGTGATGTAGGCATAGTAGGTAACCGGTATTATCCCTATTTTTCAGATGTGGAAACTGATTCATTGCAAAGTTACAGACAGAATTTGTAACACTGATTGTGTGTATCCAACTTTTGGGCCAACTTAAGGAGCCTTCAGCTGAGCATCCAAAAACTGAAGCACAGAAAATAACGGTCACTTTTGAAACTGTTCCCACAACAACTTGTGCAAAGTTACAGAGGAATCTGGAGCAATGCAGGGAACACACCACAGATCTCCTGATTCCTAACCTTGTGCTTTCAACACAAGAGCATAATCTCCTACATTTGGAAGGCAGAGATAGATAGATAGATCATCACACTGCTCAATGATGGGGGGGGGAGGAATTATATTCTTGTTAGAAGTCAAGAAAAAGTTGTTCTGCAATTTCAAGAATACTTTTCGTTCCAGTCATCTCCAGTGCTAAATCTGAACAACAGAAAATGGGAGTTTTTTCTCCCCAAAAGAACTTCTCACTTTTCGTTGGCATCTTTTATATAAAAAGAAGCCACGCATCGCCAAGGGTCCTATTCTGACACGGGTCACGCTCCCTACCTTCCTGGCATTTGTCCAAGAAGGTGACAAAATGTGGCTATCCCCTCTATCCTACCAAAGTATAGTGTTTTAGTAACTTGAACTTTTGAACATATACAAGAATATATGTTTGACTGGAACTGGTGATGATAAGGACAGGCAATGCAAATCCAAAGGGGAATCCTGACAAAGGGGAAAATAGGTCAAGTCCAAACAAAAGGCCCATAAAGTTACAAAAGCAAAACTTGAAACATTTGGGGGAAAGTTGGGTGTGCATTAAAACTGGACCTGGACAGTTTGAACTTATGCAAGTGGCACATGTACAGCAGACAAATCAAAGGTCTTGTTGTCCTTGGGGCAATATTTACAGTAGGATGAACTGTTTTTGAACAATTTCTCCAATGTGTTAGGAAAAAATATGATTTACTTCCAACATTAGGCATGCATGTCTTCTTATATTGCAACTTAATTTTTAAACTAATATATTTATTGTGGACAATCTTGCTCTAAACCAGTGCCTTTTAAAAAAAAAAAAAAACTTGATTCCAATGTGGTAGTTTGTAGTTTTCTGTTACAAAGCTTACAAAGAGTGAGCTAGTTAAAATGTATGGTTAAAAGAGAGAGAGAGGAGAAAGAGAAACACCTGTATTAAGGTGGGTGTTTTCAAACACCTAGCTTGGCTGGGAAAGAGCAGGTGTCACAAAAATTCCTGTGAACAGACAACAAAATTTCTAGGGCCAAATTCAATGGTGATATAAATTACAGGGATCGGCAACCTTTGGCACGCGGCTCACCAGGGTAAGAACCCTGTCAGGCCGGGCCTGTTTCTTTACCTTCAGCGTCGGCAGGTTTGGCCGATCGCGGTTCAATCGCCCACTGCCCAATGGGGGCAGTGGGAAGCGGCGCTGGCCGAGGGATGTGCTGGCCGCCGCTTCCTGCCGCCCCCATTCGCCTGGAGCGGCGAACCGTGGCCAGTGGGAGCCGCGATCGGCCGAACCTGCAGACGTGGCAGGTAAACAAACCGGCCTGGCCCGCTAGGGTGCTTACCCTGGTGAGCCGCGTGCCAAAGGTTGACGATCCCTGCTCTAGTTTAAGGCTCTTAGTCCACTTATGTTCATTAATAATCTTTTTTATTTGTGGTAAACTCAGCTGATCATTGTTTCCATGATACATTTCTGGCCATTATTAACTTTTTCTTTTCTAAATGTTTAATGCGGAAGTACTGACCCACTGAAAAACACTTTGGAAGCTTTTAGTTACCCCCACTGGTAGATGTTGGAGGCAGTGGTAAGGTACCTGAACCAACATCAGTTATCAATCTATGTGCAGTGTTTGTGGGTTCATCTTGCCCACTTCATCCAAAAGTAGAGCCGGTTGGGAATTTTTCAATGAAACTTTTTTTTTTTCAATTGAAAAAGGATGATCCATTGAAACCAAAACTGTTTGTGGGAAAGGATTGGTTTCAATTAATTTCCTGTTTCAAAAAAAAATTTAAAAATCTGAAACTTCTTGTTTTTACATTTTCTAAATAAAAAAATTCCTTCTGTCAGTTCAAAATGACTTTTTGTATTAAACTATACTGTGATTTAAACTATTAAAAATGCACAAAAAATAGATATGAAATGAAACATTTTGAAATTATTGAGACAAAATAACTCAAGCCCAAAAAGTTTTTTGATTTTTGATCTGCATAAATTTGTGATTTTGAGTTTTGTCCCAATATTTAAATCTCAAAAATTTTCTTAGGAGGGGAAAAAAACATTTCCCACCAACTCTAGCCAAAAGGAAATTGTTCTAATATGCGGCCTGAGATGAAACAGATGGTGGAAGGTTGGAAAACGCCATAAGCAGGCGACATGATCTTGTGGTTAAGGCACTGGACTTTGACTTAGAAGACCTAGTTTAAATTCCTGGCTCTGGCAGAAACTTCCTGTGTGACCTAAGATAAGTCAATTTAATATCTTTGTGCCTCAGTTTCACATCTGTAAAATGGGGATAATAAATTCTTCATTTCTCCTATCCATTGGTGTCTTGTCCATTTAGATTTTAAATTCTTGGCGGCGGGGATTGTAGCTTACTTTGGGTTTGCACAGTGTCAAGCACAATGGGGCCATGATCTCAGCTGGGCCCCTTGTGGCACTACTTTACTACAAATAACTAAGAAGAGATGACTGAGTAAAGAATCTTTACCCCCATCCCAAATAAAACCCTCTGAAGTTGAAGTAAATAGCAAATAATATTAACAGCTATAAAACCACAATGTTTTGCTACCTCTTGTGGTACCTTTGCAGGGGATCAAGGACACATTCACAGCTGAATCACACCGAGAATATTAAAACAAAACTAAAAGTGAAACTCGTCTGACACTGAGTTCTGCTGGTCTGGTTAGAACATGTGAGTTATACAGACTTTCAACGAAAAACTATAAACTTTTCCGCAGGATCTGTTCCTGAAATGAAGCACCGCCTGAATTGGCAAGAAAATCTTCACACAACTCCTGGTATCTAAACTTGTGCACTATTCAGTACAATGTCAAATGTTCCTTTTAAATATAAACATCAAGAGCCTGACCCAAAGCCCATAGACGTTAACAGAAGTCTTTCCAATGACTTTGATGGGCTTTGACTGAGGCTCAAATCTTTAAACCCCTTCTATGCATGCAGGACAGAACTTGGACCACTGTATGTCATGGCCTACTGATTTAAACAACAGCCAGTTACGTGCCCCAAGCAAGAACTTATCTTTATATTTTCACTACACTTTCTGTACACTAAGGAGAACTTTTCTCCCCCTGTAAAATTTCTTCCAAAAGCTGAAAAACCCACCAAAAATGATGGACACTCCAGCATATCATTAAAGATAATCTGCAAAAAGTTTTAAAGAAAAAGTATTCAGCCATAATATCAGTAAAGCCAACATGGAAAATAACCATAATCCACAGCTAGCGCAATGCATTGTTCTACAATTTCTCCTACTTCTTCAACAGATCCAAAAGTTCTTCTCTGTTCACCTTCGTCCTGCTCAGAGATGCCCCGGTGACCTCAATGTCACTATTGATTAGCACTGGAACAGGGAGTAGAGGAAAAGGTAAGTTCGTTTTTTTCATTACTAAATGGTCCTCTATTGTTTTCTGAAGGAAAACAAAAAGGAAAATCTCAGTGGTGAAAATAAAAACAAAGGGAGAGAAAATTCCACAGGACTTGGACTTTCTGTTACACTGAGGGTGCTCACGTCACCAGCTCTGTGCATTTTGGGCCATGTCAGTGGCGTAAGGAGAACATGATCAGAAAATAAACACAGTATAGACCTAAGAAGGAGAAAAAGAAAAAGTAATAATGTGTTGAACTAATGGCAAATTGTGGTTATTTTCCTAATCATTATGGACTTTAAAACAAAAAACACTTGCAGATTATCTTTAAGTTGCTATGGACAATGAATGCAGCTTGCTCTTGCTGGTGCACCTACACTACATTATGTGATCTGCTCCACATGCCTGGTCCGTTCCCGCAGAATGGGACTGATACCCTAAAGTAACCCTTTTCTCTGGATTCAGAGTAGCAGCCATGTTAGTCTGTACCCGCAAAAAGAACAGGAGTACTTGTGGCACCTTACAGACTAACCAATTTATTAGAGCATAAGCTTTTGTGGGCTACAGCATGCGAAGGAGTGGGCTGTAGCCCACGAAAGCTTATGCTCTAATAAATTGGTTAGTCTCTAAGGTGCCACAAGTAATCCTGTTCCTTTTCTCTGGAGGCAGGCAGAACACGGAAAACGTGACACACATCCATACACGCTCCCACAAACCCAGCACAAAGCAGGTACGTCTAATTTTAAGTCTACCATCACTGACATACTGAACACATGGAAATTACTAAACACTTTTCTTCAGCTATAACCATTTCCATACAGAGAGACCTCAAGTCACAAATTATATAATAATGAGAAGTAACATACCTGGAAAATGAACATAAAACACATTTATTTTATAACCCAGTCTGCAGTCAGCTCTGTGTGTTCCCTAAATGAAGGAAAAATATAAGGAAAAGTTTAGACAGTTCCAAAAGTTTGCAATACACACTCATAAGCCTCAAGAAAAATGCCTATAAAATGAGGCCTAATGTATCTGTCCTTACATAGAACAGTGTCAAACACAAGAGCAACTGCATTGATTTACAATGAAAAAAATATTTTTCTATTGCTCTAAAAGTTCCAATTCAAATTTCTATGGGCTCCATGTTTATAGCAATGTTACTGGGCCTGCTGGTCATCCTGTAGCGTCTCCGGTCAAATGTACCTACAATTTTCCACGTCTCAGTGAGCTTGTGTTCATGCTGAACTACATTTTCCCCTCTGGAGACCTGTGTGAGAATTCCTAAGGGACGCCTCCCAAAATGTGACTCAAACAGTGAGAATCCATTTGAAGGACTTCCTCATACAGCAAAGAGCAGAGACCGAAGTGGTTGGTCCTAGTGGCAATGGTTAAATACATAACTAAATAAATATCTATGATGTAAAATGCATAGCATAAGCATATGGGATGCACAATATGGCCACATTAATGTTGCTTTTGGAGGCTTCACTTTTGCATTTCCTGATTTTAATGCTGCAACCTTAACCTTGTATTAACATAGGGAAGTCAATGGGACTACATACATGCTTGAAGTTAGGTATGTGCTTAAGTTCTTTGCTGAAGTAAGACCTCAACAGGCAAAGCATCAACAGTGCTGGTGACACATGAGGATCAACATGGTGGGTATTTTTATTATCTTCAGTGTTTGCATATGGCTTAGCTTTCTTGGTGGTTGGATTGTAATAAATCATTAATTGAAACAAATAAGTTCTATTTCACCAACTAAACAGGGAACTGAACTGAAGCTGCAATTTTTTTTAGACTGGTTTGTTCCATATAGTTCAAATCTCAAGCTGATACAGATCCACAATAAATACAGAGAGTAAATGGTTAAATGTACCATTTCAAGAAAAATTAACTTGAAGACAAGATTAGCTAGAGTTGGTAGAGGGACCATCCCATTTTCCAAACCACATCAGTATATCACATGGTCTTTTGGGAGCTTACAAAGTTCCAGTATGGTTTAGTATGTGCAGGTTGACTGCATAGTGCTCCAAAACATTTCAAGACAGTCTATGTAATCAGCGTTTCACCAATGAGCAGCTTGCATTCTTGCTGCTTCATCATAAGTACCCTTTTCAAAATTATATTTGTACATGAATCTGACTAAATTCTTAGTTACAAGACTCATTTTGCAAAGGCACTAATTAACGGCCTATACATGGAAGGGAGGTGGGATGGAATAGGATGGCACTGTGCATTATTCTCTTGGCAAGGACATCATTCTAGTAATTAATGTTGGTGTCTTCTTTTTAAAATGGATTAAGCAATATGGACAATTCATACTTTGTTCTGCTGACTATTTAACTTATTCTAGGGTCTCTCATCTGCTTGAGAGTCATGTCGTCTGTCACTGGTAGTGCAGTATGGTCCTTCATTTCCAAGTAGGGTTCAATTTTGTATCAGTAAGGGATGTACAATATATGCATCACAGAATTTGGCTTTCTGATTAGCTGTCTGAATCTGCAGAAACAAACAGGAGAATATTTAAACTTCCAATTCCTTTCTGAGCTCTCACTAAAGGGATCATCACCTCCCATGCAGATGTCCAAAGGAAGGGCGACTAATGAAAAGTTCCCATTTTGGCACCATTCAGTCAGCCGGATACCACTTCCTTCTCTCTCTCTCCCCCCATCAGTCAGGTAACTACCCTGCATAATTTCCCAGCTAAACCATGTCCATTCCCCCCCCCCCCCCCAGGAACTATAGTGGTGAGTGAAGATTGGGTTTTGGGTTTAACTTGGTGGGGGAAACCTGCTATTTTCTCTTATACAAGAGTGGATCCACCTCACCAATAGGAATTGGGAGACTGAGAAGCCCTCAGAAAGGGATTCGGAGTCTCTATTTATACCATTCTCCTCATCCTGGTATCTATGCATCTAAATTCTGAGGTTCCAGTGTTAATGCCCTGCACACATCAAGACTATGACACATTTCCTCGTTTTATTCTTTGGGTTTAGAGCAGAAACTAGCAAAGCAATTGTCTAATTCAGGTGACAGGATGATAAACTTTAGGAAGAAAATTAGGGCACACATCTAGGACCATTTTGACCATACTGGGAAATGCAAGGGAGCACTTGGTACCCGCCATCTTGCCAGTTGAGGTAGTGACCATCAAGAAGGACACCTTCCTGGAAAGAATAGCTATTGGAATGAAGTGAATTTATTCAATAGGAGGGTGACCAAACATTTTAAGAGACATCTTAATGCTCCATGGGTGATTCAATATATTCTTACATTTCCACTAACTCAGAGATTTCTTCATTGACAAAGAAGTGCGTAGAGGGTGGAGATGGGGAGTTTTTCCTTGGACTTACCTTGGACTTGACCATATTTCTACTTTGAGATGAGCAGAAACCGCCTTGGGACCATAAGACCAGATCTTAGACCATGGTACCAGATCTTGACATGATACCATGAGGCCAAATAAACTCTTAAGCACCATCTCCTGATTTTTCCATTCTGTCCAGGGATGGTGAAAAGATGAGTCATTTGAGAGTGTTGGAGGTCCCTAGCTGTTATAGGTTTTGATCTCTTTTCTGTACTGACAGTCAAGGCCAGAGCTAGAAACAACTTCTGAATGAAACCACCTAGGATTGATGGTTCATGCCTTTGTCACAATTGAAAGGACCTATTTGTCTTGGATGGCTGCAGTCCAATTCTGTAGGAACAGAGAAATCTGACTACCAGTCAGACCTTTTGAGGAGGGAGAGCAGACACTGTCAATATGAAGACTTCTCTACAAACCTATTCCAGATGTACTTGGAAAAATGTGAAGCATTCATGAACCTCCCAGCCCAAATCTCTTGAAGTGAGGGGCTGAGGGAGATGTGGCCCCTTCTGGCAGGGATTATCATCCTTAAGGGCTGTGTCCAGCTGGTCCTCCCAAAAGCTAGAGCCATTAAGAGAATAACCAGTCTCTTAACTTAGTTCAAAAAATCTCCCAAACAATGGATGAAGCCAAATGACCCTTCAGTCTACTATTGATGAAACAATTCAAATATCTGAAAACCTAAGAGGGTCCTAGGGACCCTCTTTCAGAGCCATAATAGCTGTGAGGGATGGAGGGATTCTACCTACCTAATCTGAAGGTCCTACGTAATCTGAAGCATTCATTCCATACAAGTGCCTTCACATGTACAGAAGGAACTGTCAACAGAAGAGTCTAATTGTGCTGCTGCTAACCCAATGTTTCTACAGAAGGTATTCCTGTGTCTTCCTGTGCTTCCACAGGCCAGGCAAAAGAAGCCAGCAAGCACAGACTGAACTGTGCCAGTTCCAAAGGTGACCATTCCACTCTCTCGTCTTTCTCTCCCTAGATTCCTTGATGGGACTCAAGTTGAGGGTAAATCCTAATAAGAGTTCTAGCAAAGGCCATGAAAAACAACTGCCCAGAATGAGAGAGGCTGCCTGGCCTGTGTTTCTTCATCAAGGGAGGAGAAAAACTGGGGCGGGAGAAAGAACACAGTCTAGACGGGTGAAGGGTGCCAAATCAGGAGCTTTGTATCAGTTGCCATTCCACTTGAAATCTGCGTTGGAAGCCCAACAGTCTGTGCCACCAGCAAGCTGGGCATAGTTTAGTACAGTGAGCCACAGCTGACCATGGCAGCATAGCGGACCATAGTTTAGAACAGTGAAAACTCAGAGCAGCAGACTGGCCAACAGAGTCTGTCAGTAGAGGTCAGAATATACATATGCCTGATTTGTGCACATTTCTGCTGTTCCAGAGCTCTCACTTATACAGCCTGTAAGAAGCACAAAGTCACCAAGCTTTATGCTCTTATTTAGTGACTGGTTTATCTGTTTATTAGACAAGTCAGAATTTTCTAGCTTTGACAGAACAAGAATAGTAGAATAGGTACCGCTAACATATTTGAGTGTTCAAGTCACTTTGATACAACATATTAAACTAGGCTGTGGATTTCTGAGGTGCTTTAGCTGTATGACAGTTGTCACCCAGCAACAGTGAGTCTTAAAATACGGAAATCATGTCATAAAAGTTTAAGGGATGAAAAATGTTGAACTAGAAGATACCACTCTGAATTGAAAGGAGGCTGTCCCCTCCCACTCTCGATTTACACAAAGCCAGATGAATGAGGTGGGCAAAGAGTCTGCCAGAAGACTAGTTAAATTGTCTATGTGATACAGACTGGACATCATGGGAGCTGAGACCTGGGAAGTGGAGCTGAATCACCTAGAGAGCATAATGAAAAACCCATCCTTGAAAAATAATTATGGTGAAAAATAATCATCATTGTATGTCAATGAGTATTTTCAACCATGAGCCACAGCTATCATTTTGTGAGGATGGGAACTAAGAATAGTTCATGGCGATGGAAGAAGAAACGGTTACTTACTGTAACTGTGGTTCTTCGAGATGTGATGCAGATGTGTATTCCACTTAGGTATGCACGCACGCAGCGCTGGAGAAATATGCCTAGCAAGGCCTGTAAAGGGGCAGCACTCATGCCTCATGGCCATAGCCCCTTCCCTGGCTACATGAAGCAGTGCCATCCCACCCCTCCATTAGTTCCTTCACACTGAATACTGGGACACAAATCTCTGATGCAGAGGGGACGGAGGATGGGTTGTGGAATACACATCTGCATCACATCTCGAAGAACCACAGATACAGTAAGTAATCGTTTCGTCTTCTTTGAGTAGATGCATTCCACTCAGGCGACTCACAAACAGTACCCCTCCCTGCCAGGAGGTGGGGCTCAGAGTCTACCTAAATAAGGACTGCAGGACCGCTCTTCCAAAGCTTGTATCTGCCCTGGAAGATGCAGTTATGGAGTAATGGTTCATGAATGTATGTATGAAACGTCACTGAGGAACACTATGGACGTTGCTTGCGCCCTTTTGCAATGAGCTTGCACATGCTGCAGGGGCATAGCCAAGGCTATTTCGTCTGAGTGCAGGAGGTTATCCATTTGGTTATCATTTGCAAAGAGACCGCTTGACACTTCATGTGGTCTGCATATGATACAAACAAATGAGGTGAAACACAAAAAACAGTTTAGTCCTGTCCAGATAAAAGACTAGACATTGCCTGACATCTAGGGTATGGAGATGTCGCTCCTCCAGAGATGAAAATGGCTTAGGAAAAAACATAGGTAAATAAGCTCCCTGGTTCAAATGAAACCAAAAGATCACTTTACACACACAAAAATTAGGTGTGGTTGTAAGGTCACCTTGTCTTTGGAGTATTGTGTATAAGCAGGATCTGTCATCAGAGCCTGCAACTCACACTCGCTCCTTGTGGGTGTTATCACTACCAGGAAAGCAGTTTTCTGACACAAGAGCGGAAAGGGGCAAGATGCTAGGGGCTCGAATGGAGGACCAATCAGAGCCACTAGGACCATGTTTAGGTCCCAGAGGGGAACTGCTCTCAGACTGGAGGATTTAGATGAAGAAGCCCTTTTAACAATCTTGTTACCATGGCATTGGAGAAGACTGTTCTTCCCTGAACAGGGGGACGAAATGCCAGTATTGCTGCCAGATGCATTTTTAATGAACTAATTGCAAGCCCCAGTGACTGAAGATGTATTAGCTACTCCAAGATGTCCTGGATAGAAGCCAGCATTGGATGGATTCTGCAGGCTAATGACCACACCGAAAAACACGTCCATTTTGCTGAATAGGCTATTCTGGTAGAGGACTTTCTACTGTTGAGAAGGACTTGTTGGACATCCACCAAACACCTCTCTTCCTCCTCATTCAACCATGCAGCAGCCACGCTGTGAGATGCAGGGAACTGAGCATGGGATGCAAGTGCAGCTGTGATTCTGAGTGAATAGGTTGGG
Source organism: Terrapene triunguis (assembly GCF_002925995.2). NCBI lineage: Eukaryota > Metazoa > Chordata > Testudines > Emydidae > Terrapene > Terrapene triunguis. The sequence continues at coordinate 35,145,291 of NW_020664481.1, read as the reverse complement.
GTGGAGAGGAAGCAGTATGGGAGGCTGAATAGACAGCATGAAAAGGTCAGAGAACCAGCACTGTCTCAGTCACGTCGGAGCAATGAGAATGAGCTTGGTCTGATCCACCTTGATCTTCAGGAAGACCAGTTTATCTGACAGTACCGACATTGAGGGCAGCGAAAGCCACCATAGAAACATATGCGGTGTCAACTGCAGCTGTGCCAAGGAGGATCCCCATACTGAGGTCTGCCATACTGATCTCAGTACCAGTCCGGCTTCCTCAACCTGTGGAAGGAGAACACTGGGTGTGGTGTCAACAGACACCAGGGTTCAGTGGCTCATTCAAACAAAGGGGTTATAGTTGATGCAGCTCTGGCGAAGTCCTGGACCAAAGGAGAAGATGGGATCAAAAGGCCGAGGTCTGTAGATGCCTGCCGTCGACATGGAAACAATCAGTACAGGCATCTCCCTCATTGGTATCGGACTCAATGGATTCCCAAAGTCCAGAACCGGAGTCAACAGTACAGGGTTTCTAACCTCCCTACTCGGTACCAGGGAAGGGTTAGAGTTATCCACACCATCCCATAAGCTGTCACCAACCTCGTGCTGGTCCACGCTTTTCCTAAGGGGAGGTAGAAGAGTTACTTCGAGACCTAGAGCAATTTCAATTGCTCTGAAGATCGCATAACACTTCTTGGCATGAGTCTTGCCAAGACAGAGCAAGCACTGCGTGTGGGGATCACTGTTGGGGTTTGCTCCCCCATATAAAGGACAATGTTCAAACCCTGGTGAGGGCATCACTGAGGGAAACAAACTACTACAACTAAAATACTGGGTACAACTAACCATATACAGCAAGAAAAATGTAAACTAGTTGAGAGGTTGTGAGGCTAAGATCACACAGAGCTCCAACTCCAGCCATGGGCTGTAAGAAGGAACTGAGAGAGGGTCAGGCTGGTGCCATCTTACATAGCTAGGGGAGGGGCTATCGCCACAAGGCACAAGCGCCGCACCTCTACGAGTACTGCTAGGCAAATTTCTCTGTCTCCAGTGCACTAGGCGCATGCACACCTAAGTGGACTACACAGCTGCATCTTCCAAAAAAAAAAAAATTAATATCGTTAATTCAGGAGTTGCTATCATAAAATTTGGTTCTAGCCCCTGCAGAGTATATGGGGCTATTCTTGCTATGTGGCTTTTTTGCCTCACAGTGGTGCAAAGGTGCCATATTGAGGGCCAAAGATCTTACCCATAAAGTATATAGAGTACAGAAATTTAAGTGATGGACAGTTCACTAAAAATATAATGTTTAATTCTAACTTGGTGCCATTTTCTTCACAGCAGTATAAAACGGAGCACGTTGAATAAGAAACAGACTAGCAGTTCTAGCACCACTTTTATTAACTTCAGTTTCTGGGAGGGAAGCTTCATGGCAGCTGGATGCAACTTGGTAAACTAAGAGTCAGCCAAGAGTGGAAAGAAAAATCTACAATGTATTTAGCCATTTGAGTTCCATAGCTACAAAGGAGGTGATCTGGGTCCAGTCTCAGATCCTTTTCTATCCAAAGCACTCTCCTAGCAACAAAAGAATTGAAAAATTAAGAGAATAAATACTAATTAATATAGTTTTGCAGGCTTAGAGTAGACTAAGCTCCCCGGCATTTATGAAACAGCATAAATGTTTGGAAATAGCAACGGTATTTTGGGTTGAAAATGAGTTCTGTACTAAAGATCTGCTTTTCACCGTGGTCATTAACATGGTTCATGTAATCAAAAGAATCAAATATATGCAGTAGGCTTTTATCACATAGGTTACTTATAAACAAATCTTAGGGAAAAAATTAGGTACTCAGCAGAGGCAAGACTTCACTTTCATAACTACTCTGTTTTCTTGCACATCAACGTTGACATTGTATATATTATTACTAGTAGTAGTTAAAGGTGTTCCAGCCTATTTTGTCTGGGAAGATTGTATTGGCGGGGTCTGAGTATTGTGGGACACCTTACTTCATGTCTGGTACAGCACAAGCTTTGTACAAATAGGTGAATAAAGGGCATGGTGGTAGCCTTTATTCATAAGCACAATGCTGTTAGTAGCTCCCGATTTAATGTTCTGTTTGTGTTTCATTATTATAGCTTATTTTATGGAAGCAGCTTTACTTTGGAGTAAGATATGTTCAAAAAGCGACTTCCAGCTGACAGGAGCTTAGCTCAGCTGCAACTGGCTGAGCCACGGGAAGATTCCCTTTTGGCTTGCTGGTAAAGCAGCTGCCTATGGGCCACAAAGATCCCAGTTTCAGTCACAGCTGGTAAAATGTGTAGGGCACACACTGTGCTTATCCAGCTTCAGGAGGGGAGATTTTGCCAATTGCTCACTTTCACGTCAATTTCTAGGTACCAGTTGGCAGCCACAACATGTACACTCGTAACTTAGGGCCAGATCGCAGCTGTCCCTCAAGTAATAAGTAAAAAAGTCCCACAGTGGACAGGAATAAGGTGGCCAGTCAATTGCAGGACGTGCTCCTTCCTCACTCCCAACAATCCACAGAACAGAGCCAGGGCACAGGGAGGAAGATAGTGCATCAGCTGAGGGATGTGCCAGTCAGCAAAGTCCCTACTTATGCAGTATTTCTTGCAACTGCCTGAATGCAGGGCGGTGCCTCAACAGCACAAGGAGGAGGTAACATTGGTGGAAATAGGGAGGGAAGTCTCAAGTTAAAAACTAAAGTCAACATGGAAGTCTCCCAGTTTTACATGAAAGAGTAACAGGCAAATTTTTACACAAAATCTCAACTAGCTCATTCAAAAGCAGAAACCTGTTCACAAGCATTACAACAGAATTCGCTGCATGCTCTAGAGGGACAAAATGGCCAAAGAACAAGCACTTACTAACCCTCACTGACCTAGCCAACTTGAACCTAATTAGCCATTGATTTTCCAAATGTTGCCATCTCTTCTCTGAGCAAATTGTTAATAAGCAGAGGGGGAAATTCTTAATTTTGTTTGTATCCAAAATTATACACAAAATTTTCCAGGAAATGTTTTGTTATCGATATTGGGCATTCAGGCTTCAAAATTAGCATAGCATAGGTTAGTTAAAAACTTTATTGGAAACTTTTGTTAGCTGTCAGTCAGTGTGGAGCAGAGGGTAGGGTATGGTTGTGTAGATTTTTCTAACGAACCTGTGCTATCCAGACTTCAAAATCAAAGAGAAAGACTATAATTGGGATCTCTGCATTCTGTCTAGACATTGCTTTGGGTATTCAACATGTTGTTAGCATATGTGTCCTTAGTTTGCTTTTAGGAATGTCAGGAAAACAAATGTAAGGAAGTGCCCATAATGGCCTTCAGTGATGCAGCTAGATCCGCAACTGCAGCTAGGGGGTTGCTCTTCTCAAAGAGAGCGGGGCCATATATCAATAAGGTCAATAGGTAATTTAATCTCCCCATATTAGACCCCAACCCTACACACCCTAACTCTTGCAAATATCTTTATTCATGAGAAATCTCATCGTTCTCACAAGAATAAGGTGTGCAGGATTGGGCTCTAAAGCTGGGATTCTTTTTGCAAACAGATAAATATTTGTATATCAGTACTCTGTGATGTCACCTGAATATTATCTGTGTACATACTGTATGTAACATATTTTGCCAGTAAGACTTTGCTTTGCCAGTTGTTGGATCCACAGTAAGCTGCATTATTCCTTCCTTTCTTAGCTCTATTAGTCCACAAAAGCAAAAACCATAGTCTGCTCTGATATTAAAAGTAAATAAGTGATGCATGGGGACTTAATAATAATATTACTAAACACTTATGCAGCACTTTATATATTCAGAGTGCTGTACAAACATTAACTAATTAATCCTCACAATAACCTGCAAGGTATGTAAGTACTTTCTAAATTAGGGCCAAATCTGCTGCTAGCATAAGCAGCTGCATCTCTGCTGACTTCAACAAGAGTTACACTCACACAGCAGAGGATTTGGTCCTTGGAAAAAAAAATAGAAGTGGTTAAGGGCCCTGGGACATACCATGAGTCACAGGCATAGCTGGGATTAGAATTCACAGGTTCCTGACTCCCTCTCTCCTTCTCATTACTCCATCTAGGCCATGCTGATTTAACCATTTAACTCCAGGACATATTAAGTTTTCTGCAGTTAAATTAAATTGTGTCGCATTAAAAAGGTACTCCTAAGTTTACTTTAAAAGATGAAAATGAAAGGGAAATTCCAGTGAAAGAAGAACAATATTTTCCTACGGTACCAAAACTAAAGCTTACTTAATATATATTGAATTTATCTTATTTGATTTACAGCCCTCAATATCTACACACAGGGTGCTAGTTAGAAAGTTCTAACAAATACAGACACGTAACATGGGGAATGTTCTGATGTACAAGGATAAAAAAGAGTCTATAAGAGACCTTTTTTATATATACAAATTACACAGTGTGAGCAATTATTACTAAGAGTCTACCGGGCTTTAAAAAAAAAGAAAAAGGAAAATACAGGAATGGTGCAGACAATAGAGCAATGACTGCATGTATTAAAGGTACTAGTGAGTGTTTAAAGGGTGATGGGTGCACTCAGAGGTTAAAAACAAGACACGGAGGAGGTTAAATCACCCATGAACCAAAAAGCAATTCCAGATCAGGCCTTTGTAATATAGTTTAGAATATTCTGGGCAGATAGGGTAGGGGTTAATAAGTTGGAGCAAAAGGAAACAGGAAAAAAAGCCTTTCTAGCTGGTGACCTCCAAAGTATGGGATGCACCAAGGGAGGATCTAATCAGTCTTAAAAGAGATAGACTTTTCATGATAGAAATTGTAGTGAACATACAGAAAATAGAACAAAACCCAGTAAGAATAGCTGTTACAGTTTTAAATGATTGTGGTTAATGATGGGCTTAGCAGGTTCAGAAATTTCATGTAGCACTGAAGAGAAAGGTTCCTTTCTACCTACAGGTAAGTTTTATCTACCCAACTTCCTCCATCCCTGAGTAACAGCTCAGCACTCTATTCTCTCAAATGTGCCTTTTTCATGAGCAATAGTCCCAGGAGAGACAGCAGAGAAAATGTTGGCCTCAAGTACTCAAGAGTTAAGTCTGGCATTTTTAAAATACCTGCGGGTAGTCTGGTGAATCACGTATCCCACATTCACCCATCTCTAATGATGATTATTATGCACCAACAGCTGTCTACAGTTCAATGGCTGAGAATCTAATTGATCTCATTATCTCCCCCTATATAAGGTGAAGTGTGTCCTCACTCTGAGTGTATGGATCCCAGGCTGATAAAGGACCCTGTATGGAATGCCTGACAACAGAAAATTCAGTTGTACTATTAGTTTGTTTTCAGCTGTTCCAAATTCACAGAAACAAACATGTTGTAATAAACCATGTAACCCACTACAATGTGGCTTTTGTCTTGTCAGTATCATACTGAATAGCTTAGATATCATTCATATGAATATTAATTCTGCAATAAAAAGCAAGAGACTGAAATATTAGTTATGCATTCTTTTGTTACTTAGTTTTTAATTATTATTATTATTGCTATTATGTCCAATTTCCCCTCACCTCCCTCACCCTGACAGCCTCCACTTCAGTGCCCTATCTCAGGCAGTTAGCTTCTTCTGGAACCAACAACAATGTTACTTAATTAACCCTCTGGCAGGGTATGGTACAGTATATAAATGGTGCTGCTTCCTCCCCTACAAGTCTGTGTACATCATTTCTGCCATAAATTCTACTATATAGCCTGGGATCCAGATCACCTTTCTGAACTTGAATCGCCTCTATAACAGTGCTAGATACTGCTGTCTTCTTGTTGTGTATTGTTCTCCCTATGTCAGACTTAACTGAAGTATTTATATATGGGGGGGAGGTGAGCGTGCGCACACAAGAGTGTATGTGCATGTGTGTATGTATTTTGAATTTGAAAAGTTATAGTACCAAAAATAAAACGTCAGGATATTTGCAGAAACAGAAGGCCTGATTCTCCTCCCACTTACCATGGTGTAACACCATTGTCTTCAATAAAGTTACTCCTGATTTATACCAGTATGAGAAAAGAATCTGTCCCACAGTATAAAATACGTAGGTTTCTTTAGCTTGCCCCTTAGTCCATTAGTTTATCCATTGTCACTGTGCAAAATATGCAATAAAAATTACCTCCTCTGCAGCTATGCTTATGGCAAATCTTTCTTGTTTTTAAAAAAAATACTTCTGTTCATTTGCTACTCTACTACAGATATATTTTTAACATAAAAACACTATATTTAATTGGTTATGGATCTCAGTTCTTTTAGCACTACTGGAAATCACACAAAAACACATTAGTACAGCGCAATTAGTGCAATGGCAGTAAACAACTAAGGCACTATTAAGCTGTGGGTGATTAAATAGTATTACTTCTTTATTTTTTTATGATATTAGACTTAAAGATGGAGTAGACTTTAAACAAATATTCCCATTAGCATTAATATATAATATGAATAGCAGGTGTCTTCAACTTTTTCTTAAGGAAGGATTTAATCAAGGTACTTCACTCTATAGAAAGCTGCCCTTTTTTATTTTTTTGCTCCTTTATATAGTATGTTGCACTGTTTCTTAGCTTGATATATCCAGACATTTAAACCCTAATATTATTTAACTGGAGTTATGGAGTCATACACGGTTTCCTACAGAAAATACCCATATCTGTACCAGTATAGAACAAAGAGCTACCAAACTCCCGAACTAATAAGAAATTATTTACCGTATATCTTTGCAAAGAATAAATCAAGCACTATTTGACAAATTTACTACAATGAGGTATAACAAACATTATGATAAGTTAGCTTGAATGGCAGTAACCTTCAGACAACATAAAAGAAGAGAATATGACCCAAGGACAGAACCCTTGTGGTATACCTTTTTAATCTGCCTAGCCCTCACAATCTCTCTGGACTCTGTACTTGTTTATAGATCATCCTCATGGTCTGGCACATCTTTTCCTCAGCATCTGATTAAGTTAACAATGTGCTGCTATTTGCATGCAGATTTGCCAGGCCTTTCTCTACAGCTGCTCCCAAAGACTTGGTCTTTCTCTGTAATGTGATAGCACAGCAGTCAGTAAATGCAATCTTTGTCAAACCCAGGTGTGCTCTTGATTTGGTTCTCATTCGTTCCAAGCAATTTTTCTTTCTGTAGCATTTATAAGGCTCTATTATAGTATAGCCACATCTGGAGCTAAAATTCTTCTATTAATTATATACTTTTACCACTATGAAGAAAAATTTGAAGAGAGATACTAACATTTATTTTTGTTCTTATTCTTTTTTTTTAATGACAGAGTGCATTTTATAGCTGCTGATTTTTTAAAGAGCCATTCCTGATTTTTTTCTTTCCATAAATAAAAGTAATAATAATATATGAAATCTAAATAATCACATTATCAAATAATAGTAGCATAAAGTATCAGGCTAAATGTTTTGTGTAACTTTTTATACCTTGCATATAAATACAATGTTACATAATATATCTGACTGCTTCATTACTGAGTTATATTCTATTTGAGTTAAAAAATGATGGGAGGGGTTTTTAAAAAAAAATCTTCACTCCATTCCCTAGTGGACACTGGTTCACATCACAGAATCACCAAACAATTTGTTCCCTCCACAGTCAAAAAAGCAGAACCAAATTTGATCAGCATGGTGACTTAAATGCTGCATTTTCTTTGTGCAAAGAGGGTAATTTTTCAAGATCAAGTTTGAAGTAGATTAGTGTAGAAATATGAGCTAAACCTTCACTCTTATCATCCGAGTATGGATAAAGGATGTATTCACCCAAGAGCACTGCAAGTTATTTTCTAAGAAAAAATTTTTCTAGTCTTATTTTGAACACCAAGATCATCACAATGCAGTAATAAATGGAGGCTGGCAAACAGCTTTGACAACTGAATATCCACTGTGTAAATGTATGCTTAAAAGAAAATGCTAGAAATCATATTACTTAATTCAAAATCTAATTTATGCTCCAAAAGGTAAGTTTCCAAGGTAAATACTTCCAATAGAAGGGGTAAGTGTGCTTATAGATTTCAGAAGTGTTACAGAGAAATTCAAGCCACTTAAAAGCTGAATGAAGGCCCATCTATCAAATCTCCATCACATAACCAACTCCAGCTTCTGACAAATAAAGTTTAACATGGACATAATAGGTTGGGATCCTGACTTTACTGAAAACTCTCCAAAAAGTGGATAAGAATGTTATATCTTTTCACCTTTTTCTTAATTATTTCTCTTATTTGACATGATTATTTGACGTGCTTGCATCAAAATAAGATACAAGTCCCACACCAGTGCAATAGTATTCATCAATGCACTGTAGACTATTCTCTCAACTTCCCCCCCCCTCCAAATATATCCCTTTTTTATTTTCTAGACCTTAATTTTATGAATTAGCTTTCACCACAAAAATGTATATGATATACCAATATAGTTCTTTATGGAGGATTTTTTTAACATTCTATTTAGGAATAAGATTTTATTTTTAACTGGATTATTTACAGCACATTTACTGCCTGAATCATTCATCTCAAATGATTATGTTGCCCTTAAATATATTTGGGAGGGGAGAGGGGCAAATGAAAGTGAGACAGATGCTGTATCACCAGATTACATCACAGGTTACCATGAAAAAAAAAGAAGAAGAAGAAAAAGGAAAGTATATTTTGCTTCTATAGTATGCTACTTTAGTGGTGATGGTTTGACTTTTGGCCCACACACATATGCCAATGGCAAGACTAACTCTAGGGACTAACAAAAACGAATGTGTGTTCACAGCTGTACAGTACACCAATACAGATTACATGTTTTCAGTGTTGCGGCCACAACAGAATGCTAATTAACATACTGGAGTGATGAGAACGGCTGTAAGGGCCTTATTGTTCCATTATTTCATGCAGCCCAGCTGCCTTTGTTTATGTCACTTATCCTCTCGTGCCACAGGTTTTTACTCCAAAAATACTATCCCAATACAACGTTAATATTTAAAAAACAAAGAGGTGGCAGATTGTCATTTTTGTGTCAGTCTCAAACTGCAGAACTGTTAAGCTGTTCTGGTTCGGTATTTAGAAATAATTTAACAGCCATATTCAGACACTGCCTGCATTCTAACATAATGGCTGAATACTTGAACCAAGCAAATGCATAACTATCCTGACATCACTTATGAGATTTAGATTGGTCAGTTAATGGAAGTCTTTACCAGAATCAATACCATAACAGCTTCTTGAAATGAACGTGATTTTTTACACAGAGTGCTGCGAACAATAAGTACAGAAATATACTACCTTTGTATACAGCACAAAAGAACTGGGATTTGAAATTAAGAAGCAATTACAGGTTTTTGCAAAGTAACGTTACAGATGATTATTAAAAATAAACACAGACAAAATCAGTGCTTAATAATAAATATCTGGACAGTATTAATATTCCACAAGCCTATTATTCCTCTTTTCCTACTTCTTTTTAACAGATGTTTTACCTGCTGGCTTGGTTAACATGTTGCTGATAAGTATTAATATTGATGATTGTTGCAACAATGGTTAAATATTGCAGCAAACAACTTTTTTTTTTATAAAAGACATGTAGCTCCATCTGACTGTAAGTAATATTCGTTATATCTGCTGCCTTAATTTCTTTGATTGATTTGTGGAGAAAAATGATGTTAACTACTATTATTATTCGTATTACAGTGGTGTCTAGATGTCTCAGTTAGGACTGGGCTTCACTGTGGCAAGGCACAGAACAACCTCCTTATATGAGACAGTCCCTGTCCTGGACAACTTACGACTTAAGACCCTGGACCTGCAAAACAACAACCACGTGAGTAGCTTTACTCATGCAAATAGCCCCACTGAGTTCAGTGGGACTACTCACCTGAGTAAGGTTACTCACATGTGTATCTATTTTCAGGACCGGGCACAAATTTGAGGCAAGATGCACCAAGCGAGTGTAATAAACATATGGAAAGAATCAGATAGAGAAGATGAGAGTATCAGTGACACAGAGTTACCAGGTTCATTAGTTTGATATAAATGAAAAGGAAATATTAATGATAGAGATTTCCAAACAATGTATTTCACCAGTAACCAGCAGCATGGTACAATAATTTGCAATCGCTGAACTGAACTTGGCTAAAGACCAAAATATTTATGATGCATTTCTTCCAATCCCCACCCCAAAAAAATAAACAAAAACAATAAAAGCCCCAAACACACAGTTTTATTTTAGATTGACACATGGTATAATAGTTAGAAAAATACCCAAAATCGTAAAATATACTGAGTTTACAAAGAATCATAAATTAAGTTAGAGAAAGCCTTCCCAAAAAGTATAATTTCACTAATCAAAGAGACACTGTACTGGATGGTGAAGTACACTAAAATCCTGACAACATCCAATTGAGTGAGCAAGTCATAGATGCTTTTTAATGAGTTTAACTGGTAATCTCAGATAAATGTGGAACTGCTTGAAGTGTCTGTCTTATATAAGGCAATAATGAGAGGATTTAATGCTTTCTATAACCCATCCTGTTTATAACAGTGAACATGCCACAGGTGTGTTAGAATCTAATATATAGTAGTTTCTCAGCTATGACCATTCCCCTACTGTGGACACAACATAGATTTTTTTAATTGGATCCAGGAGCTAGCTCAATTATCCAGCTGCTCAGTGTTTAAGCCCCCAGCTAGTTTATATACCAATAATAATAAACTTTCTATAATAGCAATTCAGACGATTACAGGGTATTTTCTCTTAAACGGAAAGTGGATCACTTTTTTACAACTATGTTCACTGAAGAAATGCTGGGATTGGTTCCCCCCTAAAAATTGCTGAAGAATTACAGAAGAGATACAGGCAAATAATATTCAATTTCTTGCACACATCTTCTGCCATAGGAGAATCTCCTTATCTTATTGTACAGACAGACAATAATAACATAAATCATTTTTTATAACTCAGTGGGGGAAAGGTGCTGGCTTTCTTTTTAATGCTTATTTTCCAAGCCAAAGCAACCTTCACTCACACTCACTTACTGGGGTACAGATAGTACCATCCAGATAAATTTTTGCATGCTACAATCTCATGTATGAACTGAAATGGATATTCACAGTCTGAAACTGTTTCCCTATGGATAACACATTCATGCATTTGTTGTTTTAAACAACAGTTTTTTGCAGGCATTACTGGAATAAAAAAATAAAATAATATAATCTCTCAACATTGTAAGTGGTAGAAATAATGCTAATACTTCAAAATATATAGGGTGAAATCTTGGCTCCATTGACATCAATGGTAAAACTCTGATTTACTTCAATGGGGCCCGGATTTCGCCTGCTGTTACAACAGATTTTAAGCAAAAAAAAATTTTTTTCGTTTCTAACTTAAATTTACAAAAAAGCTTTTGAAATTTACCTTCATATAGTTGGAACTTAAACTGACAGACCTTAATAGCAACAAGGTACTAAAACACTAATAAACAGATTATGGATCACATAAATGGATATCTGTATAGCTGCCAGGCATAATGCATAGGTGACTTCATGTGAAAATCATAAGGTAAGTATTGCAGTGAGCATGTACGCACGGACAGCTAGAGGAATAGAATTTGGTCACACTTAAAAATAAATATACTAAGTGTACTTAACTAACCATTTAATTTAGAATTATTCAGACAGACAGAATCACTTTTAAGTCGGTATTCACTGAAGCCTAAGAGTTGTGTAATACTGGGCCCATTCCTGTGTGGAAGCTCATGGGAGTTTTGCCAAAGAACTCAGACTGAACTCAGATATGCATCTCCATACAGTCTTACTGGGACCATGTCAATCTTGACTGATTCAAACTCTGCCTCCCTAGCAGACTCACTCCATAAATATATTTTTCAAAGTAACCCCCCAGCTTGTTCTTCAAAAAAGAAGAGTAATCCTTTCCCCCCAGCTTGTTCTCAACCACAAAACCCTCAGAAAGCAACCAGCATAACAGCCTGAAACTCACCCCTTCCAGACTAGTAACTCAGACACAATAAAACCATTACAAAGTTATTCACGTTTGTTCCATGGACCAGATCATCCCTTACCACAAAAAAACCCACCGGAAAGGCCGAAAGGAAGGAAATATCCAAGAGGATTCCCCCGTGGTTATTCAGTCGCATCATACAATTGACTGGGGTGCATTATTTGGCTCTAACAGACAAGACTGAAGATCACCAGAGATCCACGAAGTATGTCATGGTCATTCTCACAGAGGCCCCATGCCTTAACTCCAGCTCTGACATACATAGCAGCATTACCCAATTGGAGTCATGCTACCAGGGATCTTCTCCTGGCTGCACCAACCCCCGGGCCCCAAGGGGAGGCTCCAGGGTAAACACAGTACACCCTGAGGCTGCATTACCTTTTCCTGGGATTCTCAGTAGGCCAGAGGATGGATGATGTTCAGCCTGGCCCAACACTGCCCCTAACTCATTTACCCCATGGCCTGGCCTACCCAGTCTCCACTCCTTCCCTCCATGTTGACCTCAGACTCTATGAAGAGGCCTCCACAGTGCTCTTGGATAGGGGGACCATGTTATGGAGGAGAATGAGGACTGGGCCGTTCTCCAAGTGGGAGAGGAGAGCTCTCCACATGGAGAGTCCGCTCCAGAGAAGACACTGGGGGACGAGCTGAGCCCATGTTGGAGATACAAGAAAGCTAGAGGTCTGGGTTTGCTGTATTTGAGTTCCTTAATGTAAAAGGTAGGATTCTCAGACTGGAGTATGGCTTTGCTTAGAACTTCCTTCAGAAACCCAAACCCAAGTGAAACTCTGCCCAGGCTCATAATGCATGCATGAACCCGAGCAGACTTATTGTTGCCACAGCAAAGTATATGAAACTCAGGGGTAGAGGCCCAAAGGGATTTAGGTGCTTAACTACCACTTATGTGCCTAAATCCAAAATTTGGATCCTCAAAACCCCTGCTCGGCTGCCACCTAACCCTGTAGGTGCCTAAAGTCCTTTAGGTACCTAAAAATCTGCCACCGGGCATGCACACACCTGCCTCAGTCTGGGTACCTGGGCACCCAGCTCATGCCTAGCTCCAAAGGAATCATCAAATTAGACATTGCCCTGCCTGCATCACCTCCAGAGCCCTAGCTGGTAGGCAAACTCAGAAGCCTCCTAACAGATTGGCCCATACAAAACACCTTTTCTCGTCCCCCCACCATAACTTTTAGCATAGTGGTCAGGGCACTCATCCAGGATGTCCAAGGCTCAAGTTCAATTTCTCACTCTGCCTTACGTGCAGAAAGGATTTGAACCCACATCTCCCAGCACTCAAGAAAGTGTCCTAACCAATGGACTGGAATATTCTGGGGCCGGTCTTTCCCAGTCTGTCATACTGAATCTGTCCTACTTTGTAAAAATAATATTCACTGGAACATAAATAATTAAAAAAATTAATCAGAACAGGGACTTGAACTTGGGTCTCCTATATTCCAGAGAAGTGCGCTAACCAGTGGCCTGAGAATTACAAGGCAGGGGACTGTCACCACAATCACTATCTCTTCTTCCTCCTCCTCATTTTTGTGAGAAAGGGCTTAGGTGCCTAACTCCCTTTGGTGGGGCTTACGCATTTTCTATTGACTTGCTCAGGTGGCTTCTCACTTAACTTGGTGGTGTTTTGTGGATTCCATACTTCAGCACCTAACTCTCCCCTTGCATTGTACAGCAGAAACTGGGCAACTAACTCTTTCGGCTGTGGATTCTGTTAGCTGGCAGCGCACCTAAACATTAGGTGTTGCAACACTGACCAAGTCTCCTTAATGGATTAAGCCCTCAGTGGTCTCAGTTTCAGATGAGTTTCACTTAATCTTTGGGTTCAAGAAACCTAAAATTCAGGAGCTTTAAACCACAGAAGGAAGGAAAGTTTGGAAAAGTTTGACATGACTCATGAAAAGCACTTTATTGAATTCCACGTGGCTCTAGTTCAACCACTGATGTCTAAAGTCATTTTCCCACTGGCCAACTGAGCCTTTTCCAATGCTCACAACACACCCAAAGCATGCACGAATAGTCAACTAATATACAGTGTATTATGGTTTATTACTACATTATGCCATTAGATTTCTTCAGTGTGTCACTTGAGGGACATTCTGAACTAAAACATTTTGAATTGGACTGATTTTGAGACTGCCATGCATGTACAAAAGTGTTACTTTAAACTTCAAATAGGTTTACTAATCAACTGATATTAGCATAAACTATGTTATTCAATATAAAAATATAAGCCCTCGTTTGAAACACTTAAGTCTAGGAACCAATCATGCCATGCTTACAGAGGCAAAACTCCCACTGAATCATCAAAGTCCTTTATTTAAAGAGCAACAAATAATAAGAAATAATAATAATTACAGCAAAAACTGCTTAGTATTTATATAGCGCTGTGTATGAAAAAAGTGCTGAACAGACATTAACTAATTAGTCGTCACAACACCCATGTGGGGTAGATAAGTATAATTATCCACATGCTACAAATGGAAAATAGACACCGTGAGGTTACCTGCCTTGCCTAGACACACATGAGATGAAATTCAACTAATGCAAATTCATCCAAAGTGCTTCATAGAAACCCAAGAGCACAATAGCTCATTCTGTACCCCCTGAGCCTTCAGGAGGTGAACATGTGTCACAGAGGGAAGCAGTGAGCACTGGTCAGGAGCAGATCACTGAATCCACACTTACACAGATCTTGTGGCTGCAAACCCTGAATAAGAGGCAGGGAACGACAGTGTCTGATATTGCAGCGCACAGATAGCTATATGTAGCCTGGTTATTTGAGCACTATGCCTTTCTCCAGAATGTCACTCACAATGTGTTACTAGTGGAGCTAGGACTCGAACCCTTAGTCCTGTGCTCAGTCCACACTGCTTCGAACACACACCTCAACCATGCAAGTGTCAAGTGAAATATTTTAGGGTCTCAGATTATTTGATTGCGCTATTTTTTCAGATTGGCTAGGTTGCTTGTTCATAGCCTAACCTTGTATAAGATCCATTTCTGAGCCTTGGGCAATGTTTCACACTGTCAACGTGAGCCAAAAATGTCACCTGATCTCATGAAACTGCCTGCCTAAGTTTGCATATCCAAGGGGCTTGGGTAATTTATATAAGGTGTGGTTAAACCCATACTAACAATCATCATAATTTGCCAATCAGAACCAGTATTCATTTACTTTGGAAAGAAAATAGTCTGGATTCAACCGCTACTGCACTGTGGCCTAGTGGGGTAGGGAGGCTTCTTTTCCAAAAGACAATGTTGCATCCTATCTGGCAGGATCATTGCTAAGCGGATGTGGTAAAGAAAAGAAAAATTCTGTGTGAGGATACTAAGAAAAGCACCATTGCATTCTTTATCAATTATGCAAATTACAATCTCAATTGGTGGCATCAGCCCCTGGGTCCGATTCTCAGAGGTGCTGAGCATCTCAACTTCCATTCAAGTCAGCTGCAGTTGAGGGTGCTCAGCAGTTCTGAAAAATCTGTGGCGAGGTGAATGTTTTAGTGTGTGCCTAGACACGGACAAGGGGGCACCCAAATTAAATACAGATCCAGTAGAATGTGGAGAGCTAGAATGCGCTATTCTGCTCAGTGGCAATTATGTCAGGGTAAAAGGACCAATAGTAAATCAAAGTCTTGTTTAAAATTAATGTCCTTCAACACAAAGAGGTCTGGAGGCATAACAGTGCTGCTATTGGCCCCTACAAAGAGTCTAGATTCAGTGAAACCCAAACAAAAGCTTTAGAGATGGGCAAATAGTCTAAAACCTTTCCCATTCATATTCATTCATATTTTCAATAATTTTGTATTATGTTGCCCTTTTGATTTGGATCTGTTAATATTCCAGCAAACCATCTTTGCTAGCTTGAACACTTATGAAAAGTGAATTGTGAGCACCAGTACCTGAATATTTGCCAAAAGTGTATTTTGAATTGTATATTGTCTTGGCAATTAACAGAGGTGTTGGTTAGTTTAACAGGCTGGTGGTATTTGCTTGAACCACACCACCCCATTAGGAGGTGTGGATCCTGCTGGGAAAGGGTTAAATTGGTCCCAGTGAAATGGGCAGGACATAATCCCCACAGAATATATGGAGTTTAGAATGGCTTTCTAGAGAGAGTGAGGGTGAAATCATGGCACCACTAAAGTCAATGGGAGGTGATGTCCAAGCTATACTGCAGATTCACACCCTAGCTTACAGTGCAGTAACCTGCTTTACAGACAAGCCCTAAAATGCAACCCTGAGAAGCAGCCAAGGCTATGGAGAAGGCCTGAGCTGATCTTTATGTTATTTCTTTTCTTTGTTAATGAAGCCAAACCCCGAGAAGGGGGATGAGTTTTTGAGTCTATGTAACATATGGATTTTCCTTGAGAATAAGTTCGGTTAGGCATCTGCTTCCAGTTACATACATCAGTCACTCAGGAAATTGAAATAATATCACGTGACTACTGTAACTAACCAACATTGTGAATATTCACAAATTATTTGCCATGCAAACAATTAGCAGACCAAGCATTACTCGGTGAAGATTGCAAACAATTTCAAACAATAAAAAAAATGAGAAAATACCTATCTGCTCACAGATAATTTCTGAATAAAATAAATCATTCTCCAAACTTGCATATTTTGGATCTATTTTGGACAAATTGGAGAGTGTCCAGCGGAAGGCAACGAAAATTATTAGAGGACTGGGGTACATGACTTACGAGGAGAGGCTGAGGGAACTGGGGTTATTTAGTCTGCAGAAGAGAAGAGTGAGGGTGGATTTGATAGCAGCCTTCAACTACCTGAAGCAGGGTTTTAAAGAGGATGGAGCTCGGCTGTTCTCAGTGGTGGCAGATGACAGAACAAGAAGCAATGGTCTCAAGTTGCAGTGAGGGAGGTCTAGGTTGAATATTAGGAAACACTATTTCACTAGGAGGGTGGTGAAGCACTGGAATGGGTTACCTAGGGAGGTGGTGGAATCTCCATCCTTAGAGGGTTTTTAAGGCCCGGCTTGACAAAGCCTGGGCTGGGATGATTTAGTTGGTGTTGGTCCTGCTTTGAGCAGGGGATTGGACTAGATGACCCCCTGAGGTCTCTTCCAAACCTAATATTCTATGATTCTATTGAGAGATTTGCCATTGAAATCAGTAAGAGTTTTGCCATTGACTTTTTACACAACAGAGCATCCAAAATTTAATGGGAAAAACATTCTCAGTTAAAAACAAAACAAAACCAAAAAACTTTCATTTTATTTTTCACAGTCCTATTCCATAAGAAGCTGTTCCTTATCATCCACAGAAAGACCATCAGAGATGGTACTTGATAGGTTTTTCTCCTCCAACCGTTAAACCTAATACATTATTTTGTAATTACTGTGATTTTTTTGTATGTCTGATTTTTTATTAAAATAATCAGAAAGTGAGACTGTACAGTTAAAAAAATCTACAAGCAGACTTGCAGGAACAGAATACACACTAATAACAAAATTAAATAAAAATAAAGAAATCTGACTCAAAGCTGCAATAGCAAAGAAATTCAGAATCATGTCTGCATATCCACCTTTAACTTACGTCATTTACAAACTGTGGGGAAGGTAAGATCAGTCACCATTGTGTTATGTTTCCATATGTGGGAATGAGTGAAGTTCCAACAGAAGTTCAGTCATTCACCACAACTAGAAAATATGCTTGGTCAGATTGCAAATGTCAAGGCAACTTCTCTAAATTCTTATTACTTTTGGCATTTCCCCATTGCACTTTACTTGGTAAGTCAATGAAGAGCACCCTATAATTGTTTGCTCTTCTCACAGTGGTTATGTGCACAGAGATTTTGTGTTTTTAGAATTTTAGAAGCAGTTTGTAAAATAGTTCAGAAATGAATTTACATAGTTTCCAATCTCAGTATAGCTAACTGCACAGGCCATGTTATCTAGTGTTTACACATATGCTCCTGTATAGATCTCAGCCTGCCAGAGACCATATAAAAGAGATGCAGACTTTAAGATGCATGGCATAGACCCAAAATAGTGCAGGAGGAATCTTGAAAATGACCCATCACGCATTTCTTAAACACTCGTAATGTATTCATTCACCTTCACTTTAAGATTCAGTATCTCTAATGTCAATTTACGGTGACAAAGGAGAGCAGTGGTTTGTGCATGAGACATAGGTCCACAATGCATGACATATCTCTAACTTTTATCCATCTGTCTAGGTACACATTGGCTTCCCATCACCACTGCGTCTGAGTGGAATGAGGGACAACTGAAATGCAGCCATAGTCTGGTTCACTCCTCCTTACCCATGTACACCACATTGTCTGTACCCCCTGACAAACAAACACATAGGTAAAAAAAAGTGCATTAAAATTGTGACTGCATAGGTGAGGCTATTCATTTAATCATCATCAGAGCTAATTTCCCCTCTCCCCTTCCAATGCTAACCCTGAAAAAACTGTCCCATTATAATCTATTTACAAAGGTGCATTCTGTTCTTAGATCTATAAACTGATCAAGCCCTAGTTAACTGAAAGAATATAACATTACGGTTTGAGCTTCCAGAAAAAAAGCAGCAGTGGCATTATCATATAGACTAGAAGCTAAAGTCACACAGGCACACACAAAAAAGACTTTTGTATGGCATATGAAGAGTTAAATTTATGTTCCATTACAAGCCTTTTTTTTTTGTTTCATCTTCTCAGTAAAACACATAACTTAAAATGAAATCAAATATTAAAAATGACAGACTATATAAGTGCTGTGAGTAACTTCAGGTCACGAAGGGAGGGAAATGCAGGCAAGTTGTCAGGCACTATCTGTCAGAGTGAATTAGAAACAATCAACAGAGACTGAAAGGGAAGGTGATTGTTATTAAGCAGCGGGGCTGTGAGCAAGCTACCCAGATGTGGTCATGCATATAAAGAACAGGAAACAGCAGTTTAATTCAGGAAGCACTGGCGAATAGGGCAGCACAAAGGATAAAAGTCCTTTGTCGCTAATAAGCTGGAAGTTACTTTGATAACAGCAGGGTTAGACTCTAGAATAAAACACATTTCTTTCACTACCATACACCATTAATATCACAGAAATGTGGTAGAAAGAAATGCACTGCACAAGTAAAGATTAGTTGCTGGGCCTCCACATCAACAGCAACACAATGTTTGAGCTCATATTATCAATTAGGTGAACTCTGTTGACTAAGGCTTGGGTCAATGCTAACTGTTTTAACACCAAACGCAGTGTTTTCAAAGATGTAACATTACAAAATATAAATAATAAGGAACCTATTGTTCCAAAAGTGCTATGCTGAATGATTTTGTGTTGTGTTTTTTTTTCTTTTTTAGCCCATGGGAAAGGTGAATAATTGGTAGCAGTCTAAATATAATGAAGTCCATTTATGCAGTGACTAAAAATAATTTTACATGCAGACAGGGCTTGATTTAAAAAAAAAAAAAAATTACTTATGCAGGCATTCTGCAATTATCCTGCAGTACTTTCAGGCGAGAGTTGACAGCAGTTGTGCAAACAATACAAAGATTACAGAAATAAAAACAAATAATATTACACACAAAAATTCCATGTTACATGTGGGTGGGATTAAACCAGTGTGCAGACATGAACTAACTCAAGCATGAGGCTAACAGAAAAATAACACGTTTGCAAAATACCTGGCCTGGAGACTTCCAAAACAGGAACGGGTTCTGGATTTTATTCACTACAGAGAAATAGTGCAGAAAGGACTATGGATGAAATTCACCCCAGTGCAGAGTCCTCAGAAGGCCCTATACAATACTTAAACTCAAATTAAGGGCTTAAGTGGGTCTTCAGTGATTCATATGCCTTGTGCTGGAACTTGTGAGGCCTGGGAGGAGTTTAGTCCTAATACACATATGTGCTGCCAGGTAAATAAATATAAATATTGGCATAAAAGTAATTTTGCCCACCAAACTCTGATGATCAACACCACAATTCTCTTCTTTCCCCACACCTCCAAAAGCCCAATCAGCTCACCTGATTTCTGATGGCTTTCCTCTGAAATGGCATCATCTAGCAGACGGCTGGTTGACTACCATGGATACCCAGAGATATTGCTCCCTTAATAGTGGCCACTCCTAGGTCATTTACCTTTCTAGGGAAAGGGGTCACAAACTCCACATAATTGTACTCAGAACAATGCCATCAGGAGGGTTCATTAAATATATCAGTGAGTCATACCTCCCAGAATCCTAATGCAAAGGATAGATTCTCTCCTGGTCAGGCAGGGAACAAATTTACATGGGAAAGAGCGCTCAAGGTGGATTTCCCAGGCTGAACAACAGCCAGAGTTGCAGTCCAATGAGATAAAGTGTCGTCACAGATCACTCTCTTCTGCTTTGTAAAACTGGCAATTCGGATTAGAGGAGGAAGTAGCCTTCCCCCCAACAGACCTGTTATCAGGGGGCTCCTGATTAGCCTTAGCTAACCTCTGATGGAGAATTCTCTGAAAAGTGTAGGAAGCCCTCTCCCCACCAGGGCCCATGCAGGGCAAATACTTTGCCACAGCAATGAAGGAACTCTCACAAACTACACCTGAGGAGGGGAGAGAAAGAAGGAAGCTGAAGAAAGAAATAGGACCAGGTTCACAATTTGCAGCTGCAGTGCAAAGGCGTCAGGTGCTCATTAATGTGAACACACACCCTCCCGAATACCTGGCATGATGCACAAGGGGGTTTTTCCTCTAAAGGAAATTCATCTTCTGTGTGAAGCCAGTGATACCCCTGGATAAACCAAACTGCTGCATACAGTCCTTGCACAGCCCAGAAAGCCATTGATGTTTTCTGTTTCATTGGACTAGGGTGACCAGATGTCCCGATTTTATAGGGACAGTCCTGATTTTTAGGTCTTTTTCTTATATAGGCTTCTATTACCCACCACCCCCATCCCGATTTTTCACATTTGCTGTCTGGTAACCCTAGATTGGACCCACAGTGTTTTGCCCACAGAATTATAGTCAGAGTCTAAAACAATATGCAGAGATTTTTACCAAAACCTGAGGAGATTGTTTCCTGCAAGTCTGCAGTTTCTGCAGAACCCTAACCTTCTAGGCTTTAAAACTAGTAATTTTTAAAATGTTATAATGGGTTTTACAGTACATTTGTGAAGAATACAAACCAGGATATATCTGACATACCATAATTGACAGTCATGAATCTATAAATGATGCTATACATCAATAAACCGAACAGTTAGGTGGACATTTAAAAGTTATAATGCATTTCCAAATCTTAGAAATAAATCTAGTAGGTCCCATTATATTACAGATTAACAGATTATAAATATTTTAATATACTGTAAAATGAATGTGTTCAATAACTCATGCTAAGTTTGTGTGCTGTGGACAACTGTCTTAACAACAACAACATTTATATGGTCATAACTAAGTTTTTAATTTAACACTCCATTAAAATGAATGGGGGGATGGGAGTTCCCACCTCTGTTAATGCTGCTGTTTCAAGTTCGTCTACATCTGGGTACAGATTCAACAAGACAGCATTTCATTGATTTATAATGCTGTCTGCTTAGAAGTGAGTGCCACTTGTTTCCCTTTCCCCACCCTTCCCCACACACACTCAAGAATGCAGGTGTGTGTACTAGTGTATTTTATTAATGACACATCACTCACTATCGTAATAAATGCTGGATGAATACAATAAGAGTATTTTTATGAGCTTAATGTGTTCTTGCAGAGGGAAATTCAGCCCATCAGTGTCTTCCTATTAAACTTTTAAGCCGAGAGAGAGATATTTAGTGAACAGGCTACAGTTGTTTTGTGATAGTGAAGTGGGACAACAGAAACTTTTGTGATAGTGAAGGACCAGAAACTTTCCAAAGCAAAGAGGGAGAGAGACTAAAATGAAGTTCACAAGCAAAGAAAAGTGTGTGGAGGTCTTGTGCAGTTGGTGGTCACATCCTGGCACCACAGAATTCACTCCAGTTTGAAAATACCAGGGAATATTTAACTCACTATAACGAGGCAACTTCTATCTGATGCACAGCAACTTCAGCTCCATTGACTTCAAGGGGAGTTGTGGGTGTTCAGACCCTTTTCTTTTTGGCAGGGCTGTGCTAAACTGAGGCAAATGCTACCCCATTTCCATAGCAACAGAGGGTCTTCTGACAGTGGAACAGCTTTAACAGAGTTGCCTAAGGGAGCAGCAATTAGAGGGGAGGAATAAGGCGATCCTATATGCAGGGTGAGATCCCTCCATGCAAATACTCCCTGAGCACGGGGCAGAAAGAGTGTAGGACCAGAGATGTACTGTGTACATCTTCTGATCCTCTGCTTGCTGGTAAGGATGCATTAAGCCTCATGTAGTCAACAGCCTATAGTAGCCCCATGGCAACAGCTCCACAACCCAGTAGGGATGATTCTATCCCCTGCACATCTGCCCACCACCCACCCCGCTACCCTTCCTTGGCTCTACCATGAGAATTTGGTCCTAAGTACCATGTGAGCTTGAGCAGAATTTTTCTCTGAAACTGATTTTGCCCCTTTCCCAATTGCAGAAGCCTTAGATCATCAGTAGTGCACAGGTGACGGCTTTATTCATAAAAAAACATACTGGATTTTGTTTCTTTTACTGAGTCTTGCAGAAAATCCACATTGTTGAGTAGCTTGTTACCGAATCAAGCACTTATTGTACGTACAGATTACATAAACAAGAAGGTCAATTTTGTTTCAAACCTATATGAATGTGGTTCTGGGACTGAATTAACTACTGATTGAAAAGTTACACATTTTCAGCTAGCTAATCACATTTTATTTCACTGTACACAGACAGCAGTGCAATGAAATTAGCTGTTTGTTTGTACATTTTGGAAAATGTTTTAACTTCAAGCCTGTAAAAAAAGTTTCATTTATGTTCAGGTAAGATTGTTAGGGTAAAAACACTGGTGACAATGATTGAAAAAGGCTCAGTAGCAAACTAGTAATTGTTTTCTCCAGATTTTTGACCCCTTTATTTCTCTCCACGAAACACAATCTGTGGGTACAGCTACAGTGCTTTTTAAAACCCGCGGCAACAAGTCTCAGAGCCCGGGTCCACTGACTCTGACTCACGCTACAGTGCTAAAAACAGCAGTGTAGATGTTGTGGCTTGGACTGGAGCTCGAGCTCTGAAACCCACCCACTGCCCTGGGCTTCAGAGCTTGAGCTCCCGCCCAAGCTCAGATGACTACACTGCTCTTTTTAGCACCATAGCATGAGCTCCACCAGCCCGAGTCTGTAGACGCAGGCTTTAAGACCCACTGCCATGGGTTTTAAAATGCAGTGTAGACATATCCCTAGAGGCCTCCTTTATTCAATATGAACTGATAATTCTAAGGGAACAGCCCGTTCTCTCATAAAAACCACTCCAGGAGCTAGTGTTACATTTGCATAGTGAAAGTAATACATATTCCACACCTGGAAACATTTTAAGAAGGTTTCACCATGCAGCTAATTAGTAGGATCCTATCTACAGAATCATAGAAATGCAGGGCTGGAAGGGACCTCAAGAGGTCGTGTAATCCATCCCCCTACCTTGAGACAGCACTGAGTAAACCGAACATAAGAATGGCCATACTGGGTCAGACCAAAGGTCCATCTAGCCCAGTATCCTGTCTTCTGACAGTGATCAATGCCACGTGCTTCAGAGGGAATGAACAGAACAGGTAATAATCAAATGACCCATCCCCTGTCGCCTACTCCCAGCTTCTGACAAACAGAGGCTAGGGACACCATCCCTGCCCTTCTTGGCTAATAGCCATTGACCTAGACCATAACTGATAGGTGTTTGTTTAACTTGCTCTTAAACACCTTCAGTGATGGGATTCCACAGTCTCCCTTGCAAGCCTGTTCCAGAGGTTAACTACCTGTATAGTTAGAAAGGTTTTCGAAATATCCAACCTAAATCTCCCTTGCTGCCGATTAAACCAATTACCGGTACTTCTTGTTCTAGCATCACTGGAGAACAATTGGTAACTGTCCTCTTTACACCAGTCTAACATATTTGAAGACTTTTATCAAGTCCCCACTCACTCTTTTTTTCTCAAGACTAAACATGCCCAGTTTTTTTTAAAACTTTTCCTCATAGGTCAGGTTTCTGAACCTTTCATCATTTGTGCTGCTCTCCTCTTGACTCACTCCAATTTGTCCAGATTTTTCCTAAAGTGTGGTGCCCAGAACTGGACACAGTACTCCAGCTGAGGCCTCACCAGTGCTGAATAGAGCGTAGGGTGACCAGACAGCAAATGTGAAAAATCGGGACAGGAGGTGGGGGGTAATAGGAGCCTATATAAGAAAAAGACCCAAAAATCAGGACTGTCCCTATAAAATCGGGACATCTGGTCACCCTAATAGAGTGTGACAATTACCTCATACGTTTTACAAACACGCTGTTAATACACCCCAGAATATTAGCTTTTGTCACAATTTTATCACATTGTTGACTCGTATTCAGTTTCTGATCCACTATACCCACAGATCATTTTCAGCAGTACTATTGCCTAGACAGGTGTTCACCATTTTGCAATTGTACATTTGATTTTTTTTTCCTTCCTAAGTGTAGTACTTTGCATTTGTCTTTACTGAATTTCATCTTGTTGATTTCAGACCAATTCTCCAATTTGTCAAGATGTTTTTCAATACTAATCCTGTCCTCCAAAGTGATTGCAAACCCCCCTCTCCTCACAGCTTGGCGACATCCACAAATTGCATAAGCATACTCTCCACTCCATTATCCAAGTCATTAATGAAAATATTGAATAGTACCAGACCCAGGACAGTCCCCTGCAGGACTTCAATAGATATGTCTTCCCCCACACCCCCATATTACAGGAAACTATCAATAGCTACTCTGTGGTTTGAGCATTGGCCTGCTAAACCCAGGGTTGTTAGTTCAATCCTTGAGGGGGCCATTTAAGGAACTGGGATAAAAAAACTGTATGGGGATTGGTCCTGCTTTGAGCAGGGGGTTGGACTACATGACCTCCTGAGGTCCCTTCCAACCCTGATCTTCTATGATTCTATAACCCATTTTGCAACCACCTTATAATAATTTCACCATTTCCCTAGTTTACATATGAGAATGTCATATGGGACTGTAACAAAAGCCTTACTAAAATCAAGAGATAT
>NW_020664481.1:35112592-35115092 GCF_002925995.2 Terrapene triunguis | reverse complement strand
TCTACCTTTAAAGTATTGTTAAGAGTTTTGGGAGTACAATTTGTGCGGGGAAGAGAAGACGTGTGAATGGAGCACAGAACACTTTTTGGTTTTGGTTTTTTACAAGTGGGTACTATTGGCAATGTCAAAATGATCTTGTCAGTAGTATTTATTTGAGCAAGTTATTCACAATTATTGTAATGTTTAATATCAAGACTAATGTACAGATATACATATACAAGCATTCATTAGAGTTTTGCCCATGCGACCAATTCATGGATTTACATTACCATGTCACTAATTATGATTTCATAAGGGAAGAATGAATACATCAAGGGTCACATTTTGGCAGGAGACCATGTAAGTATGAGCAAACCCAGGACAGTAAGACTTGATCTTATTCTCACTGAAGTCAATGTGAAAAAAGGTGGAAGTTTGGTGCCACCACCCCAATCCTGCAAATGTATTAATGAGAAACTTTGCTCATAACAGTAGTCCAGCGAGACAGTTTTAAAACCTACTACGTGCCAGTCATTGCGCTGCAATTTTAGTCAGAGAAATGCCATCAGAGAGTGTTTTAAGAGAGTGTGTCTGTGGTACAAGAAAAAGGGGCATGATGTGGGTGTTTCTGGGCCACAGACATTTCTGTATACAACCCATCAGAAGGTGAGCCTGGGTAACATACCCAGCAGCTTGTTCTCTTCAGAGTTCTCACATAAACTATTCCACCTCTGGGATGGGGAAAGGTATTGTGCATGTGTGTCCCTCATACTGTGTATGGCTGGTATGTGGCTGTGGGATCCCCTCCTTTGCTGGATTGTAACCAGACAGCTGAACCTGTTACCAGCCAGAATTTGAAGGTAAATCAATGCAGCCTTTGATGCATATGTTTGCAACATCTTTTCAAGGGTGTTTATTCACAGGCCAGAATTTGTCTTAAATATTTCACATCACCAACATTCATTTGTTTATTGTCTCTGCCTTGCTCATACAAGACAGATGGAAACTTCTTCCATAACTGATCATGTTCTTCATATATTATGAGCCTCAGAAAACGGGGTCATTTTTACATATTATATGTACACAGATTTTTTTATGTTTGCATACTATCCTTGTTCCGCGCACCTTAACATCAGTGGAAGTTGAGTACACAGTTCAAAAGCAGAGTGGGCTAGGGAGGCATATTGAGAATTAGCTCTACATGTTCCGGCTTTCTGCTATTTCTAGAAGATTTGACCATAAACATTTTCAAGCCACATATAGGAGAGGAAGAATTTTTCCTTTATTACTATTATTAAAATAAAAAGGAGCTATACAGCTAAAAAATGCTAATGCTTTAAAAAAAATAGTAGTTATCATGTACAATTGACAATTTTCACCCTTATATATGTTGCCCATTTTAATTCTGATCAATCTCCAAAAAGGATGATTATATCATTTTATAGATTATCACTTGCCAAATTTCATTTTTAATCATCTTTTTTTTTTCTTTTTAAAAAACGTGTTTTTATTTGAATTTGGTGCTTGTGAAAAGCTGTGGAATAAAATCCTTGGAAAATGAAGTCTTAATTTATCCACGGGATACGGATGGGCAATGGCAGGGCAAGCTTTCCCACGGTGCCCCAGTGACAGACCACCTATGTATGTCAGTGGATGCTTCAGTTTTCATGTCCATTAAATTCTTGGCATCTTTTGCTGAGGCTATCAACCAAAGGGTTAGACAGTGTCAAGTGTGTTGCTGGGGCTTTCTGAGATGTGGGCTGTCTACTGGGAACCAGAGTGAAACCACGAAAGCCATGTCTCAGAAACCACTGAATAGCCATGACAATAGTTTTTGGTGATTTCTGACCTGAGATGGATTTGAACCTGTGATCCAGAGTTGAAATTTTCTGAATCCATTTATCAGGTCCTTTGTATTCTTCCTCCCTCCTGTCCCCCTTCAAAGTAATTTGAATGTATCACACATTACCTCAAATAAGATGTTCCAAATTGGTTTAAAAAAAAAACTTTACCCTTGTACACCCTAAAAATGACAGATTTCTTTTTATTAAATGAAAATGTTGCATTCCTTAGCTGAGTCCTGATTCACCAAATAGGAAGAGGCACAAACCAAAACTCCAGAGCAAAGCACCACCAGTCTTTGTAGATGTTTGGTTCTGCCATAGACCTAACCAGCTACCATCGCTGTAGCAGGCCAGACCAAATAAAATGGTTCTGAACAGGCTCAGTCCTTTGGAGAAGTTCAGACACTAACTCTAGGGCTCGGGACCACCTCTAATACCAAGTTTTGACCAACAGTGATTTTTATAGATATAAAACTTTGTACATTTGGGTTTATAGTGACAACCCAGTGACAAACTGACAGATAGATAACTATAATGATGACATGCAAATGTAGTTTCTGAATAGTATACATACTTAGACACACACAAGCTGTATGCTATCCATACAAACATGAATGAAAGGTTTACTTGCACACCTTTTTCATTAGATGGAAACTTGTAAGTATTATGGTGTCTGG
>NW_020664481.1:35085092-35107592 GCF_002925995.2 Terrapene triunguis | reverse complement strand
GTGTACATGATCCGCCTCAGCTCTGTAGTCAATAGGGAGCTCCCAATCTCTATGTGGTTTTACACATCCTTCAGCTAACAGCTAATGCTGCGGGACATTATGTGGCTCTCTGACCTTTTCTGGGTGGATTTTGAATTTACTAACCAATGAATTAAATTCATCATTGACTAGGGCTCCTAAGCGCTATGGTAATAAAAGTAGTTATTATTAATAATAATCAATTTATGCAATATTTTTCTTACCTGTAGCAGTTACAGCAGTGTAGTCTAGTAGTCTATACACATGACGAGGTGGTAAGAATTCCTTAATTCTACTCCTGGCTCTGATGCTGACACCCTCTGTGGCCTCGAACAGATCACTTAACCTCTTTGCCGCAGTTTACCCATCTGTAAAATGGGAGAATCATTACAGCTGAGCAAACAGTGGAAAACAAGGTCAGGGAATATTCATTCAAATTCAAAAGCAAATTTAATAGTGTTGGCAGCCTTTGACTGTTCACTTTTCCTTTTTGTTTCTCTGCTAAGTTGGGAGTGCCTAAACGTCATCAACAGTAATACTTCCTTACAATTAATGTTTAGGTCAAATGCTTGAATATTTGCTGATTTCAAATTTCATTTTCAATTTGCAATTCATACCGTATTGTTTAATTACATGAGCCACCCAATCAGCAGACAGAAATACCCATATTTGACTTACATAAGCCATCAACAACGAACAAAAGTGTACATTTGAATATACAATTCTGAATTTGCAGTGTGTTGGTTAGTTAAAGAGGTCATGTGGTACTGCTTCTGTTCCTAAATGGATAACTTAAGTAACTGAGTAACACAGCAGAAAATCTGAGTGGTATATTCAGTGGTAATATTCACAGTTTGCATTTTGCACAGTATCAGGTAATTGCACAACTCATCCAATCAGCGAAAAGAAAAAACAAGGTGATTTAGGTAGACAGCCATGATGGAATGAATTGTAAATATTCTAAATTTGTGAACAATCTACAATCCAAGAATTATTTATTGAAGAAATTTGCAAATAGTTGAACAAATAAATTGGACATTCTCACAAATGAGGAAAAAAGCAAAATGTAAATACATGATCCACTATTAACTGTTAGTTCAGATCTAACAACAACTACCCATAAGGTAGATACAATAATCCCTACCATAGGTCACAGCCAAGTAGTTTAAGTCTTTTTAACGGCCTGTTGAAAAGTGGAGTTCTATATTTATTGGTCGATTAGTTAATTTTTAGTCCAAGTTACTGGGGTGCCTAATATGATTTTTTATATAACTCCCCTGCCCCTTCCCCCTTTTTAAAGCGACTGTATGAATTGTAAGGGTATTAGAAATGTTACCTATATTGACTTAACTGATTATTTTTACTCTTTATAAAGCCTAGGTTTTACTAGCTGTACCATTCCTGGATCACAGTCCAGCTAACACATAAGCACATGCATAATTTTACCCACATCAGTAGTTCCCATCAAATGAAATGGGAATTTCTAGTGCTCAGCACTTTTCACACCTAAGTGTCTCAAGTTGGCCACCCAAAAACTGAGACACCCAACATCACTCTTCCCAAGATGTCTGTTATTCTTTCCAGAATAAAGGTTTCCTGCTTAGACAAATAATTATGGTAAGGAATGGGAAGAGAGAGAGGAAAGTAGCAGCTAAAATGAAGCAATGTGGAAGACTCACATACCTCCTGCTTAAGCCTAAAGTAATGAACCAAACTTCTGGAAAAGCAGCCCCTGGGTGAAGAAGAAAGACCTTGAGCTATAGCACCAGAGACCATACGAACATCCGAATAGTTAAATTCTCATATCTCAAATACAAATGGTATAGCGAAATCTGGCTGGTCAACCTATACTTTTCTTTCTCTAACTACTAATAATGTTTGAAAGGAGCTATTTTTGAAGCAGCCCTTACAGTGTTTCAGCTCACTATTGTCAGCTTCACTTCTCAAATGCAATTTGATTTATAATTATGTTTTAAAACAATAGCATGAAAATAACATTAGGAGGCCATAATCTGAACTTTGTCTACTTACGCACATAATATAGATTTGCAGTGGATCTTCAGCATGGCTCATCTGAAACACACTCTGCTTCATATTCTTCCCTCCCACCATTTAATATACTATGCTCCAAGTTGGCCTGCAAAGAGGCAGTTGTAGCACCACATATGTGAGTGAGGTCCAAGAGAGTCCATGCTCTGCCTCTCAGTAAAGAGGGACGGTGCTCAAGCTCATGGCCTTGGCCTCCTGTCTTGGACACAAGAATAGGTGATGGGTTTTGGCTCTGTGAGCATATTTTGAAATGGCAGGAAAAACGTAAGGCATATAGGGCCAGATGATGAAGAGAGTTTTGTCACTGACTTCAGTGGAGCAGGAGCAAGCCCATAAGTCACAACCTGCTGATGAAACAAGCCTAGCATGGCTTCTACTGGCTTAGACAAAAGGAGGTTCCCTTTTCCTCACCAACTTTTTATGGGCTTTGAGGAAACTAGTTCAAGTGCCTGCCATGCACAATACCCAGAGATCAAGTGCTATCTAAGGCTGAATGAACTCTCTAGTGTGGTGTTCTCCGGGCTCAGAAGCAAATGAATCCCTGCAGGTTTGCTTGGAGGTTTGAGTTTGACCAACTTGCCACCTGCCCATTGCAGGAAAGCCCAGGCCCTCGTGCTTTTACATAAGGTGACAAAGGGGTGTTCCCAAGGCTTATTAACATAGAGCTGACATGCGTTGTGGGGCTGAAAGTTACCTATCTTCCCAGCTGTGCAAATAACTCAGACAAGTGTTCACTGAACTTTGCAATCACATGCTGTAGTTTGCAAACCCATCAAACACTGAACACAAGATATAGTTCAGAGGGGACTGAGGTTCATTGAAAATATTTCCTTGCACTCTAGCCCCATCACCTGATGAGAGAAAACCATTGACTAATTGATTCCACTCTGGTGTCTGTCTGACCACCAGTTTAGAGGCAAATTGGCACCAAAGTAGTATATACCTAAAGGCAAAGAGAAATGGATCTGTCTCTGAATACCAGTGCTAAAGCAAATGAACTAGTAAAAAAAATTAGCTGTGCCTTAAAACCAAGTTTGAAATTTTATAGGCACTTACTCCATAATTTGTACTTGGGCCTTCTGTTATTTTTAAACAAATCTAATTTCTTACAGCTGTGAAATTTACATTTTAAGAGTGTCTAGTGGCCATGTGCATTAATTACTTTATTGTAATATTTTAATGAGTTTGGGGTTCAACTCTGGAAGAATCCTACTGAATCCCTGTTTCCTAGAGAGTTACTCTAGAACCTGATTCAGTCACAACGAAGGGTTCACCTATGCTACAAGCTAGGGGTCTGAATCCCCTGCTCATGTGCACATCCTCAAGCTAGCTCTCATTGAGCTAGCAGAAGTATAGACAGCAGTGTAGCCACGACGGCGTAACAGCAGCGTAGCTTCGCCGTGCTGAGTACAGACCTGCCTGAAACCAGTTGGTATCTACTCAGCTCAGCCGTGCCTCCGCTCCTGCTCCCTGTGCTACCACAGCTATGCTGCTATTTATACTCGGGTTTCTTCTACCAGACCTACCCTAGTATGTGTACATGAGCAGAGAATCCCACCACTAGCTCATAGCATGTGTGTAGCCTAACACATCCAGGGCCAAACCTGGATGAGCTCACACAGTTTTTATGTATGCCTTACAAACACTAAACTTTGGGAAAATTCAGATTTGGAGATGAAATTTGGCACTACTAGGTTTCCCTAGGTTAGAACACCCCAAAACTCTGGGAAAGTTTGTATTTCGATCTAAACTCCATGGCTCAGGCTTTTTTGTTGTTGTTGTTGTTGTTTTTGGGTGCAAACAGAAAAAACAGAAGCAAGAAAGTTACAGGAAAAGTGTACTATTCAAACTATTCAGTAATGTTAGCTTCTATGCTGGCCAATACTGGTCTTAATGAAAATACCACACACTGATGCAAACTCTCCAATCTTTAATACATCCTGATATAATCATATTTAGAGGCAAAAGTTGGAAGCCCACCACATCTCCTAAATTCACCAGAGATGTACTGGAAGGCTTCCCTTTTGTTGTAGGAATTGAAGGACATTTGAAAAATATAGGATTACATAAAACACATGTTCACCTTAGCACCCCTTGATTTATTTTGGTGGCTTGTGTCACAACCTGAACTCTTCTAATACATTTTTGTGTGTGAATATGCCATGTGAAATGCTGATCAGGTGCAACAGGATATACAAGTTAAATGGCTAGAGGTTTTGTGAAAAGAAAAGAAAAGAAAAGAAAAGAAAAGAAAAGAAAAGAAAACCATTCCAACATCTTCATGAGGATTTATAAGAAGAGAAGATTGTCTTGGTAATAAGAAAATCTGACCACATTTTCAACTATCCTTTACCAGGACTCAGTTTTTGTGCTTGCCATTTTGTGGGTGTAATAATCTCCATCTTCGGGACTGAACCAGAGATCTCCAGAGCTCAAACATGGGCTTCTACAGCTTGAGCTAAAGAAATAAGTCCCCTAGCTGCTGCTGAGGGACTCATATCCTCTATGGATCAAGTAAAGATGTGGACATGTAGTACACACTGAATAGTGGGTTACGCAGACACAGATGAATGGGGGCACAGTCAAACTGGATGTCTAGGTACATGACTGTGCCTACAAATCAGGAGTTGAGATGTTCAATTAACCTCAACTGCAGCCACAAATAATTGGAGTCACAGTGATTAGCACCCATAAACAGAGGTCAGTGTTGGAAACACAGCCCTTTTTGTGCACACCTTCTCACCTCACTTTGCATGGGTGTGTCTATGAGCACAACTACAATGAACTAACCAGATTTGCTTTTGAACCACTTACAGTAAGAGCACGAGTTATTACTCAATACATGCTTTTTAGCAGCTTTTTGAAGCTAAACTTTGTTATAACTGGTAGAGATAGTGGTTTGTGGTCTATGAGAATTCTGTAATAAGACATTGTAATCTGTTTTGGGGCCAACAATACTGTTCTGTTTACTATGCAATTAACAATAATTTGTCAAGATTCTATATCTGATAACTGGAAATAGGGGTGAGGGAAAACTAAAGGCATTAGAAAATTTCACAGGAAAATGAATTGAGGGCTGTAAGGTATTTGCCTGGACATTCTCTCATTCCCATTAAGAAAACCACCCCACTGCTTCAAAGGATGTTTCCACTAAATGTACTTAGATTGTAAGTTCCTTGTGGCAGGGACAAAGTCTTTCCTTACACCTTGCGCATTGCCAAGCATACTGAACAATAGTATAATTTCATTTTTAGAAGAGTATCGATAAAACACCAACAAGAAAATCTTAGTTAAACCACATGAAAGCTATAGTATCACACCAGCAAGAGTCACAAAAAAATTAAGATTAAGACCAACTGTGTACACAACACTGTAGCATTTGTGGTAAGTTACAGACAGAATATCACCCTCTGTTTTGAATTTCCTGGCTCTAATAGACTGGGTTCCCTGTCTGTGTGTCACTGAAACACTGTACTTGGTGTTTACACTTAAACCTGTGTTAAGCGACCACCATATGGAGCAACAAAAACTGGTGACCTAATATAGGTGGTCTTTAACTAAAGGTCAAGATAAATTATATCAGGAGCCACATGGGGATACTTTTAAGTGGATGTTTAAGACAAGAGGTTGCCTGTGGTGGGATCCATAGTGCAGTTTCACTTTAATATGACTTAAAGGTATAAAATGCAGACGTGTAAATGCAATTTACCACAGAATTCTAACTTTTCTTCTGGTCTACCTCTGACTATACACATGTGCTGTATGTCTATTGACCCTGGTCCTACAGCACTAGGAGTAGGAACAGATCTATTGCACAGATTAACTTGACCCACAAACATGATTTATGGGATGTTATGGTCTATCTCGCTAAATCTATCTTTGCAAAAAATAAAACAAATGAAGCTTTTTCTAAACTAGCAAATTCAGTTTTGTGTTCTCTGAAATTTGGCGCAAGGGGCTCGCTTGTGCCTATGAACCAGTGCCCCCATATTTGGGGCAGCATGGAACTACACCGCCCAAGCAAGAGCTCGGAGAGCTATTGTGCTACAGGGAAGTGCAAGGCCTCCCAAAGCTTCACAGCTCTCTCCTGCAGCTACAGCTCTTAAAAGGGTGCACCTGGTGCTCCCATATATGCTTGTGCAAGTGAAGGGAAGCACAGGCCACCCCTCTCTCTGCCCCTTTTGAGTGGGCACTACCCAGGCACAGCCCCCAAGCAGAAAACCTTGGGATGGTATTAAAAAATGAGATATCAAATTTATTATAGCGTTTTATAATGGGAAGTGTCAGGCGATCTTAACTACAAGCAGCTCTGCCTACAATATTGAACAGCATACCGAAGGTCAGTCAGGGTCTCCTCTTTACCCTCTCACGGAATACAAGAAGAAAGGGATAGCCAAGGAAATGGAAAGGCAACATATTAAACCTGATAAAAAGAAACATTTTAAAAATTATTTTTACACACTGCATTGTTAATCTGTGGCACATGCTGCCACAAGATATCACTGAGCCCAAGAGCTTGGCAGCATTAATAAAATGATAGTTATATGGATAACCTGAACAACTACAGTACTGTTACGTAGGGAAAAATAAAAGGGGTATAAATTCTCATTTTCCAGAGAATAAACCAACCACCTAGTGATGGGAAATAGGAACAAACTTCTGCTTTTGAGAAGAGTATTTTATAATTGACCATTACTGGGATGTTTCACCTTCCTCTGCAGCATCTAGGGCTGGCCACTGTCAGAGACAGGACACCCAACAGGATGGACCACTAGACTTATCCTATGTGGTGTGGAAATTCTATGTTCCGAACTAGGGGCCCAAATTTACTCCCAGACATTGCAAACGTGGTAAGTTTTTCCTAGGAGCGATTCTGTCTGCAGTAATTAGCCCCTTGAACATTTGTATTTTAGTGGAAATACTGATATGCCTCTTAGAACTTATAATAGCACAAAAAGTGATCTGACTCTAATATAGTGCATGAGGTGAGACTCCTGAAAACTTTTTGCATGAAGAAAGCCTGGAATTTACAAAAACCCATCAAGCAGACAGCTCTAAAAACTATTTTCAAAGGTAATAAATTAGGGACTCTCTTAAATGTAATTCAATCATCCACTTTTATAGTAGCTTGATTCTATTAGTTGTCCTATGCGTTTTACAAAACAGAACTCCATTAACATTATTCACTTATAGTTTCCATCTATAAGTGGATATTCTGCTCAACAGGCTTTAAATAGATTCTTTTCTGAAATTGCTATTAAGCATACTTTTACTCTAAGGGCAAAGTAGGCACAGGATTATGCTTGTATTCCATGCAAAAGATACATTTTCAGCAAGCAGAACCACATTCCTATGAAGTAAAAATACTTGATATAAGCCGATTGTTTCTATCCTTTCTAACCTTGTTCAATAAGGACGCTATTCTGGTCTTTTGAGTTACATACAAAGTCTCTGATTGGGCTGAATAAAGGTATCTTATGGGCTGCTTGGTGACTCTGTGTCCAGGTGGACTTCGATCATGAGAGACTGCTCATAAAAAAATGCAGGGTAATTTTTGTTTTATTTTCTCTATTTAAAAAAATGCAATAGGCGACCCCTGCCTTTATATGCCCTGTTTTCAGAGCCTATTATTAAAAAAAAAAAAGGTTACCTACATTTGGCAACTCATTTTTGTTGGTCGTGAGATTTCACTGTAGATAATGCACACCCTTCATCCTCATAACTGAAACAACCTCATATTCTGAATGTGGTACATACGTAGATACATACAATGCAGGGCCAAAATCAAAACACCCTGTCAAGAGTCCCAAGGGACCTTAACCACTTTACAACATCAGGCTATCACAATACAGTAGTTTTTCCAGCTGTAACTAAATGCACACTGATCATATAGATTTGGTACTGATAGCGCAATTCATACACAAATATGCATATAGATCCTCAGCCCTGCGGTTACTGCATTTGGAGTTCAAGTCTGGTTTCTTAGGGTGGGTAGCATGATGGAAATCATACAGTACACCTCCTTTGCCCCAATTGGCTAAATCAATCCCAGGTCATTAAGATGGTCAGCCCCACTCAACAACCATTTTTTCAGAGGAAAGGGCTGCATTTCATCTGACCACTCTGATTCAGCTTAGGGTGGAGGTGGGATTTTTCCTAGTCTAAGCCCCTGTTTCTCTCTGGCTCTGTCATACAGTGGCCTAGTAAATACATTGCCTTCCACAATTCCTCTGGGAACTGTCTTACTTTCACTTTATATCTGACCTGACTAACATATCTCCCAGTTTTACTAGGATAAATTTAGTAATATATCTAATATGTGTTTCCTGTCCCATCATACTGAGCCCAATAGTACATTATTCCTCAAAAGAGGCCTACACAATACACACTCTTGTCTAGCTCCTGAGCTGTGCCCAAGGAACATTCAGCAGCACAGTTCAAGGGTGGGGAAGGTACAAAGGTGACTTTAAGGCCCCTTGCGATGTGCTTCCCTGATCTTGGGGCAAATCTGTTGCTGGGCTGGCCCCCAACATAAAATCAGAACATCTTAAGGGCTGCTATAATGTATCCTGCCTGACAATGGCTCCAAGGGGACTTTCTGGTTGTGGGGGGATCAGGATGGATCCCTGTCTATGCTCCCTTTTCTCCAGCCACCTTCCACCAGAACATCTGTGGTGTTGGAGCAGCTACATCAGCCATATACCACCCAAAGATTCCCCAGCTCTGAACTAAATCCTCCATGGGGAAGATCCACTTGATTTAAGGGCAGAACTTTACGTGACTGAAGCAGCAGAAACCTGTCCAATTGTATCACAAGATTAAGGGCCACCTCTGTAATTCCTTCAGCTACTATTTTATTACTCTACCTGACCGAGTTGTTCCCTAGGTTTACAAAAGAAAATTTTCACAATACAGTTCACTCCATCCATCCCTGTGGCCAGATCCTCACAGCTGATGTAAGTCAGCAGAGCTCAATACAATGGAACTACACAGATATACATCAGCTGAAGATCTGGAACCAAGTGTACTATTCCGGGGCTCAGATGGCAGAGGGAGGAAAGAAGAGAGAATTTCAGTCCTAGGTCTCTGATTCAGCTCAGTCTGTTTCTTCTTAGTATTTATTTTTGTTTCTGTGTAGCTGAACAACAGTTGTATTCAGCTGCTCATTTATAAATAAAAATCAGCTTCACATGGGTGGGTTGGAGTGCCCCTGTTTTTTCTTTCAATTCCGATTATTTTAATTTTATATATTACATACATATTTTGTCAGCGAAACTCACTGTGTTATCTGAAACATCTGTGGAACCCTGCTGTGGAGAAGGCCAGCGCTGCTGCTGCTTCTGCTTCTGCTGCTTGTCTTCATTAGTTTGTTAAGCACTGATTTGCCAACGTAGTCCTGTGACCCTGCACAGTGCACAGGTTAGATTCAGTAGTGCCTGGGCTGCACATTAGAAATAATAGGATTGCTTGAACTCACAGGCAACACCTCTTGGTTCACAATGAACCACAACTGCAAGAGCTTAGGTTTGTTGGAAAACGGGAAACCAGGATTTTGCATGTGTATTAATGCAAACTGCTTATGGATGTATGGCTTGGAATTTGTGCATAAACCGGAAGGACAAGAAAATTCACTGATGTGGTACACACCAGAATGGAAAGAGTTCACACAGGTCTAGCGTATATAAAATGGGAGGGCAGGCTCAGCACAGTACATAAGTTTAAGCTATGGGGAAGGTGAGAGAAATTGTAATTTATATATCAACTTTTCTGACATTTCTTTATTCTCTTCAAAATGATAAGTTATTTATATTGCCACCTTTTATCGTTTTTATTCATATTCTTTATTGCCCTGTCCCCAATATGTTCATGATGAGCAACGTAGGACCTACTGCTTTTTGGAAAGACAGATTATTATTTAATACATGTAGGGTGCATGAAAATTCCAAGTTTCTTGTGGTGATGTGCCAAGATAATAAAGGGCAACTTAAAAATCACACATCTGTCTGAACATTTTTTACATAGTACAAAATAACACCTAAGATTCTAATATCCAAAACATTAGAGGGAAAAAGCATTTCTCTGTTTTTTTGTACATGTAGTTTGTGTGCAAAACAGCACTTTATGTATACTCAGTTTCACCCATTCCCTCTGTACAGTGTATGAATCTATTTGTCCTGCTCTTTATGTGGGTTGTTCTCTTTTTTTTTTTTTTTAAGAATAGGAGAATGTGATTATAAAACCAAGAGGACTCAAGAGCTGGTATAGGAACTAAAACTAATTACAGACCTTTTCACACTAGATTTCAAGTTCATAGTGTCCCTTTTAAGGTTCGAATGTTTCAAGACACCACCCTGTGCTACCGAGAAAGATGGTACTATGAAAACTTTCTAGGAAGCTTTCTCCATTTAGAAGGATTTACCCATACACATAAAAACCTGAATTAAGCTGTAAGTCTTGTAGATAAACACAAAACAGCTTTATGTACATTTTCCAGAACTCCCAAAGACTCTGGGCCTGATTCAGAAAATAATTACAGTATGGAAATGTCATGTGATTTTTGTCACTGATCTTTTCCATGCAAGTCAGTGTGCATGTGTATCCAATTCAAGATCCAAAATTGAAGACTTATGTGGAGATAATTATAAGTGAAATTAAAACACAGGCACTGGAAACACCCCACTTTCCTTGAAAAATAACTGATCATCAAGTCATAGCAGGAATTTGCAAAGGCTATTATACAATAAATTATTCGTGGCAAGCATTTTGCTATATCTCTCACTAGCAAGACTGTGGTGGCAAAGGAGGTGGGGGGGGGAGGAGAAGGGAACCCATTAAACAGACTCCAGCCAGCTCTTTCACCGCAACATCCCTTCAGCCTGAAGTGTTATTTGACTTACATTTATACAGCATTAACACCCACAATGTGCTAGGAACTGTAGGATGGCATAGTTTTCACCCGCAAAGAACTTACCATTTAAGGCCCACATCCTGAAAACTCAGCACAGCTGAAGAGGAAGGTGCAGATTTGACCATAGGCCACCACCAATTTTCACACTCCCCCCACCCATTCTGAGTTTGTTCAACTTCTGACCCAATCCTCCGGGTACAGTAGGCCAAACCTCAGAACTGTTCTAGATGCTTCAGATGTCTGCCAGAAGCCTCAACGGGCCAGTCAATCAGCCAAGGAGAGCCACTTCCGCCCACTTTGTCCCCTGAGCTAGGAAGGGAGAGGCACATAACGGCTATAGCAGCCCCACACTACCCAAGGATTCCCTTGGAGATAGGAATTTTCCAGGTTCCAGTTCCTGCTTTATGGCTGCTTTGGACCACCAGAGAGGAGCAAAGCGGCCCCCAGGATTTGATCCCAAACTTATAATAAGAATGTGCTGATTTTTTTTAAGAGCAGAAATGAATAGCCACGCTAGTGCCTATAAAACAAAATATAAACTAGTCAAAATCTTGGAGAATGCACTGGAAAAACATATCTTTATAATTGAAACACTAAGAAGTGCTAAAGTCCACATGATATATTTGAATGTCTGCTCTCTTTATAAAAAGCACTCCACTCCACATTGATCTATGTGGCGGAAGAGTTGCTAACTTAAGCCACGATCCTGCAAAGGGATTCATGCAAGCAGAACCTTCCATCTTATCCTTCTGCAGTGCTGGGGCATAAAAGCAGCCTTGACATAACACACTGCTTTATGTCAAGTTTTTTCTAAGAGATTCCTGGATGAGCATGAGTGTAGTACATTACACTACAATGGCAGAGAAATTCCCTTTTGCTCTGTCTTGGTGTACATCTCTGTCTCTTCTTATTCAGTTTTACATTCATTTGAATAGTACACCCATCCCTTTTTGCAGTCCAGGCATAGATACGAGCACAGAACAATGGTGGGTGGTCATTGCTCCATAACTGAAACAATCATTGATCACTATTGAATTTTGAAGCCATGCCTGCCTCAGACGGAAGGTTAGAATCTGACCCTAAATCCATTAAATCACACAGTCTTTTTAAGTTTAATCTTTAGAGGATTTTGGTTGTAAACAAAGAACACTACACATGGAAAAAATATCATGAACTTATGACTTTACGTCTAACCCGGGGTTCAAATTGTGTGTGTAATTTGGCAACAAAAAGATTAGGTTTATGCAAAGACACACACATACTGGCATGTGGACAAAGCTGCATTGCACACATGTTCACACCCAAAATACACGTATGGTTTCCACTTTAGTACAGGCAGAACACATATCAGATTGGTTGGCTTTGGCCTTTAGAAATATTTTCTTCAAGTCTTTGTTAAAAAAAATACTACTTTGGGTGGCTCTTGAAGACACGTCATCATCTATGAAGGAGATGTCCTGCAATCCAATACTAGGCAACCCCTAGATCAGGTGGAAGCAGCAGTGCTGGAACAATTTTTATAGTGGGGGTGCTGGAAACCATTGAACAAAATTTTAAACCCTGTATATGATAGGAACGACTTCAAGCCAGGAGGTGCTGCTGCACCCCCAGCGCCTTTAGCTCCAGCACCCTTTGTTGGAAGGTGCACCTTTCAATGAAAAGCACCGATTTAATCCAGCAACCAATGGGCAGCAATGAGATTTAGGCAGCCTAAACATTATACAGCCTCTGGAGTGCATCAGTCTCTTCCACACCCCAGCTACTGCATGGAAGAGGGGAAAAGATTCCTGCTGCTAATAATTTGGAAATGATAATTAAGAGGAGACCCCACTGCTGCTGTGAGACACTCTCCTTCTCCCAATCGCTGAAAGGGCTATTCGGTCCACTGGGCCTCCTCTTCTCTTCCTGATAGAAAATGAACCTTTTAAGTGTTCTTAAACTTGATCCAGTTCCCAGTGAAGAGAAATCAATGGGAGTTGGAGTAATCTTCGATCAAGCCCTCTTTCCCCAATATCTCACTGAGTATGCACATGAATACAAGGTAGATGGTCACAGGAGTGTCCCAGGTTCCATCTTCAGGAAGGAAGGTAGGATTTGGCAGCCACGTGAGCTCAGAATTGGCTTTGCCTCCCTATGTCTCACTCTAAGAGGGTCTGCCCCCTTGAAATAGGGAGTAGCCTCTGAAGCTGCAAAAGCTTGGGTGACTCACTGAGCTTCTGTATTCCCCAAAGCCACAGAGACAAGTTTATCCTGGACTGGGTCCTAATCTTGGATGAGAAAATGAAAGGGGAAATGTAAATTATCACAAAGACATAATGCATTCATAGCACTGTATCAAAATAACACATGGCTAAGATGACAGGCTATACATTGCTGGCCTGGATGGTCACCAACATTTTCCATTTGGAGTAATAGAGTAAAAAAGGGATATATTCTCATCTCTATGTGCGGTGAGATTTAGGGCTTGTCTACATGACATCACAGTCCTGACTACAGGGGAGTGAACTGTAAAGACAGAAAATATCTATATAAATCCATGGTAGGCCCACATCTTGAATACTGCATGCAGTTCTGGTTGCCCCATCTCAAAAAATGCTATATTAGAATTGGAAAAGGTACAGAAAAGGGCAACAAAAATCTCCAGGTGAGGAGAGATTAAAAACACTGGGACTTTTCAGCTTGGGAAAGAGATGACTAAGGGCAGCTAGGATAGGGGTCTATAAAAATCA
Organism: Terrapene triunguis; assembly: GCF_002925995.2. Lineage (NCBI taxonomy): Eukaryota > Metazoa > Chordata > Testudines > Emydidae > Terrapene > Terrapene triunguis. The sequence continues at coordinate 35,093,888 of NW_020664481.1, read as the reverse complement.
TGAATGGTGTGGAGTAAAAGTGTTATTTACTCCCTCCCATAACACGAGAGCCAGGGGTCACCGAATGAAATTAATAGGCATCAGATTTAAAACAAAAGGAAGTACTACTTCACACAATGCACAGTCCCCTTGAACTCATTATGAAGGCCACCTATAACTAGGTTCAAAAAGAATTAGATAAGTTTATGGAGGATAGGTCCATCAATGGCTATTAGCCAAGATGGCCAGGGATTCAACCCCATGCTCTAACTTGCAGAAGCTGGGAGTGAATGACATGGACCGGATCACTCGATAATTGCCCTGTTCTGTTCATTGCCTCTGAAGCATGTGGCATTGGCCACTTCTGGAAGACATCTAGGCAGGATGGAGCACCGGCCTGACCCTGCAGAGCCATTCTTACAGAAAATGCTCTAAAGTGTTGTGCTCTAACTGCCCTATGTAGACCCTCATGGCATGAAACTAAAAGGTTTGTATTAACATAGTCCTGTTTGAAAGGGAAGTGTATCAATGCAAACTAGGTAAGTTTTAGTTCACGCCAGGAGGGTCTATTTGGGCATTTAGAGTGCAACACTTAAGACTGCTCTACAGCTCACACAAACCCTGTGAAGACAAGCCCTTAGTATTAATAGGAGTTATGAACATAAATCTCTAGAGCAGTGGTTCCCAAACTTGTTCCTTCGCTTGTGCAGGGAAAGCCATGGCGGGTCGGGCCGGTTTGTTTACCTGCCGCGTCCGCAGGTTTGGCCGATCGCAGCTCCCAGTGGCCGCGGTTCGCTGCTCCAGGCCAATGGGAGCTGCTGGAAGTGGCATGGGCCGAGGGACGTACTGGCTGCCGCTTCCAGCAGCTCCCATTGGCCTGGAGCAGTGAACCGCAGCCACTGGGAGCCGCGATAGGCCAAACCTGCGGACGCGGCAGTTAAACAAACCAGCCCAGCCCACCAGGGGCTTTCCCTGCACAAGCGGTGGAACAAGTTTGGGAACCACTGATCTAGATATTTGGGTGGGAGTAAGCCTCAAATTCTGGAATCAGTGTGGGAGAAAAGTTCTCTAAAGCCTGGGCCAAGGCTGTCAACTACTCTGCTAACAAACTGACAGAAAAGGAAGTTCAGATTTTAACTGCAATGCCCCTTTTCTATTAATATTCATGAGCTTAAGATTCATGGTTCATACTTAGATTGTAAGCCCTTTGGGGCAGAGACCATCTTTTTTATTCTGTATATGTCCAGCACCTAGCACAATCGGGTCCTGGCCCATGTCTGGGGCACAATGAAGTCCTGGTTCATTAGAGGAGCTACAGTAATAGGTAACAACAACAACAGTAATAATAAGGTCGTAGATGATATTCCCTTCCAAAAAGTCCCTCACTTTTGCCATTACTGATTGGGTATATCTGTTCATTAAACAATAATTAAACAGCAATGCTGAATACTTTCAGAAAATGTTACAAGAAATAATATGTTCATCAGCCTTAGATTTGCAAACTATTATTATTTTTCTTTGGATTTTTGTTGTCGTTGCTGTTATTATCTACCGATACACGAGTTTCTCAATGAAGATCCAGGATCAGAACAACAGGCTGCTGGTCAGGATTTGCATGCATTAGCAGATCTGGCTTTGGGAGCTGAATTGCCTCCTTCCATTATAGGACCCAATATGGCCCTCAAATTCCACTGACTTCATAAGAGGTCCTTAGCACCTTGTAAGATCAAGTCCTATGACTGAAACCTATGCTGTAAGTTACTTTTTTTCTGAGCAGAAATTAGAACAAGAAAGAAATTGAGGAATGTGAACATTGCAAAAAATTCAGTGCAAAGTTCTTTAGTGCAGGTGTTCTTATAATTGTGCTACATTTGGAAAACTCACAGCATTCAGTGAACCTTCAATTCACACACCCAGCTGCGTGGGGTGGTGGTCTATTGTTAGTATACAGGTTTGCAATAAAAAACATGAAGTAATATTGGCTGGCACAAGGGCTGCCAACGTTTTTTCTTACTTTGTCTCTCCGCGTCTATTTATTTAGTTCTGCTTGCTTTGTTTCTGCTTTTACATTCAGCATATTCATGGGTCATAGTGGGATTTTAAAGAAGTAACAGCACACACAAGCCTTTTGAATGCTCAGAAAAAAAACTCAAACAGGTTCATGCATAAGAGAACAAAGATGCAAGGATGGCTTTGAACCTGAGGGTCTCTTGCACTGCACATGCATTGCCAGCATGTCACAGGTGTATGCCATATGAGCAAGTGAAAAAAATATAATGGGATTGTGAAGAGGTGTGAGGATGATGGGTCTGTGTCCAGAATGCATTAATCCCAGAGTGAATGTGTACATCTGTTAGATATTTAGATGGTTCCTACTAGTAGTCTGTACAGATATCTAAGCAGGTGAACATCAACAGCTTTGAGACTGTATGTGAGGTGGCATGAGAAGGATCTCAGGCACTGTGGGCAACATGAGGAAAGGAGTGTATCTACTGATTATAACACAAGCCTGGGTAGTCAGGGATCCTGAATCCTATTCCAGGCATGGCTGCTGATTTACTGTGTGATTGTGGGCAAATCTCTCTGTTCCTCAGTTTCCCTGTCCATAAATTAGGAATACTAAACATTAGGGCTGATCAGAGGATGATAATTCTGTTTCACAGATGCTTTCAAGGATTCAAAATTTAGTTTTGTTCCACATTCTAATGAAAACAAAACCTTCTGGAGGTTTTTAAGACATGGAATTGCATTGAAATGTATGGTTTTGGATCAAAAATCTGAGCTTTTGGGGGTACGTATGTCTGGCTGTCTCCTGGTAGGTAGGTGAATGACTTTAGATGTGGAAAACTTAGTTCAAGTCCCTACTCTTCCTGATTCAGAGCAGAGTTTTTCATCCCAGCTCACTCTGAGTCAGGTAGAGCATAGGCTTGAACCCAAAGGGGTCACCCTCTTCCCAGCCATTCCTTAGCCACTAGGTTATAGAGTGTGAGATTTTCTGCCTTCCCTTTCCCCCACCAAAAAATGAATGGACATGGATACACCTCCACAAAACAGCATATTGCAACAAAATGAAATTTCATCAAAAATGTCCCAACCAGCTTTACACTAAATATCCTTCACAGAAGAACGGAGAGTGTTCATTAATGTTTGTAAAGCGTGTTGAGAGAGGCATGGATGAAAAGTGTGAATTATTATTATTAGCACAGACAAGTAGATTGCAAAAGCTAAATTTACAATCCACATACCTAGTCCGCTCAGATTCTGCCACCCAATAGCCTGACTTTTGGGAAATGAGAGGAAAACATTTTTCATAGCAAGCATGAAAAGTCTTCCCTAATGCACTCACATTAGGGAAATGTTTTTTCCTTCAAATGAAAATTTTCTATAAAGAAAATGAAAACAAACAAAAACTCGACAAATCACAAACACTGTAAATAGGCCAGCAGCAGCAGTGGAATCTGCATAGCTTGGGTTGAAGTAGTCAAAAGAATACAAGCCACTAAAAGCTTTAGAATCCTACCAGATCCTATAGTCAGAGGGCTAAGTTCTGTTCTTGAATGCCCACGTGGCACTAACTGAAGTCATCAGGAGCTGCAACTTCACATTTGGCCCGGAAATGGTACATATGCAATGCAGTATGTCTGTGTGTTCATATCCACAGCTGGATTTGGAGTGGAGGATCTGCCTCATAATGGGTGTGATTTTCAAATTTGTTTAGTATTGGCCAAACTCTGCTCCTACTGAAGTCAGTGGTAAAACTCCCATTGATTTCAATTGAAGCAGAACCAGGCCAATGTTGAGCAAATTTGAAAATCCAACCACATATGCAAAATCGTGTGTGTGTGTGTGTGTGTGTGTGTGTGTGTGTGTGTGTGTGAGTGTGAGAGAGAGAGAGAGAGAGAGAGAGATGCATACACTTCATTTGTGGTTATATTATATTGTATCTTCCTTTAGTTTAACAAACTAATGTACATGCTCTAACAATTCATTACAAATGGCGTATATGCGATATACTACTCTTTGGAGGCTAACGAAGCTGGCACCAGTCTAATCTTTTGGGTACACACCTGCCGTGTTTCTGATATCACCTTTTTTGGATCATACCACTTGGGCATTCCAAGTACCTGATTCACCACTGCATGATTGCAGTGTTACGCTGGTGTAACTCCCTTGAAACACTGGAGTGGTGAATGAAGTCAGTGCTGTGTATTAAAAATATTAATTGAGCAAGTTTTTAGTTGGGACAAGCACATGGCATAATAACTGTAAAATATGCCCAACATATTCCTTAGAACAGAGTCCAAAGAGTTTGATTAAAATTGACTGAAATTAGGCTCTCATACTTCTGTTTAAAAAAATGAGAACTCATTTATTCAGCTTAATTCAAAGATTAAATATGATTAAAATTTCTATAAGATGTCTAGCTTTTCTGAAATATACTGCAGTGGCCATCAAAATATTGATAGTCATTGGTTAAATTACTTCTGGTGTTTAATCAATGTTATTTTTTTATCATCCAATTTTTTCTTCAAGTCAGCTTCTAACACTAAACTACATTTCATCAAGGTTGGTAAAATGTTTAGAAAGGAACAGATGTCAGAATATGGGGATTGCCAATAACACTGATGGAAGCCAGTAATTTCTTTCCTGTCCAAAGGCAAAAGAATGAAGAATAATCTAGACTGTATACAATAATACAAGATTTACTGCAACATTAATGGCTATAAAAAGTAAAAGTATACAAAAGCTATCTCCATGTTTTCAAGCCATCACTAAGGACAGTGTTTTTCAATTTGAGACCATTTTTACTGCAAAATGAAAGGTCTATGTATTTTTAAACCTTTAAATATCCATAAAACACAGCTGAAGACCCAGGGTAGTATTAGTTGTTTCCAAAGATACTTGTATATTAATCTACTGTGTAGGTTAATAATTTTGCTAAATCTCAAAAAATATAGATGCAATCTTTCCTTTAAGAAAGCTGCTTGGCTTATTATTTACAGATTGTAACATTTACATAAGAGTTTGGTTTAACAAGAGATATAAATATAGATAAAACCCTTAGGACTTCATTCTTTAAACTGCCCTCTAAAAATCTGCCCTGCAATTTGCAAACTGAATTTTGTGCAGACTATTCTTGGAAGCCTTTTGTGAATTAGGGAGAACTGACTCGAAGCAGGGCTGGTTAATCACAATTTTGCAAATTGTACGTAGCAATCATCCACACATTGTGAAATTCAGATCTATAAAATGCTGATGTTTTAAAGCTGAAAAATAAATTAGCTAAGTGGAACTACTTTGCTAAGAAAAAAATTAAATCAGTACAAGACCCCTTACAACAAAAATCATTACAACAAAAAAATAAAAATAAAAAAAATAAGGGAAACAGCCTCATGAATAATAAAGTGCATCTTCACTGCATGTCCCCACTACAAGCCCACCTCTGATAAATTCTACTATTCTCCAGTTCCAGACTGCACAGGAGCCTAATATAAATACTCACCTGCCCATAGCATGTAAATTCCTTAGCTCTCAAGAATAAACTTGTGGCAGGGTATACTATTTTAGGAGGCACCCGTATATTTGTCTATGATCTGGAAAAAGCTTTAAGTGAGGGAAAGACTGCTAAATTTTATTCTTTGATGTGTCTTTGGTTTTCCTCGGTCCAACTAAGAAAGTTGGTTTGATCATATGTTAAAAGTGGATGTCACTTGAGTAACAACTGTAGCAATATAGAATATACACAATAGTCTCAGGTGCATGATAAATTAAAACACTTAAAACATTAATAAGTGGCAACTAAATATGTGGGCAGTTGGAGGATAAATGACATTGTTCTGGAAACCAGGATTATTTCAAATATGTTTTTCCCTCTCCCTTCCCTGTACTTTCAGCATATGGCTAACAACTCCACCTGTATTTTAGGACAAAGCTAAATCAAGATACTCTTCTTTACAGAGGTTTTGTGACTCGTTAAATTTAGTTTAATGAAGGTCTCATTCAATTTATTTTCCCTTATCTTTTGCAAACTGTCTGTTTCAAGCTTTGCAGGAATACGCTGAAATTCATGTAAAATATTTTCAGTTATCAGTGTAATTACATATGACAAGAACTTCCAACTGGAATACAAAAGTAACAATGTGTGTGTTGCTTACTGTCCTGCCATTCCGAGGCCGCTTGGTACAGACACAAGTTACAAACAGTGGAAACCCTGTTTTCATTAAGTTGATCTTCACAAAGGTCAGGTTCCTTACCTCAAACATTCCAACAGTTGCTTAGACTGCAGTTCAGGAATTTTGTGTAACACTGCTTTGCAAAAGCAAATATTTATATTAGTAAATACCATTAAATTATTATACTTGCACTGGTATTTTCTGCATGGTATAGCTGCAAAATGAGAAATGGAAATTTAAACTAAAGGGAAAGGAGGAGAAAAACATGTTAAGCTTGTATATAGTAACGAACGTCACTGTCTTTATTGTTGCACTGAAGGCTATTAACTCAATGCATTGTTATGAGGCTTTACATTTTTATAGCTATCCTAATACAAATTTACGATCATGTGCTCCCCTCCAATACATGGTACAGAGAACAGTCTGAGGCAGAGAAGCCCTAAAATGAGTGGAAGGAAGGTAGGTTCTCAGCTCAAACTCAACACTGTAGGGATTGCACAGTTTGGCATGTGAGACGTTAAAAGAGGCGGAGCAGAGACACAGCCATTCTCCATGGCATGTTCCACTCCGGGAGGTTCAGAATTCTAAGCACAAATACTCATGGAAGTTACTGCAGGCTGGACCAGCCATAACTCCTCTGTGTGTTATCTACTCCCTCACAGACAGCACCTGTGAGGAGGCCATAACCAGCACCAGCAGGGTTCTTAAGGAAGGGGGTGGCCTGACCATCAAAGGAAAGCCCAGGTGTGGGGGAGAGATGGTCCAGGTTGCACAAAGCTCCCAACAGATCCCCTAAAGGAGACAATTTGCCAATGAGTCAACATGTGCTAACTTACAGAGTTTCAAGCACGTGTTTTATCCAACGGTGGGTTTTAACGCAGGAGGACAGTATATTGCCCATTCATTGTATGCAAAATGACCCTATCATCTTAGTCTGTTCATTTAAGAGACACTGGATGCTCATCACTTTTGAAAGGCAAGACATTTGTTTAGTAATATAAACATATACTTAGGAGCCTAGCCAGTTGATCCATAAGACAGCTGAGGTGGGGTTTTCAGAAGTGCTCAGCGCTGACCTAACTCTGCTCCCATTGACTTCAGCACTTAGGCCAGCACTGGCATGAAGGACATGGAGCTGCTCTAATAATTTATGAATACCGTGTTGACCGGGTTATTGGTATGTTCACTGTATGAGTATGTTGGTTTCGTTTATTAAAGGGACAACGAAAACACGCAGGAAGGAAACAGAATAATTCAAGATAAGCCACTCAGTAAATACACAAGGGCTGCTAAGAGACAATGCCTGAATCATTAGCAGTGAAGATTCTACCCCCTGGCTCGAGGCATCTTACAGAACTGCATTTGACAACCAGGGCCACGGCCAGGGAACCAGAAAATCAAAAGGACTATAGCAGTTGTTCAGGAGCTGTCTGCAGAAACCAGGCTGACAGAGGAATCTGTGTGGAGGTACACCTCTACCCCGATATAATGTAACCCGATATAACACGAATTCGGATATAACGCGGTAATGCAGCGCTCCTGGGGGGCGGGGCTGCGCACTCCGGCAGATCAACGCAAGTTCGATATAATGCGGTTTCACCTATAACGCGGTAAGATTTTTTGGCTCCCAAGGACAGCGTTATATCGGGGTAGAGGTGTATTAAGCTAGGCCACCATCACAGAATGGTAGGGCTTTAGGTAAGACAGTCCACATGCCTGTCTGTTGTGTTCAAATCCTTTTTCTCTAAACGCCTTGTTCCTACTCTTGAAATTAAACAACAGATTGGTTTCAGAAGTCTGTCTGGTCACTATATTTACCGCCGGTCAGATTCCCAACGGAAAGAACCACAGGTGTCAAACTCCATCAGACCTGCTTCGTAAGCACAGTTGATCCACAGGGTATTGTAGGCCCGGGGCCAGGCCTCAGAATGGGAGAATCGCATGAATTCATGCCAGGAAAGGCACAAGGCTTGAGACTAGGAGGATGCATTCAGAAAGACCAGAGAGAGCATAGCAGTGCAGACAGCCCAGTAACCATGGCACTGTGCACTTTTGAAAATCCACAATATCTGAACTTTCTGGAGCACCTGAGCGATTTGATTCAAGATCACTGTTAACTGAGATTGGTAAACTCTGCTGATGTTTTTCACCCTGCATACTACTTTACTCCCTGAGAGATTCCACTGAAGTCAATGGACTTGATATTCTCCTGCAATGAGTGAAAGGTGCAAGAAGGAGCATCAGGAAGCCTTGATTCTCATGGCTGACCCTAACACATTTCAGAGCTGCTTCTAAGCAGCAATAACTTGCACTTGAGGAGTGAGAGAGATGAACAGTACTTTCAATATCTGTCCTTAAGTGGTTTTTTGTCAAACTTTGATTCTACTAACATTCTACAGTGATGGACATTAGGTATGACATTTTTTGACATAATTTCAATAGTGACATCAGAAATCTTTGATACAGGGAACATAGGGACTCTTTGACACAGGCAACTGAATAGCTAAGGGCACTGGAGATAGGACAGAATTCACCTCTAAGTCACCACTGAATATCCAGCCCAGTGTTCTAAAATTATTACCAACTGAAGGCTCTTCAGAGGCCTAGGCAGGAAGAGTAGCCTGAGAGATGTGCAAATCACAAA
>NW_020664481.1:35050092-35080092 GCF_002925995.2 Terrapene triunguis | reverse complement strand
TGCTAACTTCCTTGGTAAACTCCTCCAATATTCATCTCCTCTGACTACAAAGCCCGTCTTGACTTTTTACTCTGCTTGAACTCTTTCCCCTCCCTATCTCTGCCCAAGTCCCTGCCAAATGCACAAAGGTAAATTCAACATGATCCAGGGAGAGGTTTCTCCCACCTACCTGCTCTTCTCTCCTTTCCTCTCACTCTTCCTTTCCTCCTGCATCCTAGGGCCTGACTACGAAGTCCTCCTGCTGCTACCTACTACTGAACCCTACTACGCTGCCTCCAATCTTCTGATTTCTCTCCCTCCTTCTCTCTCACACCCTTAACCACACCTCTGGCTCTTTTCCTCCTAACTTCAGACAAACACTGGATATCCCTATTCTTAAAACCCCTTCTTAGACACCACCCGCCTCTCCAAATGCTACCAGCCCTCCCGTCTCTTCTTTTTCTCCAATCTCATTGAGCATGATGCCCTCTGTTTCCACTGCCTCAGCTTCCTCTCTTCCAGTCCTATTTTGGATCCACTTCAACCTGGGAGCCAATTGCTTCACTCAGCTGAGCTGTTCTTAGAAATGTTACCAATTATCTCCTCTTGGCCACATCAAAGGTGTTATCTTTCCCCACCCTCCTCTATTTCTACTCTGCAATTGACAACGTTTCTGGGTCTTGGAGACACATAAGCACAGGGCTACTCTGATGGGTGCAGTGGCCCAAAAGCAGAGGGCCTTTTATGGGCTCTCTACCTGCAAGTGAACTCCACTCAGGGTATCAGATTCTAAGCTGGTATAAATTGTCATAGCTCCATTCAAATCAATAGACCTATGATGGTTTATACTAGCTGAGGATGTAGCTCTAAGAGAACAAGCTAGAACACTGAGCCCACTCTGGCCATTTTAATGTCTTCCCACATGCCTTAGTCACCACATTTTCCTTTCTCCACTTGGTAGCCATGTTGTATGCCAATTCCCCTTCATCTGAACAAAGAGACTTTCCTACACAGTGGGAAGGTATGTTATGTGTGAAGTTTTGCAATGCACTGAAAATTATTCAAAAGAAATATTTCAACTAAGCTGATTTTAGCAATAAATTAAGCTTTTGTCAAGAGTCATTTTTTTAAAATAGCTTTTCTCCGAGAGAAGAATGGGAGTGCTATTGCCTGGAAGACAGAGTCTATTTCATAGGAAATTTGTTTAGTGGCTTATGTATAATGAGTTTGCTGGTCTCAGAGCAGTCCCCAGTGTAAAGCAGCCACAACACCAAAAAACAAACCCCTCCACCACCTTAACTGGCACCTATTATGGGAGTCTTACCAGAAGGCCAAAACTTGTCATTACTCCCTAGAAACCATAGCCTGGGCTAGTTTGGGAAAGTTTTCATTGCTCATGTCTGTTCTCTGGATAAATAGGGCGCTTCAGTCTACAAGTTTGTCAAATCCATCAAGTTTCACAAGTATTCAAATCACTACATTTTAAAATTCTAAAATAAAATTCATAAAATATATCCTGCCTAAGCATTGTCTGGTGCAATGCTACAGTGTGTTATCCACAAATGAAGGGACTGCCCACTGGCAAAGCTGCCATAAATACTAGCCTTCATATATTGAGCAGTGCATTTTGCAGTTTTTAAAAGAACAACTTGATATGGTACAGGAAAGCTGCATCCTTTTATACTGGCTTGCTAAGTAATTGAAAGCAGACTAAACGGGGATATGAGAGCACATGTCCATGTTAAAGCAGTGTAAAACTCCTCAGTAAACAGAAGCCAAATTGTGCCGATTTTAGAGTATGGAAAAAAAGATTGCTGAAAGTTTCAAAACGTTGGGAAGAAAATGCCCCACAATGCCAAATTTATTGAAATATAGAACACGATGACAAAACTATTGGGTTCTGTGTTGGTCAAATTCTGGAACATTGGAAAATATAATCAGAGCCTTACTGCACTGTAATATTAAAAAAAAAATAAACAAGATTCTGAAGATCACTAAAAAATGACTGCTTCTAAATACTGTAAAGGAACAAGCCAGGGCAGATGATGATGATTCAGAAGAGAATAAAATGGAAGAACAATACCTTGTAAATCCACTAATGGAAAAAAAAAAAGGAAAAGAATGTTACAATCTTATTATGCTTTGGGGGTAGAGCTGGTCAAAATACATCTGGTAGGAAATCCTAAGATTTTAAAATTTGGCTTAATTACAAATTGGGTCAAAAAGTTGACATCACAGAACTTTTTGCAAATTCAAACATTTCAAAATATTTTGTTTCAATACAGTTGAAATGTTTCACTTTGATAAGGTTAAAGTTTTGTTTTGATTTTATCATTTTGATTATATTGTATCATAATCTAAAACTTAAAACACTTAAGCACGTATAATATAAATATAATTCAAATAAAACCTTGTTGAAACATTTAGATAATTGCCCATTAAAAATTTCAGCAAAATTGGTATGTTCCCAAGAAATATTTCAGTCTCATCAAATCTGCATTTTCCAATGGAAAACTGGTCCATTGGAAATTTTCAACCAACTCCATTTAGGGGAAAATACCACCTCCACAGACGTCAATGGGAGTCTTGAAATGATTCTCAAGAATAAGAATAGGAAAAGTTAGCCTCCTAATTTGTGATTTAGGTTCCTAAATAAGTGGGTTGATTTTCAAAAGTGAAGAACACCCAGCAGCCCTCAATGTTTTTGGTCTAGCAAAGCATGTGAGTCGTATCCTTGAAGCCAACAGGACTATTCAAATGCTTAATGTTACATACCTGCTTAAGTGCTTTGCTGGACTAGGGCTGAAGAGCCAAATTCTGATCCCCTTACTGATACTTAATAACACTTTATCCTAATAGTCCCATCAATGTCCCATGGTACTACTCATGCAGTAGGTACTGTTCTACGTGTGTTAGCATACCAGATTCTGGCCCTAATGTTGCATAAATACCATAATTTACACCGTTTGTTGTAAGTTTATGACTAGAGATGGTCAGAAAATGGATGGTTATTCCTCACAGAAAATTTCAGTTAAAATGAAAGGAAAATTCTGGGTTTTCCTGAAAACCAACAAGTTTTTCACTTTTGACAAAAACTCAAAATTTCCAATTGAAAACTTCCATAGAAACTTATTGGAAAAAGTCATTTTGTCAAAAAATAAACCTATTTTTCTGTCCCAAACCAGTTTTTATGGAAAATTTTCAACCAGCTCTATTTGCAAAACCACTTTTTATTATGGTTCCCTCTTTTGTATTTCTGTGGGGGGGGGGGTTCAAAATCCTTTATTACCAATACTGAATGTATAAAAACAAGAGACATTGCTGACTGTCAATTTTGTAAGTACATAAATTTTAACTTGTGTAATGGATGCTGGAAAAAAATCCACTGAATAAATGAAACAATCTTAGAGGTTATTTCATTTTTATATTTTCAGAACATTTCATTTATTGATATAAAAATAAAAGCAATTTTTTCTCTATAAAAAAGAGATTTGGTTAAAGTTTTGGTTAGGGTCAACGCTATATAGTAATATTTAAACAAAGCCAGGACTGGAAAGTACAGTACTTGTTAAAAGAAAAATGTGTGAATACAGTTTTTTACTATATTTCAAATTTACAGTCCTTTAGTTTTGCTATTTCAGTTATTATTAGTAAAAAAAAATTAGTACAAACCAAAAAAAAAATTCTATTCCCACTTTCACATTTCTTTAGATCTTAACCTGACATTAATGAGCAAATACACACTAGGATGATGATCGTCCTGTAGGGTAAAATGGCTCATATACTATGTTGATAAGTTAAGATGAAAGAAATCCAGAACAAAGACACTACAGTGGAGATATGTTTAGATTCCAAAATATTTGTATCAGTCAACAAAGGCAGAAACACCCAAAACAAAAACAAAAAAAAACCCTGACAAGCAGAAACATCCACTTCTTTGACTTGACTGTATAATAAATACACTGTATAAATTAACACATTATTCTATTACTATTCCTAGCTGCCACTTACAATACATAGTTACATTAACATTATATACATATTTTCCATCTGGCCTTTGATGCATGCTTGTAGTTTCCATTGAATATCAATAGCATCCCTGAGCATGCATCTGAAGGCAGGATTTAGCCTATGGGAGACACAACGAAGGATTCAAAGGAAGCCACCACTAAAACTGAAACCCTGGCCCCACTGATGTGAGACTGTATTTGAGAAACCTCTGCTTAAAGTCAGTGACACACTGCCTCCCAAGCCTTGGAATGCAGCATCATGAATTGCACCAGGCAAACCATTCAAGCAAAAACCAGAACACACTCAAGGGGGTTATGGAAAACTTTGTTCCAAGAAGTTGACATTGGTCACCTAAAAGGCATTTCCAGTATGTGGAATATAATAGTCACAACCCACATATAACTATGATCTCTTTAGCTATGAGAGAAATATAGATATATGTATCCTCACCTACACCGTATTAGGGGAATTTCTTTAGGTGAGTGAATATGTGAAAATGCTTTTCTTTAAAATTTTCTTTTCCTCTAGGTGAAGTGGCTTTGTGCACCATGGTGTTGACCTATGTCCTTAGGATCAACTGCCTATAATCTAATCATGATGCCCATAACCCATCGTAGCCTGCATTGTGTGCTAGCATTGGGATCTGATTGATCTGTCACTAGACACAATACCATTCTAACACAAGGGCATGCATATACAAAAGAGAGACCATGAGCATCGAGAGTAGATTATAAGAGATAAGAATGGATTGGTAGCAGGATACCAACTTACTTGCAAGTATGGCAGGTACACGGGTCCACCATCTTGACTGACTACAATAAATACCACTCAAAACTGGTACTTCCACAACTAAGGTCAGCACACTCACCAATCAGCATTGCCCAAGAGGTGATAGAAATCGTGCTTTTAGAACTGGTATTTCTTGTAATGATGTCATTCAAACTGGTGCCAAACACCAAGAGAGGCACGAAGTCAAATACCCAACCTATGTTTAGAGACTGGTGGCACAGCTAGCAGTGATGAAAGGTGCACTGGGTGAGTGCTGCAGTAGACCAGGAAAGGGGGGCTGAAGAGAGATATTAGAAGGAATTCTTTCTGAAAAAAATTGATTATTTAAAACATTTATTTCAAATTAGTTGAAGGAATGTAGTGCTTTTCAAAAGGGCCAGATTAACAGCACTCCATTAACTCACAGAACAGAGGCAGTATTGGCAAAAGAATAGAACACTCCTCCATGCTCTCTTGACAGGGATCTCTCACCTCTAGGGTAAGAGGCTTATTCAGTATTGAAGCCCAGAGAGTCCTTGGCCTCTCCCTTGAGACTATGACCATGTATGCTATCTGGTATCAAAGGTGGAATTTTTGTGGAAAGTGTCTGCTTTCTTATAAAATTTTCAATTTCTTAATTGAAAAAACAAAGACCAAAAATTATTTGGTTTTCAATAGTCTTTAGCTTTCCAGTATTTCGTTTTTCAGTGAGAAGTCAACATTTTCTGTGGAAAATAAAAATAATTTTCCAACCTGCTGTACCTGAAAGAGAGGGTGGAAGGATATTCCAAAATATAGAAGGCACCAGCAAAGAAAGAGTGATGCGCCATCTTTATGGAAAAAATAATGGAGTAGGTGGAACAACTTGGACCAAGTGTTACTTGACTGGAGATTTCTTCACTTACAGAATAAATATATATCATTCACATTCATTAGGTGTATCTTAAAACATTCTAATTTTAAATCGATGTTACAACTACATACTAGAGCTGCCTCAAAACCCTGTTGTAGCTCAGGTGAAATATGTAGAAACTTGCTGAGGAAAAGAGCAAAAAACTTGGGATGATTCCTCTTATAATTATGACTAAAGAAGTGATTTACCTAGGAGTGAATGATAATGACATACCATCAATCCTGTTGCTTTCTCTTCTGCGCCTCAGAAAATCTCAGTTTGCTAAATTAAAATATCTGACAATATAATTTTGTAGCCATTAAAGCTGATGTTGTGTCCCGGAGTTTGGCACCGATTCTTGGGTATGTGCATTTAAAAACCCTAAATACATACATATATGACTTGAAATTTGCTCACTGCAAAAATTCATGTCACTTAGTCTCAATGACATCAATGTTTGCAGAAAAGAAAGAGTGTGAGCATAAATGAACTCTAGTGAGTTCATTTAAAAATTCAAGTGAATCTTCATTATTTTTTTTTTTTTTTCATTTTAGGCCAAACCCATCTCTCTAACCTCTGGGCACATAGCACAAGAATTCACATTTATATTAACTCAGCTTTCACAGCTTACACCTGTTTTCAGAAGATGTGTGCCTTTCCCCATGCTGAGCCAGGGTTTGTTTCAAGTTCTGCACAGTACATAATCCTATGGTGTAAAAGTGAGCACCCAGAAACAGAAGCACCCAAACTCTGAGATCCCTATTGAATATCTCAGCCTATTCTTTTTCAGGCAAGCACAACTGCTCCTGTATAAAACTTGTATCTCATCAGAGCTCATTCTAGATAGGTGAATCATGTCACAAAAACAAGAGCTAAAAAAAAAATCGAACAGTTTGAAATTTTAAGGTCTTTTAAGCTTTGTCCTGTCTCTAATTCATGTATTGTATTTTCATCAGCGATATGTGAAAAAATGTACATAACTTCACAGTGCCCATCCTCTTTAGCAATAAAATACAAGTACTATTTACATACAGCTATGTAAAAATATTTTGCAGCAAATGAGAAATATAAACCTTTCGGGGGAGGGGATCTGCCCCTGTTCTCTCTAGTGAAGAGAGAGAATTGTATTCTGAGGGGCTATAGGCAGTTACCAAGCCTGCCCCAGATCTAGGAGGTGGAGTCTACATCTGACATCTGGGAGGTACTGCTCATGTGCAGTGCATCCCTGACTCCACAAACAAAGGCAGAGATCACAGCTGACAGCTCTGAAATGGAGACGTCAGCAATGAGAGACAGTGGGCATTCCCCCAGTTAAACTAGAGTAGGAGGAAATGAAGGAACAAAAGAGGTCCAGAGGATAGGGCCGTGGAACTGTGACTCATGAGAGTTGAGTTTTACGCCTGCTCTGCCATTGACCTGGCTCTGTGAACTTGGACACGTGCTGATTGACCTTCATCTGTCTGTGTCCCTTTCCCCTCCAACCTTTTGTCTGTCTTGTCTATTTAGATAGTAAGCTCTTCGGGGCAAGTACTGTCTCTCACTACATATACAGCACCTGCTCAAAGCTTGGTTGGAGTGCTAGGCACTGCTGTAATACAAGCAACACCAAAAGCCTCCAAGAGTTACCAGGTGTGTTGTGGATAGACCTGGCCCAATCCCTCTCTCTCTCTCTTCCTGCCTGGGAAGGTTGGAGGAGAGAGAGGAAAAGAGGAGCAGAATGTGTAGACAAGTGCACAGCTGGGCTAAGACATGCATGTACAAGTAACTCCAATGACTGGGAGCAGAATTTGATCATTTTCATCCTCAGTCTCTTTACCTTGTTGCCACATCGCTGCGCACTGCGTATTATCCCACTATATCCCAGTATTTCACATGTCTCTGTTTATTAAACACACATTCTATTTAAGGCTATCTGGCAATATGAGTTTTTGCTCTGTCATCCCCTAATATTAATAGCTATTGTTCAAAATGTAATATTTATAATAAAAACATGTTATAGAACTAGTGATCCTATATATCCATACTATATATGTATATTTAAACATTGGCAAAAATGAGATTAGTTACATTTGTACAGTACCTTGCACAACAGGGCTGGGGCTCCAGAGTGACACTGACATAGAAATAAATAAAATAATATAGTACATTATATATAAAAATATACCACCATAAATTCTTCGTCTCACATTCATTTTGCCCACTCCTTTGATGTTTAACAGAGTTTTAGAAAAAGTACAATGTCAACTAGCTTAGGAGACACAAAAATCCTGATCAATGACAAAGGGTTTTACAATAACCATGTATAAGAAGAGAGGAATTGTTCAGGGTGGTTCAATGGGTTATCAGTAAGAGTAGTAAGATAAATCAGGGACTTAAAGCATTTCAAGAGAAAGTTCCTGAAAATGTTTTCTGTAGACTATGGAAGTTAAGTAGTTGAAACCTCAAACCTTGGGACATTTAAACCTAGTGTGGAAAAAGCACAAGCAAATATCTTCTAGGGAACAATTCCCTCAACAAGGTGGAATAGATGCATAATAGGTCTTTTGCTGCTCTGATTTTTATTATTCTAATCCATCACCCCTTATTTTATATAGACCTTAAAAATTATGTTTGTGAGAAAATTATGACTCTGCATCTATTTTTTATATATCTACCCACACGCGCATATGAATATACACACAGACGTACACATACACATATAGGATTTGATTTTGAAAGCACAAAGTACAAAAACCAATTTTGCATCTAATTTGCACATCCTATAGTTGCAATTGCATTTGTAAATAAAGTAACAGAAGATACTTATATTGTCATTTGCATGCACAATTTGCATGCACAATTGTGATGATTCACTCACAAACTATGCAGGTAATTGTATACATATTTTGCGTAATGCATTTAAAAATTAGGCCAAAAATGTAACAGTATCTGTTTGGACATATGTCCTGCTTCAGCCAATGAAACTGACCCAGTCTATGAGCTGTGCCTGAAGACTTAATAAAACAGAAATTATATGGGTTGGATTGTGGGTAGAAGCCCAAGGCAAATGAGGGGGCTATGGAAGTGTCCCAGGAGGAATTCTATCTAATCCAGCTATAATTTCACCACAGGGTCTTGGGGAATAACAGCTATGCCACCCTGGGTGAGACTACAAGACTTCACTGCTCTCAGATCTGTTGACTGGTGCTCTGGGAAGAACAGAGCCATGGCACCATCATCCTCCTTCCTCTCCGCCTCACCCCTTTTGGGAAGGCTAACACTCCTCATGGCACTTTTTAGAACCCACAATGAGAAGAGCCAGAGACTTCAGAAAGTCCATGAGGGATTTTGCTACTGCCAATCTGTTGAAGGTGGATGGCACTTAGATATTATGCTGATGGGCAGCAATGCCAAACCGTTTACAATAGAGAGATAGAGAATCAGCTGTGGGCTGCACCAGTGCTCTCATGTCGCAATGTGTCTGGCTTCACTACAGGTATGCAAGATGGACTGAAAGAGGGAGGATGAAGGCTTCAGTCTGGCTCTCTGTGTATGGAATTGTCAGATAAATAGGATTTTCAGAAATGAGACTCTCTTATCAACTAAGAAAGTGGCCAACACTCCCTATATGAGGGCCCATACAAAGCACAACGTTGTGTGTACTTCAACAAAGATAGAGAACAACAAAAGGAGATGGGGGAGAGAGGAAGGTATTTTCACTCTAAGTATTTAGCCTACAATTGGAATAATGATCCAGGGCTTTTAACAGATAGTTTGGCCTTGGGTTATCATAGCATTATGAAACAGTGCCTGACATTGATTTCTATAGAAAATTCCCATTTACTTGAATGGGTGCTGCAGATGTAGAATGATAGCAGCATATAGCTCTTAGCCATTAATGCCCAGAGCTTTCATAATTATTATTATACATTACTGAGGATACAGTATATTTATTATACAGACTACAGTAGGCCTCTTTTGCGAGCTGCCCTGGGCCTGTTCTCTGAGCCACATCAAGCAGGAAGTTTAAATGAAACGGCTCCCAAGTTTCTTAAATGGTTTAATAAAACATATACTGACTGCAATATTCAGTTTATAGTAGCAAACTATTGCCCCTTGGTTTGAAAAATGACCTCTAGTTGGCAATTTTACTCTCAGCTTCAAAGATTATAGTCCACTGTTGGTCATTTTCTCAATCCACAGGGCAATACTTTTCCATAACAAGCTCAAACAGCAATCATATTTGTAGGCTGCTACACAAGTTGAGGATAATATGCCTCAACACATTCTGTTATATGACTAAACAGAAGAAGAAATAACCTGGTGACACAGATACATGGAGAAAAGGAATGCTAGTCTCTTGATGCTGAGGCAGCAGAAAAGTAAATTTCTTTGTATTTTGCAGATTTGTATTGCATTTAATGCCTCTTTAATACAAAATAAAGGTCTCTAATTTGATTTTCTTTTTATTAATGACATTTGGCTTTGTATCATCTTAGGTGTATTCTTATTTTAATGTATTATAGCAAGCACTAGATCCTGTTAGTAGCTATCAAATTTACAAACTTTAATGAGAGATACCCTAAATATAAAATCATATCATCATAATACATTCAGAGCCCAATTTTCAAACAGATGCCTCAAATAACCAACTGCCTGTGGGCATATAAAATATATCACATTTATGGGCCTGATATTGGGAGACTCCTATATACAGTATTTCAAAAGGCTCTGAATAGTTTTTTCAGCATCTAAATGTGGGATTTGAATATCATGTTAAGGTGCTTACATTTGAAAAATGGGTTCCCCACTTACAGAATCAAATGGCTATTTTGTGGGGAGACTCATCTTGTGGATAAGTCAGAGGCGCAGGAGATCTGGGTTCTGTTCCGAGCTCTGCCTAGACTTCCCACATAACCTTCTCTAAAAAATGGGAGTAATAATACCTACCTAGCTAAGAGGAGTGTTGTGTGGCTTAATTCATTAACAAATGAAAGATCTTGCAGATCCTCCACCATAAATACAAAATATTATTATTACAAGGGTGACGCCCACTCCTATATGCATAAAGCCTGAGAGCTCTGGTTTTATGCAGATAGAGTGCAGGGAATTTTGAATGCGTTATTTACCCATATCCAGAGCCAAAGTGGAACAAATTGCACAGAGTCCTGGAGCAAATGATTTAATGTAAAAGTGAATCTGCAGCTCTGCCTCCCACTCTAGATGTGGGGGTCCAGCACCAAGCCCTCTGTTCCACTTAAATGTGGCACAGAGGCTGTTGCGGGACTCCCTGGCTAAATAACACATAGTGGTATCTCTCAGCCCATCCAATGTGCCACAGAAAACACCTGTTCCAGACCTGCATAAGTTGGTGCAAAAGACTCCATGCCTGACCTGCCCCCAGCGTTGCATTTTGGGGTGCCAGAATGGCAACTTTTTCTGAGACATGTAGGGGCTCCACAGGCGCTCCTACATTGCTGCTCAACCACTGATTCCCATGCAGCCCTTACTTAGGGCCTTTTGCTAGCCCCCACACCTGGATGAATTGCATCCATAAGTACTGACATATTTGGGCTAAAGAATATGTTCATATCTGATTGCCAGAAGATGATGACCCTTTATTTTAAAACTCTGTGTTCAATTTACATGCTTAATTCATTAATACTATTTGGTGAATTCAATTATACATTTTTATGATTTTAGAAAAAAAAGCTTTTTAGTATAAAAAGCAGCAATTTCCTTTTTTAAAACATTTTTCATTTTTAAAGTATAAAAATGGCACGTATGTACCATAGCATAATGGATTAATTAAGGAATATTATGTTTATCCTAAGTCCCAACTGAGTTGTACATCTTCGTAACTCACTCATAAAAAATAATGTATTATCCCATTCTCAATAATGATATAACTTCTATTTTTACCATACCTCTTCAGAATAAATTGTTCTAAATTGGATTATCCTGAGATACAGTAAGGAATGTAAAAAAATTACATTGTTATTTTAAAAATTTACATTGCTATGTATAAAAATCATAATCTTCTCACTGTGCTTTTGAACTGTCATGTTATTCCCACTGTTATGAAATCAAGCTGCTACTGCCACACCTAAAATCAAATGCAATGCACATTACATCCCTTTGCATATACAATGTATTTGTTGCCTTAATCACAAAACCACCAGACAGTATTTTTATGACTATTTCTTTGTTATTGACAAATCATGTATGTAAGTAACACACAAATCTGCATGCAAAAGCTCATAAAAGCCTCAGATTTCTAAATCAACAGATGAAAAATCCCAAAATAATAATGTACAGATGTTCCTTATTTAAATGAGCTGTTGGCATTTAATGCTGCCAATCAAACGTGATAAAATTCGTGAACTTCCAGGTATTCAGCATTTACAGTGGATAATTTTTTTAATCAAATGATCATTCCAGATGACTGAAAAAAATTATTGTTCAATAAATATTAAATGGTATATTACTGATGCTATCGTTGGATTACTATACAAGAGGTCAATTGAATGGTATTGTTCATTACCAGATCCTTTTCCTTTTACATCTAAGGTTGGTTGTTTTTGCTGTCCTTAAAACTGAAATACTTCAGTAAAAGTACATTATCTGTACATTATCTGTATAGTAATCCTCTTCTCGAACATAAAATGGAATATCAGTTTCTAATCCTCCACAGATAATCATTCCAATCCATAGTATGTTTTACTGTAAAGACAGAGTAATACAATATGTTTGATAAATCATATATGTACTGTGTACAAGGAGAAAGGTTTCTCTCTTGCCCTACAAGATGCACCTGTATTAAAAAAAACACATTAAATGTTGCCATTGTAGAATCTTGAGAAGTTTTATAACAGAGACATCTAAGCTTAGAAGAAGGAAGGTGGTTTATAGGTCAAACAAGTTTCTGATGAGAAGTGATTAAGCCGAAGTACTATTCCACTGATTATAAGTTTTCATCCAGGCATCAAATCCTTGAGTCTTCTATTGGTTAAATAAAGCTGATATTTATGTATTTCAAAGCAAAAAGAAAATGAAATCCTCCCCAGCTCTTTTACTTGATTTGGAGCCATCTAGCTATGCACACTGGGTGTGTAACCAGCCTCTAACTACTGGGGGTTGGAAGGAAATTTTCCTTGGGCACAGATTATCCCATAATTGCTAACTGCAGGGTTTTTTGAAGCTTCCAGCTTCTCCTGGCCACTTTCAACGACTGGATACTGTACTAGATGGCCCACTGGTATGATCCAAAACGGCAATTCGATGAGCTTTGTGCATTGGCTTTGTCTGGCCAATTGTTAGCCTAACTACAAGAATTTATTGAAGTTACCCTTACCCGTGCTCCCTCCCCTCTCACACCTATTGCTTGTCACACTCACTTGCTGCATCTTGTCTTAAATGAAGCCCCAATACAGCACCCTGAACCTGGCTGGCAGACCTGTGCACCCAAGCCCCATGGAATTCCAAGGGCTGCCTGGCTGGAGGATCAGGACCTTAGAATGGTAAGCTCCTCAGGGCAGGGTCCATGTCATGCTATGTGTACAGTGCTAAGCACCATTGCATTGCACTTCTGATCCCTTTGGGTACTACTCTAATACAAATGCATAAATCAATGCCAATACAGTAAGACTATATAAAAGAAGCCATCTAAAGACACCATAGCAGCATGCCCGTAACACCATTGTATGAAGGATAGCAAGTTATGGATAAAAGGACACAATGTAAAAGTAAACCTCGTTACCCAATATGCACATAATTTAGTAAAATGTTTGAATAAAATATTTTGGGGATATTTTTCTTAACACAAGGATTTTTTTAATGATCTTAAAGACTTTTTAAAATTAGCATTACAGAACAGAGTAAATGCATAATTAAAAATAAATTAATTAACAAAAAAGGAATTAATTACCTGATAATTATTTCACTGTGACTCAGTTACACCCATGCAGAATGATGAGTAAGTCAGGCAGGCAGGCTGCAGCCTATCATGAGCCATCATTTTAATTCCCCTGTCCCCTAATTTACTTCTCTGCCAATGTGTAGCAGGGTGGTCACTAACCCTCATGGCCGGGGGTCCTTTTGCAGGCACCCTCCCCTCTTGCTGGCCCCTGAAGCACTCCACACAGACGCTATGTGGCTCACAGCACCCTTACCAGGGCTGAGTTCACGCAGTCCTCAGAGTCCTTAATCACAAAATAGTCCAAACACTCCTCCATGAGTCCCCAGTATAAAGTCCATAATCCTAATTCAACAGTTCATACTTAGCTCTGGTTCTTCTGCCACACCCAGAGCTCTTCCTCTGTCAGTCTGCTCCACCCAAAGCCACCGGTCCCAGTCCTTTCTGGCTTTCTTCTCCTTCAGAGTCTCTCCTGGTCTGAAAGAGCATGTGGTCTCCATATTGCCCTCCTCCAGAGAACTCATCCCAATTAGCTGAAAGAGAGGGGAGCCCTACCCCACCCTACGGTCCAGGGCTCCGTTTCGCAGGCCCTTAAAAGGAATGATGCATGGGGGTTTTTCCCTCCCATACAACTCCTAATTATCCAGGACCACTTCTTCCCTTCTGCTATCAGGTCATTTTCTGGGCCTTTATTCATTCCAACACCTGGAATGATGGGGTCTTCTGGAATCTTTTATTCTTAAAGGGCCAGATCATCATTTACATATTGGAAATCTCTGAGAACCAGCAAAACTGAGACATATGGAGGACAATGTTTCTTCTACTATATGCACTGTATTATGCCCAAAAATGCCCATCTAAAGCGGCATGGGACATGGGAGCGACTAAGTCACAGAGATATGCCTTGGTTATCAGCAAGAAAAATAGCTTCTAAGTAACACCATCTCGGCAGTGAGACAAAGCAAAAATAGAAGAAAGAGCCAATATAAATGTTCTTGCAAGGTATATCAACATAATTCTCCAAACTGGGAAAGCAAAGGTCAGTGACTACATTAAGGGTCAAGAGTCAGACCCACAGTCATAAATTCATATAACCAAGTGAATATTAAAAAAAGCATCTCAAGTCCTCCATAGATACAAACCTTTTGTCCCCTTTTTCAGGCAAAGAGGAGGCCACCGAACTAGAAAAAATACCCCTAATCTTTATTGCAGACTGGAGGCTTTGCACCTGATATAACTTTGAGAGTAAAGATTACCCCAACCACAAATATTGAGCTCTTTAGAGAGCTCCTCAAGAAGAGAAAAACAGATAAATTAGCCACCAGGAGAAACACTTTCCCTCTCTCTGAAGAAGCAGCCGGTATCATCATGATTTCAAGTTTTTACTTAGATAGAGTCTGGTATCAGAAAGAAAAAGGACCAAGGTCAAATCTCCAAACTGTGGTAACTATGACTCTAACCAAAAGGAACTGTTAGGTACGTTTGAGATTGATTGAAGAGGAGAAGCTGCTCTGATTGAAAGAAGAGAGGGAGAAATAGAGACTCTCCATCCTAGACTGTTGTTACATTACAACGCGAGATCCATCATTAATTTAGTTCACTTGTTTACTTTGGGAGGAAATGCACTGAGCAAGCTAGAGAGAGACAAACTGTTCCTGCTGAGAGGGGCTGTTGCATAAGTGGGAAAAGAGGAAAAATTTGAGGGGAAAAAATCTTCTAAACAGAAAATAAGGAATTTGAGGCCAAATCTTCAGCTGTTGTAAAATTGTGTAGGCCCATTGAGTTTAATGGACTATACCAATTTACATCAACTGGCCATTGCAGCAAACAATTCAGTGAGATTCAGCTGAGATTGGAGGAAAGAGGGCATTAAATGGAGCCTTTCCAGAGACTGCTATTGAGCTGTTCCTTAGTGGTGGTAGATGAGGGTGTGGGAAACCTCTCTTAGGTAGTGAAAACCCAGAACAAGAAAACAGGACTTGTTTGTGTTTTTAAGGCATCTATCAGAGGGAGTCTCTCTCACTGCTGAACTCCTGATGGCCAATCAGATTCAAAGGCACAAGAGAGGACAGAAATCACAGCATACACACCTTGAAGCCGCCAGAGTCAACACCAAACAATTGTACACATGTTACACTGATGGCTTCTCTTGCTCATCTGCCCACTTTCCAAGCCTCACTGTATTAGCCTATGTTGCTAAAGCGAAACTCCTTGACTTGCTGTGTGAATTCATATAAGCTGCTGCACTCCAAAGGTAAGCCACCAAAATAACAGAGATAATGTTTGCCATCTCTTCAACCCAGAGGAAAGGAGAGGGGCTGAACATTTAGAGTGGAAAGGTAGCAGATCAGAGGACACAAATATCTGGCCCTGTAACTGGCCCCCACACCAGCCTGACTGATGTAAGGGAAGGCACTGATCATCCTCCTTTGGTGGCAACTAAGTCACAAAAATATTTTTATTTATTGATTACATTTAAGAAGCGCCACTTTTCCCCAGAGTTCACAGCTACAATTCAAAAATATTTTGAGGGCAGGACTCTGCAACAAGCTTCTTAGTTGCTTTTAGTAATAAGATAATTATCTGTAACTATATAAGGAATTACTATTTTTAAAAAATATCACATAAAAACAGCTTTCATTTTTCCCAATGTGTAGAAAAGATTCTCTGCCTACAACTCAAATTATCATTCTTTCCTTTGTGCAAAACGAATTGACCCAGAAAACTAAAAGGGTAACAACCCATATTTGCTGGGCTTATTCAGCAGCCAAAAGTTCATGAAAAACACTGTTGTGTATCACATAGCAACCACTTGATGCCTATTATCGAAATACAGTAGTTATTGAAAAAGTAAAATCTTGCACTCTAAAATATAAAGCAGGGCTGTAATGTGTGTTTAGTTTTGTTGGGATATATTCAAGCCTTGTAATTTTCTGCCTTTCCACAGCTTTGGCATACTTGGTCAGCTATGCACTTTTCAGTTATGCACCGGCGGAGAAGGGGGGGACTCCTGCAGTGTTTTGCATAGAGGATACTGTCAATTGAGACCAGGATTTGAGATCACTGTTAAGAGAGGAATTATATGTGCTCTATTTTTGCACAAGTATATTCAGTTTTTTTTAAATGTCATATGCAAGAGTTTGGGAGAGGAAAGAAAAGGGACATGATTATTGATTCAGCACTACCCCTGCGGATTGTTGGCTACCCCCAGAGAAAACCACCACCAAATCCCCAGCAAGTAGTCTATAGGTGGACAGATGTCACATTCGCAGTTTTGAATTTGTTTTTCTTACCAGCTCTAGTTATAAGTCAGGATTGTGTGGCAATCTCTTAGCAGAATTTTATATCAGAAAAACAGTAAACTTAGGCAGAATGGGAGAATACTCTTTCTCCAAATTCTTTATTTTTATTTTTAACAAAAAAAAAAAAAGCTTATATATGGGAAGAAATAGAAAGTGTATTGTGGAAACAGTACAGTATTAGCAATCTGGGTTAAAAACTGGAGGAATGTTTTTATTCTAAAATATTTTTAAAGGAACAGCAGTTGTAGTACCTGCTAGAAGAACTTGAGCTGTAGGGCAGGCTTCAACCCCCACAGGAGTCAACAGAAAGATGCATTGTCTTCAAAAAGAGTTAGATCAGACCACTACTTAGAATACAAGGCCAAGGCCAAAATGGATCTCCTTTAGCAACAGGAGTGGAGATAAAGGGGAGGATGAGGAGGGCATAAACTACCCCAGCGGTAGGCATCACATGCTATCTTCAAGGAGGTAATTTAAAAATCTCTAGAGTATAGTATTTTTTAACAAATGTCAGGAAGGAATTGTTGACTAGCTTAGCTTCCCTCTGCTATTCATAGGTAAAGCTGTACGCATGCAGGTGTGCAACATTTCCCTTTGTTTGTTCTATCATACAGTAATAAGCTTGTTCAGATTATCTGCTTATCTAAAAGAGTGGTTAAAATTAATTTGAGTGGTGGAAATACGAGATCACCAGCAGCGTACAATAAGTGGCTAAGAAAGCTAAAAAGGGAAAAAAATCAGAATGCATGTTATTTCTGAGGTACCTTACCTTGAGCCTACTGAATGCAGATAAGAGCATGTTTGCAGTTTCCATGATCTATCAAAAGAAAGTGAGTGCTAGGCAGTTAACCCCAACTTAATGTGTGAAGTAGCTACGGTGCAGGAAGATGTGAGGGTGCATTAGGTAGCTAAAAGTGAAGAGGTGGTTTTGATGTGATTGAAGATGTGTATGGCTGAATGTTTCCAAGATAAGATGGGGAACAAGGACAGAGTGAAGATGTAGCCTGCAATGCTGTATGTGCTTCTGCTCCTCTTTGTGAAAGCCCTGGGGGAAAGAAAAGACCACTTTCCCCACTCTGCTTCTTCATAGCACCCAAAGGCTATATACCTTTACCTATCTTCCCTTTTTACCTTCTTATGCATTGATATTGGAAAAAGTATACTATACTTGTATGCCCATTTGAACAGAATATTTGCATTGTCAGATGGTAGATAGGTATATGAAATACACAGGAATTTCCTATATACAGGAAATATGTGGGTTGGTCATTGGTAGATGATCTTGCCATGACTGGATAAGGTAAGGGTGGTAATTATAAATGGTTAATGAATAGCCATTGTTACAGTAAAACAGTCATGCCTAATTTACCAGCAAGATATTGGCATACTTGATAAAACAAAAAACGAACCATTAAATTTCAGTGAACAGTAAACTCATGAAAATGTTCCACTCTAACAAGGAGAATTTGTGCATAGAGCAATAAAGCGGCATTTTCTGCCCAATTCCATCCCATTCTGAAATTGTACATTTCTTTAGCGAGAGGGGATCTACAAAAAAAGGTTCAGATTATCAGAAGAGCAATACCGACAATATTTTTATGCAAATTATTAGGAACAGATGAACCAAACTGGCTAACCCAAGAACCAGTTGGAACAATGGCTCAAAAGTCAAATCAAGCCTTACTTTGAGGTTTGAAAAGGTTGAGGAAAAAGTAAAAATGATTAATTTTATACTTCTAAAGCAAACCACTTTCACAGTTTCATCTACAGATCTCAAAGCACTTCACAAACATCAGTTAAATTGCAGGACCCTTATGCGGTGATAAGTGGTATTATCCCCATCTTATAGATGAGGGGAAATGTATGTTTCATGCTCAAAGTCACACAGTGATTTAGTGGCAATGCTGGGAGTAAAACCCAAGAGCTAAAGCTACCAGTCTAGGTATTGACCTCACTGGTCCTGTGAGATAAACATTGATCAAATGAGATAAATGTAGTCTTAGAAAGACAAAAAGTCTTTTTTGTGTTTTCTTTCAAGGATTAGGCCCCAGTACATTTCACGTTTTGAGATCACCTCTTTTTGTTTATCCTACCAAAATTTGCCTGTTGAGGAATCAGTATTTAGACTTAAAGCAGGATCTGGCTTATGCTTTAGGCTTTGGAACTGGGATCGGAGGTAAATCAGGACTATGAATTTGGCTCCAGATTCATTATGCGAATATTTCACAAAGATTTCAATTACATCAGAATGTGAAACGGAAAAAAAAATTCTCAACATGGATTGTACCTGGAACTAAGATGGCAGGTCAAGCTTGTATCCAGGATTTGAATCCAAAACCCTATTCTCCACTGAAATACAAAGAGGCTCAATTCAAGGTTTCACTCTTGGTCCATCTCTATTTCTATGTAGACAACAGTTCTAAGTAAAGTGATAGGGCTAGATTGTGTAGTCCAGCCAAGCTGCACTCAGTGCAAGAACAGAGAATAGGCAAAGGTGGCTTTAGGTTACTTTTGCAACCCTTGATCCTTAGCCAGTGGAGTGATGGGCCAGTCCCCTGGTGTAGATTAGAACAGCCTAAAGGCTGCTGTATACTGCACTAACTGCCAATAGGATTGCTAGAGTGCAGAAAAGTCCTAGCTACCCACCGCTCTGTCTACCAGACATAATCCCCTATGCCATGAGGAGAGTGGCACAGGAGTCACTACTGTAGCTCTACATGATCCCAGGATTCCCCTGTTCAAGAAGAATAACCCTTCACTGGCTGGAGCTTTTGAGGCATCTTTTCGAAGGAAGACTGGCACAAAGCTGCCTTAATGGACTGGTGCATTTGGCCCCTGGACTTTTCATAGAGCCTCCTGCTGGACTAAATGCTGGGAAGTTTAATGGAAGGAACAAGAATATTTTCAGAGAAAAAATTGATGAAGATTTGAAAATGCTTTAGGTCATGGATTATCTAGTGCAAAATCTACCAAGACTATTGAGGGAAGTTCAAGGAGGACTGGTGGAGAAATATTCTATTTAAAATTAAATTCTTTGTTGGAAAAAGAAAACTATGACATACCCTAGAACTTGACACTATGACCACTACAACTTCAGGATTCATGAGTAATTAAGCAGTACAATACAATGTAACCTGCACATGTAACCTGACTGTTCTAACCCAGTGAAAATACGACAACTTTTAGGTAGCACCATTCAGTGGTCTGGCCAGTACAATTTTGTTTGAGCTTAAGTCGATTTCTGCTAGTCACCTAATTTTTGGCTAACCTCTAGGACAGATTTCACTGTACATTAAACATTTACTTCATTATTTAAAATGGGGAAGCAGTTTTTTTATCTTGTTTGAAGCCCTTGAAATACAAAGATAAACAAAAGTTTCATGCTTTTTCTTTTTTCTGACTTGCTATTATATCACCAAAAATCAGTTTTATAGAGCAGATGAGAATGTCTTCTATTTAAATGATCAAGATACAAAATTGCATCCAATGCAGCAGAGAATAACATGATTACAAATACTGCAAGTAATATTATTATGTGACATATAACAATCACAGTCTAATTTTTTTACTAAAAATATGTGTAAAGCGTCACAGTTTATATATTTGTATTGAAAATATTTTTCCTCATTTAAGCTGATTGCACATTTCAAATCATATACAGCTGTACTTTTTAGCCTAAATCAAATAAGGAATCCATACAGAACCACACAAGTATTTTGGGTGGTTTTAGACATTGTTGCTATTGACAAGATTAAAATATTTTTCTCATTCATTATTTATATTGATGTGGTGAAACAATGTGAAAGCGTATGCATTTAACACCATGTCACAAAGTAGAGCTAAAATGTGGACATACTGTTCCACTGAGACTTAACTGTGAAATTGGTTAAGTATATGTCACCCTGTCTACAATAATGATATCTTTGGGTGATGAAGATTTAAGATGCTTTGTAAAGATGGCATGTTATCCAAACTCTTAAACCACATTATGAGGGGTTTTAAATAGATGTGCTAAGATTATCTCCTATATGAGAAAGAGCATTATGACTAGGAACCTTGTAGCCAGCATACAGGGATCACATGTTCAGAAAAAAGTAACACTAGAAAATAATTTTGATTTGACACCCTGATAGAGAAAATGTTTAACTCAAAAACAGTTGCAAACAGTTGGGCAGTTGCAAACTACCCAGAGTTTAGAGGCAGGTCCCAGTATAACTTCAAGCCACTCCACCCAGCAACCCAGCAACATTTTTTGGCATTTGACTTTGCCCTCTGCTTTGACAGTTTCTTGGACTGAGAGTACACAGTCCCCATCTGAGAGTTGGAGGCTGGGATCATGCAATAGAACATAAGAACGGCCATACTGGGTCAGACCAAAGGTCCATCTAGCCCAGTATTCTGTCTTCCGACAGTGGACAATACCAGGTGCCCCAGAGGGAATGAACTGAAAGGTAATCATCAAGTGATCCATCCCCTGACTCCCACTCCCAGCTTCTGGCAAATAGAAATACCTGATTTTGGAGTCAAAATGCATGGATGCATAATGGCTGGATCCAAAACCAGGAACAGCATTGCATGATTCCAACTGCCAGCTCACAGGGATTAATCTGCAGAGTAACTCTTTGCTAAGAGGCAAGGAATCTGCCAAAAAAGAAGGTCAGAACAAAGTCATTGTAGCAAAATTGATATTGTTGGGTAGAATGGCAGGGAGTTACGTTGGAACCTGCTTCCCACAGTGTGTGGGGCAGTGTGAGGAGAGCTAGGTTGGTGGTTTGGGGTGAGAGTGAGTGGAAAGAAAAATAACATTTCAGACCAAATGCTTATTCTTACGAACTCTGATCTCACCTATTATAAACCCAGGAAAATATCCAGAAGGTGGTGAATGTTTAAAATGCGCCCTTTAACAAAGCAACACAATGTAACTGGTATCTTTCTTTACATGTCAAACAGTTTGCCTAACAAATCATAATAATGCAGAATGATATAAAATTCACCCATCAAGCCCAAACACAGGCACAAAGATTACCATGGCAAAGAATTGTGAATTTCATTAAATATGTTAAAGGGAAAAAAATCAGCTTTGAAAAATAGTAATCCTGTCTTTCAACAAAAATATTATAGGAAGCTATGAATTTGGTAGATCTGAATAGGATGTTGGTACATGTTTTACTAAGGTAATATAATGGCACACTATTATTAGATCACATTAATCATTACTGTGCCAAAGGCACTGACAGCACCACTGAAAAGGATTGAAAGGGCTGGTAATGGATATAAATTACCCATTGTGTGATAAAAGGATTTTTACTAAGAAGGTAAGAATAAAACAGCAAATTTCTAATATAACTGTTGTGTAAAAACCAAAATAAAAGTAATCCACAGTCAGTAATATCCACAAAATCAGAAAGTAAGCACTTTGAAACAAGATAAAGTCACAATAAAAATTGTATACAATGTAAAATTAATTTCTTGGTGCATAATATTGCTATCAATTTAAATGGTTTATGTGATGACCTCTAAGGAATATGGTCAAGAGAAAGATAGGTTTAGCTAATTAGAACTGAATATGAGTTTATGTAAATATATTTAACTTCCTCAGCAGTATCAGAGGTTACAATGAACCCCAAAATTACAAGATGTGTTATAATTTTAATTTTCCCTTCTGTTCTCTCTAAGTTAAAAATTACAACAAATAACTGAACTCTGAAATGTTTCATTTCGATTCCAAATGATGAAGCCATTAGAAAACAAGGCCAGCCTTTGCTGAGCTATTTAGCCATTTGACTGGTACCTTTTTTGTTACCAAAGGTCCAATCCTACACCACTCTTTCACTCAGGCAAAAATCTTATAGACATCAATAGAAGTCAGTGAACTCAATAAGCCAGAGTGTATCTTTATTTTATAACAGTGTAAATCCAAAGTAGCTCTACTAAAGTCAGTGGAGTTACTCCAGATTTAAATCAGTGTAATTTTGTCTGAGTTAATCGTGTAGGACAGGACACAGCATTCTTTATCAAATTTTTAAAACCCTGGCTCAGATCCTCACATTGGTGTAGTTTTATTGTTTATTTGTTTTTCTTTTATAGATGCAGACATCAATCCTGGAAATACTTAAGTATGTGCTTAACTTTCCTCACATAAGTTGCTCCATTAACTTCAATGGGACAATTCATACAGCTAAAATTACTCACCTGCATCTGAGTGTGCAAGGTCAAAAGCTTTGATGGGCCTGAATCTCCTCTCACCAGTTATAAATCAGTGTAACTCCACTGAAGTACATAGAGTTAGTGCTGATTTACACATGTGTATAATTGAGAGGAGATTCAGGCCCCATGATTGTAATGTGAAAGTAACACAATAGGAATTCGACTTTGAACCGGAAGCCATCAGAATTTTGGATTTAAGAATCAGTTAATAATTGTAGAATTAGTTATAGGATACTTCCTAGAATAAGTTACAGATTACAAAGCAAGACTTTTCTTCCAAATTTAGGACCCTGGGGCCTGATTCTGATTTCACACTGTTTTTTACCCCATTGTGAACCCAAAGGGTTAATAGCAGTTACTTTTGAACTGCACCGATACAGCTGAGAGGAAAATCAGGTCTATAACCTATTATGGAAAAACCCCATTGATTTAAGTAGGTGTTGTTCGCATAGTAATACAGAACAGAAAAGCTCCCTTAATAATATGCATGAGAGATCTTCAATAGAACTTGTTCAAAAAACAAAATAAGTGATAAAATGAATACAACAAACTCCAATCATGAGTTTCATGGATTTTTTAAATCAACAATCTGCTGATAAAGTAATAAACGATGATTTATTTCTAATACAATTTTACATACCAGCTGTGTAAGATGAGCTTTCATGATTTTACAAAGCAGATTTTTACTTGAAAAATCTATTCGTAATCAATCTACTATAGGCAGTTTTTCCCTGAAAGAATAAATTAAAATGTTCTGGTGGAGAGATAAGAAGATGCACAAGTTTGCTACAAAAACCAGATTGTAAATTGTTAATTCAGGTAGGTCATTTTAATGCAGTTTATTAAGATGGTGCAACTAAGCTGTTTTGCATAAACCACATTCATAAACAGAGAAAAAGTTAGGCAATAATATAATGAATGATCCTTACCAGGTAACTCTCAAACCAACTAATCTTTCCCTTGGCTGAGAGAAATTCCTAGTGACGAGGGATAGGTACTGAAGGTCAGGAACTGTAAAAACAAGAGATGTGAGAAATTTAAAATATCAAAACCCTATGTTTAAACAAGTCTTTTAAACTAAAACTTTACAATGCCACCCCCAAGTAGTTCTAATGTAACAATGTATAGAGAATACTTAGGATGAGAGTATTAACAGGATTAACACTTTTTTTTAAGGGCTCAATAATGCAAGCATTTGGTGGTCATTTATTTTTGGGAACTGAAAAGTGCTTTCAGCTCTGGATTGTTCTGAGAGGGAAAACCTCTCTTCAAGACAATGCAGAGGAACAGAATGAAATTCTTCTGATCCTATCCCCTAGACAGTGCAGCAAGAGAGGACAAAACAGGATAAAACAAAAGTTGCATTGCAGACATACTCTAGAAACCCAGTTATTCTCTTTGACATGGATACTCTAATCTCTCAAACCGAGTCAGAGAGAACAACTACTAATTGTGTTTCTACTTTTTTAATTCCATTTTATAACAGAAATAAGTCCTTTGGAGATGATCTCATCTAATAAACCCCACTTAAAAGAGATAAGAGCCAGAAGTAAAAGCCAAGATACAATACTTCCAAGGTATTTGTCTGTAGCGAATTTAGGGACATTACATTAGTAACAAAGTAAAAACAAAAACAAAGGGAGCTCTTATAGCAAAATAAAGTTCACAATATTAAAGCTATAATCTACAGAATTTAAAGCTGAGAATTCTACGCATGTTTATGCCCATGCATGCCTGACAAATGAAATGAAAGGTCATTCTCAAACAATACACTCTTCTGTCTATACTAACTTAAGTAGTTTATACATCAGGCTACAGGCTTTCAAAACTCAGTACAGTCATCACAGCGTTAGGGCCCCATCTTGCAAACTCTTGTTACCAAGCACAGCGCTTACTTCTCTGAGGAGTCCCATTGTCTATACCTGGTATTCAGTGTTTGCAGAGTGGTTTGAGCATTGGCCTCCTAAACCCAGGGTTGTGAGCTCAATCCTTGAGGGACCATTTAGGGATCTGTGGGGAAAAAAATCTGTCTGGGGATTGGTCCTGCCTTGAGAAGGGGGTTGGACTAGATGACCTCCTGAGGTCCCTTCCAACCCTGATTTTCTATGTCCTTAACTTCTGAGAGAAAAAATTAATTTCTTGGTCATTTTACTGCAGTTGGGCTACATCTTTCAACAATTAAATGAGAAAGGGTTGCGGGACTATGCCCTTTGTTCCCTTGAAGGGTAAATAATAATTGTGCTTATTTATATTGAAGGTCCAGGATACAACAATTTTACAACTCATAAATTCTGATTTTTTTTTAAAATTAAAATAGCCTTGTAACAGCACACTAAAGATTCGGGACCCAACTTTCTCACTGACTTACACCTTCTGCAGTAATTTAAACCCCCTCTGGGGCCAGGACAAATAGCCTCTTGCCCCATTTATATCTATTCCAAAATGCTGCTGCAAGGTTATTTCCAGATCATCAATTTGACCACATCACCAGCTCCCCTTCTCCATTGCATCAAACACAAACTATTTGTTTTCACTTTTAAGGCCCTTACAGGTCTATCCCTGCCCTACCTATCATTTCTTATAAAGTACTGAGCCATTGACCCGGGCCATTGTTCTGTAAATGATGCCAGTCTTGAGCGCCCACTTAAAAAGTTTTCTAGTAAGCACCTTTGTGGTTCTGCCATGCTGCCCCTCTTGCATGGGAGGAACTCCCCATAAAAATCTGCAAAGCCACCTCATTGTTCTCTCTAAATCATTCATTAAGGTTGTCTTCTGCTATGATGCCCATAAAGAAAATCAAAAATAACTAGACAGCTGATTTGAGGCGACCCCCGTTTTTCATGTTTATTGGTATTATTTCATTGTTTCCTTGTGATCCCACAGCTGTTTGTTTTATTCATCAGTTGTCTGTAGTCTTATACTTAGATTGTAAGGTGGCAGGGACAGTCCCCTTGTTTGTGCTTGTGCAGTGCCAAACACAATGGGGCCCTGCCCTATAGGTGCTACTGCAATACAAATAAATAATAATGCATCTGTGCATGGTGCATGCAAAGAAGGTGCAAACCATTCTCATTCGGATGTCCCATTTTTTGCAAGCATAAATGGCTATACCTGGTGCAAAGCGGTGTAAAACCAGGCCTATAGTCTACAGCACTGGCAGAAGAGTATTTTAACCTTTCATAAATAATTTGGGTTTTCAAAGCCTGGTCAGTCAGATTTTGTCCCTCCTTAAAACCAAAATCAGGATCAGTTTGGATCCAGGTCACATTTATACATATCCCCACCCCCTTTCAGAATTCATATAAGTGATTCTGGTATATTGACCCTTCTCCAGTTATTTGAAAACAAACAGAGCATGAGCAAACTCCTGGACAGCTGTATCTATTAAAGCATTTATCATATAATATTTCCAACTGTACAGTGTCTAAACGGAGGTGACATTTGGGATTTATTTATTTAGTTGATATCTTAAATTCAGATATACCTTTTTAGTGTTTACTTGTAACTCATTCAAAGTAAGAATGCTGAGAACTAGAAACAAAGACGATAATAAGCTGTTGCTTTAGAAAAGATGTTATCTCACTAAACGGGTTCTTAGCGCTCCTACATTTTTGCTACATTATTACAAGGCTATTTGTGTTAAAAAAAATTCAGATTTTACAAACACGCTCATGACTTGCAAAATTCTCAAGAATGATTCTCAAGGGGCTTTCACTAAGATGCTTTATAAATTCTGATGACAGACAGAACACAGTAAGGCTTCATCTCTTAAAGTCCTGTACTGATTTGTTTGGAGGCTTCGTGTCATTGATCAGCATGTCAATGTCTCTTGCAATCTGCTTTCCAGTTCATGACTGCGAGTGAACCCCTCAGGTTAAAAACCTTAAATGATTTAAGATCTGTGATACGTAACCTCATGGACAAATTGGGAAAATCTGTAGCTTTGCACATTAAGCCATAGTAGAAATGATTTAAAACCTTATAAAAAGATATTTTACTTACCTGTGCTAATATTATTCTAACATATTTGATACTGTGTAAAGCAGATATTTTAAAGGGGTAAGCTGCAAGCATGAAAACAAATTAAGATAGTTCCATTTATATCAAATTGGGCCACTTTAAAAAAAATGTGCATTGCACACCCCTGCAGACCAATTTATCAAACAATTGATCCTCCAGGAGCAAAATACCGGTGCAGTAGTTTTGGCCTCCCCAGTGAAAGAATCAGTTCCCTCCATGCACATGAGCCTCAATGAAAGTTACTGCACACAGCCCGTCTCTGCAAGAAGAATAAACCTGGGATGCCTTCACAAAAAGCCCGGTAAAGAGTACTGTGGAGACATATGAAATGTAATTATTCTTCACCTAAACATGCACATGTAACTCATTACTGTTAAAAGGAATCTCTCTCACACACGCACATTAAACAGAGAGAGGGATGTCTCCTCTGGGGAGGGGAGAAGGGAGGGATTTATGCAGGTGATAAGAATTATGTACGGAAAACTATCACACAACAATGGGAGAATAGACCCTTAAAGTATAGACTTACTCAGAACCGCTGGGAGCTTTTCCTGAGTGAGGAGAGATGGCGGATTTCAATCATCAGGGCCTCAGCACCACATCCTAGTCCCACTGAAATGAATGGAAAACTCCCATTGATTTCAGTGGGACAAGGACTGGCCCCTCTGTAAACAGACCTTTTGAGGAGATGACATGTCATATTTAACTAATTTTTCTCACTAGCAGTTGTTCCCTGATGGCCTCACAAAAGCTGCTACAGATGCTACAACTGTTAGAAATGCATGGCCAGAAAGACAGACATGTAGGCAGGCAAACAGACTGAACTACACTAAGAGTCCAGTCCAGCAACCCTTCTATGGGAAAACTTTCAATTGAGTTCAGCGTGAATTTTGCGTACACTGTGATTGCAGGTTAGGAAACACTGGTCCTTAAAGGCCCATTTTAATGTCACTGGGAGTTACATGCACAAATGGAGAGGGAGAACAGGCCCTAAAGCAGGATTTTGGAATTCATCTCAGTATTTTTCTATTGTTCTCTAAGAACCAAGATTGTACCCTGAGAACTGGCACCACAGTTCTTGGGCCAGGGCATGATTTCAACTCTTGACACAGCAGGTTACACTGCGAACTGCTGACTTGACCTGCAATGGGGGCAGGCCTTCCATCCCACATGCTCTCTTCACTTGTACTTGGAGAGTCCCAAAAGTGAATACTGATTTGTGGGGTGGGGGGAGGGAGGGCAGAGAGTTTGTGGAAGGAATAAATAAACTTCCCACCACTAAAACAAATGCCCTTTCTTCCAGGTGAACCTGAACCTTTATTGCGGTGCAAGAAAGTCCCCTCATTTCACAGAGATATATGCAGCATACTACAAATTGCCTGTCCCTTATCTCCTTCTGGTGACAGCTAGCATGACCTGGCAGAGGGCTCAGCACAGGAATTACACCGTATTTGGCCTGCTTGTGATCTGTGCGAGTTTACAAAACCTTTGCGTAGAATAGTCCACTGTGGCACAATTTTTTTCCAATTCCTTGTTCTGACTCTGATTTTCCTACACAATTATATGAACTGTGGACATTGTTAATCCTAGTTAATATTATTTGTGCAGCTTCAGGCTACAGAGCTCATTCTGTGCTTAAATGTGAAAACACCATTTATTAACAAAAAACATTCACAACTAGTCCCATTCATAACTAGTCCCAAGCTACTCTTGGTCATACAAGTAAACACATATTTCGGCATTGTTCATTCCCATAGCTAGCTTTGTTAGGGCCTGATTTAAAGACAATTGAAGTCAGTGAAAAAACTCCCATTGACTTAAGTGGGCTGTGGATCAGGTCCTTACTATAGCTCCGTGGTTCAGCATGGCTGCTAATAACATCTGTACTGCTTGTGGCAAGCATGGTTTAACGGTGATTTGGCATTTACAGCTGTGGATTTGGAAGAGGGTAGTATTTAACCCCAGGAGCCCTCAGTACACACACACACACACACACACACACACACTTCCACTGATGTCAGCCAGTTCCAGATGCAGCTGGAGGGCAGTGGGTTTATATCATCATCAGTTAATTACATATTATGTGGGAAATCCTACCCTAAAATCCAGCACGGATGTGCTGTGAGGTACAGAGGGAGGAGAGGGCATAAGGAACTTCTTCCTCGGTGCACATATCCATGGAGCAGCAGGGCAGAATGCACTTCTAGGGCAAAATCCTGACCCTACTTAAGTCAATGGGACCTTTGCCATGAACTTCAACGAGGCCAGGATTTCACTCCCTGGAACTCCAGTGTTGGGAAGAAAGGGCCAGGCCAGTGCCTGCTAGCACTCCCCAACTCCAAGGGGAAGCAGTCTGCCAGATCCGTGGCATGATCAGGCCCTGGGCCCCGATGCATATACAAGAGCTATGGGAGGCTGACACCTGTTGTTTCCTTTCAGAGCAGCAGGAAGATGTGCTTCAGAGCATATCGCCCATGCTGTCAGTCTGCACACTGATCATTCTGGTTTGTATTTATCCATTTCTCTTCACTTAAAACAGATTTCATAAAAAAAATTAGAAAGCTTAAAGGCAACAGATTCAGCAGCCACTCCCTTGTATATTGCGTACACCATGTATGTGTTAAAAGAGAAAACCTTAATTCCTATATATAAGATAATAATCACTGATCAAGGAGACATTTTAAACCTATTCTTTCTAAATGCTTTCAGGATGCACAAGGAACAGACATTTATTGCAATCTGATAGAATGAGTAGAAATAGGACAGAAAAGGTTTCCATCACCTACACAACTATATAGCATGTATATCTTCATATAGTACGTAACAAAAAGCCATGATGCTCACAGCCAATCAAATTACATTACTGTCTCTTTAATAATCAAATCCATGTGCACATTAACAGTGTTGAAAATTCAATTTAAACTCTT